>NC_136658.1:62202000-63402000 GCF_903797595.1 Erithacus rubecula
ATCACTTTTGTAAATATACTTGAACTTTTCAGCATAAAAGATCCTGCCTGTTATTTGACAAATTTAATTTTTTCCCTTTCTGTCTTTCTGTGTTCAACTTTCTCTTTGTAATGTTAGCACTAGAAGTTTTTGAAATGCATTAAGACATAAAAGTAAATTGGAAGCACTTAGCCATTGCTGTATAATAAAACTCTCTTCAGAACTCTAAGAAGAAATTGATGCTCAAAGGATGATAATAGGATTTAAGTTAGTTTGAAACTAATGAACAATAGCTTCAGTAGCATTATCTGATAAATGTTTTAAGGAAAAGGATGGAATTCTGTAAGGAATTAATAAATTCTTTATCAGAACCAGAAGGAAAAGGAATGCAGACACTTAAATTTTGATCCTGAAAACACATTCATCTGCTATTTCAATAGGTGACTTAGAGCTGGGGTTTTTTGTTCTTTTCTCTTTTTTGTGTGTTTTTTCTTTAATCTTATTGTTCTTAGGCAAGTGGAAGATCTGTTCTGACTCATATATAAAAATGTGTTGTTTAATTAGAAGCAGTAAATCAGTGTTTTACTCTTGTCTGTTCCTCATTGAACCATCACAGACTAAAGGAGAGATGAATCTCATTTAACATTGGTCATCCAACAGATAGTATCTAATTTAAGCTTGTTGTCAATAGTGATTTGTCTCTTCCTAAGTAAGATGTCAGACATAATCAGGATGAACTTTATTTCCAGGTTCTGACTTTTTTTCCACAAACCGTAGGGAGAAGATTAGCTTGAACTAGATACTAAAGATAAATTATAAAACCTGGATCAAAATGAACCCTATTGCATCTGAAGCACTTCTTGTATATTTTGAGATACTTTTGAGATACTGAGTCACATGTTCTTGATTATTTACCTAATTATGCTACGTCCCATAAAAGCAATCTTTTCCCTACAAAGAAACTATTGTTTTTGGGGTTTTTTTTCATTATTTCTGACAGCATAGGTGATGCTATTCATCTTTAATAAACATTCCCGCTGATTCTATATTGTGAAGTATGAACCTTCATCACAATTTTACTGCATGCAATTTTTTTTTTTTTTTTTAAAGCCTCCAAACAAATGAATTAACCATCCTCTACTCTCCTCTGGAGAGACCTCATTTGGAGTACTGCATCCCACCCTTGAGTCTTCAGCACACGAGGGACACTGACTTGTGGGAATAGGTCCAGACCAAGACTATGAAAAGTGTTAGAGGGCTGGAAAACTTTCTGAGGAAAGGCTGAGAGAATTGCATTTGTTCAGCCTGCAGAAAAGAAGACTTTGGGGGCGTCTTATTGCAGCCTTTCCTACATAAAGTGAGTTTGTAAGAAAGATGGGGTGAAACAGTACGATTGGTAGTGGCAGGACAAGGGAGAGAAGGACAGCTAAAGAAGAACAGATTTACACTAATTATAAGGAAGAAATATTTTGTGATGAGGGTGGTGAAACTCTGGAACAGGTTTTCCAGAGAGGTGGTAGATACAATTGTAGAATCATTAAGGTTGGAAAAGACCTCCAAGATCAAGTTCAATCTATGACTGAAGATCACCTTGTTAACTAAAGCATAGCACTAAGTGCCACATTCATTCACTTCCTGAGATGGTGATTCTACCACTTCTTTGAACAGCCTGTTCTAATGCTTGAAAACCCTTTCTGGGACAAAACTCTTCCTGATATCCACCCTGAACCTCCTCTGGTACAGTTTGAGGCCATTTCCTCTTGTCCTGTTGCTGGTTGCTTGGCAGAAGAAGGTGACCTCCACCTCACTACAATCTCCCTTCAAGATAGTTGCAGCCTCCTTTTCTCCAGGTTAAACACCCCAGCTCCCCCAGCTACCCCTCGTGGGAGCTGTGCTCCTGCCCCTTCATTGGTTTTGATTGCCCTTCTGTGGACACACTTCAGTGCCTCAATGTCTTTCTTGCAGTGAGGGGCTCAGTGGACAGAGCACTCGAGGTGCAGCATCACCAGTGCTGAGTACAGAGGGACAGTCCCTGCCCTGCTCCTGCTGGCCTCACTATTGCTGGTACAGACCAGGATGCCATCGGACCCTTTGGCCATCTGGGCACACATTGGGTCGTGTTCAGCTGTGTCAACTAGCAACCCAATGTCCTTTTCTGCTGAACCATTTTCCAGTCATTCTTTCTCCATCCCTGGGAACATTCAAAGTCAGACAGTGGGGATTCTGAGCAACCTGACCTAGCTAAAGATATTCCTGCTCACAGAAGCAGCAGTTGGACTAGATACCCTTTACAGGACTCTTCCAACCCAAACTGTTTTACAATTCTATGATACAGATTTCCAGATTTCCCCTTGAACCACCAATATTCCTATGATTATATAACTATATAGTATCAAATACTAGTGTCAAAGAAAATAAATTAATTTTTCATTTTTCTAGTGTTAGTGCAACATTTATTTTAATTTCTTTAACATATTTGGATAGGAGGATAATAAATATCACCAACTATTTCAGCTGGAATTCTGGCCTTCAGCTGAGTCTGAGCTCAAAATATTGTGTCAAAGTAGTTATGAATGTTCCTAAGTATATACTTCTTCATCTAATTAATTATTTCCGCAGCCATAAACATGGGCTTTATTTGTTTATTCTAACAACTTTTGATTTTACTTTGGGAGTAAAGTGTCTGGAAAACAGTAAGAATCAGTTCTCATTATCTGCAATTTTGCCTACATTTTTAACTGAAAAAAAAAATGAATAATATACATCTTTGTCTAATTTTTATTATTTGTGTAGGAGAACTATTTGTACAAGCATTAATCATATCTGTCTCAAGGTCAATAACAGATCAAGAATTAGCTCTTATATGTGAATAAGGTTGGATGAAAACAAATATGAGTTGCAATTTCAAAATATGTCTTTTATAACCTTGATACTCTGATACTCAGAATCTCAGTAAATGGAATTTATTGATCTAGGTATAAATAGTCATGAGTGAAAAACAAAGCAGAAGAGGACTAATTCAGCTCTAATGAGTGGAACTTCAAACTATTCAAGAAGGGAAATACAAAGAAAAATGATCAGAAAAGCTGCCAGTAATAGCAAAATAATCTTGTATTGTTCAGCATTGTTTTCTACTTAGTTTGAAATGGAAAAAAATTATCTCAATTTCTGTACTAATTTACTGCAACATTGTTTTGAATTTTCTGAAAAAGTCTTTGGTTTTGGTTAAGAATTTACTATTTAATTACTGAAATTTTGATAAAGAATTCAGGATAAATATGATACACATGTAGAGTTTTAGTGGAATGTATGGTATTTCAATAATAACGTACCAAAATCCATTTGGCTTTTAGAAATAGATTAATTTTCAACAATAGTAAATATCCAAATGACTTATGTGTACAACTCAGATATCTATTTTCTTCCTTGCTTTACATGCATGAATAAAAGATTACAAGGCATACTGAAGTCTTTGTAGAAATTTCTAAGTCTCTGCATAACTTGTAAACTCATCTGTACTGTTATGAAACTTGTGTCAGGATTCTGCTGAAAGACAACTCTACACCATGCAAGAACTTCAGAGTATAAATGTCAAAAAATTTTATCATGTCACTGTATAGTATACCTACTCACACCACTTTAACTTATATCTTTATTTGTGTTTCCATCAAGTCTATCTATGTATATTTCATTATGAATATAAAAGTGACTAAGTTTCTGCATTAAATTGTAATGTAATTTCAATTGTAATGTAATTTCTTACATTTTATATGTAATAAAATGTAAGAAATATTTCCTGTTGACTTTAATTACACTTATTCATGGCATACTCTAGAAGTGTTAATGCATTTGTGAGATTATTTTCCTTAAAATAAGCAGTAAAAGCACTGCAATTTTGAGGCAACATATTGATCTTGTCAGATTAACATGCAGTGCTGAGTATGCAGATTTAATGGTTGTCATATTTGAAATCCTTTGAAAAGATAATGATGTTTACAATTTCATCTACAGTAGCAAACCTGTAGGGTATTTGCTATCTGACCCCAGTGCTTTAAGTTCTGACTGAAAAATATACACCACTAAAATCAGGGGAATGGCTATCAGAATTTTATTTCATACCTTTGATGTTTCTGCCATCAAGAGAATTCAGGTGGATTACATCCTTCTACTTTTTCCCAGAAAAAGAACATCTAAAGTGTTTTATGAATTCTTCAGTACCTGATCATGTATAATATAGCATGTGTACAACATGAAAGAGTACAATGGTTTGCTAATGAAAGCCTTGCTTCAACTTGCTTATTAGGAGCATAGTAAGTATATATTCAAAAGCCAGGTACTTAAATACTATGATTTAACTGATTTAATTCAACTTATTTTATTGAGCCTTCTGGGAGTTTCCTATACAGAGTCAGTCTCATTATTTGTGAGGTGTTTATAAATAATTATATCTATTCCATCTGTCTTTAGGATTTTGCATTTTAGGTTTATTGCTTTGCAGAAATGGTTGGGCTACATTTGTGTGTAGTGGGTAACAAAAATATGATCAATCTCCTAAAAGTCATTAGTGCATCAATAATACAGCTATCAAACAACCATAATATCAATACAGTACCTGAATCAAAGAGGTATAAAAGATCTCTGAGGGCATTTGTACACACCGAAACTACGTCAATTCTTCACTCATTAAGTTTTAAATATTTTCTTTTCTATACAATATATAACCACATTTCTTTTTTTTATTCTTCTTTTCTACCTTCAATCATTAAGTTCTTCATAATTTAAAAATCACTACAAGCCAGAAAACCAAAAACCAATTAGTCTAAGCTGTGTTAGGAATGTGAAGATAAATCCAGTAGATTCTTATTAAAATATACACAATTTTCAAATAAAGGAATTTAGATCCTAAACTACTTTTTCTCAACATCATTACTTACCACAGAGTTCCTAGCTTATTTTCCTCCTTAAAATGAGGCTATCTTTTATTTTTGTGATAGCAAGGAAGGAGAGAAGAAAAAATAAAATAAAAAAAAAACCCAAAAGCAAGCAAAAAAGCAAAAAAAAAAAAACATTGAAAGGACAAAAAAGAAAATTGTTGAAATACAAACCACTTCTATGTTATTTGGTGGCTACCTATTAGCCACACTGTAATGGAAGGTGATGTTTCACTATTAATGTGCATGAATATAATTTAAATGATCTTTTTAAATTGGTTTATCTATTTCATAAACATTTTTTAAAATAGGTAATAAAATTATAATTTTACTCAGTGGAAAAATCATAGTTCTAAGGAACTGGCAGGCCTCTCAGTGTCTTGTCTGGAAATAACAGTGATTTCCCTATCTATGATATTTCCAATTTTTTGTGTATGAACACACACACGGCATTGAAATAAAAAGGCAGAACATAACATACCTTTACACATTAAGTAATTAATTTAAAATAGTTTAGCACTAACATAGTCAATATCTTGACTAACTTGTTACTTTCTCTTTTAATGCAAAGTAAGCATTAAATCAAACCCCACAAATAGTTACTTTCAGCTTCCAGTGAACAATAGTGCCTACCTTGTATTAAAAAGCTTCTGTTTCAGTTTAGCTTTCAAACCAGGTTACAAATGTTGCTGTGCATACTGTGATTTTTAAAAGAAAATTATATAGAGAATCTGTTTTTGTTTAATCTTACAACTAAAATTCATTTTGGAGAAAGCACCCTTATATTGCAGGTCACATACCAAAGACAAGGATTAGCAATGCCTTTTGTGTTCATAAAAGAATATAAATAAGAATTAAATGCTCAGCTCTGGTGATATTCGTTTTGTATCATATTCACTTCCATTCTGTCATGCTTAATTGTTATTAAGAACTCTTAGAAATATCTGATACAATAATTTTAAAAGGTGTGAGACATGAATATGAGATGTCTCAACATGTGCATTTTGATCATTATTTGTCCCTTCCTTACATATTTTGCCCTTGGATTCTTTTACTGTCATCTCTACTTCCAGCAAGTCAATAGGATAGATAGCCAGACTTCCAAAAGCTAATATAACCCTTCCTGTAAGCAAGGTTATTCCTGAGGATAAAATATCACACAGTGTAATTTGTTTAACTGTATCAAATGTCAAACTATAGTTTATACTGCTGGAAAACTTTATTCAGAAAATTGACTGAATGCACATGTGTATACACACTATATATTCCTGATTATACCCTTATTAATAGTATTATGGTAAAAAAAAAATAAAGCCACATAAGTAGAAACAACAACTCACATCTGGGAATACCACCAAGATATTATATCAAATGGAGTTAAAGAATTATTTTTTTCTTTTACATTCTGTACCATAACTGCAACTTCTAAAGAGCCTTATCACAGCCTAAAGTTTCTGAACAAGCAAGATTAAGTATGAGCAGTAGTTTTATCTTGCAATAGGGAGGATATTTCTTACCAGAATATTCTCTAAAGTCAATATTAGGATTCAACAAAAGTTTTTTGTGTGTTATTTATTTATTTGTTTGGTTTCATTTAGTCTGATATTTTTCTTGTTTTGCTTTGTTATTGAATATTTCTGAGTAGTTAAGCTTATGACACTTGCTTTCAAAGTGATGTCAACATTATTTTGCTGCTACATTGATCAGAATAAAATTAAATAAAGCTATACTGTATCTTATCTGCACACTTCTCCCAGAAGAATTCATAACAAATGGTGAAAGCCAAACTGGATGGTATTAGTAATATGAAAAGACTGTTCAGGTCTAGAAAATTCATTTAATAGAACATTAGCATTTATAGGTTAAAGACAGTATTTTTTACTGTTTGTGACTAAGAGAGTTGTCTGGAGTAATGAAGGACAGCGGAGATGCTCAGATCCACCTGCAGCCCATGGAGGAACCCACGCTGGAGCAGGTGGATGCCTGCAAGGAGGCTGTGACCCCACTGTGCTGGAGCAGGCTCCTGGCAGGGATTGTGGGCCCATGGGGGACCCACCCTGGAGCAGGCTGTGCCTGTAGGACTGCACTCTGTGAAACAGGGATGCATATTGCAGCAGATTTTGGAGAGCTGCTGTCCTTGGGATGGACTCGCACTGGAGAAGTTAATGGCGAATTGTTTCCTCAACTCCCCCAACTCTTCTTGTATGGCTTGTGTTCCAGACCCTTTATCAGCATTGTTGCTTTTGTCTGGACATGCTTCAATGTTTCAAAGTTCTTGAAATGAGGAGCCCAAAACTGAACACAGGACTTGAGGTGCAGCCACAACAATGCCAAGTACAGGGGCATGATCACTGCCTTAGTCTTGTTGGCCATGCTATTTCTGATGCAAACAATCCCTTGTATCAGAAACCCCCTTGATAAGAAATGTCTGGTGTCTAGTTCTGGCACATTCCAGACCTGGACTCATACTATACTTTATGTTTAATCAATGTTTTCCTTAATTTGTCAATTATTAAAATGTTTTTTGGTTGGTTGGTTGGTTGGTTGTTTTTTTGTTTTTGTTTGTTTTTTGGTTTTTTTGTTTTGTTTTGCAGCAGTGAAGCCAGTTAGTAATTGAATGGTAAGCAGTAAAACTGAAATTAATTTGAAAATCCAAACAACAGTTTTGCATAATAAAAAAGTATGTCTTTTATTGCTAAAACAAGAAATCTAAATCTAGTGTCTCTCTTTCATAACATGCAAAAGTGCTTTTTCCTTTGGAACAATAACCATTTTAAGATGTTAGCTATATTCCTCTTATTTGTTTAACACATTTTTGTCTGTTGCATTAAATACAATGACATAGCTCTGTAAGAAAGATAGTGAGTAAGATGCATCATCCTGATTCCACAAACTCAGAAATATTTTTTTTCATAACTGAGGAGTCTCCTTTGGGAATGTTTCATCAATTAACAGAAGCTCGTGGATCATTATGTTGCCTGCGGAATGATCTATTTTCCCAGTTCAATTTTACATTATCATATTTGCCATATTATTGCTAGAGCCTTGCTATACATTCATTAGTATTCTTAAGATTGGACAACAATTAGAATTTAAAGTAAAACTTTTGCTGACACACCACTTGAGTAATTTCAATACTCGAAATAAACTGACAATGAATTTCCTGAAATACATCTCACTACGAATTAATGGCAATATAGAGAAATGAACTTGAACAGGTGAAGAATTTGATGTGACATTTTCATTATCTGTTAGTTAATGTGTTTCCTTCAATCCAAACTAAAATGAAGTTATAGAAATTCATGATTTGCAGACACTGGCAATACAGACAAATATGCTGTATTCATGAAGGTAAATGCTCAGCAGTTATAAAAATTTTGACCTCACAATTCCCTTTCCTTTAATAAATGTTTGTATTGTTATTTAGATTATTTAAGTACTGCTTTCTTCAGCATTAAGAAAAAAACTTTTTGCAAGTCAAGAAGCTTTAACATTTAAAGCAAAATCATTACTCCTAGTTCTGTTATGTCATAGCCTTTCAGAGAGAAATTTGCCTAGTTACAGAATAAAAGAATGTACCACACTGTTCCTTTTATCCTTTTTGCTTTATCTGTATTATCTCCACCTCAAGACTGATCATATACATAGTAAAGTGTTTAACAGCTAGGTTGACCTAATTTCTTTAGACTATTTAATTCACTTTTATATGTGATTTTGCAAAAATGAAATTGCTGTTTCAAATTTATTTCTGTAAAATGCAACTATATTTAATGATTAAATTAATTGGTTAAATTTGCTGAAGATTATTGCAGTGTCAGCTCAAAGACAGTAACATCTGAACATAAGTTCAAGGGCATCCAAACTAACAGTCTCAGATGCCTGGGAATTTGTTGGCCACACCAAAACCTATCAGAATATGTGCAGCAATTTGATAGTATAGAAAATTGTCTATTTTTTTCCCTTTTTGACTACTAGTACATTGCAGTGTGTTTGTCTGTTAGTCTAGTATAGTGTAAGTAATTTCTGTTTATTTGATAACATATCACTTAAATAAAGAGGAAAAAACATTCTGTGTGGACCAATATGAATATAACTAAGAGAATTTTCCTGATAGTTGTAATGCCCCCAGTTTACCCAGCAGCTTTAGGTAAAGGTATTTGGAGTTACCCTGAGCAGAAAGGAGGAGAAACTACAAAATTTTCCAAATGTTCAAAGCCAACTTTTACTCACCAGTCAGCCATTCCTCCATTCTCCAGCAATAGTGATTTTTAAGGGAAAATAAGGCAGTATTTTTGTTGCATAATATGTATACTCCAGAAGCTAAAAATGCTTAAAAAAGTAATATTGTAAAATAAAACTAAACAGAATATTGCAGCCAAAAAAAAAAAAAAAAAAAATCTTTTCCTTTTCATTCTTGACTACTGAATAATCATTTATCCACTTCTTGTTTGGGATTGGTGGGCTGCATGCAGTTAGGGAGACTTAAGAATTAGATAGTCTTCATGTAAGAGTTTTGCCAGATTCTACATATCCTTGTACTCTTCTTTCATATACTGATAAGTGAAAAAGCAAAATCTGCATTGGATAATCTTGGGGACAATCTCAGTCAAAAGGTATCAGCTTCTGACGTCATCTGGACAGGGATTTTGAAGGCCTACAGTACTGAAAAGGCTGAAAGGACAAAAGATAGAAGAACCATTGACAGAAAGAAGGCAGAAAAACTCTTGTGGTGCTTGGGAGGAGATAAAGATTGAACAGGTCTCTGGCTCTCACTATGAGCAACCTTCACTGGTGTGATTTGGGAGTTTTTACAACAGTATAGAAAAAAAAATGCTAAGTAATGTACAGTCAGTATAGACTTGAGTATCATAATATGTTTCTATTTAAAAATACTTAGATAAGTATTAAAATGATAATGGGGGTGTGATGGGGTTTGGAAGTGAAGTTGGGTCTTATATTAATTTGTGGTAGTGATGCAAAATAATTTTATTTCATCTGATTAAAATAAATCTTGATAGTGTTGAAAATCATTATGCTTGGGTTGTGAAGATAGAGAAATATCAGAAGAAATAAGGATTTCATGTAATTTCAAGTTAATTGTAGTGTAAAGTAAAAGCACTCCCAAAGAGTCATTCTCTTTTTTTCATGTATTCACAAAGCACAATACACCACACCACAATGAGTCACCAAGGAATAAACAGTGAGGGAGAGAGAAAAACTGTTACTAGAGCATTAGTACAACAGCCCAATGCTTCTTAATCAACAGTTTAAAAAAGGGGAATTTAATTAAGCAGGCAAATTTTGCAGAATATTCTGAGTTGGAAGGGGGCCTCAAGGGTCAAGTCCAACTCTTAACTGGATCACCCATACAGGGGTTAAACAGGTAACCTTGGTGTTATTTGCACAATGCTCTAAACAACTGTGGTAGTTCCAGAATTGCATTCTTACTTTACCCATTCCCCTGCCTACACTCCCCTTCTATCACTAATTTGGAGATTAACAAATAAGAGAAGGAATTGAAGAGAAAATATGAAATTAGTAGGTGTTTCTAAAATCCCAAAGGATTGAAGGCCAACATACTTTGTAATGTCTATCATTGCTTGAGTTCTCTACAAATTGAGAAGAGATATAAGAAAAAGTTCTTCAGATCCTTGTCTTGTGTTAAAACAAAACTGAGATCAAGAGCAAATGTCTCCAATAGGGATGAAAATGCTTTTTCTACTTTGTCCTGGTTTGAAGGACAGGTGTCTGCCAATAAAGGCAGAAGCTTCTCTTTGAAATGGAGAATCTAAACCCCCGTCCTCCAAATTATTATTATAAATTTGAAATTAAGGGCTGTCAGACAAAGATATGGGAATTAGGAATAGCAGCTCTTTACTAGGAAAATTAAAATAGAAATGCAGTATTACAAAGAACAATCAGAATACAACCTGACACCCTGTCAGTCAGGGTGTTGGTAGCAGTCCCATTAAATGGTGGCTACAGTCCTCCTGCAGTGGCAGATGTGGTTCAGCTAAAGCAGTGCTCCTGTAGAAGGGTGCAGTTTTCCTCTGAAGACCCAGGGATGATGTGGAAAGGTCCAGTTTTCCTCTGGAATCCAGTGGAAAGACGGTATTTTCTTGTCCAAAATCTCAGTTTTTATCTAGGGCCAAAAGGCTTGGCTCCTCCCCCTGGCTGGAGCATCTCCCAGTGGGATGATGTAATTTTATCAGTCGTACAGTGGGACTTAATAGCCCATCAACAGATGATATCTTCCTGGAGGGAGGATGGGTTGTGGAAAAGATGAAGATGATTGCCCCACCTAGTCTTAAAGATGGACCATTAACAGACCATATGTGCAACGGAGATAAAGGTCACTGCCCCATCCAACTTCAACAGATGGTGATAGAGTGCACATTTCTGGCCGCATCCTATATTGCAACCCAAGACATACTTCCAGGGGCTAGATGGTAGTAAAGTGTCTGATAGTATTGTCTGATAGCATTGACGTAGTTTTATGTCTACTTCTATGTTCCTGGTCATATGTTCCACTTCTGATTTTACTACCAAGGACAGATAGCACAACATTCTACTTTGCTTTGACTAAGTGACTGTTTTTTAAAAGTCCATTAATTTGTATCAACAACTAATCTGCTCATACTAGATTTTGGCTTCGGGATTTTTTTTCATATTCAGAAATATTTTAATTTCTGATTATGCCCACATGAGATGATTAACAAAGACTGAATGAAGGTTAACAAAAGCTAGATAACTTTTGACCTTTATATGCTACACACTACTGTGATTTTCATCCATCTAGGGAATTTCCAGGGTTATGCTGTACATACATGATTCTGGAAAACACTGAAGAAATGAAAAATTATTTTCTTCAAATAGTATAACTGTTGCATTTATGGAGCCAAGTACATTATATCAGATAGGACAAATCATACCTCCAGTTTTAGTGTATATAGACTTGAAATACAAGTGGTATTTAAAGTTAATTCATGTCTCCACTTATTTTAATTGTCATACAAAAAGATTGTACTCTCATAAGAGATATGTGAGTAGTACAGAGTTTAATTTGATCTTTTAGCATGTAATGAAAACCCAGTCCTTAGGGATTCTGACATAATTGAAGTTCATCTCTAATGTTTCTGAATTCAATTTGTGTGCAGTTTTCTTATTTTAATGAGAAACATTTGTAAGACAATTATAAGATACATAAAGAGAAAGATGAGAAAAATAAACTTTATAAATTCTCTCTTTTTATATTTAAACATCAATGCTGACTAAAGTCAATGAAATGAGAAACATTGTACAATTTATAATCACCCTTCAATGTCTTGAGATAAGAATGAAGTTAATTTGAAATGTATTTTAATGAGGAAAAACATCTAGACCCATTAGAATAGATCCAAAATATTTTCCTTTTAATACAGTTGGAAAAACACTTGAACTTGAGTACATAAATTTCTGATGTATGGCTTAATTTTAATAATTGCTCACAATCAAATGAAACTTGTATGAGGAAAAGGAAAAAAATATAAGATAATTAAAAAAAAAAAGAAAAAAGAAAAAAAAAGGAAAAAGGAAAAGAGAAAAAAAGAAAAGAAAAGAAAAGAAAAGAAAAGAAAAGAAAAGAAAAGAAAAGAAAAGAAAAGAAAAGAAAAGAAAAGAAAAAAAGAAAAGAAAAGAAAAGAAAAGAAAAGAAAAGAAAAGAAAAGAAAAGAAAAGAAAAGAAAAGAAAAGAAAAGAAAAGGAGAAAAAAGATGGAATTAACAGAGCTACGAAGTTGAAAAGGAAGTATACTAGAACAAAGTAGTTAAAAAATATGTGAAACAGAAGGGCTTGGTAGAAAGTGGCTCTTTATTGCCATAAACAAATTCAATCTAAACTGCTCATTCTTAAGCTTCTTTCATAAAATCTGGGAGTTACTTGCAGGAAATTTGGTAACACACACTGTTTCTAAAGAAAGTAAACATAATTATATATTGTGATATCACTGCCATAGGCATCCTAAGTATGGACTTTCAATATCTGTCATACAGTTTTCCAGAAGAGGGAAGAAGAAGAAGCACACATTCTCCCTACTACTAGTCCTATATAGTGAAGAGTGATTTTGCAACTAAATATGAATGTGTTTCATTAAGTGATGGATTCAGGGATAAAATTTCTTTAAATATCTTCTGCATCTTTATTTGTATATCATCTGGAAAGGCCCACAGTTAATCTTCCCAAGCAAAGAAAGTTACAAAATTTCATGCATTAATGAAAAAATGTCTGTTATGGTCAAGGTCTCTTTTGAGGTATCTGGACAGATTACAATGTCCAATACACAGATTTTTGTGTACTTTTGAACTTTGGCAAGTATGACAAAAAGGTTTATAAATGGAAACAATGCAGATTTATATACTTCAAAAACTTCATGGTAATCATTGGAGAGAACTCGGCTTTTCTAGGGTGAATTTAATTTGGATTCTTTTAGACTATCAATTTTATAGTAAGGAAAAAAAATAACCCAGGTACTACAAAAGAAGAGGGAATAGTTTTAGGTTCTGGCTTAGAAGTCAAACAGTCAAACAGATGCCTGCATTCCTTAAATTCATATCTAAGTTTATGTGACACATCAGTTACAAAAACTACATATCTAACTTGCCCTATTGCTTCATGTTTCTAGTTGTATCTGAGCACCATTTTCTCATAGTCACACTGAGCATCTATCTAACCCAGTATTTTTTTTATGCCTTCTACTGTCCTAAACTCTACAAACAGACACTCCGCAGAGGCAGAAAGATTAATTAAATTAGTATTATTGCTAAAGAAATGCAAATTTTTAGTTGAAGATGTCCCTGCTCATTGCAAGGGAGGTTGAGCCAGGTTGTTTTAAAGATACTTTCCAGCACAAACCATCCTATAATTCTATGATAAGTCAGTGGTTCAGAAGCAGCAGAACTGTTCTGTGGGTACTAATCAGACATGAGGTGACTTCACTTGAAAACTGAATGACATCAGCCACATCAGATGTTGGGGTTTTTCATTTTTATCATTTTTTTTTATTTTAATCTATATCTGGTTTTAGCTCAGCAAACTCTCTAGGAATTTAAATGGGGTCCACTTCTTAATTCCAGATACTTAGAATGCACATAGATGTCTGAGTGAGGCACTGCAGGCTATCATTATAGTCACTTACCCTTTAATGTCAAGGGATAAATATGGATATATTTAGAGAGGGATTCTTTTAATCCTAAAGTAACAGCTTGAAACGCAGTACACTAATTGCTTCTCAGAATTCATTTTTTTTTTAATTTATTGATCATAAGGTATGATGATGAAGATGACTAACTCAGTATATGGAATTATAGCATTAGGGGAGAAAAGTTTACACATTTGCACACGTGATGCTCCAGGAACTTTGAGACTGCTGCCTGATTTATGTAGGGCAGAAAATATGTAGTCAACATGAGGGGATGGACAACTAGAAAACTGTCTGACAGTCCCCTAAGAGAAGGAATGGAAATCTGAGAATTACTTTGAATTACCTTTTAAATTATTGTAGGGAACCTTGTATTTAGTTTTGCCAGCTTTCTTTTTCTCAACTAATCAATAAGGTGTTAATTCAGACTGTGTTTTGCATAATCACAGTGAGATTTACCTTCAGCTTCTTGCTATCAATAAATTAACTTTGTGTTAGTAGTATTTTCTATGAGTTTTTTCCCTTCTTTTTTCTTCTCTGAAAAGCACACCCTAGCAACTTTTGAAACAGAAGTTTCTTTCAACACAGACATCAAGAATTTAAATCAGGACTGTAACCGTACTTGCAACAATCCTCAAGCTAGTGCATACAAATGCATTTACACTGTCTGTAGATCCATGTCCAGGCCTTTTTTCCTATTGCAGTGTGTGCTTGCAGCTTAGAGAGAGCTGGTCTCATGAGGGATCTGCTGTGAACTCAAGTTATAGTTGGGGCCCATCTGTGAGCTTTCTCAGGCCACACAGAAGCAGCTCAAGTATAGTTGCCTGGGAAAGGGACATTGTATGGATAACTTTGAGGTATGGGGTCATGGTAAATCCAGTTTTAGGGAATTAAAGGTCACAGTCATCCTTGTTGAGCATCAGAGGCAGAGCAGCAGGGAAGAGGTGAGGTCCAGGGACAGGCGACTGCTAACACAAGGAGGTGACAGCTAAGAGAGAAGTGGACATTATGAAGCAATGAAGGTAAGTTCATTGGTTTTATAATAGGTTCCTTGTGTGGTTATTACCTGTTCAATGCCTCCTGGTTCATGTGACCTCTGTTCCCATGAACAGTGACAGATTAAAATAGTAATGGATTCATATTCTGTCTATGTTTAGCAAAAATAATTACAGAAATACAAAAAAACTATTCAAATCAACTAAACGCAACACCTTTAGTGAGATAATTTTTCAAAGTATTTCCTTGCCTTTTATGGAAATTTTGGTTAAGTGTTTTCCTGTAGCATTCCATCATATATAACATATAATATAACATAACATAACATAACTAACATAACATGACATAACGTAACATAACATAACATAACATAACATGACATAACGTAACATAACATAACATAACATAACATAACATAACATAACATAACATAACATAACAGTGAAGATTGGAAAAGTTAATCATGCTACAAAACACAGTGAAAGTTCCAGAAAGAAAAATGTAATTAATCCAGAAAAAGAAAGTCAATGATAGGTTTTTTGTCGTTGTTTGGGTAGCTTGTGATTTTGGTTTGTTAAGTAACACCAAAGCATGTTGCTAAGTGTGTTTTTCCTAGACAGAAGTTATTCAGACTTCCTGTATTTATTTTATTCCATCTGTAGTCTTCAGAATTTTGCCAGAATGATAGAAGGGTTCTGTAAGAATTAACTATTATTGATTGTGAAACACCATAATAGAAGTTATAAATATACGAATAAGCAGAATCCTGGAAAGTTTTATAATTTACAGAATAGAATAGATTTCTCTAGAGATAAAAGAAGAGGTGAAATGAACTCAATATTATTTTTCAAATATTGAATTCAGAGAAAAGAGTGTAAAATTTAATATTATCAGTACCACAGTGATTTTATCATTCTTCCCAGACCCTAATAAGGATGTTTGGTGATCAACACATGTATATTCATATTTTTAGAAATTATTACATTTCTACAATTTTATAAGATTTTCTGCATGATCTTTTTTGTTGTTGTTGAACTACTTAACCCTTCATTTTGTTGATCAATGAAGTCAAAGCAGGCAAAATGACCTTTCTGACATATGTTGGATTTTTTTAAGTTAAATTGACATATTATGTCTGTCAATCAATTCCTTATCTGGAAGGTATAGTGAACATACTTGTAATTTAAATCCCAGAGAGCAACATATTCCATATACTGCTGTATGGTGAACAAGATCTGTGAAATATTTCATGCTGATACATGCATAGCTTGACAACAGGAACAATAAGCAACACAGATGTTCCTTGTGATGTTAAAGTGACAAAACAAAGAACAACACAAAAGAAAAAAACACACCAGGTGAATAAAAAATACCAAATTCATTTGTATTGTCCTAGCTGTGAAGGTTACAATGAGCTCCTTTATATTTAAATTCTTGTCTTGCAGTACTTTACATATAGTTATTATAGTACTGCTTAGAACCACCTGAAATATTTACCCAGACACTGGCTTTCCACACATCATATAGTGGAACGTGTTTTAAATGCCAGAAGGTGGATCTTGGCATAAGACTTGTTCTGCTCTTTAAACATTACTTTTATTTCTCATTTCTGTTCTTCCAGTTCTGTTAAATGATTGTGCAGCTCTTCATATCCAAGAAAGTCAATGAATTTAAAACACTCTCATTTTCTGCCTGCCTCCTAAATACCACACATTTGTTTAACTAGGACAACAGGGTGGACATTTCCAGAGTAAATACAGTTGTTCATACAAGGATATCTATATTCCCAGAAAGGAAATTCCTCTTTTGAGATTTGCACAAATTAAAATGTCTGTACAAATAAAATTTTCCAACCAAAATATAGATTACATTCTGCATAGTTAAAACAGGATTTGCTTTTTGAAAAACTATCTTCTTTTTCCTATTGCTATTTACTTCTACATAAAAACAAGTAACTTCAGTGAACAAGCACCAAGGAATTTTCAGCAAGGGCAGAATGTTCACCAGCTTGTTCCAGCTGTTACTGTTTGAGCAGGGGCTTGGATTAAATCATCTCAGGAACCACCTTTCCACTTTGATGACTCCTTTTCTATGAGTGCAATATTGATGATGAAATATGTAATTAAAAACAAAAAACAAAACAAAAAAAAAAAACAAAAAACCCAAAACCAACAAATAAAACCTTTAATATTCTCACTTGCAAAGCTACCCCTATGTGTTTGATATTATAGACCCAAAGGACAATGTTAAGACCTTGCTCTAACATTTCACACTGCACTCTGATTAGAAAGGCATTCTGACCATACCAAGACACTCCTCAGTTTCTCTTTTGACAGTATGAGGTCAGGAAACGTGAGTGTAAGACATTTGGAATTAATGACCCAGCTATGTAGCTGGCATATTATGTTTTTAGAGTTGTCATGATATTTGAAATTTTTCACCAGCTCATTTAGAATTGGTAACCAATCTGTTGGAAAATTAGGAGGCAAAAGTTCTGTATCCATCTATTCTGGAAAAAGAAATTCTCTCTTCAGAAGTATTCTTGAAGTAACTTTTAGAATTTTAACTTTTGATGGAAAAAGCTTAACAGAACAGATTTTTCTGTAAGCCTTAAATTCTGTCGTAATGCGAGGCACTGCAGATATAATTAATTTGATTTTGCCATTCCATTCCATCCCATCTTTTCTTTCAGGAGTATCATTAAGATATTTGAGTAACATACTGAAATGCTATCCATACCTGTTCTGGAAGAAGAAAAGAATCACAGAACAAAACAGATTGCAGATTCTATTATTAATTACTATGCAGAAGTAATGACAAGCAATTTACTTTTGATAAAGATATGATAATGTAACTTAGGTTATAATGAGCTGTATGCTGCAATTACAATGTAAATTGATAAAGTTTGAAAATATCTTGGAAACCATGTACACTAACAAAGTACCCTTGAAATGTCCCAATATTCTACCTACAAGGAAAACAAAGACAACAGCAAACCCATCAATTCAATAAAATCTTTCAGCTGAATTTCAGTGCATAGGAAAGCATAGCCCTGGCTTTTCCTCTTCCTAAGGATCCACTAACTTAGAAAACAATGCTCATGTATGTCACACTGCTCTTTATAAGATGATCCTTCATAAGCTTTTTTTAAACCTCCATTCAGCAGTGAAGTTGTTCACTTGACTTGTTCACTTATTGACTTTCTGCACAACATGCTTTCATTGTAATCTCAGAATCTCATTTGAGATTTCATGGAGCAATTTTATTTCTCAGCAATAGTATTTATGAATTTCATTGTGAAATAATCAGTTTAACCACTGCAGGTAATACATGCTCTTTACAGTATTGAAAATCAAATTAGATTGGTGTTTTTCTGAACATTACTCTGATTCAGCAGATTAACTTATCCTGAGGCCTTATGCTCAACTAAAAAAAACCAAAAGGAAATTACTTTTTGTTTGTCAACATCATACATCTTTCTACTCCTAGATATCCCAGATGCCTTCTAGTTATTTCTTTTAAAACAGCTAATCAAGTTTCCAAACAGGTAAGCTATTAAATAGTTACATTCTATGCACAAGACTAAAAGTGCTTAAAATCCCAACAATGACTCTTACTTCTTCAATAGAGATTGAAGTAGCTAAAATTATTATATCTCTTGTATTGCAAAATTAATAGATTAGATATTTACAATTATCTTTAATAATTCAAAAATCTATGAATTTGTGATCTATTAATTAGTAAAAATAAATGGTGGTTACTTCAAAGTAAAATATGGGGAAAAGGTCCAATTAACTCATTGACCCTTCCCAAACAAAAACTTTTTTCTTCTTTAGAAATCTACTCAGTAGGTATCAAAAGTATGTCATCATGAAGTCATAGAGCAATTTGATTACTTTCTGTAATGACAAGAGATAGATTGTGGGGTTCTCCTTTGTCCCCTGCAATGTAGTGTTTTCTAAAAAAACCCCAATCTACAAATAATACAACAACAACAACAAACAAACAAACAAAAAACAAACAAAAAAAGAAAAAGAAAAAGAAAACAAGAAAACAAAAAAAAAAACTGTGAAAAAAAAAAGCAGAAAGACATAAGGAAATTGAGATTCAAATACATAGCTATATTAGTGATATGAATATGATTTTTTCAAGCTATACCAAAGGTACAATTGTAATTAAACTACTTTCTGATATATTAATGAGCATTGTGGAAGATGATACTGTAATATGAAGAAAAATTCTCTTATGCATGCCATTAACTTCAGAAAGGAGATGTTACTAGTAGAAGGTATCTGATGACTGTTGATACAAAACCAGAAAATCAATTGTCAATTTAAGAAAGAAGTATCCAAATAGTTAGTGTGAGATTGACTACAAACGATATAAACTATATATTATATGCTTTTCCTGAAACACAAAGCAAAACACCATACTCTGTGATGGCTTTACATAATTAAATGCTAAGTTTAATTAAAATTTAAATATGAGAATTTACTCTGAAAAAAAGGAAGGAATTTCCAAGCTGAAGATTTCTTTCCATTCTTAGCATAGACTGACATTGCTTTTATGCAATGTTTCATTACAGTGGAAGAAACCTAATATTCTATACTGCTTTCTATCAGATTCTGTGAAGTTTTTAGGACTGGGCATAAGATTTCAGTCAGAAGACCAATGAAACAACATCTGTTATATTCTCTTCAGAAATATATCAATTAGGAAAGTCATTGCTGAACTTGATTTCATATAAAGAAACAATTGACCTCCTGCAGCAAAAATAAACCATGTTCCAGTACCATTCATCCTGGATATACTCTTCTCTTTCACCATGACCTAGGTTCCTTTTTTCCCCCAATCTATAAACATCTTTTTCTGTTAAAATATTGGGAAACCTTGGTGATAAGTCTCTGCTATGGATGTCTGTCAACATGCAGAATGATTTCCTGCCAAATTCAATTGAGATCTCTGTCTTGAGTGCCCAATAACTTAATATATGGCAGACAAAGTGTAGAAATCCCACCTTCACAAATAGTGAATTAGGACATGCTCAACAACAGCAAGAGGTTCAATATTCTACCTCTCCAACCACCTCTTATGTAACAGGTATTTGCATTCCAGTTAAAAGAAAAAAAAGTTATCCTATCTAACCATTATTTTGGAGCTGTTGGATAAACCACTTTTGTTTATATTCCTTTGCAAATTATTCCTGATCCTTTTTTCTTTCTATCTCAAAAGCGACTAAAAGCTATTAGATATCCTGGATGTCTACTAAGATTTTAAATAATTTTCTCTCAGGAAATTTATGCACAGTGATCTGAACCACAGGAAACAATTAAGAGATTACAAATTTATGGGGTTTTTTGAACTTTCTGCAAGTTGCAAACTACAACACACTGAATATATGTTAAGTTCAAAATATTGCATTTACTTTTAAAATAACTGTGTTTGTATTCCTCTATGCAAATGGTAAAAATAACTTCATGGGATCCTGGAAATTAATGTTAAAGAATGCTTCATGGACGACAAGAGAAGACTAACTCATGTAGCCTACCTAGATTTCTCTACAGTCCCATAAGTCATCCTTACCTCCAAGTTGGAAAGAAGGCTTTGAAGGGTGGACTATTCAGTGGATAAGAAATCAGCTGGATGGACACAGCTGTTGGAGGCTGGTGACGGGTGGAGTTGCCCAGGGCTCTGTCTTGGGACTGGTGCTTTTCAGTAGCTTCAACGACACAGGCAGGACATGGAGTGTACCCTCACCTTTCTGCACAGAGCAGACTCCTGACAGGTTAGCTCAGGAGGTGTTTCATAGTATGCATTTGCCAATTTGCTGGAAAATTTTTGGAAGTTCAATTCAGTAAGCCATATAATATTTCATAGTAATTTAATTTAAATGCACAGCATAAGAATATAAGGAAATAGAACTTCAGAGGGCATTGAGAATAATTACTGTCACTAGAGTGCAAAAAATGTTTATTCAACATTCCCTGTTTTCCTGCCTGTTAAAGCAATTTTTCATAAAGAGGATATTTTTTAGTTGAAATGCTAATTTCTTGATATTTGCATTAAAAACTGCATAGCTAAAGTTCTCTACTACCAATCACCTGTCACCCTTTCTCTTGCAAAGGTAGAAAGAACCATTTTTGTCTTATGAGGTGAACATACTTAGAGGATATAAACATCCACATAAATGTTCAATCCATGCATGCTTTTGAAAGCTCTGAGTGGTGATGACATAATGGATAAGATGCTATTTTCAAATACTGAATTATCTGATACACTGGCTGCTTAAATGACCTTAAACTTTTGGGTTCACATGAGTTTGTTCTGATTTGAAAACAAAATCTGAAGTAAAAAAAAGAATAATATTAAGTAATTTTGGTCTAAGATTTATTTTTCATATTTATTTTTCTACATCAGTTTGGTTAAAATTCAATATTATATTCAATTATTTTCAATAATTAATTTTGCTTTAAGTGTAATTATTTTTTTGTACTTCTAGTTTTCTCCTTGTATAGAAATGCCAATCATGATGCAATGATATACCGTGTTACTTATATTAAGAGCTTATTAATGGAAAAACCTCAGAAACAGTAAATTATCAGATGATATAATATCAATTATTAATCCAACTTTTATAAATAAATATGGAAAACTTTGCATTAGAAGAGAATTTTAAAATTGAAAATTACATTAAGGCAGAAAGTAAAAGCCCTTAGATAGCTAGCTGATAAATATATATGAAGTCCTCCTTTTTCTCTTCATACTCAGCTACTTAAGTAGATCTTGAAGCAATATTAATATCAACATCAGCTGTATTATCATAGTACTATGTATAATCTGCCTCACTTTGAGGTACTTTGAGTTCACCCTACACATATATTTGGAAGATATTCCAGTCATATTAGTTCTCAAGAGTAATAACAGAACAGAAGTCAAAAAAAGGAAATAAAATCTCAATCTAGCAACAAATAAAACCACCACTGTAAAGTTTAATCTGTCATTTTTGGTATAGCAAGTGCATTGTTCTGTAATAAAAATCCAAAGTGCACAGGTGCTGGACTACCAATTTATTTTCATCTTCTATTCAGTTAATAATCCATAAACTCCATCTATTACATAGCTGTGTCCTCAGGCCACTTCAGTGAGTATTAAAAGATTTCTTTTTCTAGGCTCTTGTACAACTATAATATCCTAATAAACTTCACACACATCAGGTCTAAGGTTGGAGTTAGATACTGAACTCCTGTTTCATTCAGTGCTTCATCTTTTTCAGGATCTATGCAACTGAGGCTCTTCATTAGAAGAAAGTAAGGATATTGTCTATTACTTTAGCTTTTCTAAGAAAAATATCTTTTTAACTTTTTGTGGTAATTTGTACTTGTGATTCTTTATTTGTCAAATATGGTTTATTTTTGAAGATGAGAGCATACTGACTCTAAGTCCTACAAAAAGACATTCAGTTACAATAATTCCACTAAACTAAAATGTTGATGAATAAAAGGCAATTTTATAGTCCTGTTGGGGAGTTTGTGGAGGAGTTTATGGTAGACTGCAGGAGCATAGTGAGGTAGGTAATGTTTTAACAGAAGTTAAAGTTTTAACAGAAGCTGCATCATGGGCAAATACAATCCATTGAAATTCAGATTTACATACCCATGATAACTCTGTTCTCCTAGTTCATGTCATTAGCCCTGATTTAGGATCCTGATGACTATGCCAGTTTGTCAGGAATGAATTATTTAGATTACTTAAAGGATCATCATCAAAGGTATTAAAAAGCCAGTATAATGTGATGTCAAAGTAAAATTTGGCAGAGATTCACTATATTACTGCATGGAAGAAACACACACAAGAAAATTGGATTAGAATTGAGCTAGGATGATTGATGTAGACACTGTAGACAAGAAAGTGTAAAGGGCACACTCCTGATGAGTAGTGAGATTCAGAGTGGACTCCATTTCTAAACTTCTGATGGAGATTAGGTGTGGCTGGGTCCTATCTTAGTCTTAGCCTTGGACAATGGTTTATATGTAATGGGAGAAATGGGAACAAGGGATATCTCTGCTTTGGATAAGTGTTTCTGAGTCTCAGTTACAGAAACACAAACCTTTAGTATTTTTGCTCAAGTACAGAATTACATGGCATGCAATCCAGCAGCAATTCAAGAGCTCAATTTTGGCTCATCCAAAGATCTGACGTTAATAGAAGTTCTCTCTGACCCAAAGAGCAACCTGGGAGGTATCCCAGCTCTAGAGGATTACTATCATCCAGCCACACTGCCTAGAAGGGATAGCTCAATGTATATATGTTCATCAAATTACCATGTTTTTCCTAAGGGATATTATCTGAGTCTTTAACTTATTATCATGAGTCTGGACACATAAAATAAATTAAAATAAGAAAAATGTGGCCACCAGAATGTAACTACAGAAAATAAGGTAAGCTATTCTGCTAGGAGACTAGTATTTAAAAGCAAGGAATGCTCTGGGATAGGATTTACATAACTGACTTTGAAATCTCTTGCAGTCCTCGGCTCCTTGGATGTTTGATGCAACTGTGTTTTCCAAGCTTACTACCACAGGCAACTTTGAAAAATAAAATCAAAGCTTCCTCTCAATGTTGTAAATATAAAAAGAGTACAATGTTACAATATGGTGCTGAGTATTTCTTTCAGCCAGAGGTGTTCAAATTCTGATGTGTGTGGTAGCACATGCACATTCTCACCAGCTCCAGTATTGCTATTCCAGAGCTATGGAAGAATAGCATTTTAGCCACACATCCCTGTGGCAGTACTGCCATGTATTTAAATAGTTCCTTACCATTTGGATTCTGGGAAGCAATTCACTGTAGCTTGTAATTATACTTCAAGTATCCTGATATTCTTGAAGAAAGAACTAGAAATTTTTAATATGGCTTTATTTTGTATATCTTTAAAGCTTTTGATTTTATGCAGCTGTAGACTGAGACAGATAAGTCTCTACAGATGTTTAGGATTGTTAGATTTTTTCCATTAAATTAAATTAAATTGATCATGGTACATCATGCATGCACATATACCTTTGTTTCCATGTGTGCTTGCACACACAAATATGCAAGCATGTTTAATGGTTAATATGAAGGGTAGAATTAAGGGGCCAGATTGTGAAACAAAAGCCAGTTTCTTGGTCCTGACAGAATGCATGAGAACTTCAAACCAATTGAGTAAACTGATCATTGGAAGCTTCTCTAACAAAGATCTATTCTTGGTCCTGGAGGAGAATTAAATTCTGCAGGAGAATTTATGATTCCGAAGAACAAGTTTCTCACTCTTAAATGTGTTTTTGTTCAATTGCTTCTTCCCCAGATTCTAGTTGTAATATAGCCCAGCTCAGAAGTGAACCAAGAGTCAAGACAAAGCAGTAGAGAAAAGGTGCAAGAATCTCGATGAACTGCCTCAAAAGTGTCTTAAACTGAATTGCCATGCTAGGAATTGCCAGCTCTGTTTTGCAGTCTTAATTGCTATTCAAAAATGAGAAGAAAACCTCCTGCTATATTTTTTTTACAGCCCAAAATTAAGCAGTCCATATGTTCCTCAACTTTTCCAGAGAGCTGATTCTTAAGGAAGAATGGAGTTACTCTCTTGTCTTGGCTTGAACTCAGCCACCAATGAAGCCCCCACAATTTACTCACTTCTCCACCAGCAGGAGACTGGGGAGTGAATTGGAAAAGTAAGAGCACTTGTGGATTGAGTTCAAGACAATTTAATAGGGAAAGAAAAAGCTGTGAATAAAAGAGAAGGAATGCATGGAATCTATTCACTCCTTCCTAAGGCCAGGCAAGTGTTCAGCCAGCTCCAGCAAAGTAGGGTCCCATTGCATGTAGCAGTGTCTTGCAAAGAAAAACACCATCACCCTGAGTGTCCACCCCTTTTTCCTTCTTTCTCCCTCTTCATTGAGCTTGATGTCACTTTGGTCAGTTGGGGTAAGCTGTGTCTCCTCCCAAATTCCCAGGCACCCCCAACACCTTGTCAGTGTGGCAGTACAAACAGCAGAAAAGGCCTTGGCTCTGTGTAAACCCTGCCCAGCAATAACAAAATCCCCATCCTTCTATCAGCCCTGTATTCAATACAAATCCAGACTCAGCCCCATACCAGCCACCATACCAGTGAAGCAAAGTAACTCTACACCAGCACACTCATGCAAAAAGCAGTAGAGAAAATACAGCAACCAAATGAAAAGCTATATTCAGAGAAGAGTTTAAACATTTGGTAGTAAAACAATTGAGAATCTTTTGAGATAGCTTTCTGTAAACAGAGACTGTATAGACAGAAACTGTCTCTGTAGACAGAAGCTGTAGAGGAGGATTTAAAGCATCACTTGTACATACTCAGTGAGCACTGACTATCCTGAATGCTTATGGAACTGGGTTCCTAGAGGGAAGAAAAGGTACATATAAAGAAAATACACATCACAATGGATATACAGGATGGGAGTCAGGAATTTACTAGATAAACTTCCATTCATATGCTCTCTATGTTTTTTCAAAGCTTGACTTTAATACTCCTGCTTTGTTTTTCATATTTGTTGGAATGAAATAGTTCACTCACACTTTCAAATATATATAAAGCTGCTTCCAAGATAATAAATAGAAATGCTGACTACAATAGAAGTCCTTAGGTTTTTCAGGACTTTTGCTTCATTAAAAAATGAAACTGATAAATCCAAACCACCTTGCAATGTTTTGGTCACATACACACACACATGTACATATCTATATCTATATGGAAAAGATCAATAATATTGATCTTCTAGCAGTTCAGAAGTTGATGTTCACATGGAAAATTCTGTACAGAGAATCAAAATTAAAATTACTTTTGAAAGGAAAAAATAAATAGAAAGCTCTACTCAAAGGTAATAAAACTAAGTTTTGCTGTGTAGACATGGTTAAGTGTTGTGATTTTGCTCCTGACATTATTGTTAAAAAAAACTTTTGGACGCCATTAGACATGTCCTCAAACATGTGTTTAAAATTATTGGATAGGATTTCATAAACAGATCTGTCAAAATCAGGGAATATTTTGCTGTATGTAGTCAGGAATAGTTATCATGCTGGTGATTTTGGAATGAGTTTGTGATGCAGAAATGCAATATGTACTACTATAGATTCACTCAGTCCAATAATAATGTTAATTATTTCTTTTATTTAGCATATTACACATATATTTTGCATTTCTTTCTCCCAAAAAATGCAATGGATTGTTTAGAAAAAATGGCAGCTAAGTAAACAAATTCTTAACTTTTTGTTCAAGACAGTGAAAAGAGAGGACTTCTTAATCTTAAAATCTGAAGAGTGGATGAAGGCCAGTAGGGAAAACCTGGAAGACTAAAGTCTTGATTTAGAGGCTTCCTCTTTAGTGCCCAGGAAAAGAAATTTCCATAAAGAGAAACTTTCTGAAAAGAGATTTATTGAATTTATAAAATAATTTAATTGTTCTGATTCCCTCTGAGTATAATCAGAGTTTTACCTGCTTATTTTAGTAATCAGAGAGAAGATTTTAAAGGCACAAAAAACAGTCAATCATGCAGGCTTAAAAGACATTTGAAAAATTTCTGTGAAATTCTTTTCCTAGTATAAGTTCTCACTTTCTACTGAAGAGCTTTGGTTCTTGGAATGCTCTACTCTGGTTTACACCCCAATGTCAGACCCTCCAATTAACTTCATATTACAGGCAAAACATTTTTGGTTTTTTGGTGATCCTGGTCTCACTCTTTGCCAACATTTCTTCTCCTCATTCTTTAATGCTGGGAAGGGGTATTTTTATGTTAATTTTCCAAGTAAAAGACATTTCCACCAAGTAGTGGTTTTTCATTTAGTTTGTTGTTTTTGTTGGTTTTTTTGTTTGGGTTTTTTTTTTTTTTTTTTTTTTTTGTTGGTTGGTTGGTTGGTTGTTTTTTGTTATTTTTTTTTATGATATCCAGATATAATTCTCTGAGATACAGCAACAATGTAGATGGAGGATGCATTTGCTTTGCAGAATCTTTGTGACTGATATTATGCAATTAATATAGAAAATGAGAAGTAAATAATTGGAAAAGTAGGCAATCTAACAGAAAATTCTGCTTTAGCAGATGCCCCTGCAATAATTCATCTGCTTTTCATTGTTCTGGATTTTTCCTCATTCTTCCTTATTGTTCTCTTCTACTGGAAATATGTTAATGTGTAGTGGAAGCACCTATGACCTGCAGAAATATTAAAGTTTGCCTTGCTTATCTAGAGCTGAGCACCTCTGTTTGCATGAGATATCAAATATGTCAAACAATTATGTAATTGCTTTAGAGATTTCTGGAGAGAGCTGATTAACTTACTAGTTATCTTTCTGTTGAATAAATAGTACAGCTGAGTCAGGAATTCAGTATGAGAGGAAAATTTCATAAGACTGGCAATTATGAGTAACTGATTATATTCCCACAGCAGAGGGTGAGTGAATTAGTCCCTGGATCTCTCAAGGCATCTCTGAGTAATCTGGCAATACAGAAAATGTATTCCTCAGCTATTGATTTTGTCCTAACAGTTCACAAGGGCTTTGCTCCAAGATAGTTCTAGTCAGATAACTGATAACTAAGAAGGAATGACTCACATAAACATGTTTTTCTTGTGGTCTGATTAAATTTCAAGTCATACTTTCAAAAAAAAATCATTAGGACTCCATGAAACTGAGTAGTACAGGGGCTATAAAATATTTATTTATTTGACTGAATTATTTTCATAGAACTAAAAATTTGAAAAATAATTTTGATTAGAAGAGTCTTTTGGATGATAGGCAATCCTCAATTGTCATTTTTTGGGTTTTTTTGTCACTGAAAGAATTTTGAAATAAGATCCCTTTAATTTTCTCTCTGTACACACACATCTCATTCCCTAAGTGCACATCTTAAATTATTAGCTTGTCCCATGTACTGGAAAGTTAAACCTCTGAAATTCTGCATTTCAATTAGCTAAAGTAAAACATTCTGCATAAAAGATTTTCATGTATTTAAAGCACGTTTCTCTCTTCTACACTAGAAATATAACCCTGACATATATGTATAAATATTTTTATTCATAATTTTTTTGAGTTTTGAATTTTTGTCAGGTGGCAATGATTGCAGATATCTTTTTTTGTGTATAAGAAAATAGCTTTTCTATTAGAAAATAGATTTTGAGGTATTAAATTTCTAATAGTGTGGTAAGAAAACATTTCTTACTACTTTATGCATCTGAAAAACATTTAGGAGAACTGAACTAAATACTATGATACAGTGAAAATGCAAGGACTTTTCTTTTTAGTTTTTTATGTGCCATTTAAACTGAATCATCCTGGTAATTGCATCAAAGATCTAATTTCTGACAAACTGACTGTTATGTAAAGTGCAGACAGTGAAGTTCTTGTCTTACTTAAATTTTTGGAAGTTGTACTATATGCTACAGGAGACTAGACACCTAATTTTTAATTTTTTAATTTTTTTGTATTTTATTTTAAATTTACATCTTCCATTGAAGCACTGTGGTTTTTTGGGTTTTTTTCTGTTTAAGAATTTTAACTATGGATCTGATCACTGGCACTATATGACAGATAAATCTGTGACAAAACAAATAAAGACCCTAAACCATAATTCAGGAAAACATTCCTTTAAAACTACTGAAGTAATTAATTAGTGAGCAATTTCCTAAGATCCCCTGTATTTATTATCACTCCTTTTGTCTTTATCAAGGTGCTTTTTTTTTTTTTTTTAACTTGGCTGTGTTTAGACAAGTTATGTGAAAATATTTCAGATAACTCTGGATTTCAAAGTTAGTGACAGTAAGACATTTTCAGCAATATCTTTTATCCTACTTGAACTACTTTTTTATTGAGAGAAAGCAGACTAAGATATATTTCTTTCTTTGAAATAAAAGGATTATGAAATAAGGGGTTTCATTCAGCTCATAACTGGAACTATCTAGTGAATTAATTTTTTTAAGAAACACTTGGAATTCCATACTGAACAAACATTCTGAAATTGAGAATATTGTTAAAAGAATTAAAAGAGCAGCAACAACAACTTAGCTTTTCATCCACCCAGATCTATTATTTATGAAGTTATCAAACATCTCAGGCTAAGAATTTCTGTAAAAACATAGTCTAAATAATTCCTGACATATTTGTTATAACAGCTGGTTTCTTTGCAAACTGCTGTTAAACCTTGGCCCAAGGTTCTTCTCTACACTCCTTCCTTAGATAAAATACAACAACATATTTCAAAATGATAGCACTTGCTATGTTTCTTAGACTTTTATGTTTCTTTTCACCATTTTTATGTACTGTCAAAGGCACAAAAATATTACTGCAGTAAGGCTCATATATGAACAGTGTACATATATTATTAAGATAAACGTAGAACAAGAGGTGCTATGTGTTTTTCAGTTTTTGCTGTTGCTGCACTATCCAGCTGCCAAATTCTGAATAATACTCAAGCATTTTAGAAACATTACAAATGTATTATGGGTGCTTTATTATCTCACAAGATAGTTTTATATCCCAATAAAAGGAGCATTTACATTTTGTTGTTTGTATTTTTGCACTATTTAAGTGCCCAGAGAGTGAACACAGGACGTTCTGTATTTATTGCAATGAGGTCAAGAGAGAGGCAATCTCTCTGGAAAGCTGCTGTACCTTTGCACATCATGGTTTCACAGGTGCCCTTAGTCTAACCTTCAGACAGACAGCTATTCCCTGGGCAACCTAATCCAGCCGGGATGTCCCTCAGCAAACTGTCAATTATGTTAAACTGTGTCAACCTCTATGCATTGTGTAATTTTCCATTCTGAATTATTGTCTACTAAATAGAGTCAGCTGCAAATATTGAACTCTTGCCATGCACTCTAGGGGAAGCAATGTAGAAAATTTATGCGTCAGTCAACTGGCCTCTTGCAAAGATGTGGAGGATTATAAAAGTTATACAAAAGTATTGCATATACTATAAAGCTTTATGAAAGCAACAAATACACTGTTTTTCATTGGCTATATTAACAAAGTTTAGTACGCTGTTGCCATTGAGACCAAGTAATGAAAATGCTTAACAGAAATATCTCCATGTTTTCATTATACTGCAAGACAGATCACACACTTTCATATCAGGAAAATTAGACAAGGAGGGGTGTGATGCCCAATCCAAGGAAATTGCTATCCAACTATCAACTACAGAAATTCAGTTTACAGTTCAGTTTAGCAGTTGAGTATCTGCACTGTGATACTCTGTCTTAGAAGCATAAATTCTGTAGATGTAGCTTGAATAGCTATTCAATTTAACTGTTATAGTACTCTATGGAAAATTCTTCGTAACTTTTGCAAAAAAATAACACATTAGTTGCACAATTCTATTGGCTTTAAAGATTTAATTAGCTGTAAGGGGGAAAAGTTATAAAAATATTTAGCCAAGCATATAGTAAAAATGAGACAACTGTAAATATGTGCTTAAAAATAATAGTGGATATAATTTTATAAATCTGCAATATATATTAATAGTCATATTGTTTTGTTTAGGGTTAGCTATTTTTCCCCCATTTCTTTTCCTGATTACTTACTTTACTCCATTCTTTGCAAAATAAATTGTAGAAATGTATTAATCTCCCTATAGATTATATATACCTTCTTACAGAATGGTCAGGCAAAATGCACCATGAAATATTTTTTCCCTGTTCAATTAGACAAATATTTAAATCCTTTTTATTACATATATTTTTATTATTTTATTGTGTAAAAAATAATTAATTAACTACATTATTTGCTTCCAGAACACAATTTCTCAATGTCCTTATTAAGAAGAAAATAATTAATATTCTCATACATGAGCTACTTGAAAGGAAACTGTTGAAACCACCAAGGATAACAATATTCTTTTGTGGTGTAAACAAAGGCAATTCAATAAGTTTAACTTGTTAGCAATTAACTTAACCTGAACACTACTTACACTACCTTCAAAGCAATATGTAGCTTATAAGTACACTCAGCCGTGCAGAACAGGAAATGTCAAAGGAAAAGGCTAACAGTTTCATAGGAAACCTTAAGAGAAACAATGTATAATAAGCATCATAAGGCTTGACAGCTCTAATCTGTTGTGAGTAACCTTGAAACTTGCAAGGACAGACTGGTATGTTAGAATGTTTTATTTGAACAGTCATAAAATAAACTGCTCAGACTATATCGATGTATTTGCCTAAAAGAAATATATCAAATCAAGTTTCAAAAGGGTAACTTAAAACAGTATCTTTGTGTAGTTTTAGAAAAAAGTAGGATTTTTTTAGCTTCAGTTTGAGCCTTTTGTTTCTTTCTCTTCTGCATGATGCAGATCTTAATAGACATTTACATAAGATCTGTTAATGAAATGTTTACTTGTGCTTTGAGGCATGACTCTTTGATACAAAAAGTTGTTTTTTGATGAAAGTCATAAACAAAATATGGTTAAAAGACCTCCCACCCTTTTCTCAATTGCACTTTGCACTTTTTTGAAAAAAAAAACCCAACAAATCTTCCTGCTTCCCCCAATACCTCATTAAGCTGTGAGGCGTTTCTCCTCATAGGAAGAATTACCAAAGTAGTCTCAGATTGCTTAGGTTAATTCCATGAAAGATGTTAGACATGGCAGAGCCTAATTTTTGGGCATATTTTCCCTTTATGATATCTATTGCCCAAGCTGTACATTACTCAAACAGTAAGCTTCCAAGGATCAATGACTATCAATAGGAGGAGAAATTAAACTCCTAGAAGTTTCTATGTGCACTGATAACTCAGGCTGGTAGAAAAAACCAACAAGTTCCATGTCTCTTCAGGACTTAATGCAGTTCTCTGGTGGGGTACTTAATATTTCTGCACAATACCAACTCATATTCTAGTAAACTTCCCTGTCTATTTCACAGAAATTATGAAATTAAGCAAAAAAAAAGAAACAAATTGCCAAAGAGAAGGAAAGGACTTACTCTCTACCTCGTTACAGCTGTAGCCATCTAATTGTGGGCAGCACTGAGGATTCATCTGTCTGTTTTCTTGGATCAGACTTCTAACCCCTGGAAACATAAGGCTGAGGCTTAACCGATTGATTAGAACAATAACAGTCTTGAGGAATAGCAGACACAGTAGCATATATTTCCATTTCTGTGTTTGGAACAGCTGTCCTAACCAAATATTTTTTAAGCTATGGCTTTTCTTGAAGCAGTTTGAATGGAATTTATGCAGAGTAGTGAAACAAGGAAATTAGTCCAGCTGTTCAACTGGTTGCTATCTAAACTACCAGACTGCAAGACCAACCATACCGTCCCCAGCAAGACCACTCCAATTTTACCCAGTCTGTATTACTTTCTTTAGAGAAATGTTACACAACTTAAGACATTTAGCTCATAGTATCTTAGAGACTAATGTTAAGTAGCCACCTGGTTATCAGTGTTTGAGACATACTCAGTAACTCCTTATCTTCTGAGAACCAAGGGCTGAAAAGGATCTTACTTTGAGCTGCTATTTGTAGGGTGGTTAGAGAGTGAGCTTCAGAACATATCAGGCCCTCATATTTATCTCAAAGGAGCAATTTACATTCATTTAAAGGTCATCAAAACTGAATCAGATTAACTTTCTAAAAATGAAGAGAGCTCTGGTTATGAAAGGACATTATCTCCCAGTGACTAGATTCTAGTAAGTACTGGATGCATATGGCTAGAGGACATGAATTTTAATCTAATTTTTTTACTACCTGTTCTCAACATCTACTTACTAGACTATTGTCTAGTCTTGTTTTTGTCCTTTATGTGAGTTAGACATTGAAAACTAACATTGGAGACTGATTCAGAATAAAAATATTGACTTTATAAGTGCTGATGGGTTTTGGAAGCTGGTCAGCTGATAATGAGCTTTGTTCAGGAGCAGAAATATGAAAGATTATGGGAGGAAAAAGCCACTGTAATCACAAGGGAAACAAAACTCATGAATTTAGATATTTAGGTATTTGCAGGTTTAGGCAGCAACTGAAGCTGAATTTTTAGGATTTGAGTAATTCCTTAGAATTAGCCCCAGACAGATATACTACCTATTTCCCCTTATGAATTAATTCTTTGAAGTAAAACTTTGAAAGAAAAAATGCATGGTTTAAAAGTCCACAGTAATAAGATTGTTTAGCTAAGTATCACTCAAATGTGCAGATGAGATTTGACTTCCTCCTGATTCACATCAAGGAATAGCAACATCCAATTCAGAATGTCTGTAACAAGCAAATTAATTGAAGAGCCTTTTGTGTTAGGAAGACATAAAGTAGATTTGACATGTTGGCATGACTCAGTTAGTAAGCTGTATACTTGATTGCTTCTGGGTACATGTCATTACTGCTTGTCTCTGTTGCCCTCGTGCAGACAAAAGTTGCATTTGAGTGCAATAGAAGATTTAAGATTGTAAGGAAGAAGAGATTTCTGTGGACAGGGAGCTTGAGACATGAAGTGTATTTTGGCTATGAGGAAATAGGGAAACCACATGAATATCATATACCCTGATATTGTGCAAAGAAAAAAAGGAATGAAAAAAAAAAAAGTTGTGCAGCATATATTGTTTTATAGTGTTGATTCTGCAACTGTAATTTCACAGTAGCAATAGTAGTATACACCTTTTATTTTTATGAGAACTACTTCCCTGAATTATAACTTGTGAAGTCCTTACATCTAAATGCTTATTCTATGCAATATGTCCTTACTAAAATAATTTTTTAAAAATTATGACAGAATAAGTTGGAAAAGATCTCCGAGATCATTAAATTAAACCAATGGCCTGACACCTCAATGTCAACTAGACCATGGCATGTGGCCAGCTGGGTGCCACGTCCAGTTTTCCTTGAACACCTCCCCAGGTGATGACTCGAAAACCTCCCTGGGCAGCCCATTCCAATATCTGATCAACCTTTCTGTGGAAAAATTCTCCCTAAGGTCCAACCTAAAGCTCCCTTGGAACAGCTTAAAACTGTCCTCTTGTTCTGTTGATATTTAATAATCAGTGACAAAAATAATTCCTTTTGAACTTTACACAACAGTTTCTTCGCAAAGTTTTCTAAGACAATAGAGAAATGAGAAAGAAAATATGAGGATAATTGGAAAATATCTTTCATATAAAGTAAAATGCATGCCCTTTGCCACTGTTCAACCTTGTTTAGCAGTTAGCCCTTATGGCTTTGACTGCAGGATATCATATGGTAGTGGGAAAATATGATTTTAGGTAATCAGTATTTTTTTTTTTTTTTAACTCAAAGTATACTATCTTTGCTGACCCTGAGACAATACTTAATTACTTTTGCTTAGAGAGGTAGAAATTTACAGTTACTGAACAATAAGTCACTGTAGCAATACTCGTAGAATGAGAGCAACCACATGTGATTTCAACACAACATAAGCATGAAACAAGCTGATTTAGCCTAATGTTCAGGTTGCATTTTGATTTTGGGTCAGCAAAGGCAATAAGAAATTTGCATACGTGCTGCAAAATGAGGCCCACAATACACCAGAGCACTGGAGCAGTATAAGCACTGCAGAGTGAGTACCATTATTGGTTTTCCAGTTCCTGCAGTGTGAGGGTACTGCAGAAACTGGAGAACTGTCACATATGACACAGTGAGGAATGGAAGGAAGGAGAAAAACAATCCATTTACATTAGTCTAGAAGATGTGAAGCAACACAGAACTAGTATGTTCTATTTTCCTACATATATAGGTGGTTGCAGGAAACACAATATATTAATTATTCCTCTCCCAAAAGTCTTAATTCTCTATCATATATGTTACATAGATTTACAGCTTTTACAGAGTGAATCTATTACCTGAAAGTGAGAAGGAGAGAGTTATCCAGGCCATTTCTACACATCAAAATGGCCAAAAGTGTAGCTGAAAAGGAGCATCACACTTGCAAAATTAATGAATTTGATTGCATGGGGTCTGCTTGATTTAAGGTGGTAACTGAAATGGGATTAATCATATGTTCATGCATAGACTTGAAGCACTTGCCAATCATGTCTTTCCTGTCTAATGTTTTCATGAGGACACTTGGATATTGTATAATTAGCATTTCTGCCTTTATTTATTTGTTTGTTTTTAAAAATGCTGCATAAAGTAGCCTTTTCTTCTATTCTTCTATTCTATTGGTTTACTATTCTATTAAATTCTCACGTACCTATTAGCTGGTTGCTTTCAGAAATAAATACCTTTTTCAGGAAACAGCTTTAGTACCTACTAGGTAAGTTACTCACTGTTTTCCTTAGCCAAAGATTTTCAGCCTCTTTTCAGCTCAATCACAAGTATTTGTTATGTAGCATGGATATGACACAGCTGCCTGAGAGCAGATGTATGTGATGATTTAAAATGTTTTAGGAAATACTTTCCTGGCCTCCTGAAAGATACATCTCTCATGTAAGGATTTTATCATTTCCCTTGGATCTGGGTGGATTTCTCAGTCCTGGGTTCTCTTCTGTTCCATTATAAATCCTGCATGACTTAGGACATCTGCAGTCAAGGTTCTGAACTCACAGTAATAGACTTTGTGTTTAGTCTCCTTTAGCACAAAAAGGTATGTATACACAGCATACTTCAATGTTTCTATAGTTTTTATCTGAAGAGACGCAAAGTACTGATTTTACTTTGCTTTTTGAGCTGATGCCAAGAAAAAACAACTTAATGAGAAATGCTGGAGGTCCCTAGAAGTGAAAAACTCAAGAAAAGGTAATAATTTTAGATAGTATTAATATTTTCAGATGTTACACTGGAATTTAAAAGGCTTGGAATAAGGTAAAGCTATATTATAAAGCCACAAAGTAATTAATTTTGAAAATGACCTATGAAGGTCAGCTGAGACAACTTTCTTCATTCTTACATCAGGGCTGCCCCTGATCAGGTGTGGTCAAAATTTAATTTGGATAAGCAAGCAATCTTAGTATCCAATAGTTCATTGTACATTGGAGTTAAAAAATAATATTAAAACTCAATATATGGAAATTACTTACCTGAATCATCATGAAGTGGTGAGGTAAGATGAGTTCTTCAAGGCTTCACAAAGTTTCCACTCTTTGCTTACTTACAGCTTTCCTCTTTGGCTTAGACATCTGCTAACTGCCTTTATATCTTGCAACCCTGCGATACCAATTTTATATTTCAAATAGCTGCGCAATACCTCAATATTTAGCTACAGTTAGTATCTCAAAAGTTTCATAGTAGTAATGCAAGGAAGATTGTTTATAAAAATTGGCTGTTTTTATTGGAAAAATGGCTTGCACTGACTTTCATTCATTTTTATCCAAAATGGCCTTCTTAGAGGTAACAGCCAAACTGAAAGACTCTCCCTAGTGACTAGAAAACTCTGGAATGATTTATCACCCAGGATTAACAACTAAACAGCTGACCTTGGGGGGAAAGAGGAATGGGAGGGCAAAAAATGAAACCAACCAACCCAAACCAAAAATTGCCCATGTCCTAATTAAAAAATATGCATCATTAGTTAATGGGATAAAAAGCTACAATGCATGTATTTTACAACACACAAAAGGGATTTCATACAATTAGGGATATATATTCTGTTCCTGATGCAGACAATTTGGCAAATAAAATCTTGAAAATGAAGGTGACAGAAGAAAACTAGGAATTGCTAACAGGTAGCTGGAATAACTCAGAATAAAAAATGTAGAGTGGAAAATCTGGAATAAACAGACAAACAGACAAATCACATAAATCGATGAATATTTAATAAATTAAATAAACCATTAAATAAAGTCTTTGAAGACAGAAATCTAATTTAAAAGAACTCCGCATTTAAAAAGATTTTTTCCTTTCAGACTATTATGTTCAACATCCTATTGTTTCTGCCAAATGTCAACAATTTAAACCCAATAAATTTATACCATATATTCTTGTTATATTTATGTTCAGAACACCTGGTAAAACACTTCAGCATGCTAAAGCACCTGGAGTTTTGGACCTGGAGATTCAAATTAATGGAATTCATAATATGGACCATTTTTTCTTCAGCTAAGAGATCGACATTATGTTATTTGTGACTCATACAATCAAAATGTATAATGGATGAGAGGCTTTAGCCAAAGGTGTAAATTTTGTTAGATGTGTATTAACAAGAAGAGTATTGTTTTAAGTGAGAAATAACACATATGTGACAACTTGATTTTCCACTACGTAGTTACAGATGTTAAAAAATAACCTTTACAGTTTGCTAGTTCAATTCTGTTGTTTATGGTATTGTTCCTGGAGACAAAAGGACAAAGAAGCAAAAATATTCCCTTTTCTCTTTATTAATAGAGATCTGACACCATATTATATGAACCACATAAAGATTTGTAATTGCCTTGGAGAAATATTCTGGCCAAGCTCCTCAGTGGGATTTTTGAAGAAAGTAAAATATCAGAGAGTAGATATTTCTCTTCTGATTGGAGTTCAGTCTCTGAATGTTTTTCCATGCATATTGATTTGAAATTGATATTACCAAGAAAAAAACAAAAAAAAAAACAAAACAAAAAATATCTTAAAGATTGGAATATAAAATAAGAATGAAGATAATTCAAAGAGAAGATGAATATTGTTATAAATCCCAAAGTGGAATAATTTGACCCTATAACTTTAGGGAAAAATTATCTCTGAATCCCTTGGATTAACAAAAAAGAAAATGGGGAGATTAAGGAGAAACATCTTGCAAGAATGTGCAATGACTGATTTGTGTCAACTTTCAGCATGGCAAAGTTGAGAAGATATGTGATTTGGAACTGCTCTCTTCAGGTAATGAAGATGAGTTGTTGTCAGATAATGAGAAGTCATATGGAGCTCAAAGTGATATATTAAGGAACAAACATTCAAAGAAGCAGATGGTTCTCACCTGAGAGTTCTTTGGGGGAACTTAAAATGAAATAGCTTAGTTACTAAAAAAGATGTTCAATCAGTCACACAGTTATGATAGTAGAGAAAGAAACTGTAGATTCAAACAATGTAGCTATTTTATTACCAAGGTATTTGGGGTGATTTAGGAAATTACAAACTAATGAGTCCTGATTTAATATTTATAAAGCTGACTGAAACAATAGAAAAAAAACATAGGTAAAAAGCAGAATGAGAATAGGGACAAAACTAAACACAAACCACATTACTGGTCCTTTTGAAATGTCTGGCTAGACCTATGTAATATGTATTAGGGAAAAACAACAAAACCATTTTATTTAGACTTTCAAGAATTTCTTAGGAAGAACTTTCACTAGAGAGTATTAATGACTAGGGTAAGAGGTAATATTGGTGGTTTAATTAAAAAAAAAAAAAATGAGATATGATAAGAATTGCAGAGGGCATGGTTCTTTTTCAACATGGTTAATCAGCTAAGTGAGTGGCCTGCCAGGTTAATGCTGTCTGTTGAATTGCTGGTGACCAAGTAGCAGGCTATGTTTAATACTACTGCCATGTTGTATAAGATGTATTTTCCTGTTGATAATGTGAAGAGGGATTGTTTGGGTTTTGTTTGCTTGTTGATTTGAAGGAATGTTTTGGAGATTAAGAAATGCATTGCCTTCTTTAATTTACTTCCTATTTTATACCAAGGAAAACTTTTCAAAATAAAAAAATGTCAATTGAAATAGAAACATTTACACACAACAAGCAAAAGCAGGTAAAGATCAGATAGAAATGACACAACATATGAAAATAAGGAAGTAATTTTTCTTGGGCACTAACTGAAATAGAATTCATATGCACAAGTGTTTGCAGATTTACACCATTAATACAGGCAATCACAGTTTGCCAATTATGGTGAAATTATGAATATAGTTATGACTTGAATAAACACAAACCCAGGTCTTCCCAATGTACCTGCTCTTCAGTCAGATATAAAATAGTTTACCTCTGACTCCCACTTGTCAAATAAGGGAACTGAATACTAGCAAAATTACTGTCCTTAACATGAGTTAAAAATGCAGCCTTAATTTCTTTTGTTTGTACAGTTTTAGAGTGTTAACTAAATACAGAAACTTGTTTATACGTGTTAATGTGGGGTTTCTATCTGAAGGTGGATTATTCCTACTTGCCTGCATATGACTTCAAATTTGCTTTTAAAAGAATTATACTATGTCAGAGTTTGGATTCTTACATTGTAGCTAGTGGAAGGCAGGGACTGCAGCTTGCTCTAAGCTCTTGATCCCCTCTCTGTCCACAATAAATATGTGTTGGCATGCACATGGCAGTCTCCAACACATTTACTTGTTTCCTTTCCATGAAAATCAGGGAACAGAAAGTGTTGTCTGAACTCAAGCCTTGCTCTAACAGGGAACCTAAAAATGGCTGAGACTTGTGCCTGTATCCTGCAAGTCCAAAGCTATTGCAGCTTTCACGAGGAAATGCACTGTGTTAGTTACACAGGTAGGCAGGGGTGAAGGAGGGCATCTCATCTAAAAATGATTGTGACATTTACCCAGCACTCGGCATGTGCAATTCTTAGCTTCAGTTGAAATCAATTAAGTTTGTGTTCATTGTTCTCAAGGTTATGATTTAAATACTGGAATTGTAAAAGTAAAGAATTATAAATATTGTTTTATAATGTCAAGCAGCAAGTAATTTTAAAAAATCTGAAGGAAATGTCCATAAAATACATTTAGGAAAAAAAAATAATTTGTTTTATTCCAAAATAAAAGCAAAACTCTTCTAAAAGCACTGGTTTACAGAATTTTTCCATTATCTCAATATAGAAAGAACTAAAAAATATCTGCCTCATTTTTCCATTTCCCAACATGATAGTGTTGAAGCCTCAGGAAGTAAACAAATCAAAGAGAGAGAGAAACAGAAATGTGAGAGGTGAGAGAGCTAAGATGGGGAAGGCACTTTGCATCATAGAAAAATAAATTAATCATGGTGCACTTTCAAAATATTAAACAAGAAAGCAATAATTTCAAGTATACACAAATAAATTCCTATAAAAATATTTTAGAATCTTGATATAATGATAAATAAATATTATTTTGTTTAAGTGAAGATGTGGATTTGAAATAATCAGATAAAAGTATTGAATTAACAGTATATAATAACAATTTTTAAAAAGTGATTGAAATTATGCCCATATTTAACAATGTTACAGCTATCTCAGATTTATACTCTAAAGCTTGAGTTAACTGTAACAGAGAAATAAGATAGGTAAATCTTCATTAGAGGAAATAAAAAAAACAAAACCATAAGAAACCAAACAAAATTGCATTGCATCTCCAAAAAGTTTATAGAGAGAGGAGGTCCCAAATGAGTGTGGACCCTGTGCTACTGAGCTGTTTTTAAATCCTGCTGCAAAATTCTTTAGCTAAACTTTTCAATGTCTACAAGGCAGTGTATCTGGATGGAAAAGCACCAAACGACTTAAAACTACTAAATCCATAGAAAAACATCAGTATGTTGTTGCATAAGTTAGTGGCTTTATTTTAATGATATAATCTTGTCACTGCAACCTGTATAAATTCAAATGTTTTCCAGAAACATTATCCTCAATCATAGTTGCCAACATTAATATTTTTTCCTGTTTTTATAAGAGAACTCCTCTCTTTTTCATTTACTTCTTGGCCTCAGAAACAACAGAATGTTTGGTGTAATTGCCTTACAGATTAGAGTTTATCTGACAGCATAATGTCAATTTATAGAATTACACTTGCTGCAATTCTTATTATTGTTGCATTTGTTCTTTGAAATGTGAGCCAGAGAAGAGAGAACCTGTAGCAGACAGTTACATGTTCTAAAAATCTGCAGAATTTAGAATTTAAAGGATAAACCTTCTTAAGACTATGAAACAAACTAGAAGACTAACCTGCCTGCAAATACCTTGTTAGTGATTGCAAATTGGTATTCCATTTCTGAGTTTTTCAAGTAAACTACTATATCTGTTCATATTATTTAAATACATTGTGAAAAGCCTTTGAGAAGAAAAATACAGTATCTTCCTCTTTTGTTTTTTCCAAAATACATCACTTTAAGTGTTTAAAGATTATTTTTTTTCCTCACATATTATAATTGATTATAGTTTCATTGTAATGATTGTGATAACAGTTGATAGTCATTAATTAGACAATTTTGAATTGAGTAGCCTTTGAGTCTAAGTGCAGAAAAAGCTTCTAGAAGGGCTAAAGGAGTAAACAGCATTCCATTTTAATTGAAATTGGAGTCAACTGACAGATTAAATTTTTCCAGAATTTATCCTTCTGCAGTGTTTTATTACTGGTAATGACACATTAAAAATACTAACTTTCCCAGTCAGGGAAATTCCTTAAAGAGAACATCTTACTATATTTTCTGTGAAAACATACACATTTTCTGATGGGTAACCAAAAGCAGAAAAAATTCTAGCATGCAGGAATAACCAGCATGAATGATCATGTCTGGGGGAAAAGCTAACAAAATATCACACCTATAAATGAAAAGAAAAGCATACCTGCTTTCCAATTCCCACCTATGAATAGACAAGCACAGGAAAAAAATGCTAAAACAAAAATATCTGAAAAAGAAACAGAGTTCCATAAAACTTAGGAGTTCAAAGCTACAGGAATTAAAAATAAAGCAAAATGGATTTTATGATTTTTGCTGCCAAGATTCTAATTGCTAGGCTTCCTAGACAGAGTTTTACAAATGTATTGCATTACAGAAAATGAAAACATTTAACCATCTTGGAGTGCCTCAGTGTAACTTTGTGGAACAGTTCCTGTATGATTGATACCCTTTCAGCAGAACCATTAAAGTGTGCTTCAGGGACTACACAGAATACAGCAGATTCTTTAATCCAGTGGTTTGGGGAGTTTGTAAGGCTTAAAGCCCATTATCACCAGCTTCTCCAGGTTATAAATTCCTGAGCAGCAATAAATGACAAAATTTTCCAGAGACTATACTGCTGAATTAGTAGTCAACGAACGTAAGCTATCCTCTCACCTTTCCTTTTATTAATATCACTGTCTTTACAGGGGGGCAAAGAGAATGGATTTGCACTTATAAAGGATGGTTTAATCATTTGAGTATTTAGTGTAAACATAAAGCCTATGAGCAAATAGAACTTGCTTTCTGATTCCATTAACAGAGTATGTTGAGATGTAACCACATTTTCGTTCAGTAAATAGAAGGGCCATTGTGGGAATTTCATCTACCACTTGCAAATAGTGTATTTTGATAAGTGTAAATTACCACACAATGAACAGCAACAAAAAAATTGTGATATGAATCCTTAATATTTACAAGTGGAAAGTCTTAGGTAAGGAGTGAGACAGATAATATAAGTACAGTGATTATCAACTTCTTAATAGCAAGAGTGAAATTTGAAATATTTTACATGGCATTCTAGTGCCCAGAACCTAGGGTGGGGAATTCATATTTCCAAGATACCTTGGATTTTCATATTGGATGTGCACATATAAATGTTAAATTCCTAGTTAAGTGTACTGAAACTTTTCATCTAAACCTTTACTTTTACATTGCCATGCTCTTATCCCATTTTTTATATCAGGCAACTTCGCTTACTGCTGCATTCAAACTCTAACAACTAATGCAGTTATTGAGACTCTCACGTATCCACAAGCTGTTCATGCCTTTGTTAGATGAGTCCTCCGTAAAAACAGAGGCAAAATTTCACAATTTTCATGGAGTTAAGCAACAATCATGCCTACGCTGCATTCTGCACTCAGGATAGACGTTATGTTCTGTGAATACAACCACTATTCATATGCCAGTCAACACAGCCACACGTTTTGCTTACTGAAACACATGTATAATTGCTGTAAGAGAAGAATTCCTATGTAGAGGAAAAAGCAGGAAGAGATAAAAGGCCACTGGGAGCAGTTTTCATGGTATTGCAGGAAGAAAGAAGTATGAGTGTGCATTTGTATTCTTCAACTGCTTCAGGGATTCCACTTGCTTACATAGATCAAAGAGAATTGAAAAAAAAAGAGAAAAGCCCACAAAAGCACAGGGAAAGGCAGCAGAAAGCACTGTATGCCAGGTTAATTAAGTAAGACAACAGTGCCAAACACCCTCACAATGTGTATATCAACACAATAGAAGAAGATCAAAGCCAGTTTTTGGCACATTTCTGGGTTAGCACATGACTTTGTTGGATGACAAAATGAATTCCTTTGTTCCCTCTACCTTTCCATCATGATTTACCACACATATTCCAGGTGTCACCTAGAAGGATTGGACTTTTCCCTTCTCATTTGACAGGTTAAAAAGGAAAAATGACTGGCAGTTCTTTCCAGGGTGAGTGAAGCTAGCAGTCATCCTTCTGCCTTCACTACTGCCCCTAAAGCTCACTGAACTGCAGTTTTACCTTTGCTCCAGTCCATGACTTGTGATACATGAAGATATCCAAATGATCCTGTCCTATGGTACTGACAGCATCCTTAAAATTGTACAGGGTCATATCTGCTCAAAGAATGGACTGTTAGGATGGTAAAATACATCATCATTGTCTTATACAGATAATTTCAAATACAATGGTAGCATTTGTTTTTGTCAAAGCTAAGGGAATTGGGAAATTATTGCCACCTATACACTGCAGGGAGATCAGACCCATCCAGAAGTTTGGTTCTGGAGAGACACTAAAAGAGGAATTGACCAAGAGACTTCTGAACATATCTGTGTAATCATCAGGCACCTGCAAAATGACTGAAGGTGAGGAGACTGTTAAGGTTCATACAGCATATGAGGTATTTTAATAGGAAATAACTGTTCTCAGGAAAAGAAGGGCAGTCTCAGTTCCCAGATCCCTGGCAAAGCTATTGCAAATACTTCATAGATAAAAGCATCAGTGTAACAAAATGTCATTAACTACTTTATTTTCCATTTATCTTCATACTTCCAGAAGAAAATAAGATGATATATGCCACTGTTACAGGAAGTAGCACAGCTGTGGCATCAGTTTCTCCAGTAAAATTATTCTTTTATGAATCATTAAATCCCTCATTGCTTTATTATGACTTTTTCTATGCACCCATGGGACAATGAGCCAATCAAAATATGTTCTTAAACACTATGTTTCCCTTCCTTCCTTCCTTCCTTCCTTCCTTCCTTCCTTCCTTCCTTCCTTCCTTCCTTCCTTCCTTCCTTCCTTCCTTCCTTCCTTCCTTCCTTCCTTCCTTCCTTCCTTCCTTCCTTCCTTCCTTCCTTCCTTCCTCTTCCTTCCTTCCTTTCCTTCCTCTCCTTCCTTCCTTCCCTTCCTTCCTTCCTTCCTTTCCTTCCTTCCGTTCCTTTCCTTCCTTCCTTCCTTCCTTCCTTCCTTCCTTCCTTCCTTCCTTCCTTCCTTCCCTCCCTCCTTCCTTTCTTCCTCCTTCCTTCCTTCCTTCCTTCCTTCCTTCCTTCCTTCCTTCCTTCCTTCCTTCCTTCCTTCCTTTCCTTCCTTTCCTTCTTCTTCCTTTTCCTTCCTTCCCCTTCCTTCCTTTCCTTCCTTCCTTCCCTTCCTTCCTTCCTTTCCTTCCCTTCCTTCCTTCCTTCCTTCCTTCCTTCCTTCCTCTCCTTCTTCCTTCCTTCCTTCCTTCCTTCCTTCCTTCCTTCCTTCCTTCCTTCCTTCCTTCCTTCCTTCCTTCCTTCCTTCCTTCCTTCCTTCCTTCCTTCCTTCCTTCCTTCCTTCTCTGCACCAAGCTTCCAAGATAATGAAATGTTCAGCTGGGTTCACATAAAGATTTGCTCTTCCAGTTATGCTGGCAGTTTCACAGCATAACAGTCTCAGGACACAAGCCTGCAGCAGAAGCTGCTACAGGAACTCCTGGGTGAATAGACATGGCATTTGAAATCCTTCCATCTAGAACAGGTTTGGGCTGACGAAAAGCCCCCCAGCACAAATCCCACAGCTGCTTTGAAGCAATGGTTATCACAGTGAAGGCTGCCACTGCAGCAGCAGGGAGCAGCTTAAAGAGCTGCTGCTTTTGGGGAGGCTGGGGGGAGCCTGGCAGCAATGAAATAGAGTGTTTCACCAGGCCACTCTGGCAAGATGATCAAGCCAATAGGAGCCAGAACACTCAATATATTGTAACACCTGATTATTTTTCATTAATTTGTCATCTCTGCACTTTAATATATTAAGTGTAAAAAACTATTTCTTTTTCCTTTTTTTTTTTTTTTTTTCTCTTTACCTACCTTTCTTGGTTTATTTTCTCAAGGACTGTTCTGTCTGCTGGGATATGACATGGGGAATTTATTTTGTTGACAATGTTGAAACTTCCCTCAGAAAGCAAGCTAATATTTTGGTAGTTTCAAGCATTCATAATGGGAGAGGCATCAGAAGTATCTGCTGAGCCTCTGTGTCCCACTAGATACCAGTAACAGTCCTATCAACACTTTCTGCTTATGTAGCATGTGCTATAATTAGTGGAAGAAATCTCACTGCATTTTGAGAATATGAAAAGTTGTTTTATTCAGAGGGGCCACAATGTTAAAGTAGGGTTTATGGTCCCTTTAGGAAGGTCAGAAAGATTAGGCATGTCCCTATGTAGAAAGAGAAAAAAGAAGCTTATATTCATAGTTCATGTTGGCAGAATTGCAAATAGCTTTCCCATATCATCTTTCAGACTAGCATCTGCTACTAGGTTGAAGTTAAATTGGAGTGAGGTTGCTTAGATGTGTTGGGAGATGAGCCTGGAAAAATAAATCAAATGAGGTCTACAGGTATTTGCTAATGGGAGGTGACTGATGAGTCTTTGTTGCTGTCTGCATGCTTGATTAGTGCCTTTGCAGGTCTGAGACATGCTTCTTTCCAGGTCTGACCAGAAATGGTATCTAGCTCATGAACGTAAATGTCTTGCAGGTATTAGAAAAGTAGTGGGAGAATGCTATCATTAATAGCATTCAGACATCTTCAACAACTGCTGATGGTTAATCTTTGTCAGGCAAAGATGTTCATGACGCATTAAAGAATCACTTTTCCATGCTGTCTATAAAGCAAGCATATTAAAGGAGGAATTAAAAAAAATTAAGGCATTGTCACTCTGAAACTCTTCATTTCAACCAGTGCTGTTCTGTTTTATAAGCTCTGCGTTCTCAGGTGCATGTTTTGTAGTAAGAACTCTTGTGATCAGTTGCCAAATCCAGGGATGTTAAAAGTAACACACAACAGATTTTGCTGGTACAAGTCTTTTTCTTGGAAGAAAATGGAGAGATGTTTTCTTTTTGTTCATTTCCCTTTTCAATGGTAATTTTTTCCTTTTCACTGTCCATTATTTAAAAAATATTTCCAAACCTTGTGATTGGCTAGAGTATCTGTTTTACAGTAGAATTTTTGTATTGTTACTTTGTCTATTTTCTTTTTTTTATTTTACTCCTTTCCTCATCTTTTTGATATGCATATCTGCCTGCCTCCTATCTTTCCTTCCACCAATCTGTAATGTACACGTGTCTAATAACTTTTCTAAATGTAGCCATCTGAAGTAAAGAAAGCTGGTTCTATCCCTGTAATTATTTCTACAAGTTTAGAAGCTATTGAAAAAAAAAAAAAAAAAAAAAAAAAGACAAAAGCAAAGCATCAAACCAAGAATAAAAAAATATCAGCAAAATAACTAAATTATAGGGAGGAAATAATCATGTATATTATACATGTTCTATCATTCCAAGACAGAAATAATAATGTGAGATTAGTAAGAAAAAATAAGTATGGTATTTTGTAATTACAGTAATCTCTCATGTCTTAAATATATTAACAACCAAAATTATATCAGAAATTTTATTATATATTGGGCAGAAGGGAAGTTCTACACTCATTTTCTTTATCTGTCTAACCATTGCAAAGGACAAAGAGAAAAGCATAGAAATTCATAATACCTTTTGGTTTTCAAAAGCAATAGAAAATATAGAATATATGATGCATTCTCAGTACCTCGTACAACACTGCAACAGCTGTCCAAAGAAAAATAATAGAAGTGAACTTTTATAGCAGTAGTTTTGACTTGTTATTTGATGTGACATTGAACCTAATATCAAATTAAAATAGAAGAAGTTAGACAGGATACATCCTGGGGGAAAGTTCTTTTTCATACTTCCCAATCATCTGAAATTCTTTCTCAACAGTACTCACAAATAATTCATTCAATTCCCACCTGTGTATGTGAGAAAAGAAAAAAAAGTAAGAGGAGCTGGAAAAGAGCATAAAAGGGCATCATCAAGGTCTGTAGTGGAACAAGCTTGGCTGGCTGTTTCAAGGTGAATGACAGTACTTCAGCTGGTGGCCATAAAGGTGGTATATCTAGAGAATCAACCATGTGCAAAGACTTGAAATAGGTTGTGTTGGTTTTTGTCTGAAATGTTTTTTGGCTTTGTAGTTTTTAGCAAGCCTCTGCAGAACCTAAATTTATGGTTGTGGCTGACCCCAGTGCCCAAGCTCCTCACACCAGAGATTTATATCTTTTTTTTTTTTTTTTTTTTTTTTGTCTTAATCTTGAATGTCTTTTTGGCTCTTCCTCTGTCAGTTAGCAGACAGCAGTGTGCAATTCCTGTGTTCTGTCCCTAGCTTCCTATTAGGGCTTGAGATCTAAGTCACCAAAGCAAAGAACAAATGAGTTCTGGCTAAAAAAGCCTTCTGTGCCATCTTACCTTCACACTCCATTTACCCATTTCAGCCCAGTACAATAGGAAACTAGTAATTAAATAAAGCAAGCATGTCTTGCTTTCATTGAAGTGTTGCTGAATGTTTCTCATGATTTACAAGAGATGCACAATCTTTCTTCTGCAATTTGGCTACTGAGCCTCAGTCAGTGAGAAATGTATAACCAATAGAGAGGTGAGAAGTCTCGAATTGCTGGACCTCTTTGCATGTAAAGAATTTTTAGTGATCAGAAAGATCTTATAAAAAATTTCAGATTTTCAGAGTTCTCAAATATTTAAAGGAACAGACTAGTGATGACCGAGATGCATGTGTTGTCTTCAATCATTATGCCAACACAATAAGAAAGCCTGTTGGGTTTTTTAATTTTCTCAGTTAATAAAAAGAGTATTTTGTCTAATAATAAAGCTACAATTATGATCCTTAAATTCTGATTTTTGTATTGTCACCAATTTCTCGAATGCTCATAAGATAAGCACCTTACTCTGTAAGGAAAGGCTAATAACATTTGCAATATGTGCCTCAACATGTTCTCAGTGGTGAAAGTTGAAGAAAACATCAGAGGAGACCATGCATAAGCTGCAAAAAGAAACAGAAGTTCTGACCTCGCTGAGGCAGAACCAAACCTGAGACTTTCCACAGCAACATTCCCCTGCAGTATGTTAGAGATTAGGTGCAAACTGCATAACCTCAAGAATTGGGGTCACAAATAGGACTCTTGATTTTCAGGATTTGCAACTTCCAGAGTAGCTCACTAATGTTTTTCTAATTTCAGGTTATTAAAAAAAATGTTAGAAATTATTGTTCCCTCCCAACTTGGCCTCATTTTTTTTTTATAAAAACTGTGGAATATGGAGATAACTAGAGGTTTTTCTAAATAGACCAGGTTGACATGACTTTTCAGAGAAGTTAATGGAAGTTATGAAGTGTCAGCAGTCAAGGGTGATTTTTTTTTTTTTTCTTTTTATGTGCTGGTGATGGAAAAATAAAGTATAAGCAAATATGCCATAAATCCAGAAAAATTACCAAAATTAGGAAATAAAAAATGGTCTGTTTATCATCCTCCCTTTCTATCAATATGTACATTAGATAGCATCATATGCAGAAGTACATGATGGTCAGAAAATGCTATATTCTTTTTTGGACAATATTAGGGTCAGATCCTCAAATCAGGCCTTGCCTAGTTCTGATTGCATTGAAAGCACAACTTTTCACTAATTGTAATGCAGATTGCCTTAAGAAGTTAAGCATCCCCTAAAGAGTCTGGTCAAAGAGTCAATAGGAATAACAGTAACAGGAACACAGTGTTGATGGTTCCATCATCTTATGTTAAAGAAATTTAATGTAATTCAGTTATAGTATTAAACTGTTAAATTCTATATAGCATACTGGTTTCCTAGGAAGTGATTAATGACTTGGAGTCTGAAGCAATCTGTTAAATATGCACATTCTTGGACATAAACCCACTGTGCTGGGAGAAGGCTACCAATAAAAACTGAGAGAACATTTATTTTTTCTTATCCTGGCTGTATTCTGATGGTTGCTTCTGGAGGCAACTAACAAGAAGATAAATTTGGTATAAACTGAGCTAACTTTTTTTTTCCCCACAGAATTTCCCCACACCAATTCTGGAATGGCAAGCTACTAAATACGTAAACATAACAAAATAGATTAAGTAAATCAAGTACACCCACATTCATGCTGTGGCATTGATATTCTTGGGCATATCAAAAGATATTTCCATATATTAGTACCTTCCTACACTTGATGGCAGAAAGTGATTCATTACAATGAGTCCCTGTTCTAAATAGAATTTTCAAGATACTAATTTAATATAAATTGTTATTTTAGCTATAAATGTAATTTAAATACATGCAGCTATGTAATATATGTATCACTATATATGAAATAATTACTTATCTTCATCAATATGGCATGTGATGAACACAATTTTTCTTATTTTAAAATAAAAAAGCAAAAAAAACCACAAGTAATACAATGGAGATTAAACTAGACAACAAAAACTTAAATTTCAGAAAGGGTAAAAGCTTGTTTGAAAGTATCTAAAAGTGGGAAGGCAATTAATAACTATACAAATAAGAGAAATCCAAACATAATATTCCATTTTTCATATTGTATTCAACCAGAACTTTTTGAAAATATTTAAAATACAAATTAAAATAAAATTAATTCCTCTATTTTATCAAATAACTTAAAACTTAACTTGAAACAATAAATGCAATTTTACAAAAGAATGCCATCAAACTAAAAGGTGACTATGTAAGAGCTAAATAAGATGATCAACCATAAAAGAAAATTAAAGTAGAAGGAAGGGTAAAACATTAATTGCCCTTCAAATTTGTGTATATACGAGACTGACACAGCAAAAGGATTATCAGCTATCTCAATTTCAAGATGGAAACAATTTCAAAAGGTGCAGTATAATTGTTAGGAATCTAAGATCAGGCAGCAATCAACCATAAATGATTGAGTCCCACAACTAATCTATTTTAAGTAATGAGGGAAGATTTGACGTTATACTCCTCTGACTGAATCAGAGGACAAAACCAAATGCCAGTTCAACAATGCAGACTTTATTTTGTAATTTTAAGTGTGTAGGGAAAAAGAAGCAAGGGGGCAAAGGAGAGAGGGAGACCTCTCATAGAGCTACTTTTCTTGATGCTTTATTTTTTCCACTGGAATTTTGATCCACATCCACCCCACCTGATAAGTCCTCAGAAATAGCAAGCTATGCACTTTTTTTAAATATCTTCTCCTTACTTTTCCACTGACTACATTAAATGTTAGGAAAAGTATTTTTTTTCTGTTAATATTTAGCAATTTCTTTGGATTTCTCTCGTGATTCAATGCTACAGAATGGATTTAACTTGAGTTCCTTAGGATATCTTACTTTTCGTCACATAATTGGACTCCTTAGCATGTGGTTCTCCTGAACTCTTCAGCAGAATCTTCTGTCATTCAGTGCACACAACAGTTGCAGCTGGAAAGCTTGCAGAGTTTCCACTCATAACTAATGACAGCTGTGTGAGACGCAATTGCAATAATTATAGTTTTACTAATTTGCATAGAACAATTATATATGCTTGATTTGTGGAAGATGCATTCTGAAGTGTATGATTAAATTGTTTTGGGGTTTTTTTAACAGTGATTTCTTAACAAAAAATCTAGACGTTGATTAAACATGGAAATGAAAATGTTTTCATCTAATGTCCATGTAACAACCCTTTTCCCAGGACCAGAGACTACTTAATTACCATTTTGATACAATACATTGAGAGAATTTAGTTGTTTTCCTGTTTTGTTTTACTGTCTAGGTTTTCCACCCTGAAGATGCAGATTCATTTTTCCTTTTATCCAGAGGGTTGTTCTCAGTTTCAGATTGGATCTTTCATTTGTTGAATTAAATGTGGTTTCATTGTTCTACAGAGAGCTATGGAGACAGAGATCATCAAGTCTCTACATATCTAGAGAGAGAGTGCTCCTCGACATTGGCACCAGGCTGCTTGATACTGTCAAAATTTGACTACTCAAGGGTTGAGAGGACAGAATTCCTCCATTTTTATATCAGTTATATATAGACACAAACATCTTTTTTGTATCTAGTTACAGCAACTCTCTTGAAAAATTCTCTTCTTTATATGTTCACTGTTAAAGAAAAAAATGTCTTGGGAGTGAGGTCATATATTAGCACAGGACTGAGAAAGCTGGAGGTTCCATCCTCATTACTGTAAAATTGTAATAACAATTGAATTAACACAATTGTATGCGATGTTCATTTTGGAAAAAAAAAATAAAATAAAAGAACAATCATATTTTATGTCCTTCATGAGACGTTTACCATCTTCATGTCAAATGCCCAATATATCACTCCTGAGATTTTTTGGTGTTCACTGAAATTGTATTAATTCATAGAATTCCCAAAATCACCGAATGACTAGGTTAGAAGAGACCTTCAAGATCATTGAGTCCATCCCATGCCCTAACACCTCAACCAGACCATGGAACCAAGTTCCATATCCAGTTTATGTTTTAAACACATCCAGGGATGGTAACTCCACCACCTCCCTAGGCAGACCACTCCAGTACTTTATCACTCTTTCTGTGAAAAAACTTTTCCTCATATCTGACCTAATTTTCCCTTGGTGCATCTCAAGACTGTGTCCTCTTGTTCTCTCACTTGCTGCCTGGAGAAAGAGACCAACCCCCACCTGACCACAATCACCTTTCAGGGAGTTGTAGAGAGTCATAAGGTCACCCCTGAGTCTCCTTTTCTCCAGACTGAACACCCCCAGCTCACTCAGCCATTCTTCACAGGTTTGTGTTCCAAGCCCCTCTCCAGCCTTGTTGCCTCCTCTGGACACACTCAAGGGTCTCAACATCCTTCGTAAACTGAAGGGCCAGAACTGGACACAGCACTCAAGGTGTGACTTCACCAGAGCCAAGTACAGGGCAAGAATGTCCTCCCTGCTCCTGCTGGCCACACTATTCCTGATCCAGGTCAGGGGCCATTGGGCCTCTTGGCCACCTGGGCACACTGCTGGCTCATGTTCAGTCAGCTGTCTGTCAGTGCCTCTAGGTCCCCTTCTACCTGGGCACTGTCCAGCCAAGATTTATTTGGTCCTTGACTAGAACAGCTACTGCTACATGGACAGTTTTGCCATTCATAGTCTACCTAAACAATCCATTCATAGTCTACCTAAACAATGTCTTAACTGAAAGTAAATCCCATTAAACAAATGTGACATTAACAAATGAAAAGAATGAATGTTACAAGCAATTTGTACTGAGCAGGTTTCTACTATAAAATTCATTAAAAGGCCAGAAATGCAAACACCAATGGGAGGCACTCAGAATTTAGTACATGGATAGAGGCAATCTGCTCTCCAAAGAAATACTTCAGGGATGAAGTAGCAACAGCCGGTTCCCTTTTGCTTGTCTGAATTTGTTTAAAGAATTCACCACCATGCTCATGCATATGCACATTTTTGCCTTCACTACTCTTCCTTGGTTCCATTCAGTGGTACACAGCAGTGACAGCATCACTTTCCCTGCCCTGTTTTGTCTACTCACCCTCCTATAACACTGCGAGCTCTCCACAAAACATACAGACATACAGACAACAGACTGAATAAGGATGGAGACAGTTCATTGCTTATCTTTGAAAGTTATCTGGTATGTATCAGTGGGATAGAACACTCCACACCAACAGGAAAATGAAGATTTCTGGAAAACAATGTATTTTAGCTCTATTAGATGCTATGGAGCAAGGATTAGAATTGAATTCAAATCTCTTTACTGCTCCTCGAGATTTTCCCAACCAAGAGTTATTCCACACAAAAGACCCTTAAACATTCTACACTCTGAACAGCATGAATTATTCTGAAATGTGTAAAGAAGCCCTCTCAAGATTTTCTCTATCTCATCTGAAGAGTTTGAAATGTCTATTCCAAGGCTGACCTTCAAAATTAATCAGTGTGAAGGAAACTGGGTGAGGAAATCAAGGGGCAAAATGCAATTTTACAGAGGAATGTGTAAAAATAAAATACAAATGTCAAATCTCCTGGACATTAGCAGTATAGTTTTCATTTGAGATTCCAGGAAAATCTGAGAGAGTAACTATTAACTATAGTTTAATAATTTGGAACACCTAGAATCCAAGTCTGAAAACACATGTGCCTTACTGACTGAATTTCACTTTTGCCTGGACATGGAACAATGTGTCAGTAGTCTCAATAGCCAGGAGTTGGAGAAAAATAATTTTGACTAAGAAAACTTACTGACTTACTCTCCACAGTTATATTTGTTGATAGTATAGCACTTCAGAATAGATAATTAAAGTTTGCAATTCAATTCTGTCACAGGAGACTGTAGTCTAAAATCCTTTTGGCAATAACCGTGCCTATATTCCTGCTGATTTGCTAAAAGTGAATAAATAAATCTTATGAGATAGGTTCTAGCAAGTTTTATTTGCCTGTTCAATAGTTACTGTTCCCAGGGAAATAATGGAAATTCTAGGCATCAGTTAAAAGTTCAGTAACTGTTAGAACTTTTCAATACATTTGGGATTCTATATGTTATAATGATGCTAGTTTTAATTTGATTGTTAAAGGATATCATAAATTTAACTAATTTTTCTGCTCTTCTAACTCCAAAGTAATTCTTTTTGCAGTATTTTCTACACAAAAAATCATGTAAATAAAAATAAAAATAAGTTTTCTCTTTAGTTTTTAATGCCACCCATCTTTGTCTGAATTGATAAAAAGTGAAAATCTTCCAGACTTATTCATTAAGAAGCAGGACACAGTGCCATAAAATCAATGTGAGCTGATTAAATCTTTACTGGTTCCAAAAGACTTTGAAAAATAGAAGTTTTGTTTCACTTGGCTTATCTTTCTCAGATTATATGCATTGCACACTGCTGGCTCAGACATTGTAGTGCATACAGAACTGTACAAAAGCGGGTGGGCATCACCAGCTGAGCACCCCCTTGATACGAACAAAAAGATTATCTCTTACTTAAATTTGATCACAAAAGAAGATGTTGTTTAAATACAATATCAGGAAGTAAGCATTATGGTTTATATTTTTTTTTTTTCAGAGCTGATCTATGCATTTCTGGAAATCTACAGTAGTTTGTGTCTTTAGGAATAGCACAATTACCTTTTACATTTCATTCAAGCTTGACAAAAATAGAATGGAAAAAAACATTTTTTAACCTGAATATTTACAGCACTGTTTTGAACAGTTTTTAAAAATAAAAGATGTTTAATAAAAGACAGATGAAAAAGAACTTAAAATTCATCTGCAAATAAGAACTAAAGAAAATGTGACTAATTATGGACAAATTTTACCATTAACCAGAGTTTTCCAAGTAAGGCGTGCAAATCAGTTTTGTAAATACAGCATCTCAAAGACAGAGGGCTGAGGGGCCTGCTAATAAGAAAGCTTACTTTTATTTTCATTATCATTCCATGAAAAAAACCAAAAAATTTCAAAGTTAATAAGATGTATGTACTACGTTGTAAATACTCTATGCAAAAATCTCCATACAACCTAATTAAAACATTTCTATATTAAAAAGTACCCAACTTGTGTATATTATTGGCATCTTTGTTTATATTTTAGTCTCATCTGAAACCTTTGTTTTGTCCCAAATTTAATAAAATTAACCTCAGAAGTTTAGTATTTTGTTGACATATGTGAGATGAATGCTGCAAAACATCTTGAGTAGTTTCAACAATTCAACAAACCTAGATTTGGATTAAATGGTTTATTTATTAAAAATAATTATTTTTTTTACTTAAGGCAAGAGAAAAGTCTGTTTCATATTTCAGTTATATGCATGGGGTTTGAGAAAGCTATTTTCTTGGGATTTTTGCATTTCATTTCTCAATTGAACGTGATGCCTCTGTTCACTTAGGCTTAAACACTTCTCTGCACACTTCATTCATCAAACATTAGTACTCTTGTACTCTGGTTTTCACAAACTAGGCTATTTTCATCTGTAGTATGGAAGATAAAACTCACAAAATATTCATGCATGGATTACTCAAATGTTTATTCATTTGATTAACTGTACTTTTCTACAAGGTTTGTAGCCAAAGTTCTATTTTTCTAAATATATTCTGAGTTTTTTGAGGTGAATTTTTGTATTAACAATTGTCAAATTCTTCTGTTGCTATTTTCTGTCTCTTTTTTCATATATTGCTTTGCAGAAAAAATTGGTGAGCTGTATTGTGTTTTACCTCTCATTACTTTTCTTTGAAATAATGTCTGTATAATTTGTATCTTCATGGTCATTTAAAGTCTGTAGCCTCTTAAATATTTTCTAATCCTTTCCCAACTTTATTTTTTTTCTTTCATTTCATTGCCCTCTGTAATTATTATTATTATTATTATTATTATTTGTTTTTCTGCTTTATGCCCTAAGAATTTCTGTATCAGGTTAACCCATATAAATCAAAAGAACTGAATATGAATAGAGAAGAAAAAAGTAGCCTTTGCCCTAAGGAAATGACACTTCTTATTGGAAAATAGAAGAAAGAATGACAGAAAAGTTAGAGAATACAAGAACAGGAGAGCATGGAACAAGGGCATTAGAGGGGGTTTTACAAGTCTCAAAACAAAGTTTGCAACAGAAGTTTTATTTAGATACAATAAGATCTATTTTTATCTTTTAACTCCTGAAACTCAATTCTCTAGCATATCCAATAAAATCGGCACAAATTTTCTCATAAAAATTTCTCACTTGAGCTTTGATTGCAAATTTTTGACAAGGTTGGTCTACCATACTCAGCTGCATCAGACATTCAAGTGAGAGCTAAAGAGTCCAATAATATTATATGAATTTAGCACATTGCTTAGGAGATTAGGAATATGAACAGGACTCATTTAGTGATGGGGTCCTATCAGTATCATCTACAAATGAGACTTAATGAAGTACTTGTACGGCATTTAATAAATTAATGTTTACAATATTAGGCAATATATTTATCTTTCTAAAACACAGACTATAGCATGGGATTTATAATAGACAAAGAATTGAAATATATCTCTTTTCATTTCATGATTTGTGTGGGTTTTCCACAAACTTAACACACCAAAGTTCAGTGCTTTGGGTTTCAGAAGTCAAGTCATCTACAACCTAACTTAGGTATCATTTAAACTTCCCAAACTAAAAAAGCTCCTTAGTTCTGGAAGAAATCTTAAACTGAATCTCCTTGATTTTTTCCTCCAAGGTTTTATCTGATTTTTCTTATTGACATATGTCTTTTAAATCATGTCTGGAAGCATAGAACAGGCTTTGATAGTTTGGGTTTTCTTATTCATCATAATTTCCTTTTATTTTTACTAAGTTGTCAGAAAAATCACTGAGTACACCAAAAATCACTCGTCCTATTTCTTTGGATTTTTCCAACAGTTATGTTAAAAGTATTTAGTTTTATTTTTTTTATTATTATTATCATTATCATTATCATTATTATTTTCGTTGTGTTTTCTTGCAGTTTTATTTTCAGATAGTGCTTCTGGTACCCTGCTTGCAGCTGACGTTGCTCTCCAATGAACTTCATTGGAAAATCATACGTGAAATACAAGCAGAACACAAGGTATCTGTAGGAAAAAATAAGCAGGCCAAAAGCAAAGCATCTGCTTTTTATAATATGTATATCCATTTAATTTGCCCTTATGAACTGTTGTAGAACTTCGCAAAGAAATGTCCCTATTTCCCACTAGTTAGATTTCTAAGAAAATATGCTTAAGAGAAAGATTTTAATGTATGAATCCTTGTTTCTGTTTAGCATGTAATTTTATTTATTTTTGCTACCCCTCCTTTTAGTTTTTCAGCCAAATGGGAATTATTTCTCTCTTTGTCCCCCAAAAATGCAGCTGTGAAGGAAAGCTCTGGTACTGGATTTACAGATCCTAGTAAAACTTTCAATGCCAGTCTCCTATAGACTGGAGATTTGTACAGTTCAAACCATGTAATGTACAGACCAGCCTGACACGAGAACTTATGTTAAATGAGGAGCATCAAGCTGTGTTGTGCAGCTGAAGTAAACTTCACGCTCCAGGTCATATCTTAAAAAATGCATTTCAATAAGAAATCAATTTGGTTTGAGTTCAGTACGTACTTGTTTTGCTAACTGGAGCAAGACAAACCATAATACTTTTCATTTCATTTCCTTCACTTAGCTGTGCTCCAGGAATAATCACACCTATTTTTTAATTTTTTTTTAAATTTAGAATGAAATCTCTCTGGTTAAAAGTTCAACTCCTCAGCTTTGTTAAAGCAACTTTGACAATAAGACTTTAGGTGATAGTGTACCACAATAATAAGTCATTAGCCTTATTACTGATGTATTATAAAATTATATATGAATGTTCCGTGAATATATACTGTTTGAAGCAACAAATTTTTGAGATTGTGACATGTTTAATATTATAAGTAATGGCATTTCCAGGAATCTCTCTTTTAAAGTTGCTTATATATGGTTACTCTCCTATATGCTGGTGGAGAAACAGATGAGGATATATTAGGATAACAATCTATCTTTATAGTACCACACATAAAATTTATTTTTCATTTAAAAATAAATGACAACAAAGTAAATAAAATGAAACCTTTCCCAGTTCTTCTCACCATTATTTCTAAAGCAACACCTTGTAAAAATTAGTGACAATCTGTTAATTCCTATGCAAAGATGATGTCCTGAAATTGCCAAGATCATGAGTGCATTTGTTTATCTGATGTGTACATGCCAGTCACTTACATAATTTCAGCAGCTCTTATCATTTATGAAGTTCCTTAGGAATCTAGTTTTAATGTAAAGCAAGGAAAGATTAAAAATATATTCACTACCATAATAGGTGAGGAGGCCATACAAATACACTATCTAGGCTTATGGCATCATAAGTATATTGCATAATTTAGGAGGGTTATGCTCTGATACTGAGCCTGTGGTTGCTGTGGAAACTCATATCCCAGCAGCATACTGTGCACAGAAAGCTCCCACAGGAGCAGTTTAGCTGTTTGTTCTCTATAGCCTGTTTTAACCTTTGACTTGGTGTCTGAAGGATCCTCACTAGATTTACAACTTTGTCCTCTATAGTAAGTGACCTGCAGGATAATGTAAGAACTGTAAATAGTATTGATTCAACAGCGTGAATATAATTCCAACCTCCTTGCTACTATAGCTTCCAAACACATGGAGCAACACTTGATAAACATTTGGAAATAAAAATGAATCCTCAGTACTCTGGCTTGCAGACTTGAAAGATAACTTTACAGAATTATAACTTTGCAGAATCAGTTCTTCAGATACAGTATTTAGATTTTAAAGGACTAAAATCTTCAGAAATTTTAAAGGACTAAAATCTTCAGAAGATCTGTGTCAAGCAGCACCTGCCAAGTTCATAAGAAACAAAATGAACATGGAATTGTAGTCTTTGTTCCAGATGTAATGTTGTCATTGCTAAGTTTGTAAAGAATACTGTAAGAAAGTGATGTATTATTAGTTCCTAGATCTGAAAATATTGTTCTTGTATACATTTATCGTGGTCAAATCTTAAAATCCTTAGGATATTTAGATGCACCATTTTCTTTGTTGCATACTGTGACTGTATTTCATAATCTTTTGAATATTTCAGCAGTGTAAATCAGTCTCTCATTTGAAACTGCTTATGTGACAGTTCATCACTTCTCTTTTGCAGTAACAAACCAACTCATATTGGTTAGTACATAGATTTCCATTTTAAAGAAATAAGTTTGAAATTGTAGGATTGAAAAAATATTTCTAATGTCATGTACAGCGATTAAAAAGCCTTTAGGATCAATCTCTCCTGGCTTTATTGAAAGAGTGACAAAAATGACAGTCTTAATACTGTCAAATTTATTATGGTTGAAATCTGTATTATGTTGTATTTAATTAGCTCAGCCTACAGACAAAATTTAAAATCTCTTTTTCTGTCACAAGACCCTGGATATTCTAAAAGAATGAGGCAAACAGGAAGAAATAAAAATATTCTAAAAATTATTCTCTATGAAAATCTGACTTAGATTCCAAACCTAAAATAACCATATAAAGCTGTAGAATTTTGCACCTTATCCTATTGCCATGTCCTATTACACGCTCACTTCAACAAAAGTGGAATTGAATACTATATCTCTGACACAAAAAAATATTTTTGAACACATTTAATAGCTTGATTTGGTAGTTTCCCATTGCTCTTCTCTTAAAGGAAATTTTAAGTCAGGTAGAAAAGAAATTTTAAAGAAATCAAATCCTTGTCTGTATTCATGGAAGAGTAGAGAAATACATTCGCCTACCTTCAAATTCTTTATGTAACAGTTCTAATGCTATGCCCAGTACATGTCATTTCTATTTCACTTTGCTAATGCTATGAATTTAAAATAATTTTTCAGCCCTCCTTGCTTTGCTTTAAAACTAGATTCCTAAGGAACCTCATAAACAATAAAAGATGATGAAATTATGTAAGTGTCTGGCATGTACAGATCAGATAAACCAATGCACTCATGATCTTAACAAATTAAGAGTCTTTAAACCTCAGATTTCATTGACCATGATCTATTGAGGCAATTTTGCGGTCAGTCCAAAAAAGGAAAGTTAAAAACAAAAACAGGAGAATAAGCAGCTTTGACTTAGCTACAGGAGGAGGGAAAAAAGAAAAAAGTCCTTTCAGGTCATCAAGGTCATGGATTTCAGAAAATAGCAGTCCTTCCCAGGTCCTTCCCAAGGTCTAACCTTGGCATAAAATTATCTGTTTTCTTAATATGTATGTGAATTTATATATATATATATATATCACATTCCTCTACACTTAAAATAATAATTTTTTTTAAAAAATAGTAATATAGTAAATTACAAAGTTTCAACTTCTCCTCTTAAAAAATCAGGTACCTAAGTCAGAGCAGTGGCTAAACAGGAATGCATTAACAGAAATTAGGGTTCTGGTAACTCAGCATTTTAGGCTACAGAGCTAACATTGCTCTCTCGGTTCAGCAGCTCTGACAAACTGGCAATGCTCAGTCCAGAAGAGTTCCTTAGTCCCTCTAATTGCATCCACACCTACCTTAAATCCTGACCCAGTCTTGAGGATATGATAAACACATGTCATCACCTGGATTTGTCTGGTCTTCAGCAGAGGGGAACCTCATTTGCAAGCACATTAGTCCACGCTTTTGATGCTTCATTTTTAACACTGTTAATTCTGATGCCAATTCTGTATGTGAAGATGTGTTCTGAAATAAAGGAATGCAAAGTGAAAAAGTAAAAAAGATGAGTTCTAAATATGACTGTAAATTAATTATGTACTCAAACAATGCATTTAGCTTTAGTTTAAGAATGAAAAGATTGTATAAAACCCTATTTTTCCAACATCTACCTTTTTAGGGTATATTTGGTACCTGTCCAATGAAGCATCAAAAAGAAGTACTGAAAAGCTGTAAGCAAACCAATGCTACAGAATTGCTAATTGTCTTTGGCTCTGAATGCTATTTCACTGCTATTCAATGTGGATATACCAGCTTGCTAAGAAATTCTTTATGCAATTCAAATATACTACTAAATTATATGGGGGAAACAGGCCCTTGAGTTAACATTCAGTTCTGAACTAATATTCTGAAGCAAAGATGTATATTTTAAATGCAATAATTGAGAACTAGCACACTAGTTTTAACAAACAATTTATATTCATCTCTGTGTATACTCAGGACTTCTTCTACTAATTTAGGTTGAAAAATAAAATTTCTTTATTTTTTCTATATAAATTTAGTTTAAATTGAAACATTTCAGCAAAGACGATAAGTAGATCTTTGAAGTGACAAAAGGCTCTTCATAAATATATATCCTCAAACTTTGAGGCTCTGGTTTAAATTTTGTATAACTATTTAATAGAAAAAAATCAGGCCATAAAAAACCCTCTCACTAACTTTCAGTGTGAGAAACCCAGTTTCTACTGGGTTAAATCTTATCTCTCTTAAAAGTCAGTACTAAAGCTATCTCTTGACTTAAATAGAATTTTTATTCACTGTTAAGTTGCTGTTCATTTATTTGTTATTCAGTTATGACAAACCAAACTGACTTTTCAGAAATCATAAACATTATGTCTCTTTATTTGCAAAACTAATTCAGAATGAAGGATGCTTTAAGGCTTCTGTCTTGTTTTCATATTTTCTCAAAAGCTCATAATAACTCCATGAAACATAGTACAGATGGCAGTCTTCAACCACGACGTTGAAATTAACACTATTAAATATGATTTCCTGATTTATATGTTGCAATGTAGTAATATTTGGCTTACTCTTTTATAAAGAAAATATTTGAATAAAATTTTGAGGACATTCTTACAAAAGAACAGAAATTAATTTAATTAGGCTACCAAGTGGAAAAATTTATCTTTTACCATACAGGTAATCTATAAAATTTTTATAAATTTAGAGCTAGGATGAAAGCACAGGAATATTGTGCCAGTAGAGATCTTAATTTACCAATACCTCAAGTTCTTACAGTGTTAAGATTACAAGTTGGGGTTGGAAGGCTCTTGTATTATTTTCTTAGTTTGAACATTTTATCTAACCTTGGAATTACTAACTTCAGTGAAGTTGTGGTAAGATATGTACTTTTGTCGGCTGCAGAAGTATGGTTCATTTTTTAATCAAATTTAAAACTCTTTATCTTCAACCATTAATATAAATTCCCATTGTATTCAACTGCCATATACCTCAGACATGTAGCCTATCTCCTATGTAATGTTTAAGATAGCTTAAATAATTGATCTCAAAAAGCTCCCATCCTATCTAAGTTCTCTGCTACTTTTCGTTGTCTATTTAGGAAAAAAGAAAAAACAACTAATGAGAAATTTCAACAAAAACAACCAAAACTTGTTATGTATGGTTATATTGGAGCCATGTTTCTGACAGAGTAGGTCTCATCTAATGCAAAAGGAAACTATACATTATTTCACAGAGAGTACTTAATTTTTCTCTGTATTTAATAAAATTCTGTTATCTGGAGGTGCATTCCACACTACAAAATTCCAGCAGTTTTATACATGTTCTAGCCTAGGTCAAGAGACTGATCAAACGTTTGCTATTTTTTCATACCTCTAACTACACCTTTCCCAAACCATAGTTTACCAACTTTTGTTTGACAGCAGCCTTACTATATGATTAATGGGGGGTGTGCTACTTGCTTTAAAAGAGGAAAAAGTAAAAATACTTTACTTTCCTTACTCATTACTTACTAACAGGTCGGTTTTTTTGAACTTAGGTTTGCCAAAAACTGCCTAAGAATTAAAGATTACATATTCACTCATGCTTAAAATTAAGCCAGAGTGTGATACTTGATAAATGTATTTTTCTGAGTTCTAATAGAAGATTCATTAACTGTTCTAGATGTACTTTTATTTTGCTGCCTTTAGCATTGAACTAAACATTAAATTATAAGCAAATGTGTGATATTCCTTCCAGTGCAGGAACTTCATTAATATCACGTCTTTAGCACTCACCTTGCTACTTAGAACATAGGTTGGGAACTCCAAGCAATATCTCCCTGCTTTAATAAATATCTTATCCCTGACATAATGAATATCTTCTTTGGCTGTGTGAATCAAGTGCAAGCTCATATATTTATTAATTATTAAATGCTTTTCTTCCTCAAATCTAGACTTTTATTGTGTACGTGTGTTTGTGCAATAAGCTCTTACTTTCTTTTATTGATTCATCTTTTTCTATTTAAATTATTATTTTATTCCTCTTTCCCAGTGTACATTTAATCATTACCCCTTGAATAGCTGACATGTTGTTTCTGACACAGCATATTGTAACTTTTCAGTCTGATTTACTAAATTCAGCATCCCCAGCTGATTATACCAGATGGGTTTTGTTTGAGCTATTACCCAAATATTATATGCCACAGAAAATCAATACAGATTTATGAATTTGAAATAAAATGGTGATGCATAGTAACAGCAGCTGATTTCCTTGAGGAATAATTCCATTGAATGGCTTGAAATTTAAAAGTAATACCTTAGATGTTGCTTATTGTGAGATACTACTGATAGCCTGAAAAGAGTAGATCTTGATCCTACATAATATAATCCCTGAGATATCCATTATATAAAAATGGTGTTAAGGGCTAGTCTGCAGGCACTCCTGAGTTTTGTCAATGGAAGGTCTCATGCAGAGAATTTTAGTGGCACTGTGTGTATGCATTGTCTCCACCAGAAGACAAGTCATCTCACTTATTGTAATAAACAGTAGCATAAAATAAATGTTGTCTTTTTTTCTTTTTTTCCTCTGGTAAATGCACTCCTTGGAGTTCAACATAACTGCAATCTCAACATTTCTTTATTTTCCTTTATAAAATTCCTTTCAGACATTGAAGACTGTTACAGTCCTGGTTTCTGCTCCTTAGATTAATATTTCAGTGGCTGAAAGTTACAGTATTGCTTTTGCTTCTTTTATTCACCTCCTTAGCCTTTAGAGACCTTCATTTTTGATCTCCCTCCATTGTGAATGACATTAATTCTGTTGTCCTGTAAATAACTTGGCTTCAATTCTGCCTGATCCTGGAGATTTGCTTCTTCAGAATCTCCCCAATTAATTTAATCTTTTTGCCACACAAACTGCAGTCACCTAGGATAAAGTATTCTCACTATCTGTGCCAAACAGTTAGTCCTCTATTGCAAATATACTCAGAAGCATTGATTAAATATGCTGATTATAACTTTTTGTTCTTGAAATCATCCTTCTGTTTGACATTGCTTGAAACTTTCTTTACTGAGAATTTTTTGGGGACAGTAGAAATGGTAACACAGATCATACTAATGTGTTTAGGACTCATATGCAATGTCTTTTAAAGAATATCTGCCTTGTTATATTCCTGTCTTTCAATTTCATCTTTATGTTTTTTCTCTACATTTGAAGCTTTTCTTCCCTCTCTTTCCTCCTTTTCTTGCAGCATTTACCTTCATAAACAAATAGTGCAATATATTTTTATTTATATACAACTACTTCTTTGCAGCTAAGCTATAGGAAAAAAACTACATAAAAAGAAGACCTTCATTAATAGGCTGTAGGGGGTAAACAGAAATTTGGATTTTGCTTGTTCAGGATGTGCTGAGGTTGATTAAAAGTGAATAAAAAACATATGGTAGTAAAAGTGAGAGAAGAGAAAGCCACAGACAGTGCCACAAAAACAATTTTTGTTGCAATCTGGGAACCAATGAATGTCTGATAGAATGTAATGGAATGTGATTTTTGTTGTTGCTGTTTAGGAACCCTGCAATGGTATGTTGAAGAAGATGCAGCTGATAAATGGATTTCTGCTGACACTCCATGGGAGCTGAATTACAATGTGTGGGAGTAGTAGAACAAATGAACCAATTAAGATTAGTTCACTGTCAAATACAAGTGTGTTTTAGAAATAAATAAACAATAAAAAATAGGCTGTTATTGAATATTAATCTAAGAAATTTAAAAAGCGGTATTTCCCTGCACAGCTCCAAAGATGAAAATTTGGAGAAAATATAGAGAATAATTCACTGTTAAATTAAATGTATATACAAAAAGACATTTAATAAAAGAACCTTCTGGAAAAGAAATAGCCTATTAGATAAGAGCATTATTTGTCTCTTTTGCAATTGTCACCAAAACCAACCAACAAAAAAAAGTTACAGGCTGAATTCCTAGAGGTACCAAAAAATATTACTCAAATAAAATAGTATCCTTCATACATTCTCAAATGTCTAGTAGGGGCTACAATCAGGATTTTGTCAATACATCTCATTTTCCATAATAGAAAAGGAGATGGCAGATAGGATAATGGCATATCTACAAAGCACACGTGTGGAAGAATCAAACAAGTGAGTGTCCATGGTTTGTTTTTAGGGTCAGTGCTAGTCCTTAGCCTTTTGCTGTCAAGCCAATATTTGCTGCTGGTCTCATCAGTCTGGTAAGTTCACCAAAGCAGTCTTTGAGGAACATTATTACACATAGATATTTGGAACAGAAATTGATAATAAATTATAAACTTGCCTAAGTAATACTAGACAGCTACAATTACACTGTACCAAGTTTGAATCTTTGTGTTGGAGGGCATTATATATAGATCATTGCTATGAAGTACTGAAAAATAAATACAGTTATTATTATAACAAAAGACTAAAAGCTTTCTGACACACTATAGATTATTACCCAGATGAATGACAAATTGCTGAGATTTATAGCTTTTAGGTATTTAATGAAAACATAGTCAGGAGAACATGTCATTCTGCTATCAGGAAATAATTGAATTGCTCTGATTGCCAGGAATCTGACACCGGTGGCAACTTTGATTTAAAAGCTAGTGGAAGATACTTTTCACACTGAGAATCTAAACTACAAATGACATGTAGGCAACATGTAACTTTTGCGAGGAATTGTGTCTCAAAAGCTCATAAAATAAGAATCAAATTGACAGGAAACTTCATCATTTGAAGAGCTTGCAGACTTTTGGTGCAGGTAGTTTTATAAATAGGAGTATAGAAAGAAATTGGTCTGACAAAATTGAAAAGTAATCTTAAAAAAATCCAAATAATTAGAAGTGCTAATCTCAGTTTTAAGTACTGTCCTTGATTTCACATTGAGGCTAATCCAATGACAAAAAAAGGAAAGTGTCTGATATGCAAATATGTTGTTCATATAAAACCCATGAAGAATACGTAACCTATATATGTAATGGAGCTTCCAGAAAGACAATTTGTTCTAAAGGAACGACTATAATTTCAAATTATGGAACATAAACTTTAATCTGCAACCGTAGATAAACAAATGATATTTGGTTCTTTTGAATTACACCAGGTAAACAGGAATGAAAGTCATAAAGAAAGGCAAAACTTGTAAAAATAGATGTCAGATTTAAGGATTCACTTTAGAAAGGTGCATTTTGATAACCTGATTAATAGTTTTTACAATTAAATTTTGATTCTATGGCAATGGAAATATACCACCATATGGTTTTAAAAAAAGATGAATGGTAATCTCTGACATTCCTCTTTTTAATGGAAGCTTTATACCAAAAGATGTGGATTGATTTCTGTTTCATACATCTCCCAGGGTATTAGGACACTGAGAGTACAAAATCAGTGACTGCCTTCTTTCACAGGAATCAATTATCTGTGCATTACTCACTCCCGACTGGAATACTTCCTGTGTTCTCTTCTGAACTTCATCACTGACCTTTTTTCTTAGTTTTCCTTAGTAGATCTCAGCCCATCCCCCCTCATGTACATAAATACGTACTCTAAACATCTACCAGCCCACAGTAAGGAATCATGCTGGAGCATTTTTGTGTAGTTTCTCATTCACTTCTTTTCCACTGCAAGCTCAAAGAGAAAAGTTGATACAAATAGTCTCTACATAGGACATATTTTTGCATGTTAAAGAACATATATCTAATAAATTTAAAGAACTGAAAGATCCTCTTCTAATTCTTGAGGGCTCTCAGTGTTACCCAAAATAAAAAGTTCCTTATAAGGAAGGAATTATTTTAGAGCTTAATGCAGACAAGTGAAAGGAAAGAAATTATCTAAAATTTTGCCTGTATTCTGTGTTTTCTTACCAGATGTCTCAAGACATTAAAACTTCTGTTATAGCTGTTAAAACCTTCCTCAAAATAATTGTGATAGGGATCATATTTTGCATTCTATTTTAAATCAACGTAATTTCAAAAAGTTACTATGATATACATACTTGAAGAATTCATTTCTTTGTAAAATACTAGTTGAATTTCAAATCTTATGTATGCACTGAGGACTGGGCAAAAAGCCAAAATTTTAATGTTTTTAATCTTGGCTCTTAAAGTTACTTTCCCTGCAGTTTATGGAAAGTCACTTAGAGTCTCTGCCTTGATAGATTTATATTTTGCTATTGCCTTACAAGTTTCTTCTGCGTATTAATTACCCAACACCTATAGAATGTTTTGACACAAGAGAATATACTGTATTTCAGCAGAATATATTGTATTTCAGCTTTTCATGATACCCAGATATGTAACTTACATTTTCAGACATGAAGCAGGAATATAAAATTTCCACTTAATGGTGAAACTAGTTTAGCTAACCTGTTAGTCTCTCCAAGTGATATTAAAAATCTGCAGACTTGCTACAGAAAGTATCCTTTATCAAATGCATGCCTTTTTTTTCTGCTCTTGAACAAACAGATATTTATGACTTTCATGTTCTTCAGCTTTGTGCAACTCATCACAAAACTTCTGCAGACTCTGGGTTCTAAATATGTGTCAGTCTTAATTAATTAAGTGTATGATTTCTCTGCTGATGGGTGAGACCCTCTTGCCACCAGTTTTGTAGTGCTCAGTGCAAGTTCATACCTACCTCAAATAAGAAAAGCATCTATGCTTTTCTTACATTCCTCCCTGATTTAAAATTTACAGATTTCTCTTCTTGAAAACAACACTTGTATTTGGGGTTGTGTTTAGGAGATTCAATATAATTAATTGCTAGAAAAGAAACAGAGGATATGCAATTTAAAGGGCAAAGTTTTGTTGGCCCATTCTTCATCTGTTATTATTACTTTTTAATGAATGTCTACAAGAGCTTGATCCTAAACTATTGAAGGTAATGGGAATATTTCCTTTAATGACTATAGTAGAAATGGATAATAAGTTCTGAAGGAGCAAAATGTTCTTCTATGAAATGTTTTGGTGAGCCAAATAGTCTCCTAAATCAATTTGCTTTTGCCCAACAATATTTGCTATGATCCACAGTTACAATATTTTCCTGTAAAATTATGTGGAAAGCTGAAGATATTAACAGGAACAAGAAGGTTATATTCAAGGTTAAGGTCCACATTGGCATTAATGTTTTGCTGACTTGTTTTAAGTCAAACTCTGTACACAATAAAAAGCACAAATAAATTCACACCCATTGATGTCCAAGACAGACCATCACTTTAGCAATACAGAGACTTCAGGACATTACTTTAGGGCAGGAGGTGTATAGGCATAAGTCAGGACAGAAGCACGCTGACAACACACCAAAAATACTGTCCAAAAAAAGCTCAGGAAGCATCAGCTCATTTCTGTCAGCATTCTGATTTCTAGGTTTCTCAGAATTACAGAATTCAGAGTTTCCCCAAATCACAAAAATATTTGATGAAAAATGACATGAGGATGTCCTCTTTTAGTTGAAAGAGACCTATTGCAAATGACAGACTAGGTGAGCTACAACACTGTTTAGATGAGACTTGAAAAACTCCAAGGGCTGATTCTCCCATCTGTCAGGACAACAATTTCTATTTAATTACCCACTTGGTGATGAGCTTTTTCCTAATGCTCACCTCATAACTCCCAAACAATAACTTGTGATTACTGACTCTTGCGTGATACTATTGGGAAAAGTTTTGATCCATCATTACTGTAACAACTTCAGGTAAATGTAAGCAACTGTTAGATTACCCTAACAGCCTCTCACCTCTCTGTCAGACTAGAAAAGGCCCTAGCCCTCTTATCATGTCTCCATCAGACATTCATTGCAGGTTCTTAAATATCTTGCTATTCTTTCATGTGATTCCTTCCAGTTTCTGTTTCTCTTCAACTGGTGTCCTACTACTATTCCCATGGCAGCCTCACTGTCAGTTGCTGAAGAATCACAACCTCAGCAAACCAAAGCCCTACCAAAGAAATGCAGCCTCTGGTTTGTGTTATTTACCATTAGAGTGCATTTTTTTGTCATAATTAGTCTGTCATCCACAAAAACCTCCTCCAAAAAGCATCACCAGTAGCAGTACTCAGACTACTGATTCATAGCCTATTCTGAAGCATGGTGTAAAATCTGCACATTCCCCTTTCAAACTGTATGAAGTTTCTTTTGTCCTGGTCCTTTTATTTATAGAGGTCACTCAATTTTTCTTGAGGAATAACTGTATTATCCCTTTTAAATTATACCTGGATAAAGTACCACAAATCAAGCAGAGTAAGATAATGAAGTTTTTCAGTTTAACTGCACAGCTGAAACATCTTTAGGGATTTAACTAAGGACTAATTTTCAAAAGATAAATATAAGTTATATTCTGCTGTTAAAATTTCCCCAGATTTTTAGCTTTCTCTACTAACTACTTAGAGCCTTTGTAGAGTGCTCAGCACAAGACCTTTGGAAAGTCCTATTAACACTTTTTGGAATTTGGAACTCCATTTTTTCCTTTTAAGACTAACTGCAAAAATGCTTACTCTCAAAGTCCAGTTGGGAGTTGTGAATCTGAGTAACTCAAACAGTTGCAGAGGGTATATGAAATAAAGTGGTTGTAAAATCAATGAAAATAAAGGACAGTACATTTGTAAAGAATGTAACTGGAACAACTGACAATACAAGAAAGTGCAGGAGAGTATTCTATTACAAAATAAAAAATGAAACCCGTGGATCTAGGCTTTGTAATTCAGACTATTAAGTGTTCAAAGGAAACAGAGTGTTTAAATGGAAATGAGGTGACTCAGAGTCTTTGACTTGATTTAACTTGCTCTGCTAAAGCTAGAGAGAAAAATAAGACCACATTTCATTGAAAGGGAATATGCCAATTTGAAACTAAGAACATTTAATAAAACTTCCTGAAAGAAAAATCTATCAGACTGCAGGGAAAAAAAAACCTCAAAAAACCATCCCGAAGGTAAAAAATGCCAGAAACCCCAGCACACGGAACATTTTAACTGATCTTAAACTGATCAAACATTTGTGAATGAACAATAAGGATCAATCCCAAATGGACACAGAGGCAGACAAAATAACCTGATAGGTCTTTTCTTTCTTTAACTTCTGTGAATTTATGGCACATTAAATAAGCATTGGGATATGGTGCCAGCACTGAGGAAATAGGATGGAAGGGAAACAAGAGACTAACCTTGAAAAGAGAGAAAAGAGAAAAGAACATTCTAGCTAGTTTGTAAGCATGAAATTTGGACAATTAATGTGGGCCAAGCTCATTTTAGGAGAAAATAGCTGTGAATATTTGTATCAAGCATGAGTAGAGATGGGATAAATATTTTCAAAAACATTATGCACTTTCATTAGAGAAATAGGGCATTGTTAAGGAATTTGAATAAGATGGAGATATTTAGACTAGAGAAAATGTTGCTTTATGGGAAATAGAAGTTAAAAAATGTTTTGTAAACAGCATTTTTTAAATGTGAAAATTAAATCTACGATGTACTGATGTTTAAATTCATATATCAATTATTTGAAGTAACCTGACTTAAGTTCTACAAGATCATAATCACCAGTTAAAAAGAATATTCTGCAGTATTTTATTAAAGGTAGATTTAAACCCAAAGCTCTGGAAAATGTTTAAGGAACAGTAGGAAGCAAAGAAAGTAAAAAGGAAAGATTAAGCTTTACAAGATCATTTTCCCTACACCAGGCAGTAGGGCAAAGAAGGACAGCAATTTCCAAATCTGTAACTTCAGAATGTTCTGAATGCAAGACTCTTTCTTTCACTACAGACCGATTTTTTCAGTCTGAACATTTGTGCCATTAGCTTATACCTCATGTTTCATAGTTTAAAAATAAATAGAAATATATAAATATATATATGTTTTTTGGTTGTTTTTTTTCTGTCTGTGAGGTTTAGAATATGTGTAAGGTTCTCCACAGATATAAGAGGATTTTTTTTCCCAGCAAATTTGTTTTAGTTTGATTTGGGCACAGGTTTTGTGTGAATTTGTTTAGTTGGTTGGCTGGTTGGTTTGGTTTTAATTTTCCTGGCTATATTTTGCTTACAATAAGCAGTATTGCAAAATAATCATTGAAAAGGCTGTCACTGTCATACATGCATTGGCCAGTAGATTATCTTAGCTTTAAAATTTGTGGTATGTTTCAGCAATTCCATACAATTCAGGATATTAAAAAAAAATAGCAAATATTGACTCTGCTGTTGCCTGCTGCCTTGGGAAACAAGAGATACCCATTCTACAGAAACATGCCTAAATTTCTTAAATAATCCAAGTAAAGAATTACACAGTACTGCAGTGACTACAAAGAAGTATTACTGTCAACTCTGCTTGGAATTCAATCTTGTGTCCAGCTTGTAACCAACAAAGAACATATTTAAAATTTTAGCTCCATGTTTTGATGCTATGTCATTTTGCACATTTTTTTTTGCTGCACATTTGATAGCCTGAACCACAGTCAGCTTATTAAATGTCATATGTCACAAATGTGAAGGCATCAGAAAAACAAGTTCTGTACCTGATTTCTCCAAAATACATAATCCATTCAAGAATGTATTTGAAATCAGACATAAACAGTTTATATGCCTGAGAAAAAGCAGAGGTTTTTAAGACTGTGTGGACAGGCATTGTAGACAACCTGAGACACTTGGAAAGGTTTACACAGAAATGTAAATTGTGAATAATATCACATACAAACTTAAACTGCTGAAGCTTAGTTGCATATAGCTCTGAACCTGGATTTCTATTTCCTCATTGCAAGTTCTGTTCTGTTCTGCTGCTTATTTGCAAGACAGTCTATCACTCAGGGTTTTTTTAGGACGAAGTAATACTGTTAATAATAAAGGGATACAGCATAAAGTGGAAGAGCAGAAATTTCCTATTTGGACATGTCCCTTGAATGAGTCATAGAGTGGAATACTTGGCAAAGTCACAGAGCTGCACAATCAGTAAAATTTACCCATAGAGTAAATAGAAAAGTGGTGTGTATGTTGATACTATTTTATAGCAAAAATGACTGATTAGAAACCTAAATACACACTGAAGAAACATTTAGAATTTCTGTTAATTTATGGACCTTATGTTTAGAGCAACAATCTAGCAATGCATGATCCAGCATCAATTTCTGTACTAGGCAGTTTTTGGCTTACTTTCCTTGGTAATGACATCATACATTCTTAAATTACAGTATCTGCTTCTCAAATTAGAGCTCTGCTTCTTCCCCACATGGCTGAGCAATACAGAACTTAGGTTTTTTCATGTCCAAAGCACAGCATATGTGCTGTTGTTTTAACTGAAGTGACAAAAATAAAATTATCTAAACTGCTCTAGTTTCTTCACCCTCTCCCTTTTGTCACTACATTTGAGAAGTGAATAAAAAAACTACTGAGCTGCCTTTTTAATGTGCACTTCAAATTCTTTAAAGTTATTCAGCTAAAACCTTTCCAGATTCTTTTAAGAGAGATTGTGTCTCAAGGCATGTGGATGTCTAATGTTTTCTCTCAATGACATCTAGAAATTGTACTTTGAGGATTATCAAACCAGCATTATTTCATTTCCAGACTGCAATGAAAATGTATGCTCCAGGATTTCACCTAAGAGTCAACAAAGATGTGGATTTAAATGCCAAAATCCTTTCAAAATTTACCTGAAACATGATTCTTTTCATTAGCCTGATTTATTTTAAGACTGCAACCATGGACAAAAAAAGACCAGGAGAAAAGACAGATTGTACATAATCACCATTCCACTAGTGACTTCGCATAAATCTACAAATGAAAATCATGACTTGGCAACTAGCAGAGACTGAAAAAATTGGTGAATTTCTTCATTATATTTTTACAGTGCAGTCTATCAATTAGGTTCTTTTAGAGCCTTCCCAACAAAAAAAAAAACCCAAAAAACAAAAAAACAAAAAAACCCAAAAAAAACAAAAACCAAAAAACAAAAACAACTTTATGTACCAGTGACATTTACAGCACAACATCTCTGCCTCTCTTCTCATGAAGAATTCTTGCTAAGGAGAAAGGAAATCAGTGAAAGACAATGAGAAATGTACACACCTGTGTAGTTCTCTAAAAATTCAAGGCATCTTTATGCAATCCTTTTGTATATTCAGGAATGCACCTAATGCAGGGAATTTGCAAAGTACTAGTCTATGTCTTTGGCCTCTAAATCTCTGGAAAAATGACTAGATCACGAAAAAATTTTCTTCAAATTTTAAGTTAATTCAGGTAAAGTTTCTTCTCTGTAGCATGGTAATTTTCTCCTATTTACCTAAAAAAGTAAAATGTTACAAGATCAGTAGTGTATGCCAACAGTTCTAAGAATTAAGGGGCTTTCAGAGACTTTCAGTGGAAGACAACCCTTTGAAATTTACTCTTCAAATCACTCTGCAAAATTAGCTCTTAAAGTCAACTATATTGTTTCCTAATTTTCTAAATAATATTCAAGTAGTGAACTCTCTAATAAAATTCTATTTATTTCAGGGTTTAGTCTTACGTGTCGTTAGCAGTATTGTTTAAAGAACGCCTTCTCAAAACCCGTGTGGGTAGAATACTAATTACTGAAACATACACCACAAAAATGTTTTTGAAGCATGAAATTGTCTCTATCTTCTTGAAACTAGTGGGAGTTGTTCCTAGATAAAATATTGAAAAATAAGAAATTCTGAAACATAAGCAATTCGCAAAGTAAATCCAAACCAGAAACTTCTTCCTCCTGTCAGATAAGGGAATAAATAACTTCTCTTTTATCATCTGCTAAGAAAAAATGCCAATATTTAAATTTGGGGATATTATCTTAAATAAATACATATATATATATATATATATATATAAAAGGAGGCAATTTCTTAACGTCGAATTTTTTGAAGTGTTGCTTTGAGGATGAGAATTGCTTTACAGTACACCTTGTCTCCTGATAGGTAGTCATTTACAACGATGTAGATACTGCAGCCCTGTTTTTTTAGTAGTTTGTAACTGCCTAGTACAGTGTAAAATAGTGAAACAAGCTTTAAAATAGTGAACGGCTGGATCCAGTCAGGATTTTTAAGATTACTGTTTAGTGTCAAATATTCCAGGTTTGAAACTTCCTGCAAGCTAACATCTCGCTTAGCATAAACTTGTAAAAGCAGAGTAATAAAGGTTTGACCTTGTCAGACTACCAGTGGGCAAGAGGAAACTGTTAACTGCTGTACTCACAAAGCAGGGATAAAGTGTCATTCAAGACCTATATGCCTTTAAATTTGAGCCTCATGCATTTACCTGATTTATCCATTCATCAGTTTGCTGTGTCACCCTGTCCTTCATTAGCTCGTGCCATCAATAGATTAAATACAGTTATTTGACTATGAATAAATTGGGTGTTAACCTCCTCCCACAGTGAAATACTCTGGAAAAGTTGTCACAGAAAGTAATCCCTAATGTGACCTTAAGCTCTTCCTTCTTGTTAATTTTAATTAACTAACATGCCAATCAGATTTTTACTGCAATTTTTTTCCTAGCCATTATCACTGTTTTTGTAGATCTTTATTTTAATCTATGTATTGGTACTTTTGCCCAGCTGCCTCTGAGTGTGTGGATGTGCGTTTTCATATTGGGTTACTCAGGCAATTTGCAAAATTGTGGAAGATCAACAATGCCATCTGCAGGTGTAAGCTAACTCCTGGAGACACTTGCTTTAGATTTTTTGCTTTTGTACCTTAGGTTAGGCTATTTTTTCCTAGAGTGAAGTTAAAGGTTACCAAAACTGTGTTGGACTGTTTTGCCAGACAGCACCCAGAAAAAAAGATTTTGGCTTTGTTCTCTTCATTATTAATGCATACAAAAGATTGAACGAAAGAGTTTTTAGACTTATTCAAGCTGCTCAAAGATATTCAACCTGCAAAATAAAAAAGATATCTTTCCAGCTTCCTAATATTCTTGGGGTTCCAGCAAGTTTGTGAACAGAGCCAGGACTGCTTTTCTCATGATCTGTCACATTCTCTTATTTTCAAGTGGAGCTAGCAGCAAACCCTAGAAGGATGCTTATGTTATGGTTGCTCCCAGTTTCTTGTATTTTTTTTTTTTCTGGCCTCTCTTTCATACAGAATTTCAGGCATAGGGTGTAAGGTACCAATGTCACACAGAACAATAGACACAGATGTGATAGACTGAGTGGATTATTGATAATGTACAATTCAGAGTATTTAATCTCTTTCAATGTCTTCTGCTAGCAAATCTTAATCTTTCCTTCCCTACTGAAGACAAAGATTCACAATTCAATGTGAGGAAATATGCAAACTAGTCTTGTAAGTGATGAGCTGGTTATAAACCTCCTATGAAATTAACTAACTCCAACATCACTAAAGTGAAAGAAAATTATCAGTTCTATTTTTTAAGAATTTTTTTTTTTCTTTTTTCCATTTGGGTCAGCATGTTATTAGAAGGAAAAAACACTTATGGTCAGAGACCAGTAACTTCTGAGTATTGTTCTGATTCTTTAGCCGCATAAATGGCTCTGGGAAAAAGCAAAGGTTTTTGTGCTCACTATCTACATCTGTAAAATTAGAATCTAATGCTTACCTCTCACAAGGGAATTGTGAGCTTTTGATTAGATAATGCTAGTAAGCTGTTCTGAGTCTTTAAGTAAAAAAAATATTCCTAGAGCAGTACTCTGTTATAAATACACTTCTTAGAGAATGTAAAATTAGTAGTCCTTTAGAAAAATTTTAAGACCAAATATTTTCCCAAGTGAAAGTAATTTAGTCTTCTCAGTAAGTCAGCTTAGCTGAAAGCTTTTTTTCAGAAAGGAGAAATTTAACTTCATGCAATCTATTCAGAAATGTGTTCAAAATCTCACAAAGGCAATGTGTTCCTTTCAAAAGACTTTTTTTATCCCCACAGTTTATTAATATTAAGCTGAATTTTCATTGTGAGTGATTTATTTCAAGTTCCCTCAAAAAATTAACTTTGCATATCATCCTAAAATGAATAATTTTGGAATTAATAAGAATGGATATTTTGTAAAAGAAAAAAATTTAAAATAAGAAAAGAGTCTGAAAATGTTTTACAACTCTACTTAAATGCATTTTGTGATACAAGAAAATATTTCAGGTTTGTCAAATAAATATAGATAAAAGTACTGAAAATCATAAACCACTTTTTATGACTTCAACAAACTGCATTAGATTTTAAAATATTTGCAATATATTTCTTGGCTAGTAATAAATTTATGTATATGTATTCTCATTCTTAATTTGGCGTCTCCATTTTCAGAGACTATCACCCATAGCTGATGCCCAGATACTCTTGCAAGGAGCTTTGCCCCACAGCATGACAGTGCATATTTTTTCATAATGCTGTCTTTCCTGTGTCTATATGTTTCCCCCTCCCCCACTAATCTTTTGTATTTAGTGAATTTACCTTGGATTACGCTCTGAAATAAATTTTACAAGTGGCTAATGAACTGGCTGCACGATAACAACTCTGTTGACCTTGTGTGAGTACCTGTGAAATTCAGTGCTGCACCTCTGGAAGGCATGAATGAACCAGCAGATGCAGCAGAAGTGTGAAGGGGTTGATTAGCTCAAAGGTACCTTTGAGACCACCAAAAACAAACTGCTGTAAAGGACAATTAGCATTGCAATGCCTTTCCTGAATTTTCCTATGGATCAGAAGGCTGTACTGAATCTCAATAACACTTTGCATCCCAAGACATTCTATGTCTGAGAGGAAATACTTTTTATATGTCTCCTACATCCCACCTACTGAGAAAAATCCTTCTTCACTAAGCTAAGTTTTGAAGTGTTTTTCCATTCTTTCCAAATCATTATATCACAAAATGCACCACCTGCGCACAGAAAAGGAAAATAATAGTTTTCCTTTCCCTGGTTCTGATTAAAAGCAAATTAGACAGAAAACTGCTAAAATGTAAGGTTTTTTTCTGTGCCCCTGTGGGTCTATATAAAACAGAAGTAAACACAGAGAAGTTTCTTAATATTTCTGTACTTTGGTAATACCTGCAGTTAAAATAGTTTAAAGCTGTGTTTGCAACCTTCACGTAAATGCTGCTGCTCAGAAAAGCTAAAAGGTGCTTGCGTTGCCAGATGATTTGTTTGAGATGCTATGATTGAGATAAAATACAAGTGAGACAGGTGCAATTTTATAGGCTTATCAAAATTTCTTTGAGCTGATTTACATTTTGCCAGTGTTAATAGCTGGCATCCTACCTCAGGGTTTAAAGCCTCAGGTTAAAGCAACTGTTTGAAGAGAATTTAAAACACTTTTTCCTTTTACTTCTTATACATTAAATCTCTCAACCCTCCCCTGCAACAAATGCAATTTCTTGTACATATCTTAGAATATTGCCTTCCTTGGAGGCACCATTATTGCTAAATATGTCAACCAGCTTTTTGAGAGACCAGTGCATGGTAGGGTGCTTCTCATGTTCCTAAGGATGAAATATACATAAAAACTCAAATTCAGTATCTGAGAATAATAGTTTGACTGTCCCATTATAGATAACATACTCTGAATTCTGCCTTTGAAGGAGTTATATTCCAGTTGGATAATAACTCAGCTTTGGTCCATTTTAGTAAAAGATTGACTCTCTTAATTACCTACCACTTGATAATATCTTTTGTATTAACAAGGAATCCTCATGGCAATTGTTGTCATAGGAAAGACCATTATTCCACAGTTAGATTAAAAAAAAAAATATTCATTCACAATCTGATTTTAAAATTGTCTTTAAATCTTAACCCTAGTTCCTATGTATTTCTACTGGATGTATAATTATCCACTTGGAGGGAAAATTAAAAAGACTTGGCTCAATACCTTTCTTAGTCTACTTAATTGACAATTACAAAGATAAGCTTCATGCTACAGGTAGCTTTTTTCACTGTAAGAGATATAAGGGTTATTATTAGTGTCATTATTATTAACTGTAGCCGCTAGATACTATCATTATTTTATTGTCTTGCCATCTTCATGGATTTATACCTACAAAGCTTTATTGACTCCTCCCCCCCTTCCTAAACTGCAACACTCTAAAGGCAAGAGCAAACCTACCTACAATTCTTGATTAATAAGCCAGAACTTTAGCACTTAAAATAGCATTGCAGAAAGTCTAATTATCCTCTACGTGCTAGTCCATCATACTGCCAATCTTCCTCAATCAATTTGAAAAAAACTTCACTTTTTCAAAACAGTTTTCAGGTTGTTAAAAGAAAGGGCATACTTTCTCACGGACATTATACTCCTTCATTCCTTATGAATGGAAGTTCAACTTACTCTTGTCTACAATGGGCCCAGATCTACTAAACCAAGTTAGATGGAGTGCAGTGTTTCTAACAGAGTATTACTTGTCACAGAAAACATTTTATGTGTATGCAAGCAGTAGAAAACAGAAAGGCAGAAAACTTCCAACCCACTTATGTTGCAAACACCACTTTTATGAAGATCCTGGAAAAAAAAAGCCAACAACTTCACATAAATAAACACACATTTTCTCATTTGATATCATATTAATTTTTCAACTATCTGTATATGTGGGAAGCCAGATTTCTCAGTCTTGTGTTTTTTGCTTTAACTCATATGTCGAACAGAAGGCCTGGTTTCCTCTTAACTTCCCTGAAAATGTTTTAATATAGCACAGCATTGCAAGTCAGAGGGAATCAGCCATGAAGACCTACACAGAATTATTGTTATCTGAAGGAAAGAAGGGAAGTTTACAAGCATCTTTTTCACCTTTTCTTCTATTTTTTTGTTTTGTTTTGTTTTGTTTTTTCTAGTATTGTGAAATAGCTGGGGAAAGGGAAGAGCATTTTTCAGCAATGCTTCTACAATTGCTTTTCAGCTAGTGAAAAACAGTGGTTTTATTTTACAGTAAAACTGCTTTGCACTTTGCATAAACAAAATGTGTGAATCACAGCAGATGAAGGAGATGCTGATTAAAGCAAAAATGTTGCTTGCTGTAACATTTTTTTTCTTTGCAGACTGGTTCTTATCTTTGTCATCATTAAACTCTGACTTATACTGAAAAACCTTGTAAAAAATAGTGAATTATTGTGGGCGTCTTAACATCTGGAGTAAAGGACATAATAAAGCATAATTCCATAAGGCAAAGAAGAGACATTGTCTTTTGTCCACAAGGTAGCAAATTCCACAGATCTGCTTCACGAAATCCAAATGCACCATATTATGTGGTTACAAAAGCTGTATAAGCCTGATACTTAAGAGAGATCAAGTGTGCATGGACTATTCATCTGTGAAAAGTCAGTAATTCTAGAACACCCAAGATGCACTGATTTCACTGCAAGTGCACAGAATGATCACCATGTCAGTGTGATTTGACTATTATTAATCAGTTTGTAAATATGATAAAGAATTGGTCTGTACCCACACTATACTTAATTGTCTAGGATTTCTGGGCACTGGTTTTCACAGGGTAAAAGAGAGGAAGGAAAGGGAAAAAAACTGCTTGAATAAGTCCATATATCTGTTACCTAAGATTCTGTTAGAAATTCACAGATTTTGACATCTGAAGTAGTACCCCAGGTTACTTTTACAGCTACTAGGGAAAATAGACACCACTAAAGCACAAAATGTATTGTTTTAAAGCAGACATCTAAAACACAGTGGTTGAATTGTACTGGAAAAAAAACCAAACCAAGCCGAAAAACAATCTTCCTCCCCAATAAAACAACAAGAAATCCCAAAGCAGAATTCAAAATTACTCCTGACTGGGGAAAAAAAATAAAAAGCATATATCCATCAGACAAACACATCCACACTGAAATGTCTACAGATAGATAAGAAGTATGCCACTGAAATTGTGTACTGATTGTTCTTAGTCTTCAAAGCCTTAGTGCTTTACAAGTTTTGGACGGTCATGCACTGTCTGTTGCCTTAAATGATAAATGTTCATGTTTATACTCCTCATAATTAGCAAATGTGCTAGGTAATTTTCCATAGTTATAACCTGTTAGAGATTCAGGCATCAAATCTAAGATGGAGCACAGGTATAGCATATCAGGAACTGGTTGTTTGTGGTTTTTTTGAGAAAGAGGAATAAATAGGAGAGGAAGCATCACAATAGATTTTAATGCTTCAGAATTTTGTATTGTGTAAAACTGTTTCAGATCTCAATTACTTTCAGCAGGCATGCATTTTGCACATTAGTAGAATATTTTGTTTTGGTTTGCTTCAATATAAATCACATTTCTTATTCTTATAAAATATCTGCTCCTTTCCTACTCCAGTATTTTCGACAAAAAGCTATTTTTTATTTTTCTGACACAGTCAATTTTCCTGTTGCTAAAGCAAACAAGATAATCAATCCAAAAGTCTCACAGGAGAATTTTCGAACTGAGCATCAAGCTTGTTGTAAAACTAGAGGTCAAGTTTTAACCTGAACTCCTGGCAACCACATTTTCTTCAGAGAGCTTACACTCATGCACTCAGCATCAGGGACTGTAAGAACATTTGACATTCTAAAGGTTACGGTTTAAATTCAACGACGAATTTCAGATTTTGTGACACTTGATACTGCAGTTCCAGAAAGTTAAGCACCAAGATTCATCACCCTAGCTCTGTAATATTCCTCCTGCTGAAAGTAGATATAGATGTTCAGGGTGGGTGTGATGCAGTTAATTTAGAGATTTAGGTAAGTGGTCCCTACTTCTAGCACACCTGCTCATCTTTGTTCTGAGTCATAAAGCAAAGCTAGTGAAAGAGGAAGAGTATGATCAACATTCATGTTGCCCTGAAAAATACAATACTATCAGCTACAGGTACCTTGTTTAGTGGTACTGAATACCATGTTTAGTGGTTTTCCTGAGGGGAAGAGGAGGAAGAGCCATTGTTCTCTGTTATGACCAGAGACAGTAGTTAAAGGAATGGCCTGAAATTGTCTGAGGAGGGGTTTAGCTTAGACAACAGGAAAAGGTTTCTAACCCAGAGGGTAGTTGGACACTGGAACAGGGTCCCCAGGGAAGTGGTTACAACACCAGCCTGACAGAGTTTAAGAAGCATTTGGACAATGCTCTCAGGCACATGGTGTAACTCTTGGGGATGGTGCTGTACAGGGTAAGGAGTTGGACTTTATTGATCTTTGTGGATCCCTTCCAGCTCAGGATGTTTCATATTTCTATGTTTATTCTGTTGTAATTTTTTTTTTTTGGGGGGGTGTGGGGGAAGGTTGGCAATAATATTGTATTTTGGAAGGTGGAACAAAAGGAAGGAATTTTGAAAAGTTTAATATCATTTGACAGATTTAATCATTTCGATCAGTCTCCTGAATTCAGGGAGATAAATTCCATTTCACATACCTGATTCTATTGGGAGATGAAAACTTTTTTGTGTGACCTGTAAATGTTATCGCAAACAGTAACAGTATTTGACAAATGGTTTAATCACTGCAGTGTAGATCAACACATTTTTCTTTGCTGTAATAAAGTGTCTCTTCTTAGAAAGCATATGGATTTATATTTGTCTAAATTTATATAAAGTCTCATATACATTCTAACCTTGTTTTACTTTAAAAAAGCAGAAATGTTTCACAAGACAAATGTCTGTACTTTCCTAACAGGTCACATGTTTTCAAGGGTTTAGTTATTTATAGTTTCCGGTGTCTTTTGGGACAGTTGTCATGTTTAAACACAGGTTAACCTCCCTTCCATCAAAACAGTACACAAAAGAATCAATATCAAAAGCCAGTCCAATACAAAAGGTCTTATATGAAACCAAATAACAGATTTTCTCAGTGACAATTGGTACAGCAGCTGTAGAGACAAAGAACACCATGCCAAATTATAAACCTTCCCACTGCATCATAATGTATGCTACATGGAAAAGGAAAACCCTTTTTCTGGAGAAGGCAATTTCAATAATTAAAACACGAACACTGCTGGGACTTCTCACATTAGTTGTTTCAATCTTCGGGCGATTTAGCAACAGCTAGTGAAACTGACAGTACACCATTACTGGAATTGAGCACTGATGCAGCCTTCTGTGTAGGGCTGCTCCAGCCTTCTGACCATCTTCATGGCCTGCTCTGGACCTGCTCTGGCATGTCTATATGCTTCTGTTGTTGGTGGTCCCAGACCTGGACAAAGTTTTCTAGGTGGGATCTCATATAAGGGCAGAGTAGAAGGGGACAGTGATCTCCCTCAATCTGCTGGTTGGGTCGTTTCTGATGCAGCCCAGGATATAGTTTGCTTTCTGAGCTTCAATGAATTTTCAGAAATTAAGTTTAATTGAATTGAATTAAATAAATCATTTTATAGAATGACTCAGTGATTTGGCTCAGAATGGATCTTAAAGATCACCTGATTTCAACCCTCTGCAATGGGCGGAGATAGGTGACACAAAGCCCCATCCAGCCTCATCATTGTTAGTTTAATTTTGCTGCTTTTTTTTCTTTTCTTTCTTTTTTTTTTTTTTTCTTTTTTTTTTTTTTTTAATTCCAGAACTACTGAATTGAAATATATCTATTCTTTTTATAATCAAACTTTCTAAAATAAAATTATTGTCTTATTTTGCTAATGAAGTTATAATTATGAGATATAAAATTATGGACTGAAATTCTTGAGCTTCATCCATTAGTACTTCCTCTTTTGTCTCTTTTTGTTTCTTGACTCAGACTCTAGTATACCTGATATACCAACATATCCAAGGTTATCTGCTCTCAAGCTGCCTTACTTCGGTATTAAACCTTCTTTCTCTTATGTAGTCACATTAAGGGATAGCACAGACTGCAGCTGCATTTCTCCAAGAATATAATGTAAGTAACATTACTTTGTCAATTACATTTTGCATTTCAAGCAATTTCCTCATATTTTAAAGTCTTCTACAGTTAATGTGTACTGGGGACTTCCCCATATATTTGTGTTTATTCATGAAATAAGTAGGATTTCACTTAAAACCCAATGTAACCTGTGCAAATTCCACCTAAATCAGTTTCATAAAATTTTGTCTTTCCTTAAATGGTATCTTTTGCACTGGAAAATAATAATATTAATAAATAATAATGAATAAGTGTTAGTCACCCAATTTGTTTTACAAAACACATTAATGCAATTTTTTAATAAATGGGTTTAGATTATAGAAATACGGCTAGTATATGTATGAGGGCTCATTCTTTAATATGAAAACCAAAACATTTAAATTTTTAGAATGATACACGCATATGAAAAAATACATGTATATGTACAGAAAATATAGAAACATATGAAAAGAGCATGAATAACATATTTTATCTTTTTTCTGCAAAATACAATGCTGTGAAAGGGAATGTATAAACATAATAGAAATTGCTTTTGCATAGTTGCTTCCAGAACAAATTTAAGTACATTTTTCTTAGTCTTCCAGTTTTTTAAAAACTAAAAGTCATATAAGTATAATAAAAATCATAGTAGGGAATATTTCAAGTAGGATTTAACTAGAACTAAAAATATATTTGAAAATAAGAAGAAATCACAGAATTGTGTGTTTCACTTAATGACCCATTGAAGTTGCAATATTTTTAGGGAATGTCTAGAACTTATTAATGACCTTCACTTGATTTGAGGTTTTAAACTCACACCGTGGCAAGATATTTGCCTTGGTGCAATTACATTATGAACTGTATCTGGATTATATTCACTTTCTTTACTTTTCATTATTTTCTTGCACAGATCCTCTAGCTTTCATTATGTGGACGCCAGATAAATCCAAGGTCAAATTTACATTACAAGAGTTTTACTGAAAGGTTATGTAGCTACGTAATATTTTGCCACCTATCCTTTGAATCTGCTTGAAACCCAAAAGGAGTCATGCAGTATGGCAAAGAGATAAGATGCATTTCAGGAATTTGTTTTCAAATTTGAATGCAAATAGAAATTCAAAAGAAAAATACCCGTATAGAAGACAGGGTATCTAAAATACAGGTTTTACCACTTAATCTCTTAATCTTGCAAAGATTTCATACATCATAATACATGACTTGTAAAACCTTTTTAAAATTCCGTAATCCAAGTATTTGGGTTTATAAAATTAGTTCAATATGAAAGACTATTTTTAGGGCTGTATCTTTTAAAATTTTCCTTTTGCTATCAAATGACAACATTGATTAGGAAATTCATTAATCTAATGTTTACACTGGGAACTATTAAGTGATACAGATATTTGTAGTTGCTTTCATGTTTGAAAAGTAGAATCCTCCCACAAACACCCCTCAGGAATTCATATATAGGAGTTTTGAATGCTTATACATTGCTTAAAAGAAATTGAATAGTTAAGAAAATAAATTGCAACCAATCAATTATTGGGTAAATGCTGGTTAATTTATATTCCTTCACAACCAGATTGTTTATTAGTCTTCTACTTAGATCTTAGTTCAGAACTATTAGTTCAGTATTTAGAAACAATCATATGAGAAAGTAACAGGGAAGAAACATCAGTTTTGGACAACATCCTACTATGTAAATGCAGTAGAATGCTTAATAGACTTACAAAACTGACAAAGACTGACATAGAACATCAAAGTAAAAGTTCAAAGTGTTTGACTTTCAGAATTAATTTGCGGTCCTTTGACTTTAAATCAGTCTAAACACATTGATCTTACAGTTTTTATTCAACTATTCATATTAATTTCTATCTATTTTTTCCTTCATTTTAATATCTGTCATCTGTTGGATATTGAATGTGAAAAGAACAATGGTATGCTATCTCTTTTTACTACAAAGTGAAAAACGAATGTATCTGACAATGGTACTAAATACTAACTTGCAAAATTACTAGCAGGAATTTCTGGCAATGACTGAGCAATGGTTTTACAATTTCTAATTAACAAATTTTATGAACACTAAAAATGATCTTTCATCATGAAAGTAATTTTTTTGGTGCTAACAGCAATCAGAAAGACAAGGTTGCATCTCAACCAGACTGCTATGTGACCTCTTGCAAATCAAGTCACTTCTCCACAACACATACCATTAGTAAAAGACAGATAATAATATCTCCCTTCCTTTCACAACTGCTGTGGATTGTTTCGGATTCTTATTTGGTATCTTCACTGCTGCAAAATTAATTTCCCTTCCCTTCCCTTCCCTTCCCTTCCCTTCCCTTCCCTTCCCTTCCCTTCCCTTCCCTTCCCTTCCCTTCCCTTCCCTTCCCTTCCCTTCCCTTCCCTTCCCTTCCCTTCCCTTCCCTTCCCTTCCCTTCCCTTCCCTTCCCTTCCCTTCCCTTCCCTTCCCTTCCCTTCCCTTCCCTTCCCTTCCCTTCCCTTCCCTTCCCTTCCCTTCCCTTCCCTTCCCTTCCCTTCCCTTCCCTTCCCTTCCCATGTGATAAATTGATATAAGGATACTTAATGAGCTTTGTTAATACATGAGTACCAGGGATATTTTCTTCAGTGTATTAATACAAAACTTAAATGAGGAGCGAGAGACATTTTAAAACTGACAAAAAATATGTGAATTCCACAAATATCACAAAGCATTGACCAACTGACATTGTTCACATAAATTTTCCCTCATGTAGTCCTAGGATGCATGTGAAGCTCTCTTAAGTGAGAAAAGAAAAAAAAAATTACAAAGGAAAATGCCCTGACATGGGGAATTTTTTTCCAGTGAAACACTGCTTTTTTTTTTTTTTTTTTTTTTTTTTTTTTTTGTAAGAGTAAAAGAAGACAAATGATGTTTTATACATTTAGCTTGTGAGAGAGAAGGTAAAATGGCTTAATGTAATGGAATAGGATGGGGAAAGACAGCAGTACTGATGGATTACAATAGAGTGAGGTAAAAGATGCAGGGAATAAAGAGGAAACTGTGAAAAGAGCAGGCAATAATGGCATGATTAAAACTTACCATAGTGGACCCTGTTCAGTTTAAAGAAAACATTTTAATTGTTGAATTATTGCAGGAAAGACAGTGAAAATGGTATTCACTAGGAGAATTCAAGAAGCAGAAGTGAAGCAACTCTAAAAAGACATATCGAAATACGTATTGAAAAAAAAATGTACATATTGCCCACATTCAGAAATCACAGCTGAGACCAGACAGAATCACTTAAAGTCATGTGATGTAAAACAATAAAAAAGTCTGCCTATCATTTTCCATTCTCGTTTTGATTTTTTTTTCACAGTCTTTTCTTTTACAGCGAATAACTTAATAAAACAAGCAGCCTGCAAGTGAAAAATGATAGCACAGCTTTAGAAAACACCTAAATACTGTAAGACCTGCATTAAATGAAAGCAAAAACCAGAATTTTCTCTTATTGTTCCAAGTGAGGAATAATTTAACAAAATTGGTCCTTTGCTTTATAAATAAAGTAAGAAATTAAAATAGGGTCTGTGGTGTGTTGCATCCCCCCACCACCTGATACTTATTTCCTTGAACAGGAGTCTGAACTCTGCTCTCTCACTCTACAAAACTACAAAGTATTCAGCATCTACAGTATACATCTAATTTTTATACAAATTCTAGTTTTCTTAGCTCCTTTCTTGTATCGGATAAGGTTCCTGAAGCAGAATGAAAAATGTGACTAGTATTGTCGATGCCCCATTCTCTGTAACTTTGTGCCCAAACACCCACCAGCTATAACTGAAAACAGGAACCAAAAATGTGAGCTGGGAGACAAGAATGCCAAGAATACCAAAACCCAAATGAAACAGATTTCCCTGGGAGCCATGCATAGCACTTAGGCCACAGGCCAAGGACTTTTGTGCTAGAGATTAAGAAAAAAAAAGAAGCTTTAAAAGCAATTTTATGCATTAGGAAGGGAAGGGAAGGGAAGGAAAGGGAAGGGAAGGGAAGGGAAGGGAAGGGAAGGGAAGGGAAGGGAAGGGAAGGGAAGGGAAGGGAAGGGAAGGGAAGGGAAGGGAAGGGAAGGGAAGGGAAGGGAAGGGAAGGGAAGGGAAGGGAAGGGAAGGGAAGGGAAGGGAAGGGAAGGGAAGGGAAGGAAGGGAAGGGAAGGGAAGGGAAGGGAAGGGAAGGAAGGGAAGGGAAGGGAAGGGAAGGGAAGGGAAGGGAAGGGAAGGGAAGGGAAGGGAAGGGAAGGGAAGGGAAGGGAAGGATAAATCAAACATCTCAATGAAATAAAGGGTTCTGAAACCACTCACTGGGGAAATATAATTTTATGCGATTAACTGAAGCTCATTTTTTAGAAGGAGATGACAATAGATACAAAATTTTACATGCACCTTTCAGTAAGAGTAGAAAAAATGTACCACTGGACGTAAACAAATGGCTTTTCTTATTTTGGTACATTGAACAACCGTGATTGTTTTTGGTTTTTTTTTCCCAAAGATATAGTGACAAATTGCTACTGTACTGCTGTACAAATATTTTTCAATCAATGTAGCAGGTTGAAATAAGTTCATAAAATTAGAAAAGGACATCAGTACCTCATTGTGATGTTTATGGTATTCGTGCAGTGTTTGCTGCTTTTTTAATAGTGGTTAATGAAAGCTGTGCAGATAACTCAAATGGGATGCATTTCTCAATCCATTTCCATGAGACTCTCAGTGCTTATACTATGGATTTTTTTTTTTATTGCTATGCATTGTTATTATTAGATTACATTAATTTTATTTTATTTACAGACTTTATACTTATATCAGAAACTGAAGCACAGAAGAGTTTATCTCAGGTCTTAATTCAAATGTATTCTGACTCTCTTCTGTTTCCACAGAAATCTAGATAGAGTTAAAATCTATGAACATCTAAGCAAATTTATCCCTCAAATTTCCCTGTAGCTGTATGAAACATTCGAACTCTTACAGTCAGGCATTCAGCCCCACTGCTCCAAAAACACTGAAGTTGTTGAAGTCCCTTCTAGGGCTTTAAGTGGACAAAGGAACATAATTTTCTAGGTCACCAGTATGAATGTCCAGAAGAATGAGAACCAAAGAAGATTTATCTCTCAATCTCATGGAATGAAACTCAGATCAAGAAACAGGAAAGACCTAATGTGTAGTCAAAATCAGAATCCATTTGTTTTCTGTGAAAGACAATGGGTTAGGGAAGAAATAGGAGGAATTATATTTTTACTCTTTCTTGTTTAGCCACCTGTGGTCTGAGCCACTATATTAGGAATTTGGTTCTAATAGGTTTCCTGTGTAGATCTTTATGCGTACTTGACATTTCTCATAAGGTGATAAAGATCCTGTAGATAACCTTCATTGAAATAAAAAAAGATAACTAAATGATTCCTGTCTTTATTATATTACTTAGAAAATATGAAAAAAAAAAAGCAAATAAACTCCTCAGGTAAATAATTTTTGCCTTCATTGGAGGCTCTGATAAATATCACATAAAAATATTACAGTAGATCTAAAACGAATATCCTAATCATGGAACCTTAATGGTCTCAGTTCATGCTATGTTAGACATCCCTACTGTGGTGAACAACTCATGCTGAAATAATAATCACTCCATTAAATAAGTCCCCATTCCAATTATGTTGTTGCAGATGCAAAGGGAGCGTGTGGGATCTAAAAGTCTCCAAAAAATCTTCATTAGCATAATTTGTGTGAATCTCCTGACTTCACTTTACCAATTTATAATGCAGCACTAAATCAACTCTTTTAATGTGATTAGTGCCTTTCTTCTCATAGGAGTCCATCCCTTGCTGGAACATATACTAATATCTCCTCAGTTTCTAAGTGCATGTGTGTCATTTAACGGGAAAAAAAAAAAATCCATTGTCACTTTCATTTCTGTTATCATTTGCAAATTTATTAGCTTGCAACTGAAAATCCACTAAAATGTGAAATGGATTTAAACAATGTAAATAAAATGTCCTTCTTTTTAAATATTTTTCAAACATGCTCAAACTGAAATATTTCCCAGAGGCAAGAAGTTTCTAGTGAAAGCAATTGTTGTTGACCCATTTTCTGAACCAAGCTTTAGTGACCACCTAGCAAGCCAATCCAGCTGATCAGCACTTCACTGTATACATTTCCTTTCTACAGAAACCTATCCAAACATGCAAAATTGTCTTTCCCTCCCTGCCTCTGAGCTTTCTAAGTTCCTCTTCTTAGAAATTCTCTTCTGTTTGCACAGATTATCTTGTCTCAAGGCAGGAGTGATATATTACAGCAGCATTCTGTAAAATGTGAGAAAAAAACCATATTTGCTACCTGCTTCTAAGAGGGTGCAGCAAAATGTGACAGCTGTGAAAAAGCTTGTTGTATGACTGCAATTAAGCTCCAGATGACCTTTCCAAGAACACTGTGGTTGCCAGTGCCTTCTCAGGTGCAAAAATCCCTCAGACTGAAACTCTACCTGCATGAGTATTACTCCATGGCTGGTTATCAGTGACCCAATTATAGCTCTCTGGGCTAATACAGACTTTTCAAATGGAGGGCTGAAGTCATTATTGGGTTTGTTATATATCTTCCCCTGCCCAGTCCCAGCTCCAGATTTAAAATAGAATATCTTGGGATTTAAAAGATACTGAATTGCAGTTTCAAATACTGTATTGTCTCCTTTGGTGTAATGAGATTCAGATGCCAAAGCACATTTCAAGACCTTAAAGATACAGATCCTAAAACAACATACCTTTGCTACTGTATACAGAAGGGAGCACAGCTAAGTTTGAAACGTAATAGGCTCTAAACTATTCAGAAGTGCTAAATTCTCTCGGTTTCAGATGAAAACAGAATTTGAGGCTGCTGTTTACTCCAGATTTTCTTTTTTTATAGTAAGCCTCAAATAAAAAAATAATCTCATCCTTGCCATACCTTTAACATCTAGGAGTGCATATGGCAATGTGAAGAGATTTCTACAAAACAAGAAAAACAGCCTTGGAGTTCTCTGGTTTTAACTCTTATTTGGAGGTCTTTGAGTGACAAGAGCAATGCATTAATGAGGAGGAAATGAAAATGAAAAAGCTGAGGAAGTGAAATGCTTGCTTTCCTTCACTAATAGGAATGGCTATTAATAAGAGACAATTAGTAAATGAATGCTTACTACCTCCTTTCACAATCAGCAGCAAACATACAAAAGGGAGAAACACTGAAGCTAATAATAGAATTGGTGCATAAATAACTGCATCATTCTGGATTAAATCATAGAAATAAACAAGAAAAACAACTTGTTCCAATGCAATTATGAAGTGCAAAGACAGTGCAGAACTTTCCTTTAGTAGGCTTTGTATCAAGTGTTAACTGTACAAACTGCAGATTTATATGCCCGAGTTAGTCATCCTAAACTTCATTATAAGCTAATAGAGAAAAAGCATGCACTTTCTAAGTATAATTATTTTCAGGTCAAAATAGGCATCTAAGGTATAAAAAGCATAACCATAAGTGACTCTTTGCCTTTACTGAGCAACAGCTATAAAAAGACCATATAGTGACTAGTTCAGATAGAATGTTTATACTGTGCAAGTTTAAAAGTAGGTGATATGAATTCCTTCTCTAGGGTCCGCGTAAGTGATAGCCAGGTTCCAAAGGAAATGAGAAATGTACCAATTTCCAATTATAGATATAATATAAATCTTTGTAGCTATCAAGTGCATATTAAAAATATGTGCAGGCTTCCCCAGAAACCATGACACCACACTGAAGATGGCACAAAACCAGTTATTGAGATGATAAGAAATGACAGATTTGAAGCTGTTTCGATAACTTTATTGTACAACGCTTTTGGGTACACAGACATTCAATACTTGTTTATAATTCATCTCTTTTCATAGCATTTGTGCTTCACATAGAGTACAGAATGGATCTTGCAATCGGTACCAGGGTTATTTACTGTAGATAAAAATACAGAAATAATCGCAATGTAAATGTTATCGATTTTTTAGCAAATTTTGTATAAAAAAGCATGGAAAATCAAGTGAGTTCCCAAAATTCTTCTATTCTGCTTTGAATGAAAATAAAACTGTCTTTTTCTGTAAGTAAAAAATATTCAGAGAAATCAGTTGCAAATTTTGTTCCAAATGTTTTTAAATTTCATAAAATTTTAATGTATGAAAAACTGGTCTTGAAATTGGAGAAACAAACTCCATTTAACTAAGGTGATCTCCTCTTCTAGAAAGCCAAGTTGAATGGGGATCAAAAAATGGGGAACAGGTAACAACAGGCAAAAGTATAGATCAAGCAGCAGCAGTGGCTCGTCCCTATGCCCAAAGCTGCAATTCTCACTACAGCTCCAGTATCTTTCCAAATAATTATCTTAATAAAATCCCACCTCCTAAGACCACCAGAATTTTTCTCTTATTTATTATCCAATACAATGGGTCTTATGAAGCATTACTTTAATATCAAGTTTAAGTGTTTCTTGCAGAGAGTTGTCCAGTTAAAAACAATCAAATGTACTCTCTCTAAGAATCTTGAGGCTTACTTGAAGGAACAGTGCTATTAGCTTCTACTGATGGAAAATGGATTCTGGATGATCTGTCAGGTTCTAATGCTAATTCAATAATGCTAATTTGACCTGAAAAATATTTCAGCTCTGATAATAGTATATTTTTCCTCCAGTCTTCAAGGAAGATCCAAGTTTCAGACAGATGGTGTGATAAAATCCCAACCATTATGGCTGCAGGAAGCAAATGAAGACTATGTACCTCCAAATAGGAGAGATATTCTGCAAAGCAATACACTGTTGTAGTTATAATATATGTCAAAACACGAAATTGCCAAAGAGAGGCAGAAGAGCCAAACAGGACAGAATTACTTCAGAATCAGATCCATGAAGAACCACAAAACATAAAATATAAATGATTCTGTTTGCTGAAACTGTTCTGCTTATGCGTGCATATATTTTCCAAGAAAAGAAAAACTATCTAGTTACTCTGAGGACTCTCAGTGATTCAGCAATGGCAAAATCCTAGACAAGAGCAGGGTGAAAAAGCACTGTCCATAAACTTAAGTCAAAGAATGAAACAATGCCAATAATTTTCCCTGAAATCACTAGAAATATCTCTTGTGTACAAAGTAAAATAAATAAATACTTTTTTCTAATATCTTGACAGAGGTCAGGAATTAAAGCAGCTCTGAAAATAAACAATGCATCTGGAGGGTCATCGCTTCAGTCATGATTTCTCTGTTTTGTTTCCACACAGTTGTAAATTAATATTAATTCTTCATGACTTATTACAGTTGTCTTTTTCTCTGAAACAATCGACTTGTTTTTTCTTCAAACTGTGTTTTTCTCTGTATTGCTTTGTGCACTTTTACAAATGTGTCTTCATGACAGCCTTAGGCTAGGGTGACACATAAGGATCAAATTGGAGACCTCCAGTGTTAAAATCTTGAAGTGAAAATCCATGACTTTGCAGTTGAGGATTTTAAAAACCCATTTTCTGTGTATCAGTGGAGAGGGGATCCTAGAATACCTATTTTCTACTGTTGTTTTTATAACTCAAAAGTATTTTCTATAAAGTTTCTAGGAGATGCATTTTCTTGAGTTTATGAATAGCAATATAAATTTATAAGATCCTGTCAGTCTAAAAAAATCTCCCATTAGGATACTACTCTCTCTTTCCCTGACAGCAATATTGAGGTATCAAACTAAATCTAAGTTGTTCATTTAAAAATGTATTAGAACACTGTTAAACTTTTTCTGTTACAGGAAGGATAGTGTACATTCCAGATAAATGCTACTTTTCTAGAATATGACATCTAGTTTGTCTGCAGTAATTGCTTTTATACTCATTGAATATATATATATAAAAGGTTAAAAAGAAGCCTTCCAGCACTGCAACTTATTTGGTTTATATCATGATATTAAACTCCCTATTTTCTTCTGACCTCCCTCACCTTCCCAAGTACCCTTACAAAATAAGTATGATGCTTTGAAAATTAAAGGTCAGAAAAATGACTGTGGAAATGCTGGTTTATCTGGTTTATCTGGGGCATTGATCAGAACAATGGTCAGATGGATCACAGCTACAGGTGTTAAGAAAGAAAGGATAATTGTAGTAGGAAGCTCCATTATGAGGGGAACTGAGGGTTCTGTAGCCAACTGGATTGTCCAACAGGAAAATCTTCTGCTTCCCTGTGGCTCAGGCAAGAGACTCCCTGGACAAATTCAGCCCTCTGACTATTACTCACTGCTGGTCATGTAGGTTGGCAACAAAGAGGTTGACGAGACAAGCCCTAGGGGAACCAAAAAGGACTTCAGGGCACTGGTTCAAGGGTCAGGAACACAGGTGATGTTTTCCTCATTTCCTTTAGTAGCAGGGAAGAATGTCAAAAGATCACAAGAGAATCCACATAATGAACATGTGGCTTAAAGACTGATGCTGTTGGTGGAATTTTGGATTTTTCAGTCATGGGGGATTATGTTACTCCAGGTCTGCTGGAGACAGATGGAATTCACCTGTTCAAAGGAAGAATTCTAGCCCATAAGTGATCCCAGAGTACAACAGGGCAACCAAGGAATCAGGCCCAGCCAGCATGGGTTAAAAAAGGCAGGTCCTGCCTGACCAGCCTAACCTCCTTTTTTGACCAGGCCCATCTTTACTGATGATCTGGACAAGGGGATTGAGTGCAATCTCTGTAAATTTGCAAATGACACTAAGCTGGGTGTGACTGTGCATCTGCTGGAGGGCAGGAAGGCTCTGCAGAGGGATCTGGACAGGCTGGATCGATGCACCAAGGCTGCAGTACGGGGTTCAGCAAGGCCAGGGCCATGCACATTGATCACAACAATCTCATGGAGCACTCCAAGCTGGGAGCACAATGGCTAGAGGGTGGCCCAGCAGAAAGGACCTGGGGTGCTGGTTGACACTTGGCTGAACAAAAGCCAAGTGCCCAGGTGGCCAAGAAGGCCAATGGCATCCTGGCCTGTGCCAGCAATAGTGTGGCCAGCAGGAGCAGGGCTGGGATTGTCCCCCTGTTTGGGGGCACTGTGAGGCCACACCTCAAGTGCTGTGCTCAGTTCTGGGCCCCTCCCTACAAGAAAGACATTGAGTTGCTGGAGCACAGAGAAGGGACACAGAGCTGGCAAAGGGTCTAGTGAGTCCTGTGAGGAGCAGCTAGGGGAGTTTGGGTTGTTTAGCTTGCAGAAAAGGGGACTCAGGGGAGACCTTATCACTCTATGATTACCTGAAAGGAGGCTGCAGCCAGGTGGGCACCAGCCTGTTCTGTCAGGCAACAACTGACAGGATGAGAGATCTTAGCCACAAGCTGAACCAAGCAAGGTTAGAAGGAATTTCTTTATGGAAAGGATGGTTAAACAGTAGAATGGACTGTACAGGGAAGTGATGGAGTCATCATTCTTAATAATACTCATTTATTAGTGAGTATTTCTATAATGAGCATCTATTTCTATTAATGAGTAATTAATACTACTCTTTCACATCTTCAAGGTGTTATTTAAGAAATGACTGGATGTGACGCTTAGGGGTCTGGTTTGATTTCCAAGGTAGTGATTGGTCAAAGGATGGACTTGAGAATCTTAGAGACCTTTTGCAACAAAAATTATTATGCGATTCTGTGCTCGTACTACATGAAATCACAGAGATTTTTGACTTTGCTTTGGGACAAGGATGGATGTCTGATGACACCAAGCTTGTTTTCTTGGGAGAATGTTTAAAGGCCTGCAGACAGAGGTCTCTTCTGAATTAGGTCTGGATATTTCCTCAAAGTAGTGATACACAGTAGTTAATGCCAGGACATCAAGAGTAGCTAAACAATGCAAATGGTCACTAGTTCAATGCTGAACTTGCCTACTGTTTCCATTTACTCTTGTTTTATTGAGGTTTTTTGTTTTTCTTTTCCTTATTCTTTTACTTTTAAACATGGGACCACAGTACAACACGTCTGGGACAGCAATATGTAGACACAGTAGTCTGACCCCAGGAGCTGTATGGTGGCATCCACACCTCACTGGGTTTAGACTGAATGGCCTGCCTTTCAGCCTGGCATTTTGGCCTGGGCATACAGCAAAAATTTAATTGTGTCACTACTCTGAGTCCTGGCTTGGCTATATCTTCCCAGTGCTTGCAAGTATTATGTAGTCACGCTTTCAAATTTTCTACTATGGTAAAGGACCAGGTATGTGCATTCTGGAGTGTCACTTGCCTAGATTGCTTTTCATGCTTATATTTTCTTCATTTTGATTTCTCATTTGACAAAAAGTTATTTTCATAGAAGTTATTCCCAACTCTACTGGGGGATAAAGAACAATGCTTCATCCAACCTTGTTTCAATTTTACATGGAAATATGACCTTATCTGTAATCACATCATGACATAGCTTGCATACATTATATTATTCTTCTTTTGAGGTGTATAAAAGGGAAGAGATGCATTTTCAAAATTACTTGTTATGACTGTCAATTGCTTGTATAACTAATTGATCATTTATGTCTCTTGTGTCCTGCTGTACGATTCTAGCAATGTTTTCAAGAAAAACCCTCCACTGTGTTGATATGCCATACTTCAACACACGTGGATATTTATTATACAATAAAAATTCCTTTGAAACAGAGAATTTTCAGTGCTGTTTCTGTGGCTGGAGGAAATCAAAGGGGAAAACTATACAAGATGAAAAATCAAAGACAACTGCTTTATATAAGGTATAAAGGAAAGAAGTAACTTACAACATTTTACAATTCATCACAAACAACACTGTAAAGCATATAAATGTTGAAGGTTATTGTATGCTATCATGGCAGATAAGAGATAAAAGAGGTAGAAATAAGATACCCAGACAGACAATGTGCAAACACTGCAAACAGAAGGCAGTGTAATTAAACCAATCTCTATTAGCCATTGATACTTTTTAGCTGTCACGTTTTGACAATGTTTACACATATGCTTGCATAATCATTCACATACATACACAGAATCCTTTCATCAGGTCTAACAAGCAACAAATACAGACAAATACCACTTACAATTGCTCTGGGAATAATTATGGTTAACTACCAGACTATTTTAGAGGAAAGAATAGTCAGCACCTGCAGAGCAAATGGGTGACAGGTGAAGGAGGTGACCAGCAGTTAACTTCTGAGGAGCAAAGAGAGAGGAGTACCCTTAACAATTCCTATTACACTTACCATAGTGTAACAGAAAGGTCAGATGAGTCTTTTAAGGCATGCTGAATAAAAAAATCCTTTTGTCTTCCTGCTACATCAGTGGTGTCATAAAGAATTTTATTGTTGCTTACAATCCTTGCTGCTCTCATATCATTAGGTTATAACAGAAGAAACACTACTCCTTTTATCTGTGTCTGGAAAGAAAGTTACCAGTATATTTGACAGCAGTACCCTCAACACTTCAGGAAAGGTAGCAGAAAAAGGAAATGGTGTTTGAAGGCAAACAAGTCAGGAAGACAAAAAAAGATCTTTGGCCCTGCCAGCTCTTGTTGCTACCTCTCCTGTCAGAGAAAAGGCTGAAGAGGCAGGTGTGTGTTCCTGAAACTATTCCCTCTCTTTCACTATTACCCACTTTTTTCTCCTTGACTAGTTCCCAGGCTTGCTGGCCCAGCAGTCCCCTCCAGACCTCCAACAGAACTAGAAATGGGTGTGCCTTTCTACAGTGTTCTGCGCTTTTGACTATCCAGATCCACATCTTGTTCTCTTGCTGGAGAAGAGCCAGAGAAAGGAGGAAAGCAAAGCCACCCAATGTGACTTCTCTGTATAAATAACTGATGCCTTTTGCAGACAAATTTGAAGTTAAGGAGAGAGAGGGAAAGACAGCTGAGAAGGGCAGAGTATAAGGGAAGGATTTGAATAAAGATTCCTTTTTGACAAAACCCAAATTATTTTTAAAAACCTCCTGGTTTTGCTAATAATAATACAGGAGCCTATTTCTTAATTCTTTTTTTTTTATTTTTTTTTTAATGAGCTAAACATTTAAAAAGAAAATTCTTCCTTCAAAACTGGAACTGTTTATTAATATACTATAAGTAAATAATTTGCCTATACTTAAGAAAATAAGCAATACCTGGAAAAACAATAAAAGCTTTTGAGATTTGGAAGCTGAATTAATTTCTGTCCCATTTATGACTGTCACACATGTTCACTGAATTGAGAAAGGATAAAGTTATATCATCCTATAGTTTATGCAGCTAAGCAAAGCTTTACAGCTGAACATTGCTTAGGTAGTTAAACACAGTGCCATCAAGCAAACACACCCTTCCTGATTACTTTTACTTAAAAAAAAATATCCATTACTTGTTTGTGCTTATTACTAATTTACAAGTAAGCTTATTCTGCCTCATTTAACGTAAAATATCGTTAAGAATGAGAAGGTAGAAAAATTTGGTCTATTGACTTTTATTCAGTCCACTGTAATTAAGCCCTGAATTGTTTTGCTAGTGAAGGAATATGTAAAAGGTCAAAAAATAACTGTAATAGCTAGAACTGTTTCCAATATAGCCATGTGTGGCAGACAGCAGCCCCTTATATAAAAATATAAATTAGTCTGGTGTTCATAATGCATGATGAATATTATTTCTAATTTTAAAAAATCCAACATATGCGTTTATTGAGTGCACGAAACAAATAGACCCTGATACATATGCAACTAAAGTTAAAATGTCAAGTTTTTCTTGAACGCAGAGCCAAGAATTTTTTAAGTGGTTCTTAATATTGGACTTCTAGGCTTCCATTAAGGCACTTAATTTGGGCGTCTGATTGACATTCTGAAGACACAAACATTGGCTACAACTGCAATGAATCAGAATTTCTAGCTTGTCAATATTCTTAAAAATCTGTCAACATCTATTTTGTTGTTTACTTTCAAAGTGAGATTTAAGTTAGGCACATATATTTGACTGGAGGGCTTAATTTACCTTGATAGAATAATTAATAGTTTTGTATAAATGTGTATTCTAATATGCATGTGAGAGAAAAAATACCACCATAAAGATGAAGAAAAGTAAATCTGATTATAGGAATAATAATTACTTAGAAGTAACATTATTAGAATGCAGCACAGAATTTAAAATAATAAAATGAAAGAGTGAGTGTAAATGGCATGTATTACACAGGTTTCTTTTAGTAAATACCAACAAAATCTGTGCAGAATACTATATCATCATCTCTTCTGCATGGGACACATTTCTCATTTTAAAAAAAAATAGCATAAATAGAAACATAAGATCACAAAATGGTTTGTGTTGGAAGGGACTTTAAATATCACCTGGAGCCCATCATGGGTAGAAACCTACCAAATATATCAGGCTGTCCAAAGCCCCATCCAGCCTGGCGATGAACACTTCCAGGGAAGGAACATCCACAACTTGTCTGGGCAACCTGTTCCAGTGCCTCACCACCCTCATGGTAAAGAATTTCCTCCCAACTTCTAGTATAAATCTCGTTTAGCTTGTTCTGTCACTGTCAGTCCTCGTGAAAAGTCACTCTCCATCTATTTTGCAAGCTCCCTTTAAGTACTGGAAGGCTGCAATTTTGCTCCCCAGGCCAAGCAGCCTCAGCTCTCTCAGTTTGTCTCCAGGGAGGAGCTGCTTCAGCCCCCAAATCAGCTTTCTGGCACTTCTCCGGACTTGTTCCAACAGATCCACATCTTTCTTTTGCTAAAGACCCCAGAGCAGGATGCAGTACTTGTAGGTGGGGTCTCACAAGAGCAAAGTAGAGAGACAGAATCACCTTCCTCAGCCTTCTGGCCGCGCCTTTAAATACATCCTATGGCTTTTTTAAGAAGAATTTGGGGGAACTAATTTGTTATGATAATTCCTCAGTGGACTAAATACATTGGTTACCAGCTGTATGTTTCTAGAGGGAACTATCACAGCTTAGATAAGCAATACTGAGCTTTTCAGGACTTTAAGTCTGTTATCTCAGAAACTTTCAAGGTTAGAAATAGGTGTTTCTTTCACAAATATGAAAAAATGTGCTGCATTAGACTGCAGTAACTTTTATGGTCATTTTATTACCATATTTCATATTTCATTTTGGGAGATGTAGGAGAAAGAAGTGTTTAAACTTGGAAATATTAGTTTAGGGACAAGGACTGAAGCTGCCTGGGCAGAATTTAGCATAGCTGTCACACCTGAATCAAAAGATTTCCTTTATAGTCAATAGAGAGGATCTCTCAAGGTACACACCTGCTCACTGGTTTTAAATACATTCTTCAGGACATGAATCTTCGCAGGTATAGTGAAAATATAAAAATGGTAGAAATGGTAGCAAACCTAGAGGGCGAAAAAGTGACTTGATTACAACTACATAAGCAACTCATGAAAAAAATTACTAGCTTTAAATGTTTCTGCTGATTCCCCTTTTAACTTCTACAGGTCTCACTGCTGCAAGAGAAATACAAGAAGTTTCAACTCTGCCTTTGTCCCTGCAGTTTAAAACATATGACTTTAAATTAGATATTTAAGGAATCCTGGTCTATATGTACACTAAGTTATACTGCAAGATTTGAGAATATTCAGCAGCAGAAAAATTTTAATGTGCTTGATTTGTACATTTGTAGCTTAAAAAAAAATAGCTTATGCCAAATCAAAATAATTCCTTATTTTCATTTAATGAGAGAAGATTGTAACATACATGACAAAAGCTTAAACAAGCTTTTTTAATCTGAAATTCTTGTCAAGAATTTGAACATAATTTTTATAATTCTTGGGGTTTTTTTATTTGTTCTATTAAAAGAAAGCCAAACATAAGATTCAAGTTTCTTGATGTTTCTTCTGTGTGAAGTTACCTTAGTTTGGAGGAAGGGCAGGTATTTTTGGAGAATCATACTTCTTCCTGTCACTACAGCTAATGAGGCACAGGAAACCATTGACTGTTGCTTGATCATGCATACAGAACAAGCAACTGTTAGGAAGCACATTCTTCTTCTGAGATGAAGCCATCTGCAGCCATTCCCAGCAGATTTTTCTATAGGGCTGAAAGAGCACAATAAGAACACAGATTGTTTCTACTTTCCACATCCTTTTAGGAGAGCTTAAGCCAGTACAGTTGGGAAAATCAAGATAAACACAGACAGATGTCTAATTTTCCTAGGTAGTCTTTCTGTGTTCTGTGTATATATTCTTTTGAGCATCTAAGATATTGTTTAAAAAACCCAACAACCCAGAAATTAAACTGGAAGACTTTATCAAATCCCATAAATCAGGAAAAGCAATCATGAGAGGAAAGATCCACATCTGCCAATACTTGATTTTAATTATTTGTTTGATAGGTATTTCTAGACAAACAGCCTCAGTCAGTACCGGATGTAGCATGCCTGTGTTAATAATCTCTGATAATTGACTCTTCCTTTTGCCAATTACCACACATCCAAAGTGAGTGTCTTCCCTTCTCTCTCTGTCTTAAATTCACTAGCAGGTTAGAGAATTACAAACTAAAATATTGGGAAGGATAAGGAATGTCATTAAAATGTAATTGCAATCAAGATTAGGTGTCACTGTTTATCTTCTGTGAGAAAGAAGAAACAACCAAGCTGAGAATTTTCTTGTCTTTAAACAGCACTGTTGGCTGATCCTCTTTAATATCTCTCCTTTTAATATGCTAGAAGCACCCCAACGTCTGTTAAAAGAAGTTAAAACCATAACATGGAACTCGGTAAAATGTAGGAATTATGTGACTGAATAACATATCAGTATTTTCTCAAAAATTGAGAGGAGAGGAAAAACAGAGCAATTTATTTATGCATTCTGTGAATGTTTAATATTCAGTTTATTAAGGATAGTATTTTGGCTATTATTTTCTGATATTGGTAATTAGCATGTAATACTGATTTATAAATCTGGTTTTAATTATACCATTCCAGCTAAAGAAATTGAATTTGCAACATCTATCTAGCACAAAGCCTCAATTATCAGCTGATTATAATCATTCAGCAGTGTGACAAGTGAGTTGTCATAAGCCCAGTTGTTGTGAGGAAAACAAATGCAGCAAAAACCCACCAAACATAAATTATTTCACTCAGTGCAGGAAAAGAAATGGATTTTTATTTTGGAAGTTCAATAAACTAAATGCAAATGCTTTGACAAACAGAATTTATGGGGTAAGATATTTTTATAATAAAAGATGCGCTTTTCAACATTCCTGGCTATTTCTTTTCCCTAATTTAGATGGGCAAACCCCAGTTTTATTTGGTAAATTAATAGTAAAATTTTCGTTTTCATAACAACACAGGTACACTTACTATCTATTTAAATACTATGTTAATATTGCCACCTGAGCAGACACGTCTTATTTTAGAAAGGTTTTGTGATTTAGAACAGAAATATATGTGTGTGTTAGAACAGAAATATTTTTGACTCACAGCTCTACTCAGTTGCTGGACCATCTTTTAGACGCTTAACTGAAATACCCTAGTTAGCAACACATTCTCTTTGGTATTCTTCTAATGGTCAGTGAAAGGCATTCTCAGACCTTTGCAAGGTAAATCAGGCTTTTTTGGGTCAAATTGCCCACTAGAGGTGCAAATTTTTGTCTTCCTGACTCAAAGAGATTTTGTTTTAAGATAGCTCAAGTAAATAACTCAAGCCCTTGTGTGTTCATATGACCAAGCCACTCAGTCTTCTTCTACAGATGAAATCCAGGAGAAATGTTCTATATTGTCTCAGAGTCTAACAATCCTGTACAGTTTGTAGTGAGGGGGGTTAGGCCAGAGTTGGAGTGCTGGTACTAAATGGGTAGTGAGACTGTATGGGGCAGCCACTGGCAAGCAAGGCCTCAGACTTAAACTAAAACAATACAGAGAGAAATACAGAAAGCACTCATTTGGGTACATTTGGGTGCATCTTACATTGTAACCTAAGACAAAGGTTTTAATATTCATTATCGCAAAACTCATTTTATTCTTCTGTCTAAGGTATTTTTGGAGTTGTATATTTTAGATTTGGACCTCCCACAGTTGATATGAGTACTGTGAACCTCTTCATGCATAAATTGATGTGTTCTGACTATGTTATCTGAGATACTTTTACAACTTTTCTTTAGTGCTGAGCAGCTCACCTTTGACAGGATTTATGTATGTGTGCCTAGGAACAGAAACTAGCCAACTCATAATACTATTTACACTAGTAATTTATACTAGTAGATTCATATCCGTAGGGATCATGTATGAGAAACATTTCTTAAAGGTATATAGTTTCAGGTCAAACAAAGTCTTCAGTAGGTAAGCTTGTCTCTGTGCTTCAGTCAGGGCTTTACTACAAGTCTTATTAGTCACAGTGCTAACTTGTAGGTAATAAGGTCCTTACAGTGAACTTGCATCTACTTGTTACAAATTACATAGCTGGTATTTTCAATAGAGAATTATATGAAACATCAGTATATTTGCCCTTGAAACCTTTCGATAAAGTATCATCAAGTATTATTTTGTTTATTTATAAAAAATGAAGTCAATAAGGATATTTCTCATTTGAGAAGTGAGAATATGCAGCAGTGTTTCCCAAAATGCTAGGCTTTGATTTGTCCAGGTGAGATGCAGACTGAGGCCATCCAGCTCTGGGCCCTTTCACCCTAGAAGTGTTTTTCAATCCCAGAAAACAGGGGCTTTGCAGGCAACAGACATCCTACATGGAGCTGGGATATGGCTGGGCTCAGAAGCACTACTAGTTTAATAACTGCCACTGAGACTAACATTTGACCAGTGTCTGTGGTGGAAATAATGAATTACAACAGTTTCTCTTAAATCCTGGCTAATTCCATTGAATGATTTTTCTCTGTCTTTTTAGGAGAGGTAATTGTTGAGATAAATTAAATTTTTTTTCTGGTAAAGAATGTATGTTCTCGAATTATGAGCAAGATACTTGTCAGAAACTCTTATAATAGTCTAACTAAAATAATGAAAAAAGAAAGCTTAACTAAACCCTACTTTTGGTAAAATACAATGTTTCTTTTTATTATTAACTACTTTGAGATAAAGTTGTGGTTCATGATGAATCACTGTCAATTTGATTTAAAATATTTTCTTGATCAAGTAGTACAAGCAAGTTGCTAATTTTGAAATGACCTTACATGATGTACTTTTATTTTTCTGTGTTTCATATGAAGAGTTTCTAGTCTAAAATTGTCTATGTATTTGTTAAAATTGTGTGCATATACAATATATCAAATATGGTGATAGATTTTATTTTACAAAACTTTATGTCTAAATGAGGATAAATGGAAGCCCTGAAAGCCGAGAAAAATCACCCATTAAGAGTTCTGCAGATACACACATTGTGTTCTGTTATGAAAAACTATTTTCTATTAAGATCCAGCAAAAATTCAATAGGAGCACAGTAAAGAAATCACTGATTTGTCCACTTTGTCTCTTCCTGAGCAGTGATAGGCTCTGTGCTTCACAATCCTGATGATATTAGAAAAGATAAAAAAGAAATCCAACAAATCAGCAAGAAAACCCAAAATCGGTTACGATATTTCTTTATAAAGTATAACTCTCATCTTCTGTGTCTTTTGATTCCTTATTTGGTTAGTCTCACCCTCCACCAAAGCTTGCCTTCTCTACTCCATATTTAATTTACTAAAAATAACAGCATTAAACTTCTTTTCTCTTAGGACACAGTTGTATTTTCTTTAGTCAGAAATTGCTTCCAGGTGCTGGATGTGGCTAAATAGCTATTTCACACTCTCCCATAATAAAATGTGGATGAACTGCTGAAAGATTTGGTATAATAATTTGGTATAATTGGTGGTGAAACTTTTTTGAGTGAACAGATTAGCTATTTCACTGCCATATGAACAAAACAAACAAAGATAAATTATCAATTGCTGACACTCTTCACAAAGCACTGTACCTCTCTTCTAATTTTCTCAATTTGTCCATCCTGGATTTTAATTATTGGATTGACTTAAAACTTTGTCCTTAAAACTTAGGAGTCCCTTATCAGAGATGGCTCTGTGTTTACTCTTTTACTGGCTGATGAATACATCTTCTTCCTTAATGAAGGAAATGAGCTGAACTCCGAGTTGTTTATATTACAGATAAGCAGATTTAGTAACCCTTCTTTATTTCTAGTTTAGCCCAACACCATCCAATTTATAAGACAATCATTTCATAAGCTGACACAGATTGTATTTGATTTAGTGCTTATCTTTCATTTTGAATAGCAGTGAGCAAATCTATGTCACTGATGAAAAAGAAAGCCTTCAGGTCAAATTCATTTCTGCTGCACATAGTAACTACATCCAGAATTCAAATTGTACCCTGTCACTTCAGACAGACTAGATGGAGCTTTCAGTATTTGTGGGATTGATGGGAAGAAGTAGGCCACTGTTTCTACAAATGGTTGAGGTTGTTTAACTTCTCAGTTGTAACATATCTAATTGCATGTACTTTCTCATGGAATGTACAGTGAAAAATAAAAAGTCTTATGAGCTCAGAAAGAAATCTGAGAAATGAACTCTCACTTGATACAAGTTGCATGTTTTAGATTAAGCACAAGAGAAAATTTAGATCTTTTGATTCAAATAACTTTAACTTTCATTTTTGTTTCTTTATATTTTTATTGAACAAGCAAAATGTTATACTGGCTAAAATCCAAGTTTTGAGGGTTTTCTTTAATCTAGTAAAATAATTTTTTAAAATAAATATGTCTTTATTCTACTTTGATTCTGTTAGTAATGTGGAAGCACTGTTGGAGGATCAGTTGTACAGAAATCAGAATTTCTGTAATGATCAGTGAAGGGAAAGTAATTATATATTTTGAAACAGAGAAAGATTGTACAAAACTCACAATTCAGTAGCAATGATTAAGGTTTCAGGTTTCACCCTCCTATTGCTTCCTTCTTTTACCTTAAGTACCTTTTGGTTGGGTTTTATTTTTTGCTGTAATCCAGGAATATTGCTTTTTTATGTTTCATGCTGTGCAAAATTTCTCTCAGTCAAATTGTGCTTTAAATTTCACCATTTAGTTCCTCTTCTGTACATAAAAGTATTAAATTCATAATATTACAGCCTTGGTAGCCTATTTTCTATGCTGTACCTTTTCTACTGGTTGAAGTTCAAAACATAATCAAGTCAAATGGGCATGCTGAATAAGGCAGGGAGGTATACAGTATTTCCAATACCATTGTATATTGGTGTTTCTTACCACATCCTACTGCACATAAGCTGGAAAGGGAAGGACATTATGTGTCTAGATTTTACAAATAATAGAAATTAATTCTGCCAGAAAAATCCTGACATAATGGAATACCAGAAAGCCTTCAAAACAAGATAACTTCACCTGCAAAATATTTTGAGTACCTTGCGTGGTAACCAGTGGCTACATAAAAGACAACATGAAAAAAATAAGGACAAATAATTAAGGACAAATAAGGACAAATTGGGATAATTTGACTAAAATTATCTTAAAAGATGAGGAAGGAAATCTATAGACTCTGTATAGGATACTGTAATGAAGCCTGATCCACAGACAGTGATTTTATATTTAAGGGGTACTTTCTGCTTAGGATAAGGAAAGGCAAGAAATAGAAGCCGAATTAGCAATACAATGTTTATTTAATAACTCCTTTAACAAGTTATTTATATGGACCTATATATATATTCCCATGGCAACCTCATGAAAAAGTGAAATTAATATTTAATTTCTTCAAATAGAAAGCTAAGGAACATCAGGTATATTTGGGTTTTCAGAGGCAAATTGTTTTTTTATTAGTCTGTTACCACCCTGTTTATGTCTTGGCGGTGAAAGGTAATGGTTTAAAAGTGGTGCATCAGCAAAGAGCAGAATGTGGACATGCTCAAGGGCCTTGAGTGAAAGCTGTATGAGGAGCATCTGCAATCACTAAGTTTATTCAGCCTGGAGAAGAGGAAACTGAGGGGACCTCATCACAGTTACAACTTCCTCACAAGGGTAAGAGAAGAGGTAGACACTGATCTTCTCTGTGTGACCAGTGACAGGGGACTAGGGAATGCCTGAAGCTGTGTCAGGAGAGGTTTGGGTTGGATATTAGTAAAAGGTTCTTCACCCAGAAAGTATTTGGTGACTGTAGCAGGTTCCCCAGGACAGTGGTCACAGCACTGACAGAGCTCAGGAAGCATTTGGACAATACTCTTGGGCATACGGTGTAACTCTCAGGGTGTCCTGTGAAGGGCCAGGAGTTGGGCTTGTAGGTTCCTTCTATTCAGCATGCTCTATGATTTGATATTCAATGATATCTGTCATGGCATACCTACTTATCAAGACGTGAAAGTGTTGTGTGGTTCTCTGCTCTGTAAGGTAGGAAAATGCTTTCATGTGATTCTGGATTCTGGTTTCTTGATATCGCTGTCAGAAGACTTTTGAAATTTTGGGGTTTTTTTGTTTGGTTGATTTTTATTGACTTGTTATACTCGTTATGTACTCTAGGTTTTGTGTGTGTCTGTGTATATGAGTGTGTGTGTGCATGTAGTTTTATTTTGATGTATAAATTTATGTCACTTTTTCATGGATTAAAACCAAGTGCCACACAGTAATTCAAATAAAATTTTCATGATGTTTAGTGCTTTTATATTTCTAAGTGGAAGGTTTCTTGCCAGCATAATTTTAGAAATACATATAAAGAAAATTCCCTGTTACTCATAAGCATGATATCCAATTCTGAAATTGTCTACACTCATCCAGACTAGTGAAGCACGACAGTAATCCATCACTTGCAGAGGTACTTATTTCCTACCATATACTAGCTATATTTTAGAGATAATTATTTTTGCTATTGTCATTGTGATAGTGAAATTAGTTTCCATAAATATGCAAAATGTAAAACCATAGAAAGATTTAAATGTGATTTACAGAAACTTTGTACTTTATACAATTACTTTATACAATTGTACATTTCATAGTGTGGAAAATAAAATGAAAAACACCTCAAACTCTGTCTCCTTTTCACCTTACTAATATTTTATATTTCTTTCTGCATGCTTACGTATTTATAGATGTAATGCTTAAAATTTCATGGCTGGTACAAAACTGCCATCTACAGGCTATACAAGGAAAATGTTTTAAAAGGCTAGAAATGGACTCGTGAAAGCTTTAGAAGAAAATTCTGACTTTTCTTTCCCTGAGTGTTTTGCTATTCTCTCCTGCAGTCTCTAAGAAAGATTTTTGTACTTGATATTTACACTGGAATCATTATGTTTAGAGTTTTACTACACACAAATCCAAGTAAGCAAGGACTAAATTCACCTTTCTTAAAGGTTCATTTTATGCCTTCCCGCATACAAAAGTGCTCTTAAAATATGTCTTGAAATCCCATTTTTGTGCAATAAAAAAAAAATCAGAGATGAGTTACTGATTACCACAATATACTAAAAATTGAATAAAACATTTAAAATTACAGAGGTAAGCAATTAATGTGATGTTCCTTATAGACTTATATGTTTCATCTAAAAGCTCAGGTCCTTAGACATATATAACATAAGTATTTAGCTTATAAAATAAACATTTATATACAATATCTGTATTTGTCAATTATTTTTTTTACAATGAGTCTTTATGTTTGTTCATCATCCAGTGATTGATGCTCCCTATTTTTTGTTAAAAATCACCACCCCCAAACTCCTTAAGCCTGTATTTATTCTATGATATATGCTTTGAACCTTATTAATTAATTTCAAAAAACCAAACCAAAACAAAAAGAAAAAAACCTAAATAACCCAACTATTGGAGACTGAAATGTCATAATTTATCGCTTAAACATCTTCATGAAGGACTTTTGCCTATCATAGAAAGACTGTATAACAGAAGCTGAAGACCACCACATCCTGAATGGGGCCCTGACTTAAGCCCTACATTGTTCTTTGATGGAGATAAATAAAGTGGCTGAGGTCTGGTCTGGGTGAATAAGAATCTATTTACAGAGGGATCAAGCCTAACACCTTCAGGGTGGAGACCACAGCTCCAGGGATATCAGCTGCCAGTCTCACACAGACCCTCACATCAAAGAAGGGGTGGGGGAGGAAGAGAGGCTCTGGGTGTGTGCTAGAAAAGACTTTGGTACTAGGCAGGAAATGCCAACCTCTGTGGTGTAAAGGAGCCCAAGCTGCAGGAGTCCCTTCACCTGGGCAAGAGCTTATCCACAGCAGAGAGGGTGAAAGGGCCCATCAAATTCCTCTCCAAAGGGTCCCCAGATGCACCAGAGCACTGCAGATGATGCAGCAGACCCCCAGTGTCACAAGGGACTGTGTCAAACTGGTCCCTTGCAAGAGAAGCATCTGAGCATTCCCACCTGGGCCAATTGTATGCTAATCCATGAATTCTGTACTCTTCAGGGTGATGTCAGCAGTGGGAGATTCTCACAGCCAAGAAGATCAGATGGAGGGGAGCAATGAAACATTGTTGGGACCCTGGGATGGGTGATATGCTTTCACCTTACCCCTGTTACTCTCCCCCTGTTCCCCCACCACTACACACACTTCTTTTTCCATTTCTTCCTATCTTTCTTTTCTCTTTCTTTCTCATCACCTCCTTCAATATTAAATAAAATATGTAATATATTTTTTGGCACCAACATCTAACCTCGTTTGGTTTTAATCAAGCTTTGGTGTATATTTTGAACCTTTCTGGGTTCAAACCAGGGTTTTATTAACAGACTTGGTTTTCTTTGTTCTTCTGTGTTTAAATCAGTTTGTAACACCAACCAAAACCAGGATACACATACTTTAAATAAACTCGATCATTGCATTAGACCATAGATTATATTTGCTCCTTCTGGAAACAATGAGAGCTTTGCATAAAAAATGGTGACAAGTTTGTGAACAGTAATTAGCTACAAACTTCCAAAAGGAAACATTATTTTGTCCTAATACTAACTACATTTAAGCTGGGTAATAATAAGTTAATCAATAATATATTGTGCCCTTTTTTTAAATTATTAGAAATAAAATAAAAATTTTGTGAGTTTCATTTTAATTTTTATGGTTGCTGTAATACATATGTTATGGAATATACATGGTGTATTGGGAGACCAGAGTCTGTTGACCCTGAAGAAAAAAAGGCAAAGACAGACTCTAATTGCTCTCTTCCATTATCTGTGGTGAGTTTTTAAAGAAAATGCAGCTGGACTCTTGATTGTATTATACAACGAAAGAAGAGACATTTGGCACAATTTACAGGAAAAAATGTTAGAGAAAAATGGGGGGGGGGGGGGTGTATCAATGAAGGTTGTGAAGCACTGGAAGAGGTTCATCTAAGGTGTTGCAGAGGTACTAAAATATGACTGGACCTTTTGCAATCTGATCTAACCTCAAAGCTGACCCTGATTTGAAAGCAATGACAGATTTACAAAAGTACTAGAAACTTAGTAGCTTAAAATTTTCATAAACTTTAGGATTTTTGTGATGATTTTCCCATCAAATTCTCCCACTAAATTTATGTTGATTTCTCTGAGGTTTGGATCAGGCAGTTACAGAGCAGATGCTAATGTAGTTTGAACCTTACACCTGTGACTATCAAGAATAAAGGAAAAGCGCAAACTCAGTGCTAAACAGAAATCCATTTTTGCCTTGTGGAGTTAATTAGCAATTGATTTAAACTAGCTGTAAACACATATTTGCTGTTAATGATTCCGAACAGTGTTCTTTAGGGATCAGGTGTGAAGATATGAGTTTAAAAAAAACCCTCACAACTAAGAAAAATGCTAACACCATTATTTTAAATTCTTCTTAACTCATAGTTTGAATCTTTTAATGGCAATATATAAGACACACAAGAAAATAAGTAAACAAAAGTAGGGCCTAAAGTTGTCTGAGTTTACTTAATGGCTTTGTGACATCAATTTCTAATGCAATTTAGTAGTAAACACTAGGTAAACTGCCAAGTTTAATTGAGTATACTAAGTAAAAATACAAGAAATGTATTTTCTGCTAAAACGTGCTGGCATATGAATGTGCAGGTCTTCAAAATGGAATTGGAAAATAAAGCAGTTATAACAGGGTACTTCCTGTTTTGTGTCTTTCCAAATATAGTAGGGTTTATAATATACAATGTACAATGTTGAGTTAAGGACAACAGAGAGTGAAAAGACAAAAAAAAAGTCAATACAGTTTTGACCCTCATAAAAGACAAAAGCCACTGTGTTAAAGGTAACAAAAGTATTTGAAGACTTCTGTGTTTTGTTTAAATGCCACTCTACAGAAAAGGAGATTACCCTGTGAATCTCTTTTACTGCACAATAAGTTTATTTTTTAAAAAAATCGATGCTTTTGCAAGCATTGACCAAAATGTGTTGTGAGCAGGGAAATGGAAGGCACAGGGGAATGTAACTGTGAGCTCATTATTACTTCACAGACCAGAAAGAGAATCTCACAGAATGTCCAGTCTCTATGTTTCTAGATGTTATTTTTACCAAAGGTGTGGAAATATATTAAGTCTGCTCAAATAACACCTCTGTAACCAACTTAATAACAAAATCAGAAAATTGTTTGACTGAAACTGCAATTTGTTTAGAATAGTTATCACACAGAATGTGATTTTTATTAAAGAAACCAGTTATGATTATTTTTCAAATATTCATATTTCGAATGCATGAACCTTGGTTGTAGAAATATTTTAACAGGAAAAGAAGTGAAAATACCCTTTCTCTCTTACTACCAAATTTGTAGTTCAGACTGTGTGTAAATCAATGCTAACCAACATGAATTAAGCAGGCAGATTGTTCAGATACAATTGGCTAAAGTTACGTGGATGCTGAATAATCTGACAGAACCTATAGAGCTTTCCAACTATAACATTTTTATGGTATTACCTTGAATTATAGTTAGCAGCAGTGAGTATATATTTCAAGTTCCTCAATTTGTTCAAATATGTAAATGTAGAATTAAGGACTTGGAGGAACTTCTTAAAAATGGATGCTAGAGACAGGGCCTCATACCTCATAGGGTTTCAGTTCCCTTACAATGCCACTGCTAAAACCAATGCAGCAATCACAGAAACTCACATAATAGTTGTTGTTGGAAGGAATCTCTGGGAATCATCTAATCTAACTGTCCTGCTCAGAGGAGAGTCAGCTAGAAGAGTTCACTCAGGGAAATGACAATGTCCAGTCAGGTTTCAGATTTCTCCAAGAACTGGGACTCCTGCTTCACCACTTTCAGAGTTAAAAAAAGAAAAAAATTAAGTGGATTTTCATGTATTACAAATGGGGCCCGTTGTCACTTACCCTCTCAGTGGGCACAACTGTGAAGCATCAAGTGCACCTTCTTTGCTACTGCCCATCATGTGTTTATATGGATTACATGCTCCCTGAGACTTTGTTAAGATCCCATTATTAAAATTGTTAGAGACACTCTGCCTGAAATAAGGTGCAAATGATAACATATGGCAAAGTCAATAATACATATTTTTATTTAACAGTAGATAATCACCACCCCATGGATCTCTCAACAATACTTGATTGTTGCAACTTCGATTTCTGTTGGTCAAAGTGTTGATCACTGTCTTGATCCATCAGGAGCGAGAGACGCCTATGAAACAGAAAAATGTCACAAGTTATGTATACACAGATTCAAGTGAAAGTGCCCTGACATGGGACCAGGAGCTTCACTCTGAATGATGCAATGCTGTGGATCACAGGATATTTCAGGAGTCTGACACCCTCTAAGACATTGCAGATCCCTGTTACAGGCAGCACAGGTGAGTCAGTTATGTCCCATGCTGGCCCATCAGCAGGGATGGAGACTTTGAGGTTAAGGGGTGTCAATGTCTCAGAACTTCCCTAAAGGGGAGTTATCACCATTGAGTCACATGAGAAAGGATAGAGAGATGTACCCAACTCCTAAAATGATTTGCCTCTTATCTTGTTTAACACGAGCAGTAGTCTGAGGTGTCAGGTGTGCATGTCCTGTGAGCCACTGGCATTCCAACCTCTCTTCCAGTGTCAGCTGTGGATACATTCTTATACCCAGACCTGGCACAACTGGACAATAATACTACCTGTTCTTATCTCAAATTCCTGTCACAATCCCAATTCCAGTCAGGCATATTTAGGATGGCTTGGTGGTTGCAGAGGAGCAGCTGCTTCTTTGCAATTTGCTACAGTGGACAAAGGGCCACCCAAGAAAATGTTTATGCCACTGACCACATCAGTCTCTCACAGCTCTCACAGAAGGCTATTGGTCTTCTGTGCTGTAACAGTGCAGAGTCCACAAAATCTGTGTTCATTTTGAGCTGACAAGTGTGTGGAAATGTCAACAAATAAAATTTCATTCCTCCCCCCAAAAAAATCTTACCCTATTTTATCCTATTGGCTGTTTCTATGAAGACCGATTTGCTATAGACTGTGATTTAGACTGAATTCATGTCCTAAATAACTTTGCTCATAAGAACATGTCTGTAAGTATGTGGGCTATTCTGAATTTAGAAATTTATTGTCAATAAATATCATAATTATAGTTCAACTCTTCTGAATAACATCACAGAAGTGTACAAGGACCATTCAGTTAAACCTGTTTGCTTTGAGTGCAGTTCACCCTGCTGGAAGAACTATTGAAAGTACTTTAGTATTTTAGTTTTATTTAATCCACTAATGCAATTGGACTGTATTTAGGTACATTTTACTTTCTAAGAAAATATCTGTGCAATATACTTTGTAGAAATCTAATTTACAATATAAATATTCCATTTAGTTAATTGTTCCATATTTAAGCAAGTTTTGAATCAGTTTAAATTAACCACATAGCACAATAAGATCTAAATTTATAAATGACGGAACTCTAATTCTCCTTAATATTCTCAATTTGTATATAAATATGTTTCCTTCTACAAAACAAGAGTAAGCAGTTGTGTGTCATGTTCTCCTAGTGTTGACCTCTCTCTGCTACTTTAATAAACTGCAGTGGAACTAATCTGAAGTAGATGTACTATAGTAAAATAGAATAAAACAACATCTGCTATAGAAATATCCATCACTAGCCCCATATTCTCAAAGCCTTCTGCAAGCTGGTAATAAGGAGATATAAATGACTTTGCTCTGCCAATTTCTGTTTGTGCAGCCAGTGTGAAATACAGAGATTATAAAATGTTCCTCTGTCACATATTTTGGTGGTGATTGGACTATCTAGGGAAATATGGGGTTTTATTCTTGGTACTTTAAGATAATAACAATAACTGTAAAACTAATATTGTTCTTTTCTATAATTGCTGCTATTCATCATATGGTGTGAGAAGCTCAGGAACAAATATGCACCACTTCGTTTCACTGTCGGCTTCTGGATAAAGCTACCATATTATTACTGAGTCTTTCTTACTTAAAGAATTATTCAAGGAAAAAATATAATAATGATTGCTTATACTTGAAGACAGGCTCATGAAAATAAGATCTTGTTAATAGTTTCATGTCTTACAGCAGCCTTTCTAGCCACTTTTTGAACAAAGACATTGTATGGAAACTACCAGTATTGTCAGTGACATGCACCCTGTAGTTAATATGTTGAGGTAATGTAGTGCATTGATACCTTGCCTAGATAACTTGCATTCCACAATTGCTCTTGAAAACTCAAAGTCAAATTACACTCAAATTTCAAAATTTGAAAAAATTTAACAAATGATGATTTATAGGGGTTTGGAAGTTGTGGCTTCATTATACTCAATATTCCCCAAGTTTAGCACTTTGATGAAATTTGTCAGACCATCTATTTATGTGAATTTGTAATTGTTTCCAAACTATTAGCAAATCATTTTTTTCCTTCTGAATAGAATGATGTTTTTTTTCCTGTTTCACTCCCCAGTGAAATAAAATCTTTCTCAAGTAGTCAAGTATAATTTTTTCTTATCTCCATTAATGTTTAAAAGCAGCTAATTAAGGGTTAATGCATGCTATTTTTTATGTGGGGAAAGATAAAATGTATATTTGAACAAAATTAAAAGGAAACATCAGAGCAGATTTATTTTAATTTAATTCTATCTCATGTGAAATTAATTAGATGACTCTGCACAACTTGATTTTAAATTAAATAAAGCAAACAAACTAGTCACAACCATTTAAGTTGTGCATATATGTATTATAAGACCCTTTTTAATACATTGAGGAAAATCATCAAGCTCTAATAAAACATTCAAGTCATTAAGAGGCAGCTAATGATTTTTAACATCGCAGAGAACTCATCTAATATACTATATGTATCTTCAGCTGAGATATTCATTATTGGTTTCCAGTGTGTTACATGGTAACAAATAAATCTTTGAAGGACAGGGTTTATCCTAAGATTGGCATCTAAAATAATAAAGTCATAGAATGATTTAGAAGGGACATTTAAAGGTCATACTGTGACCAGGGAGAGTAGAACCGAAAGAGGCAACAGGATAGCTGCCTGTAGATACATAACTATTTTTTGCTTCTGAATTTTTCAGTCACTAAAATGTAGCTCTAAAGCTTCTACTGGTTTTTCATAACACTTTTGTTCTAATACATATAATGGTAACAAGTCAATGGTCATAATAGGAGGGGTATACACATTCCATAGGTTGAAGCTGAAGGTTACAACCCTCTGTGAATAAGACAGAAATATAAATTTGATACACTGATTTAGGTCACCTGTGAGGACTGAAAAGCACAAGAAATAAGAGATTGCTTTGCAGTAGGAATCTCACTTAAAAAGCAAGTCTGTTTGGGCTTATTCTGGAAATACATTCAATCTCTATGTGTTTATGCAGTGGTGTGTTTATGGTGATAAATGGAAGCTGGGATAATACTGTACTATTTCACTTCTGTCTACTTTAAATCAATAAAATATAACTGAGAAGTCAGGTAGATTCGCGGTTTCCTCTTTCTCCTCTTCAAAACTTTACAAACTCACAAAGTGCTTGTGAAATTCCAGGTATCATGTAATTATTCTAAGAATTTCCCTCTGTTTTTTTATTGAACAGCACAAGAGAAATTATAGAAAAACAAGGATATTTGTCAAATTCGTCATTCCAAAACTGCTCAATTACATTCAGCAGATTCTGCAAAAGAAAAGAAACATCCAGGAATAAAAGATATGCTACTATTTTCTTGTTTTTATCAAGAAAAAAAAGACTATTATATAAATTGTTTGTTGTCATCATATTTTCATACAAAAATTATTTCCTCTGAGATTTTTTAATATCCTTGGAAAAAAAAAAAACAACTAAATAGACCATGTTATCTCAATCTTTCAATGTCGTTTTGATAATTAAAAAGACACATGAATATGATTTTACAAGTGGCATTTTTGCTGGTCTTTGTGTGTCTGTAAACAAAGCTGCATGAAAGGAGTAATTCCCATTTTGTCTTTTCAAGACACTGCAACTGCATTAATTTCTTCCTTCCTATGTGTGTGGTGGGGAAGGAAGGAAGCCACTGCTCCTCAGAAGGACAGAGGAACAAAAGAGTTCAATGAATGAGCTGCGGGGGGGGGGGGGGGGGGGGGAGGGGGAAGAAAAAATTTTAAAATTGAGTGTCCAGTTTGCTTTTAAAGAACATGGCTGAAAATTTGATCAGAAAATATAGCAGATACTGGATATCAGATAGAAAAGACAAAAAAAACCAAAAAAAAAACCTAGAAATGAACAGAAAAAATAACTTTGTAATGAAATTTGGGTTAATGTATTAACACTTTGTAAATAGTTAAATAGTTAAATGTTAAATGGATGGTAAGTATTATAACTAAAATTTAACCTAGCTTCTACATATATTACTTACCATGATTATTTTCCCAATAACACACTTCATACTCTGCAACACCTTCCCCATGTGACTAAAACAAAATACATATTCTTTCTAAAATGTTGTCCTCTGATAAATTCCTGTCTCTTATCTGTCTTATACTTTTGATGAAGCTAAAAAAACAAAATATATTATTAATTGGAATTTCAAGATAGAAGAGTGGCTTTGCTTTTTTACTGAGCTAAAAACTTCAGTCTAGAACTAAGTCAAATAACAAATTAGTGTATATACATTTTATATGACTTCTGGATTAAAGCAGATCAAGATACCTAAATAGAAATTATGGTGAAAACAAGCTTACAGTGTTCAACACTGTACTGAATGTTTCTGTTCTCACCTTCTTCATTGAGATAAGTTAGCAAAAGAATAATGTAGAAAGGGAAAGTAATACCTAACTTTGATTTACCCAAGAAAAATCAAAGTGCACTTTGGTGTCTGCTGCTTCTCTGTAGTTAATTTCAGTATATTCCTAATGCTATTTTTTGATTTACCTAATACTAGTAAAGAAATGTTTTGTTACATCTCATGTTTTAAATTCTATCCTTTTGCCTTGTGCTCTATCCATGGTCTCTTGTCATTCTAAGCTGTTTGAAATCAGTCACCTGAAAACTTTTGGAAGAATTTCATAGCTTGATTGTTTTCAATAACAATGGATTGGATTATAATACTTATGAGTTTGTTTCCAGGTCTCTGTTTATTCATTCCTTTCAAATGTCCTGTATCAAACATAAAAATTATAAAAAGGTTATCACTATCATTCAGTGTTGACACTTCTCCCCAAATACTTTTCTTAAATCCGGAAGAAATCAAACACAAGACTCAATAATAAGTTAATCATTATGAAAGTGAAAAGTTTTTAGCTGGTATTGCTGAGTACCTCTAAGGATGTTAAAGACGGCAACATATTTAGCAGCATGTTCTATATAACCAGGATCTTGCTTGGTTAAGTCAAGGGGAACTCAACCAAGCTGAATCTGTGGTAATTCCCAGCTGTAAAGTTGTGATCTCAGCAGTGTCCCAGCAGGGCAGAGCTATGTAGAGTCTCACAGGGTCTAAGCACATGGAGGCAGAGCCCAGGGCTGGTCACAGGGTCCATCCAAAACCCTTGACAATGCAAGAGAAGTCAACATGGCCAGTGAGTCCATGGAGGTCCAGCCAGGAGAAAGAGTAGACAGAAGGCAGGTACATAGACACTGCAGTTTAGTACAGGGTATGAATGGTTTGATTCATTGATTAACTTTAGGCAACATGTCTTTGGCCAGGCTGAATTCAGTGGCACTTTTTTGTCTTCCCACATTACACATAATAGTACATAATAATACAATATGCAATCTACAATGGGTAGCAAGCTGTGCTGATTGAACAAAAAGATTATGTTCTGATGTCACATGAAGATTAACTATGTATTTGTGGCTGATCTAGCAGCACATGGGTTTAGTATGAAAGAGTGGAAACAAAGCCCTGCATAGGTGGAGACTTGTGTACTTAAATTATCCTGAAACGTATGTAAATTTGGATTATTAGAAGATACTCAAAATAAATGTTATTCATAATCTCAAAGGCTTACAGCTCAAACAATTTTTCAAAAAAGAACTTAAGATAATTGCTTTAGTGTATTTTGTCTTTACTTTCAGAGCTAATGTTCAAAATTAATTTCAATATTAGAAATTCCTACATTCACCATAAAGCATATTCGTATGCTAAAGATAAAAAATTCTGCAGTAAATTAATTTTTCAGAATAAATAAATAATTCAGAGTAACCTGCAGATTGTCTTAAGGTTCTTTTTTATGTTGTTGTTCTTTTTTTGTTTTTGTTTTTGGTTTTGGTTTTTTTTGGTTTTTTTTTTTTTTGGTTTTTATTTTTGGTTTTGCTTTTGCTTTTTTCTTTCTTGATGTTATTATTTTGATTCATTTTTTGTTTGTTTGGGTTTTTTTTTTTTGTTTTTCTTCTGAAGTAATCCACCAATGCTCATGTTTTTTAAGATTTGGTGTTTTCTGTTGGGGTTTGTTTGGGTGGGATTTTTTTTTTTTTTTTTTTTTTTTTTTTTTTTTTTTTTTTTTTTTGCTTTTAATTGCATTTTACTTGGGAAGTCAGCAATAGAGCATTTTGTTTTTCTACTTTCTTGCAAATAAAATGCCTTATTTAAAGACTTGAGAAAATGGAAAAAATGCCACGTGGAAATAAAATTTAAAACTGCTTCAGCACAGAAAAAAAAAGGGTGATGCTATTAATTCAATGATACTTCAGAATCAACAAAGAATCAACAAGGTTCTCCATAATGTTATGTTTTTCAATTTTGCTTTAATTGTAATGATAAGGGAGTAAACACAGTATCTGAATTTGTCTTGAACCCTGAATTTCATGGTACTACTTTGCTTTGCTAAATAAACTCGAGGTAAAACTGCTACAGCTTATCAGATTTTGTGCCATTTTCTGTATCTTTCTCTTCATTCAGCAGACAGATTGATTTCTATGAAGAAATATATACCTAAATATATCAATGTTATCTTGTGTAAAATCCTTAAACTCAGATGCTACTTGTTCACCTCTTTGTAAAATCGTGACATTTTACTGGTTTATTTCTACTATTCATTGGATCAGGATATCCATCACAGTCCTCATTGAAACCCATGATTCATTTGTTCTGACAAAGTGCACATAGAGTTGTACCACAAAAAATACTAATCTTCATCCTCCAATCCAGTAACAGAGACCTAATGCAGAATTGGAGAGCTCCTGAGCTTTGGGAAAAGGATGCCACACCTGTCAGACACATTTTGTGCAGGGATTACTCTGATAAGTCGGTTGTTTTTACGACTACAAGATGAGATTTCCTTACAAAATGATTTAAATGTTAAAAGAAACCTGTAGGTGCTGAACTGATCAGTGCTGCCAAGCAGGTATGCCCCTGGCCATGTAAAGAAAAGAAACATGGACTTCCAATGAAATGTCATAGGGGAAATTTTAGCTGCTACACATTTCCAAAAATAAGTGGAAACTTAGTTGAGGCTTTGACAACCTGAATTAAGCAGTTTGCTTATAATTCGTAGGAAGTCATTTTGTCTTGCTTTGGGAAAAGTTCTTTACATATTCAAGACTCTGTCATTTCAAAACATCATACGAGTTTGCTTCATTTCCTTCATCATTAGAGGACATAAAATTTTGGAAAGTGTCCATGGACCTCTACCTTGCTACCTCCTTTCAAAAGCAGGCCTGAAAGACCTCTGAACATCTGACTAAAGGGACACAAAGACAAGATAAGAGAGTTTTCCCCTGCTTCATTTGCAAACTTACACCTTCAAAACTAGTCAAATAAGAAAAAAAGGTCTTTCCTGTATGATTTTTAAAGTATTCTATAATTCACAACAGCATATGCAAAATCATGTATATTAATACATAGGTAGAGGCAAAAGCTAGAACCACTAATTTAAGCAAGAGAATGCAAGTAGGATAATGTCTGAAAACAATCATAAAATATCCTGAATTAGTCTGCTTTATTGTTAGCAATTTAGATAACAACTCTTCTCTTTATAGTGAAGGTGATACTTAGTGACACCAAGGAGAGGAGAAATATATTCTTCAGTACTCACAAATGACTTCTAAATGTTAACTATGTTTCTCTCACCCATCTTTCCTGCAGAATTCAAATAATTATATAGCTATATAGATACATATATAATTGATGGAATGATTAAAAAACACTATTAGTTTTTATTTTGGTGAAGCTCAAAACAGAGACAAGGAAAGTTACAAAATAAAAGAACCATTATTTCATTAAATAAATGCTAGCTTTTTTCTTAGCAAGCTGTTAAATTAAAAAAAAAAAATTCTCTCAAAACACAGTTTTAAGGAGTGTTCTATGCCTTTCCACAGTAATACATTTGCATTTAAGTCAGTATCTCTCTTCTGGAATCTGCAGCTCCCAGTAAATAGTGCTGTTCCACAGAGGTCTACCAATACCTAAAATTACTAATATTTAACCTTAAAGCAATTCAGCAGTAATATGCAGGGGTAGCTCCCTTTGTGTCCCTACCATTTCACGAGCACAAATGAGCTGTTGTCAAAACTAGAGAGCAAGTGTGACCACTTAGGAAAAGGAAAAAGCTTGCTTACACCTCTGAAAGAATGCTTGGAGAAGCAAGGGCTCATGGCTGGGATAACTATTTAGCCTGTCTATGTTGATGTGTTTACATCACATAGCAGATGCCAGGTACTTTAATTCCTTTCTTTGAAGCATACAGACATTTTGATTAAGAGTTCTTGATATTCCAAAGGTAATCAGGGGAGCATGAGGATTTTGTTCTTTGGAATTTAAACAGGCTGGAAAGCATAATTGAGGCCATTTACGTTGAACCAAATATCTTAACTGTTCTCTAGGGACTAATAGAGTACACAAAATACAGTATTCTTTCAAAAGTTTTACTTAGACTGTATTCAATGTGTCATTTTTGTTCAACTTAGGAACCAGAAAAAAATAGTGAATTTGATTTCTTGAAACACTTGTTTGAAAATAGGATATTATATTATGCATGGGTTTACAAAATTATGAACTGGATATAAAAGATTTACAAACAAGTCATAATAAGGTAACTGGAGATCTCTGACATGAAGCAAACCATTTTATAGAGGTGATCATTATCTAAACATTTCAGTAGTGAATATTAAAGACCTAGTTGTGCTCTTGCTGCAATAAATGCCATCACCAGCTATATTCAGTAGGTGATGATATGCCTCCAGATGTCTTTGTTTTTCAGCCTTTCACAGTAAAAGTGAAAACCTTTTTAGTAAAAGGGTTTGCAAGAATTCCTATTCTGTATGCATATTTTATAATTGTTTCTATGGCATCAGGAACTGCAGATGTAAACTGATGCTTATTCATTGCTGAATAAAATAACCAGACTCTATCGTGTTAAGGGACCTTGTAGTTAATGTAGCCATCTGAACTAATTTTGTTATCTGGGAAAAAAGAAGGAAGAAAAAAAAATCTGTCCTTCATGTTGTCAAATATATCTTTCAAAAGGAAGATTTGTATGAAACTAGTCCTGCTTAGATGTCTTCTACTTGCACTTAAAGCAAGAAATCTAGATAGCTCTTCATAGAAGAGATCAGTATAATAACAGATCTTAAAGGAGCAAGACTTTTAATTGGCTCAAGGACTCTGTCTTTTTCTACCTTCAAAATACAAAAGTACCAGAAAATGAAAACATATGGCAGAGAAGACCAAATACATGCGTGTGTTGTAGAAGCAAAGAGCAGGAAAGAAGGAAAGTGTTTTCTGCACAGTTATGGCAACAAATGAGGAAAATGCTAGTGAAGTAGATTTTTTAAAAAAGAAAACTGTAATTCTAATTTTTGTTTCTAATGGTTTATCTATTCTATCTCTGCCTTCGTGAAAATGATTTTGTAGCAGAGGGTGTACTTGAGAGGAAATATCATTGCCCTAAAAAAAAAAAAAAAAAAAAAAAAAGGCAAAAAGAGCTAAAAAATAAACCTCTCTAAGACCAAAAACCCAAAAAGAGCTATTTGGACAGATGAAATTCAGGACTGATTCACAGTCTTCATCTGTATAGCCCATAGGTAGATAAATACAGAGAATTCATAAAGAGACTTTGAATTTAAACACTATTTAGAATTTCTGGAGTCAGATGAGTAATCATTACCACAGATAAAGTACACAGGAAATGTGTTGACTTTTTTGTGGAGAAAGTTGTTAGAACTAATCTCTTGAGTTCTAGTCTTTCCATATGAATGAGCAGAAATGTAACTGATTTTTTTTTTTTTTTGCTAGAATATTTGATAGTAGCATATCTGAGAAAAGCTTCCATAATGAGAAGCTTAAAACAAACAAACCAGCAAAAAAACTTGCCAAATAACGATATTTCCACTGATTTCTAAAATCCAATAAAACATTCGGCAATTAAAAGAAGGCAAAATTTGGCTCACTTTGTCTTCCTATGAGGTCATGGATATTATAAATATCTAGTTTGCTACAGTTTGTCAAATAAAAATTAGAAGCAATAGTAAAACAGTAGACATAAGATAACATATTTAAATTCTATTTAAACCAAATAAAAGTTATTTGAAATGAGCACTTCGGAAAATTTTCTGTGCAACCTTACTTTGAAAATACCAATATACATGCATGCATTTGTCATTTACATTCAAATCATATTACAAAATTGCTTAATGCATTTTTCTTTTCTTGTAATTTTATTTTGTTTGGTTTTTTTTTTTTTTTTGTTTTTTTGGGTTTTTTTTTGGGGGTTTTTTTTGTGTTTTTTTTGGTTTTTTTTAGGTATTTTTTGGGTTTTTTTTTTCTTTTTTTGGGTTTTTTTGTTTTTTTGTTTTTGTTTTTGTTTTTGTATTTTTTTCCCCAGAGAAAGCTGTAATGTAAAAGCTTTTGCTCAAGGAGCTGCCTTTTAAAGTTTCAGGAGAAAATAGGTTTCCTCCTGTTTTCACTTCCCCCTCTTGGAGATGCAATATCCAGGATTTTGCTTTCTGTGGTGTACTTGACAGAAGGTTATACTAGAATGTAGTTTCTAGTCTTCTCTGTGTGTTAAAAGACCGACATAGTATTTATGATTAAGTTTCCCCTTTTGTTGAACCATTTGCACCTAAGGGCCCTATACAGACAATCCTAGTTAAGACTGAAACACTGTCTTCTCAAAACAGCAAGAGAGTAAATCAAGTCTGCCCTGGGATGTATGAATACATCCAACAACTGATAAACACATCTAATCACATCACAGCTGGTGTTATGGATAATGTCAAAACCCAAATAAACTCTCTGAGTTTATATTGTCATCTTTCTGGCTATAAAAATACTATCTTTTTAACAGAGATATTTTGTTTTACAGGAATGAACAATGGATGTAATTTCTAAGTAACCCTCAGAATAATTCTATAGTGTGATCTGAAGGCCAGTTGCACTTCTGTCATAAAACAGTTGGTAATTCAGGACAAGTTTTTTTTTGCTTAGAGTGAAGCCTAGCATTCCATTTTAATCAATGACATACTTCCCAGTTTCAGAAATGAACTTATTTAAAATTTGAGCCAAATATGTAAAATGCATAAAACCAATAGCCCCCTGAATTGATAGAAAATTAGCAAGGCTTATTAAACTCCCTGCATGACTCATTATCCCAGTGGTACATCAAAAGGAAGATGAACAAATAATCTAATTTCTCTTTAAATGATATCAAGTTTAAAAAAGTGTTTTAAATAGACATTCATAAAAATTTCAATGCAAATATGGTTATCACTATTAATAGCATTGCAACTATGGGGTTACTTTAAAGTTGTTTTACTTGTCTAATTTCTTTGTTCTGTATATTCATAAATGCTGCTTCAGCTGCAGTTTATTTTTGCATTAATATTTTTCTGATATTTTGTATCTTTCAAATCTGCAGTCTTGAATGTATTTTCTAGGATGTCAGCATAGCAGTGTTCTTGACATACTACATTTCTTAGAAATGGACACAATTCTATAAAGGAAAGACAAGTGAAGACTTTTATTTCCTTCTGTTGACTTAAGTGTACTGTAAACTGTCTTTTTCCATGAGCTCTGCACAACAAAAACTGTAGATTTAGCAATGCTGCCGTCAACTGAAGATCTACATCCATCCATCCACATGCATGTAAATATTTGCACCAGCTTTGAAAATGTCATATGCCCCTAACAGCTGTTAACACATGCACTCACTTTCCTGTTGTTGTATATCCAAATAGCATACAAAGCAGTGAAAACTCCATGACTGTATCTGAAGGGAAGAAGCTGGCAGATTATTCTGTAAATATTTGAGCAATCAGTAAAAACAAATTACTTAAATTTATGCATTGTGCAAATCCCCTACAATGACTGTTATGCAAGGAAAATATGTTAAAAAGGATCAGTTCATGGTTTAAGAGCTGGTGCTGCAGTTTCAATCATCACTATTGCATTGGCTAATTATAGCCTGATAATTGATAAAAATGCTCTGAATTAGCTGCAAGGTTGCAGTCTTAATATCTTACTTTACACCACTCAGCCTTTATTGATGCTGCTATATTGCCAAAGCTTTAGAATTCCCCCAGCGAAAAATTATTTCCCTCTAGGCTCCAGCCAGAAGTGAACAACAGTGCCTCAGTCGCTTTTCTTGTCTGCTTGGATCATTGCCATAACTTCCCTGACTGAATCAATGTGCTTTAAAATAGCAGAATTGATTCTCTGATTTCAATGCCATTGTTTTATCTTTCCAACACGCAAGGGTACTTGACTTTTTATTCTTTGCTTCTATTTCTTCTCTCTTCTCTTGCCTCTTCAGATTTTTACTTTAAACCTGCAAAACATTTCTGCTTATATGATGAAATATAGAGTGTGGGTGGCTCTCTCTATGTTCTTTGACCACATAAGCATATAAAACATCTTGTAGAGGAAGCTTCTGTCACTAGGAATTATGAATGCTAACTGATTTCTTCATCCATGCATATATGGAATTGCAGTAGTTTAGTGGTAGCTGTTGCCACCCACTTGCTGCTACAGATGTATGCTGGATCAGTGCTCTCTGTTCCATGATATGGGTAATCCCTTCCCTGAATAGATGTGAAACCTCCAAGGGGTATTTCTCAGTGCATATCCCTTAGGATTAAATATTGCTATTCTTTCTGTTTGATAGTTTAATGTTACTATGTGATACATGTTTAGTATTTAATGCCAGCATGCTGATGGAAGTCATGACTCATTCTGGGCTTTTTATGCTAAGTCCACACCAACTTTAACTTGGGGTGCTGCCATTGATGGTCAGAGCAAGAAAATCCAAATGTATGCCAGGCCATCTGGAAAGGCAGAAGGAGTTATATTTCACTGATGCTGAAGTGTCAGTGGCAGATGCAGATGTTAAGCCAGATAATATAGAAGGAAGGGAAAATATTAGGTTTTTCAAATAGCTGAAACAGCTCATGAGCCATAATAAGACCCTTTCTTGCTTTGATGTTAAATACAGCAGATGAATGAAGAACCTAGAAGTTATGTGTTCAATGAATTTAAATATTTTAATTTTTTTCCACTTAGTCTTGTTTTCTCAAAGTGAAGCAAATATATTTTTCTTTGGAAGCTTGTTTGCCTTAGGAGAAGAGCCTCATGAATGCACTGATGTTTTCTAATCCTTTGTCAAAAATGAATATAAGGTAAGGGGCCTAACATTGTCACTTGGGCTGGACAGAGCACACATCAGTTGAAAAGAACTAAATGGAATTAAGTACATCTAGCTTGTTTAAAGTTCTGATTGTTCAGCAGCATTTTTTTTTCTGTCACCTACATAAGGAGATTGATGGAAAACATTCCAAATTGTAAATACTCTCAATGCTGGTCCATATTCTCACTCTATGCTGTGCAGCCAGAAGTTATTAAGGTAAAGAGAGCTTTTCTTCTGCTTCCCTGTTTGATTTCAGAATTTGCATCTGTGGGTTTGCACAATGCTCTGCAGCAATAATACATTTTTCCTCAGTTTTTCATTATTAAATATATAATACATAGAGCTATTTTAAGCAACCTGGAGATGTAGATTTTTATCCTTTCTCTGGATATTACTCCTGCACAACATTTTGCAAACATCAAAAAGGCAAACTCTGCATGCTTCCACATATTCTACATGGCAAACCTTGAATGTTTGGGGCCTTGGTTTAAAGCAATTATGTTTATCTTGATGTGATGTTGTCACTTTTTACAGCAGAGAAGTCATTTAAGCTCTGTCATCTCTGGGCTATAGTAGATGTGTATTCCCACTGCCTTCAACAGTCTTCATTTTACCAACCTCAACATAAATATGTTAAACTTTGAACCTTCTAAAATCCTAAAATTACCTGGAGCCCTTGACAACAATGTGACCTGAGGATTAAGGAATGCATGAGAACTAGAACCAAAGGAAAAGGAACATTATTATACTTTTACCCTAGTAAAGAACTAAACTTCATAATAGTTAAAAGCTTTTTTTTTTTCTTAATCTCAGTTTTGTTGGGTTTTTTTTTCTTTACTTGATGGAAAGACAATAAATGCTTTGATATAACTCACCATAAAACCATCCTGGCTATTTTGTTTGTAAAAAAAGGTTTAGTCCCTCTGTCAAAAAGTGATTATTAAGAGATGATATATGAGCAGTCTCCTAACATTTTAGAATCTTTAAAATCACCCAGTTTTGTTTCACAGTTCTGTTAGAGATGCTACCTCATAAGTCCGTTTTATTTTTCCTCCACAGAACCAAAAATTGCAATTGATTCTTGTCAGTCCTTCGTAGGATCGAAGTTATGCCACTGACTGAAGACTTCAAAAAGATTAACTACAAAAAAGCACCATATCTTTTGAGAATTTGACCTGTAACTCTGGAAACCTTCATGCATTAGTTTTCCAAGTATACTTATTTTAAAAAAAGGTCATTTGGGCCTCTCTCACATTTATCAGAGTTAAGATACAATATTCTAGGTGTTCTGGCATCTAAATCACATACCTAAATTAATCATTGTAAATCTTCTCCAAAGAAAATGGAAGCTTAACACCTGAAGTCATGTAAAGTAAAAGGCAACAACCTAGTGAAGTAAAAAACAGCAGCTCAATCTGTGGACGTGGATATTGATGCACCATGAACTTGCAATATGGTGCTTTATATTCATGACAACAAGAAGATGTAATCAAAAAACATTTTTATATTTCTACTTAAATTTACTTCCTGATTTCAAATGTGTATGGTCACACAGGATTTGCAAGAATGAAAGGAACAAGATAATGCAAATGCAGGGAAGTTAGAGACATCTGAGCAATAATGAAATGTGGTTCAGAATAGAAGATGTAAGATAATGTGTCTTGGAGAAAATACTCTCAAATACAATTCAAAGAGAGAGAAAGCCTTGGAAAGCTGTAATGCTAAAAAAGAGCTAAAGATGATGGATAGTTGGCAGTAAATTAGATATTGAGCTTGCAGTGTAATAGGAAGGCACAAATAGACCACCTAAGCTTTGGCTGCACCTACAGGAAATGTATATCATAATCTCTGTGAACACCTTTGAAACCACTACAGGAACAGTAGGTACATTCCTGAGGTTTTGCTACTAAAATGACACAGAAGTTGAAATAAAGGTGAGGAAAAAAATCACACAGACAACACCAGAAAAATTGTGAGATTACTTTTACATGCTAAGGGAACAACCCCTAAACAGAATATACCTCTGGGAATATTTTCTTGATATAAATACTGGTGATTAAATATTTTGAGATTGTCATGAAAATTTGCTCCAAGTGAAATAAGAAAACAAAAAGAAATTAAATGGTTTTGAAGAAACAGGTAGAAAAGAAATGGTCAGTGTCAGATATTATTGGGAAAAAAAAATTGGCTAACAAGTCCCTGTTCACATATCACATATTCAGAATGCAGTCTGCTGGAATTTATTATCCCTTCCCTAAACACCTCAAAGATAAATGTTTCTGTATGAGCAAACTAGCCAAGTCTCCCCTTGGAGAAAGATGTAGACATACCCAGAGGATGTTTCTTCACAGTCCTAATTATATATCCATGATAGGCTAGATTAATCCCATTCAAGAAGAGACTAGGATGGAGGTGTCCACAGTAAGAAGCTTCACTCGATGCCTCAGTAATTATGTTTAAAGATAAATAAGAGGGATTCCATCCAAGGTAGCTTTGCATGAATATTTAATGTAAATGTATTAATCTAAACATTAATAAAAATAAAATATCAATAAAATATTGCACTCACAGTTTTGTTAAATTTTAGATTTTTTTAGACTCTGTTCTTTCATCCATTCTTTGGAATGGTCTTCTTTCACCCTTCTAGATCATCATTTGCCATCTATATCTATTTAGCATTTAGAAATCCTGTTTAGAGACTATATTTAAAGTACTATATGCTAGCCTCATTGGTGTTGTAAATTTAGACAATAAAGCATCTTATTTAATTTATAATAGTGCAGAAAAAGCTGGATAATGGGATAAAAGTATCCTGTGCTGAAGTTGAGTTGAAATCTTAACTCCAAAAGAAGCAGCAGAATATTTATCTGCACGACAGGCACTTTGCAGTAGATGATAGTGGTTACTGTGAATTGTGTAGCAAGATCTTAGAAGATGAAAGCTTGTGGCTTGCTGTGAATATACATGTGGTACTGAGACACTATTCCTTATTTCACAGCTCCATATTTTGTGCTAGTGCCTTGAAATCTGGATGTTCACTAGCAAAAGAAATGTGTTTCTGTTTTACTCTAGATAGCTGCCACCTGTATTAATTAGTGCAACACATTCTCATTGTGATTTATCAAATAATCTTAAATCATCTACTATTCCTGATCAGGACTACGAAAATTATGTCTCCAAATATCCAAACATATCTTAAACAATGTGGAGGCGATGGTAGCACTGGGTTGATTTTTAAAATTATTTTGAAACATTATAATTCTGAGACTACTGGAGGTAACTGTTTCTCCAACACATTTCAACACACTCTCAGTGTGAGTTGTGACATTCCTTGTGCTGGCTCAGCATGTTTGGAGAGGTAACTTACATCCTCTCGATAAATTCCTTTGTTTCTTTCAGTTACATTTCTTTGTTTCTTTCATCAGAGGTGAGGAAGATGGTGATATATAAAAGACGGGGTGGGAGTATATAAAAGAGGAAATGCTATGTGAAATCTGTTATTTAAAATTATATCTCTTTTTATTTTTGCTGTATTTCCATTGGTATGAAATACTCATTCTTGATTTATGCTCCAAAGATGAGGCCACCTGGCATATTCTGGAATATCTGCCAATTTGCAAGTCTTCATCCCAACAGGGCCCATAGATTTATATATATCCAGCTTGTTTAAGTATTCCCTGACCTGATCCTCTTCCAACAAGAATACATCTTAGCAGCATAGGATCATGGAAAGGTTTGTGTTGGAAGGGAGTCTTTAATAAAAAGTCATCTCATTCAAATCACCTTCAACAAGCAAGAAAATCTTCAATTAGATTAAGTTGCTCAGAGGTCCACTCAGCCTGACCTGAATATTTACAGGGATGGGAATGCTTTACCTACACCTCATCTGACTCCACCCTCTTTTAATTTCAAACTTTATCCCCTTGTTCTATTGTTCCTTATTTCCCCCCTGGGAGAAATCTCTTGTAAGGGATCTCATTAACCAAGACTAACACATGTGATGAAAAATGGCAAATCTAAAACTGGCCATTTCTAAATGAAGTCAGTCCTGCCATATTTTGTTTTTAGCCTACTTCTATTTATGAAAGTGATTCTTCAATGATGGTCATATCCAAGCTAGACCTGGTAGATATTTATAGTCCTTGTAGAGAAATGGTCATTCTTAGTGATGAGTTCTCTTAAACTCCACACCTGAAATGCAAGTTTATATATAAGGTAAAGAACATTGTATTTGAGTACAATAATTTATGCTTCCTGGTGATAAGGAGAGCCTGTGTGGCAAGAGAAATGAAACTTTATAAGCTCTAGATTGTCCCATGCTGCACCTGAGCCTGCCTGTATGTACACCCAGGATGTTTAATCACTTGTTCCCTGTGTGATCACACTCCCTATACAGTCATCTGCATAGATGAGGTAATGGATCAGTTTGAGGGCCTGAGACATGTTTATTGATTGAAATCCCCACCCTTTTCACAAGTAGATGCTTGACTAATCGTTACAGGAACTTTCCAGTTGGGAACTTCAGAGTGTTTAGGACATTTCTCTGGGCAGTTCTGGATGTATATAGGTTAATATATATGCTTACATGTGTTAATTAGCATTCTGCAAGGTTAATCTGGCCCTTGCAGAAACTCCCCAGGCTTGCAAAATTGACCTCCATAGAAAGATTGACTCTTGTCAGAAAGAAGAGTCTTCAGGAAAAGTGGAAACTGCCCCCGAAGATGTAGACATGTATCAGACAGACTTGTAGGTAGGTAAGATAGTGAGGAGATATTTTCAATATGATTTTAAATAATATATAGCAACAGGTCATGCAAGTACTGGATTGCACTGACCAACTAGGTATCATAATTCAGTAGAATAGTGGTTTTGAGAGTCTCACTGAGCCAGCTGACAATGCCATTGTAAAAACCCTTGTCTTGTCTGACATCCAGGCAGTGACCACCTATCTAGCTTGAAAGATTTGATTCACTGCACAAACAGTGGCAAAACTAAGGCAGGACTGCAAAATTTAAGCATTGGTTAGATGAATCCCACTGCCACAGTAGAATCAGAGACTTTCAAGACCACTACTTGAGTTCTGGATTTATGGCAGCAACAAAAGAACCATTCCACTGCTCTGGCAGGAATTCAGGAAACGAAATTGCCAGAAATTTGCTAAAGGGTGTCTTCTCAAATACATAGCCATCAGTCTGGGGTATGATTGACCTGCACTGATCTGCCAAGTATAGCTATTGCTACAGAAATGACTGCAATACTACTTATGCTTGAGGGATGCTAAGTAGCATGTTTATTAGAGTTGAACTCTGAGTATCTGAGATCAGCTGCCATAGTATCTTCCTTGAGCCCAATATATTCATTAGAAGATCACTGATAGAATATAGGAACTGAAAGCAATTTATTCTGGGCACAAATCATAAGGAATTTTTACCTCAATGACTCCAAATCTGATTGGCAGCACTTTCCTGCAGCTAAATCAAGTGATGAAAGTTTTAGAAGAATCTGAGTAAACATGCAAATTTCAGAGCATTCAGAATGGTTGACCTTTAAGCAAAAAGATGTTCTCAATCATAGCAAAAGCAGAGCAAATGCCCTATATAATTCTGAATTATCATTAACAGTTAGAAAGGCACTTGCAATATGTCAAGAATAGAGCAGGTCAATAAAGAAAAAGTGCCAGTGGAGACATACCTTCCATATTAAGATTTGACCCACAATGTACCTCTTATTTTAAACAAACTGCAAGGAGAAATACTTCAGATAATGAATTCTGTTTGTTGTTTTTATGTACTCTGAGTTGCACATGTCTTTGAGGGTTATGAGGCATTGCAAATGGCACAGGGATTTTCTTGAAATTTTCATCAATGACTTGATTCTCCCAGCAACAGATTGTTTCATACAGAGATTAAACCAGAGAAAGTCTGCAAGATGAAAAAGCAAAGTTTACCCACCAGAAATGGTGAAAAAAATCTTGATTCTAAAACCATACGTTAGAGTTAAACCTAGTAACACGGAAATTGTTCTGATTATTTTATAAAGTAAATAAAAAGGTCTCAGACATTAAATCAGCATCATACTGAGACAACAACTTATATTTAAGTTTAGAAACACCTCTAATAAATAATATGTTTCATAGTGCAAGGAATGTAAATCCTTGTTTTGCAGCTAAGTTTTTCTGCTTGCACCTAGATATGCTATTATACATATAAGGAGCCTTTTACTGGGTCCATTGCATTTAATCTTCTCAAATTTCTGAGGAAAGCAAGGTACGTGTGGAAAGAAACAAGGGGTAGGATATATTTGGGTTATATCCCAGTTTAATATGGACAGTTATAATATGGACAAAGAGGGCAAACAGTTGCAGGTATTGAGAAAAACTGAGCTTACTGCTCATCAGTAAAGATACATGTATGACAAAAATTTAGCACTGATTAAATATTACCTTAGTTAAGTGTCTTGCATTGCTATTCAATTAAGAAGACAGTGTCACACAACAGAATCCAATAAAATATAGATTGCTAAGCAGAGAACTAATTAATGACATTCTCAGCACAGGGCTGGGCTGCCTGGAGCCAAGCAACAGAGAAAAGTTGGAGAAAGGTCTCTTTCAGAATCCTCCAAGAGGGGTGTGAAATGGTCCATGTTGATAAAAATTTTCTCATAAGGATAGTAAATTAACTTCCAGGAAAATGAATAGAAAAAGAGGAAATCTTTCTTGAAAACCTGAGAGCTAGCTGCTATAGGTCAGGGCTATACTATATGTTAAGTTTGAGGTTGTTACATGCCTTTCTTTCTACATTTGTTCTACTCTGGTATAAAGAATAATCTTTCTTTTTCTGATCAATTTATTGTAATGGTTGCCATTCTGTAAGAACTGGTAAATCCTCGACCTTGAATCCTCCTCTACACGATATTTAAATGCAGTTTATAAAATTATATCCCAGTAGACAAAAAGGCATTCCTATGATGTGAAAAGGTTCCCCCTTTCTCGTCCAAATATTAGACAACAGTGTGTTTTAAAGTCATATTTCATTTCTGTGCTTTTCTTTTATTTTCCTTTTCGCCTAATTCTGTAACCTCTCTTTGCATATGAACATCAGGCTCTGGGATCTTTCTGGGTGAGCTTGCTCTCATTAATTTTTCTTGTTAAAAAGTTGATAGAAGCTGAATGAGAGAGACTTTGTTACTTTCATTGATGATCTTACATGAAAGACATCTTTCAGAAAATTTGATACTTAAAGCCATATGGGATTTAGGTCCCTCTCTTTCATTGATCCCTGCTGAAGTTACAGGTTTAACTGTAACTGGGAATCTGAGCCTAAGCCCTGCAAACTGTTGGGGCATAATATGTACACCTCTCCTGGGCATTTTATGTTGCCTAGTTTAAGCACTGACTATTGTGAGGTTTCTTCATGCAGTTAAAGTTCCTGTTTTACCACTTAGGAGCCTACAGACTTTATTTGGAAATCAAACAGCTGCCACCATAAAAAAAGGCTGATCTCTGGGACATCCTGTAAGTACCTTCCTTGGATATTGTAGAAGAGCACTAGACCCTAGTCCTGTGTGGGGAGGAGAAAGAATTCCTAAACATAGACTCTGAGTAACTACTGAAGACAAGAGCTCCTGGTGCTGAGGAATTCCATGGAAATGGCAAACAATAAAATCAACAAGTACATAATTGATGATTTTAAAAGTGTGGATATTTGTTAGGAAATCTGAAATCAAAATAATAATTTTGAAATTCTTCTTTATCTATTTTACAAGGTAAAAATCATGAAACTCATAACAAAAGAAAAAAAAAAAGTTACCAAAGAAAGAATAACCAAGGAATATACTTTTTTTTATTTCCTAAAAAAATATTATTGATTGTCAAGAAGTTTAAGTGGGAAGTGCATTTTAAAATTGATAGTGATACATTGTGTATCTCTATGCCAGCGTTCTTTAAATTATAAAAGTATTTAGCTGAATCCTCAAAGTTCCACTATACAAAATACATAAGAAAGATTATTTCTAGCTTGCATGGTGTTGTATAACTGAAGTTACTACATATCTTTTTCCTAGTTTTATTCTTCCTAGTCAAAAAGTTCTTTTTTCTCTTTCAGTTAATGCTTTCACCTATTTCTTTTTAGAGACTTCTGTGCACTAAATTTTCACTGTATTTGCAAAATTCCCAGAGTAAATTAACTGTGAATCTTAGGCATATCTCCCAATTACACGCACCTGTACTGGATCAATTAGCTTGCCTAATTTTTAGCAGCAATGGATGGCCACAAGTGTTTTCCATTAATTAAAATGCTATCAGTCTTTTGTGAGTGCACTTCGAAATGTCTTCTGTCTGCAGAAGATTTGAGGGCAGCTACTTTTGGATGGACCTTGTGATGTTAATTTGTGTTTTGAACTCACTGTCCCTCCTTGAAAACTAAAGTTGGATTTTTTTTTTTCTTTTGGTGAATAATAACTTTTGTTTTATTACTTACTATGCGAACTGCTTGCTGCAAAACTATATCCGATCTTGTACTGTGCCAATTTTTATTTTAAATGAAATGATTTTGTTGCAGCTGCTCTTTAATTTTGGTTATAAAGCCAGATTAGACCTCTCTTTAATGTCTTTATTTGACGTCAGTCTATCCAGAAAATAATTTCCTTGCATGGATGTAATGCATAGGCTACTGTAGAATAGTAATTCTTCTAGGTGTTAGAAAAGCATGTTTAAATCATATTTATGTGCTCATGACCTTTCTAAGGCAATGATTTAAGAGAGTTTTGCAGATTAACTGCTTTATTCTGCACTCCCTCAAAACTCTCTGCTTAAAAAGCAACCTGACCACTCTCAATGATTCTGTTTAATGATGCAATTCAACTTTTTTGCAAGGACCATTTTTAAAAAGCCATACTGCTAAGTATGGCTTTGTAAATTATTTATAGAGAATTTCTGGGACAATATCTTTCTTGGTGAGTTGCTGGTGCCAGTAACACTGAATTATCCACAGAAATTAAGTCAACAGAGCTTATTCCTTTCTTTTTCTCTTCCAGCATCAAACCCAAGTATAAATTCATGCCAGAAGCCATTTTAGATTTTATGCAGTACTATTTCTCATTGCTTCACTGGGTATTTCAAATAGGCAGAAAAATCTTTCATTACTAGCCTGCTTCCAGCCCTAATTAGCAATTTTAAACCAGTAGTTGAGCAATGTGTCCAGGTATTTGGTAGACATTTTTATAACTCGTAATCAGCCTAGAGCTAAGAAAAAAATGACAAGAATTATGAAAATAATCACATAATAAGTGCATCAATAAAGTTAACCTACAGCTAAATAAGTATTACCAAAACAATAAATTGGTAACACAGACCTCCTCATTCTATTTTAAATTATGTCTTTCAGATGTCCCATTTTTGACCTATTTTATGATCCTTCGTGGAGACTTCAGCCCAATATGTTATTGACATCAAGGAGAAATTTGGTGGAAGCTCCTTGCATAGTTTTTCTGAAATCCCTCCCTATCTGTTGCCATAACAACACATCCATTCTTTCTGGGGAGGATGTTTTCTCTATTCCCAGAAAAATAATTTCACAGCTTCATTGTTGAAAATATTGAAGCATGAAGAAGAAAAGAAAACCCAGGGAAAAAAAAAAACAAAACCTGGAAAACAATGTATTCTAAGTGGACTTTCTGAACAAAGGAAGGAACCCCTAGGATTTGAAGATAGAAGTCCCTTTCTATAATAGTTTTAAGTTTCTGCACATATAAACATTTGTATGGGATGTTTAACTACATGTACCAAAAAACCCCAAAATTGACACTCCTGATTTTTGGCTTTGAAAGAAGAGTAACATTTATGCAACGTTTTTTTACGGACCATAATTGTATGTTAGAGGCACACTCTGAGAATGTTACTTGAGTCAAGTGTCTTAAACTATGAAACTTATAAAAGGTCTATCTGGACCTAGTTGCTAGGTCCTAACTTCTTTTAAATTCCACAGGGAACAGAAATTACATGAAATACCATTTCTTTCCCTCATAAAGGCATAGCTAGCACAAACCAATAGAATTATATTTCTCTTTACATGTAATTAAATGACAAAACTGGAGTTAAAAAAAAAATAAATAAAAGCAGCACAAAATCTCTTCATTATTCTATCACAAAAACCATCAAGACAGTACATCAGGGAGCACAGAATGCTTTTCAAAAATTGGAGTGCAGGTTCTACTTTTTTTTTTTTTTCTTCTTTTATTCTGTACCATTTTAGTGTAACGAGACTTTACCTGAAAATAGAAATAACCTGACATAAACTGAATGAGATTTGAAAATCTATATTGGTAAGTAACATAAAGGTAGTGTTATATGGAGTAATTTTTTAAAGAAGGTCTAATATTCCTTTGAAGCATGTGAATTGCAAGCTTGCTTTTAGTTTTGTGTCATACACTAACAAAGGTTTGCATTCTTTCCTCACTGCCCCTTTGACTTAAATTTTATATATGAATTGAAAGTGAACAATAAAAGTATCATGCCTTTTTCCTTTTAGTTAAGCCTCTAAAATCAGCAGTTTCCATATGGGTGATTAAGTCCTGTGGGAAGAAAACTAGTAATTAATTATGATAAAGTTTCAGGAATATATGGAAGGTAAAATAATCTTAAAATAGTAAAAAGCATCATCATTTTCCTAATGAAAAATATGGAAAAGATAAGCAGTAGAAAATTTTCAGAGTCTAAAGAAGAGTCTGCTGAACTATAAAAACTGGTATTATCTGTTATTTTTGTTGTGACAAAATATCTCTTTCTGCCTCAAAATCTGCTCTGGTTTCTGTCCTGATTATGTGCATGAATCAGAATAAAATATGCATCCTAATAAGGACTAATTTTGTCTTAAATAATTGTAGTACCTCTACTTAATACATTTTCTAAAAGTAAATTTGTAAATATATTTCCAATTTACAGCATAAACACTATCTGCAGATGACCAGAAGAACTCATTTCACACAATCAACATTTGGAAGGAAAGCAATGTCAAAATAATCAGTTCCATAAATGCTCTGCAGATTGGGATTGTATGTGGCTCTGTAACTACACAAATAGCTTGAATATTCTGAAATCTTAAACAAACTTGGAATGAACATCAGAATCTGTACACAAAATTTACCTGTGAATAGTAGGACACATCTGAATAAAGACAAGAAAACAGAACTTCTCTGAATCTTATTTTAATGGTATTCGGCAACCTCTTTTATCACTTGAAAACTACTCAGAGAAAACATGTTTTATTAAACTATTTAGAACAATTTACATTATATCGTATTCTAGTCTTAATGTATTTTAACTGAACTCAAAGAAAAGCTAGAATTTAATAGTAGATCAAAAGGTAAAAAGCTATTTTATAAATACTGTAATAGAGTTTTGTTTATAATATAGACATCATGTTTGCCTCGAAAGGATCTTTTTGCTTTTCTCTATGTTGAATTTTTTAGCTTGTTTAGAGTACAACATATTCACCAATGGCTGCATAATAGGGGAAAAATTAAGAAATCCTACTAGATTTTATAGTCAGTCAGACTGTTATAGGATTTTTTAAAATAAATCTGCGAATGTTTCACACAATTTTGTTTTCAGCACTTCAAAAGATACAGTTCTGTTTACTTTTTTGTAGTGCAATTGTTCTATATTTCTCTAGCATTTATTGTGACAAAATGTGATAGCATCAAACATAATGCTTCTGTTTGCTTCTGCATTTGTACCATTTTCCTCCAAAGCCTAAATAAGGTCATTATATTCAGCTTATCTCTGTTTTATTACAGTGACTGCTTCTTTGACAGGAGAAGATATTTTAGTAGGCTTCTATAGACTGTAAAAAAATTGCTCTTTAATTTAAAAATATCTTCCAGTGTTTTCACCACTAAAAATGTCATTTGCCATCCTGGCTTCTTGCTTTCTGCTTTGGAACAAGGTCCTCCAACAATTGCAAGCAGCAGATTTGTGATGTATTCAGAGCCATGTGCAATCCTGCTCACATCACAAGCCATCTCTGCATATATACTGTCTCCAGAGCACAGTGCACTGTAGCATGTGGTGGTGGCTCAATACTGACTGGGAATTAAACTCCAAATAAACCACTCAACTCCCTCCAGATCCCTACTCAAGAGTGGAACAGAGAGTGGACACTATGGGTTGAAATAACAATTTACTGAATACAAACAGCAATGGAATGAAAAATGCACAGAACAGCAGCAATACTAATAGCAAAAGCATACTAAAACAGAAGGTGCTTTGCACACAATAAAGGTGCTCACCCCCTGAACTTAGTTCTGTGGCTCCTGGGATGAAGGCAAGGTGGCAGCTGCACTACGTGACTCCCCAGACAAAGATAAACTAGTCGCTGCTCCCCACAGCCAACTTTTTCCATCTCCAAGCCCTAGACAACAGAAAACACCTTTGTGTCGTGAAGAAATGGGTCATTTTACATATGTGATCAGGCTCTCCTTAACACTGCCTGGACTATTTGCTAACTAAAAAAAACCCAAAACAGACAAAAAATCCAAAATTTTTATCAGCTGTACCTGTATCTATCTTCATCTATCTATCTATCTATCTATCTATCTATCTATCTATCTATCTATCTATCTATCTATCTATCTATCTATCTATCTATCTATTGCTTATAAAGTTTTGTCTACCAGCATAAGATCTATCTCAGACAGTCTTCTTTCTAACCTATGACAGAATTACAGAATCACAAAAGGGGGAAATATAAATTGCTAAAAATATAAGTTATACATAGCTGCAATCTTGTGGGTTTGATCTGTTACTGTGAACTAGTGTAGCATTTTCTTTTCTCAGATGATTAATCTTGTACTGGGAGGTTGCTTAGTAGTAAATGTTGCATTTGAGATACCCGACTGGTTCAGCAGCCTATTGAGAGCCTTAAAAATCCTCCTGCTTTTTCGGACTTTCCAATATCACAGGTTTGGAGGCCAAGAGATACAGAAACTCTTCCTTCTCATCATATCCGGAGGGTGTGCAATATGACCAAGTCCTTTTCAAGATTTTTCATTTGTCTTCTGAGGACATATTGGCATCAGCCATTGACATTTGACGAGTTTCTTTCAGCAAACATAAATAGATGAAAAATTTATTCTAACACGTTAAAGCTCAGAACTGCCTTAGGAAAAAATATGTCTAGCTAAATAAGTTATAAGGTTCACGTACTTGTAAACACAAGAATTTAAGATTGGTCTTGATCACGAGAAAATGAAAAAAATGGGGAAACATCCTGAAATAGCAGAAAGATACTATTCATATATTCACAGCTGAAGACTGAATGTTATTCTACATTCAGCAACACTGACTTCTTAATTCTTTTTCCTTGTAGTTTAATTTTCAATAACACCTTAAAGACAAAATTTGATGGAACTTCTCATGTAAAATCATTAAATATGTTTGTTCCTTGTTTTGACCTGCCTTGTAATCTAGAATTTGGATTTGTAACTGATGGAAAAAGTGAAATGAATGAGCAACACAGTTTTGAGCAAGATTTAATGTACTCTTCATTTTTCTTGGACAGACAGATATTGTAACAACATAATCCATTATGATTTGGTGTAGCAAAACTAGAGGCTTATTGTGATATTAAAGCAAAAATGGCCATTATCTCTCAGGAAAGGAAATAGAAACTCTTTAATGATTGAGCTGACAATCTCCACAGCCGTTAGGGACACTGATAGTAACATTTTCACCATGGTATACAGAAACCAACTCATATATTAGTATTACCTAATGTCAAATTCCCATTCACCATACTAAAAATACAGCTTTGTAGAGACTAAATTCACTTCATATAAATATAGGATTTTATTCTTTTACAGTGTTTCACTGAAAGAGAGAAAGCTGTTTATAGTGTCTGATTCCCTTATTTTCAGAAGTAGGAAGTACAAACAATCTGTAAGTTTCAGCAAACCAGAACCACATAGAGCTACAAGCCCACAGGGATGTATCTGGGAGAGCATTAGAATTTCCAGTCTGGCAGCAGAACCCTGCCAGGACATGAAACAGATCTTTGGGAAGTGTTGTGCAAGGAGAGAGGATGGCGTGGTATTCTCTGGATAGGCCTGGGTGTGGGACAGTGCTAGGTTATGCTCAAAAATTTTCACACCCACAGTAGGGTTCAAATCAACCATGGCAGGAGTGGGAGCCCAAATAATGCCCTCACCTGACCCCACACAGGTCTTTTATCATGGGAAGGCTGTCAAAGACCCACCTTCACAAGCTCAGAGGAGCTCAGCAGGGCACAATTGCAGGATCCCATATTAAAGATTCATAAAGGATGAGCAAACACATTGTCCAGACCCCTGCCAGAGCTGTCCCAGCCCTGTTCAGATCTGAAACCATCAAGATGTCACAACAGTAACTCTCTGGATCCCTTGTCAGACTAAATATGGGGTGTCTAAGGGTGTGGGGCACATTGTGGAATGCAGAGGAAGAGGAGTTCATGGTTTCAGAGAACTTACTCTAGGAAGAACCAAAAGCAGGAAAAAGGAGGGGAGTAAATTATTTGGGGAAGAACAAATGAGGGATAAAGAAGAGCTGTGGGGGAAAAAAGACCAATGGAATGCTAATATTTTTCTGGTCAGCACACTTGTCTGGCTGTTGGGACCTGGGAAGCTAGAAACGGGGTAGTCTGGAAACCAGGGACATGCACTGGGCAAACTAAGTGTCTGAACTTGCTAGACAAAGCAATATATATATATGTGCGTGTGTATGTATATGTGTATGTATATGTGTATGTATGTGTATATGTATATGTATATGTATATGTATATGTATATGTATATGTATATGTATATGTATATGTATATGTATGCACACATTTCTTTCCCCCCCTCACTATTTTATCTTCATCCTGCTCAGACACAGAGGGGAGCAGGATGAGGTCATTCATGCAGTCAGTGATGGTGTGACTGATGAGAGTGTCCATTTGTGATCTCTGCCACCACCACCTGAAGATTTCTGTAAATATGTGTTGTACATGGGCCCTGTGTACACGTACATGATGGAAATGTAACTTCAGTCTCACTATTGGTTGGAAATAGGAGCATGGAGGCACAGTAGCCTCAGCTCTTTGTCAGATTGTTAGATTTGGTCTGATGTTTTAAAGGTTTAGGGGTCTCTATAACGTGAGAATATTTTAACTATGTGTTTTTATTGAACATGAATCATATTTACTAAAATATTTGGCATTTATAAGTCTACAGCAAACTTCTAGAATCATAAAAAGAGCTATGATCTAAATATCACTAAAAACTTTTTTTCTCTTTTTCTAAAGGGTTAGAATTGTATCAACACTTGCAGATTTCAAGGTTTCATTAGCTTAATACCACAGAAAAGACACAAACAGGTTGGGCGGTTTTTTTTCTCCTGCTCTTATCTCTTTTTGTTTGCCTGTTCTTCAAATAGTTTTGAACATTTTTCTTGGGAACAGAGGCATAAAGAAGATGAGCAGTAAGTCAGAAAAGGTTTCCTAGTTTAATGACGAACCTCATTTCCTCTTCATAAACCTTTACAAGGTTTTAATATGCTCCTAACTTTATATTTGCATCTTAGTTTAAGAGGCTTTTTAGGAGCCTACAAATATTTTTCACAGTCTAGATTTTTAATGTTTATGTATCTGAAAAGCTAATGTGAATTTAAATGTTCAGAGCAAGTTTGGAAATTTATATGTATAATAATTCTGTTTTACTCACAGGAAAAAGGACAAAAATGGACATCCAGAATCTTTGCTATATCAGGAAAAAGATACATCGTATAGGAAACGTTGAATATTACTTTTAAAAAATATAAGTTTTACTTAGATGCTTTGCTTTGAGAAATTCCTAAATATACAACGTCCTATCTTAAAATATGATATTAAAAGAGAAAAAGAAGGTGAGGTAAGAAAATAAATGCTGGAGGAAAAATGGTGATAATGAGTGAGATACTGATTTGGATCTTCAATTATACTTTTGTTGAAAATTTCTTTTTTTAATTTGTTTTTTTTGTTTGTATTTAGAAACCCTTTCTATCATGTAATAGATGATGTATAGGATAAGCAAATTATAACAGGAAACCTTCTGGCTCCTACATTAATGACTGAAAACCTACTGCCAGCAGATTTTTTAGGTTTGGTCCTAGATGTATATCTCAATTTCCAAACACAATTTTTGTGAGAAGAATTAATGAAGCTGAACTGCCAGATTTCTACCATGCAAGACTTCCTATTTTGTAATATGTTAGTATATCAAACATCCCTAAAAACCAGCAATAGGAGAATATATTAATCTGTTCTATGGACAGCAGATTGTGTATGTCACCAGCTGATTCCAGTGTGGGTATGGACTGGCCAAGGGCAAGTTTATGTTGCTGGTTGGACTGCAAGAGAGCAGATTATTTCTAATTTCACACCATTGTTTAATCATTAGTCTGATCATTCGTTTAACCAAAGCACAGTTATTCTCACTCATAATTCTTTATCAAATTAGGTTACAATTGACTAATGTGTTCAAAAGCCTTTGAAGACAAGAGACAGATTAACAGATGTAACTGAAAGTCTTGCTTAAAAAGAAACAAGCTAAAATTGTCTCTTCATTACAGTAGCTAACATGATTCATTGTAATCTTTGAAGAGTCAAATTCACAAATTACATAAATTCAAGAAACTTCAGCTTATCTGCAATTGATTATGGGTCACAGAAGTAAAGGAAATTACCCCAACCTCCCATACTATTCATGTGAAGATTTGGTTGCTAGAATAGGACTTAATCAGCATACTGATCCCTTAACAGTCCAAACTCATATCTATGGAGTGACTTGGAACAAGGATGCAGTGTGAATCATTGCCTGGATAAAATCCCCCACTTTTTTTTTTTTTTTTTTTTTTTTTTTTATTTTCCTGAGGACAAGTAGTTTTGTTGGTTTTTTTGGGGTGTTTTTTTTGTTTTTTTGTTTTTGGGTTTTTTTTTTTCAGTATAAGCAAAAAACCCAGAAAGGTTTATTGGAAAAATGTGTTTCAACCCTGCTCTTTCAAAAACAGGAAGAGGATCGTGTATTGCTTCAGTGTTTCACTGTGCCAGTAACATTTTGCCTAATTGGCACACACAAGTGTGCATATATACATGAATGCATAAGTAAGTGCATGTGCATACAATAATATGTATGTGTATAGTTGAATATTAGCATAAATTAATTGTCTAATCTCCTCTGATATATATAATCATCTCTGCTACTCTTATTTGTCCTTCTTTGCTTTGTGTTTAGTTTTTACTGCCACTATTTTTAATACTTACCTTTTTTCCAGGAAAAAAAAAAAGTGAAACAGTGGATAAATTATATCATTCACAGCATTTCTATTTTAGGAGAAAGTGTCTTACTGTTTATTACAAAGACATAGCAGTTCAGCACTTGTAAATGTGTCTCAGTTATTCCTAAATTAAAATGGGCCTATGATTTCCACAGCACTTTGCAGCAGACGGGACAATCCAGTTTTAATGATAATTTCTTACAAGGTTCATCTGAAAGTAGTGATGGATTGCAGCTAGCCCCCAGATATTATTAATTTTTTGGTATAAAATGTTTTACTTATGAGGAAACCTTGTGTCAATATGACCAGATTCTAATTGGAGGAAATTAAAAGCTAAGAAATATTATCATTGTGAATTTGCTTTTCCATTTTAAAACTTAGATATTGAGCCAGAATAAAAATGTGTTCATTTTCTTGTTCTCTCACTAAGTAGAAATTCAGTAAAACCTTGAAACCATGACTGAAATCAGCCTGAACCAAGCAATTTGGCAATGTTTCACAGATCATGCAGTTTCTGTTCAAAAATGACTGAGAACAAAAGAAAAGGCGTGTCTCAGGATATATGGTCTGAACTAATATCAGAAGTAGAGAAAGAACTGCAGACTAACAGCAGAAGCAGTAAGACTGGGTGCAGCGGTAGTTAATGTTGAGAAATCTCTTGATCATTTCAGCTTACAAGACTTTTCTCAGGAGTGAAAGATTATCTAAAATGAGAATTTGTCAATCTTGGATTGTTTACTAAATTACAAGGTAAAATAGTAATTTTTAATTAATGAAATTTCTAATTGCACTATGAAATAAAGAAATACTAGGTCAATGTGTAAAAAAATAATAGGGCAGTATATAAGCACAATTGAGATCAAAATAGATTTTTTTCTCTTTTGGAAGAGAAAAGGTGAAATGGAGAAAGTGGTGTGTCTCCTTGACAATGTTTCATGAAAGAATAACACCAGGTAAACTGTAAAATTGATAGCTCTCACAGAATTCCATGTATTGTACTACAATCCATTTGGATGGAGGAAGGAAAAAAAAATATATGGCTTTGTATTCTTGTCATTCTTGGGGCTTAGAAAGCATTCACTATTCTTATTAAAATGGCATAATATTTTTAGTAGTTTCCTAGGACGCCTGACTTTCTATTCAGTCAACTCTATGCCAGTCAATTCTTTGCTAAACTCATCTAGAAAGGAACCTGATCAGACAGCAGTAACATAGAAACCAGAGATGAATTCTTATCATACTTCTCAGTTCTACCAAAGAGATTAATTACTTATCAGGTTATTCATTCCCATGTAAATTATAGTAATTTTCCAACTAACACTTAAAGGTTGTAAATGTATGCATAGAAATTAACAGAGGAAGCCACAAGTATTTATTATTAGCTGAACAACCAATGTCTATACGAGCATTCTAATAAAAAATCCTGAGCATATGTAGGCTCACTCCAGTAGAAAAGTCTAGACATAGATTTACTAATTTAATTTCTATGCTACAATTTAATCAAAACTGACTGCTGGCTATTTTAAAAATTATTGTTTATTTTTAAACTACTTTTTGTGCCACCATATCCAAGTATTGTTATATTGTTTCAAAAATTTCTCCCTTAACCCACAGGAAGAAACTTTTTCAATGTGTTTTACCAATATGCTGAATCTATATAATATCACTCTACAATATTCAGTCACACCCTGCAAGATATCACAAAATGCAAAAATTTATTTACAGAGCAAATAAACCTTATATTTCTCATTTAAAAACAATTTGTTTTTTTCTGTCTATATTCATAATAGCATCTCAGGAAGAAAATCTCCTTTTTGTATTTCTTTGTGTTCATCAAAGACAAGGTATGTATCCGTATCGGTATCTTTTATTAGTAGCCTGCAACTTATTGTTTTAGTTATTCCCTAAAAGAAAAGCATGTCTATGAAGTGTTTCTCCTAGATGGTGAAGAAGGCTTATATTCAGTCCCAAAATTTTTACCAGTCAATTCAGATCTCTGATGTGGGTGAGCTATATTTCCCTTAAAATTTTGCAATCACACCTGAGTAATAACTGTTTTTATTTAGAACTGTTTACTCCAAGCCTCTCACAAATCTGTGGAGGAAAATGCATTGAGCTGTTAATACTCATTCTTTTTTTTGACATGAAACAATAATGACTACAGAAAATACTTGGATTATGAAAACATTCAAATTAAAACATAGCAATACCCTGGAACTCCTAATTTACCTTTTCTTCTGCATAGGTTCTGTTTTCAATTCTCTGACCTATTTCTCTTCATGTTTATTTTGGGTTTGGAATTTGAGGTTCTTTTTTTTTTTTTTTTTGTTGGTTTGTTGTTGCTGTTGTTTTTTGGAGGTGTTTTGTGGTTTGTTTGTGTTATTTGGGGGCTTTTTTGTCATCACAAGAAAATATTAGAATAACTTCACTCGAGCTTTGTAGCATCACTCTTAAATTTTACCTTCAGCATTTTGTTAACCCAAGACCAGACGAGACCATTTATCTCTCATTATATCTGTTGCCCTCTGATATGAAGCAGTTCACTGAGCAGAATAATTTTCTCACATACACATAAATCCTTTCATTCATTCAGTAACTGAAAAATATTTGACAGTGGCTATAAGGCCACCCGAAATTAAGGAAGAAATTTAGCTGGTAATCTACATCTTTCTACCAGGTTCATCAAAAATAATTTTTGGTTCAAAAGCTACTTATTGATCCAGTTCCATAAGTGTCTTGGGCCGACAAAGAATCTGCAGATCTTTATATTTTTATTAGGTGTAGAAATACATTCTATGAATTAAATAGGAACCTCACATCTATGATTAGATCACCTGTTTTTACTGCTATGTTAATGTGGTGAGACATGTCCTACACATTTTCTGCATCACACAGATCTGTGAAGAGATATAAGCACCTTTAAAAAGTACTCCTGCTCACGAACATAACTCCCTCCCACCCTTTCTCCTGTTTTCCCTATGGTTTAGTAATTCTCAGTTGTAAATACCAAAGATTTCTTAAATAACCAAAAATGTGCTAGGGAATATTTGAGTGATATGTTATCTTTTATCATGAGACATGCATCTCTGCCCCAGGAGAAATGAAGCTCTTGTCTACATGGTATTCATTTATTTCTTTTTGTTCCCTTTGAGACATTGTAATCCGGGAGAGGATTTAAACTCTTAGTATTCATGGCTGCATTCTCTATATTGCACTATTAGATAGCACAATTCTCCATTTAAATAAAGAACTACATTACAGCTATCCTGATCTGTTGCCTTGCTTTTTACAGTTTATCTCTCACCAATCCATTGCTTCTTAAATTTGGCATTATTAAGGTGGCATATTTCTTCATTAAGGATGAAAAAAATAAAAATGTAACCATATAATTTCCTGTTAAAATTTTTTGGCTTTATAACCCTATTTTAACTTATTTCCAATTTATTTGCATAAAACAGCTTTTTAGATATTTGTTTGTGTTACAAAAGTGTTTTCTGTTGTTGTGGGTTTCTTTAATTAACATTGATAGTCTCCATATTGCTGTATAAAGATACATTATATTTACTCTGTCTATTCATTTCAAATCTGTTCTTCTCCATATCACTTGTCCCCGAAAACTTTTCCCATATAAAAAGCTATTAAAAAAAAAAAAGGTAGAAATATTGTCATTAAAAAATCAACTGCATAAAAATCTACTATTTACTAAAAATTTCTATCGTAAAAGTCACACAACAAAAATCTTTTTAATCAGTCTGGTTGTTGGAAGTTAAAATCAAATGTTGATAGCACATTCCCTCAGAATCCTTTCATACACAGCTAAAGAAAAGGCTGTCTTGAAATGTAAGCTGTTCTTACTAACAGGAAGGAGGAAATTTCTTTTTGCCTCTTTTTTTCTCATTACTTCTGTTGTCTCAGTAATCACAGATGCTGTGAAGGAATGTGGTAGAGGAAAACAAAAAGCAGTCTACAGTGACAAATACTGTGAAATGTTTACAGTTAAGATTAGAAAGCAAAGCCTCACATTTTGAAATATTTTTCTTAGAAGAAAACTCCAAAGCAGATTACTTCAGCCAATGGTTGATTTTTTCTTAACCCTTGATATTAACTTAAAGGTTGAAGGAGGGTTTAAGGATTCATGACTGCATCCTCTCAAAGCAATTAGACAATGTCACTAAGTGTATTGGAAAGTATTTTCAGGTGGGCCTTTTCAAGAAGAAGCTGGACCAAGAGTATTCAACATTAACAAGATACATAATGATGGAAAGTAAGCAACATGAATTTTAAAATGGAAATAATTATTTGTGTCATTTGCTTCATAACTGCTTTAAAGGTAGATAGATGTCCCAGAGCCCTTATAGGAACATATGCATACACACCACACACATATAAAAAATAAATGAAGTATGTGCAAATTCTTGTAGGCATTTGTCAAGAAGTAGAGAAACCAGTGAAAGACATTAAGTGAAATCAGAAGGTCACAGACAATGGTGGCTCAAATGGATGAAAAGATGGGCACTCAGCTGCTCAAAACTACTGTTGCACACTTAAATCAAGGAAGCTGTTCAAACTCAGATTTTGTCAGAAATACCTTGTCTAGATCAAACGAATGGTATAACTTGTGCACAACAGAACTAGGAGTATTGTAGCCATCCAAGTGTGGTTTAACACAAATCTTTATTAAGTGACAACTATCTCATTAGATTAGATCCTGTTGCTTTTGGCTTGTTTGCGGACAAGGTTGTAATAACAAGGGCAACAGATGATAGAAACAGTACCAAAAAAAAAAAAAAAATAGATCTAGAAGTAATGAAAACAGAAAAATAAAGGTTCAGGACAAACTAAATTAAAAAAAAAATAGAAGATAAAAAATTTATAAAAAAAGAAATTAAGCATAAGTAAAAATGTAAACTATCATGAAATGGATTAAAACATCAAATATAGTAAAGTTGATAGATGCTATTGAAGTTATGAATAAGTAATCATGGCAATGATCTGTTTTTGATTGTTGTTTTTTGGTTGCTGTTTATTGTTTGTTTTTTGTTGTTTTGTTTTGGTTTTAGTTATTGTTTTGTTTTGGGGTTTTGTGGTGGTGGTGGTTTTTTCCTTGTAAAATTCTACCTATTGTGTTATTACAGATGACAAGCAAAAAGAGGTTACAAAATGCTGTTTCCTGATTGTGATCCAGGGAGAGCCGAAATCAAGACATTAGAAATACATATACACAGTAGATGGTTTTTTTTAAAAACTTATTATCAATGATGTCCTAAGAATGTACAGCACAACCATAATCTTGCAAGAGGGATGGTAAGCATTCAATCTGTGTGCTCAGTACTTGGTATAAAAGAAACCTCATGAGATTTAGTAATTCAAGAGCCAAATCCTTGCACTGACTACATGAAGTATAAATAAATAAATAAACAAACAAAACAATAAATAAATAAATAAATAGAGAATGAGAGAGAGAGAGAACACGAGCATAAGAAAAAATCTCTAGTAAGTATATCTTCAAAATACAGAGGACATTACATTAGTTTAAGCAGTGTGGCAAGAATATATAAGAAAATAAGAGTCATTCTCCCCAAACACTTTGTTGATATAAAGAGAAAAGAGATTTTTACATTGGCAGTACCAGAAGTAGCCACTGGATAATTTGATTTGAAGGACTGGGACCATAACAATATCTAGAGGAAGATAGAGGTGCCATGTTATCTCCTGCTGGGTTTTGTTTGTTTTTATACTTTTCCTCATTGCTTTGACCATGAAATTCACCCTGAAAATACAGCAGACTACTCTATGAATCACATTTAAAATTGGCAAACACAAGAAGTTAAAGTTGTAATTTCCAAGAACTCATGTCCATGTAAACAATGAAAAAGAATTTCTTGACAAGTTTTGGAAAATGTGATCCTTGATATAAAACTGTGGACTTGGTTTCCTGTCAGAGTATGGGGACATGGATTGTGATAACTTAAAATACTTCAGATTTTAAATAAATATTTAATAAATTCTAGATTGTCATATTATTTGTAATGCATGTGTGAAAAAAAAAAAAAAAATAAATTCTCTTTGTTACCAGAATGCCAGGAAGAATTGTCTTCATAAGGGAAAAATCTATACTACTTTGAAAAAGAAGAAATATGGTTGCCTGGTAAGTGTGTGCTCACACATGCTTTTGTGAATATCTATCTGAGAGTAGGAAAGATCAGAAAGACCAGACAAGCTTTTAAATCTGTGTCTCTCCTGGAACTGAGAACATTATTCTTGGAATTTCTCAACACTGCAGCACACATAGGGTAGATTTACTCATGTGAAGAGTAAGTGTACTTACTTCTGCTAGATAAGTAAGAAATATTTAAGAATTGAATATTGTCTTATCTTTCTTGATGTCCTCTGCTAATTGCAATACACTTCAGTAATTTTATACGGTTAAAAACCCAAAACAACAAAACAAAGCAAAAAATCCGAACAAACAAACAAACAAACATACAAAAAGCCAAAATAATAAAAAAACCAAACCAAACAAACAAAAACCAAAAAAACAAAAAAACAAACAAACAAAAACCACAACAAAAAAAACAAGAACAGAAAACAAACCAAAAAGAAGTAACCAAACAAATAAACCCCAAAACCCAAAAAATCCCAACCCAAACCTTAAAATAAGAGCAGTTTAGTTCTTTTCTCATAGTAGATGTGCACAAATGCTAGTAGAGTTTTTGGAGCTATAAAGGGTTTCTTCAGTGTCCGAGCATTCCTTTAAAAATGCAATGTTGGAAAGAAAGACAAACCTGCAATTCTTTCGTTTCAATGAAAATCTGGTAATTTTCATCAATGTCTCCATTATATGGTTATCCCAATAAATGTTAGAAAAAATTACTTTTAAAATATTAGATCTGCCAAACCATCAAGACATCTTAGAAATAAATGACAAATCTTATTTTGTGACAAGTGAAAAGCTATCAGTGGTAAATCCAGAAGCAAGATCATGACAGTGACAAAAATGTACTAAAACATAGCAAAAAACAAGCATGAGAGATAATGAAAGTGCCAGAGAAGCCAGCTCTTGGATTTGGAAGATAAATGCCCTCTCCCCACAGAAAATGTGGAGCAAAAAGCCAAACAGAGAGAGAAAATATGTTGAAATAAATACCTAGCAAGACAGCACATTATGGAGTATTCAAAGGTAACATACTGTGTGTTTAGAAATCAGAGGGACTTGATAGATACCTGTCCTTAAGTCTCTTTATGCCCTGAAAATGCCTAGGTTTTGAGCCTAGGATGTTCAGCAAGTGCATTTCCTCTGCCTTCAAGAATGTATCATATTAATTCAGTAGAAAAAAAAATCTGTTATTCATTCACCTTCAAGTTTGCAGAAGCTGAAAATAGCTTTAAGGCTTAATGTAAAAAGGAAATCAAAGCTGATACTTCCAACATTGAAAAAGGGAATATTAGAGTAAGAAATCAGAATAAATAGTATTTTTAAAATTTTTTTTTCTTTCTCTTTTCCCTTTAGAAATACCATAGGGTATTATTTTAGTTGTAAAGACCACTTACACTTAAATTTCTAACGTAATACTCAAATATTCATTACTGAACCTGATGTTCTTTCTATTGAATTTAATGGCAAAATTCCCATAGATTTCAAAGTAGGCAGAACCAGGCCTGTTATACATTGCTGATATGCAAAATCATGATAGAATCATTAGTGAAGCATTTTTCAATGAATTTTTGCATGTTTTCAAGTAAGTATATTCATTATCTTGATTATTTCCATGGAGAATAATTATACACATCTCTGAAGCTCTTATCAGTGTAAATATTAAAAAGGGGGAATATGTAAATAGATTAACAAAATATCTTCGGGCAATTTGAATAATTATCATACATACTGCTGCTGGAGAACTGCCTACTTCTAGAGTTCTACACCTGCTACTTTAAACTCACTTTTGGCTCTGAACTTCCTAAAAAAATTGCTCTATCACACACAAGGAAGATCAAGACTGTAGTCTGCTTTGCAGCTCTTGAACTATTTTCCAGGGAAAATCATTAACTTTAAAAAATGTATTATACAAATGATAAGTACTAAAATGCCCATATAAATTAACAGAAGGGAATAATAATTAAATTTACAAATTCAAGAGAATAACCTTTTCCAGTTTTGTAGAAAATGTTTTATCTTAATTGTAATTTCATCCTGATTTATTCTTATGACAGACAAGACAAATCTGTAGCTACCTAATAAAGATTACTTTTGCCACTCATGAGACTTAAATTTCAGTTTGAGATTGAAGGTGTAAATCAGTTCAGTTAAAAGTTAGAAGTACTGAGGTGTCTGTAAATCATATCTGCCAACCTATATGGATTTTGTGGTATTCTTATTTTGAGTGATACTCAACATCATTTTTATTATTTTTATTTTTTTTTAATCCGGCTTCCAGAATCTTAATGAGGCATTTAGGTGTGAATATCCCTATTTAACTCTTACATTTAGATTTTTTTTTAGATATGTGATGATTTCTAAGCAGGGCAGTTAAAGTAGTGTGAGCAGTGATCCAACTGATAATTCACAAAGCGTTCAAACTAAGTTGCTTAAACTTAGGTTTCTAATATCATTTATGATGTCCTTTGGTGTTCTAAATTCCTTAATAAGTCTTATAGCTTTGATACAAATTGCACAGAAAACATGCATCTTTTTGATTTGGTGGATGGGAGCAGCACTGGTCAACCCAAAAGGTGCACAGAGTCTGTCTGTTGGCTGCTCAAGAAGCCAAATGGAGCTATACCTGACCTGAACTGAGTCTTCAGAGTAAATTGAATTTTCCCTTGTGTGTGATGACCTAAACTTATCTACATATGTGTAGGCGAGATAATCTGGAGCTCAGTACTATCTAAGGATGTTTCCAAGAAAAATGCAAAATTGATACCTATATGTATCAGTGTCAGGTTAGATATTTACCACTCATTTCTAGTCTATTTCTTTCACCATCAGCTTCTGTAGCTCAAATTATTTAGAGTAGTTGGTTAAATTAATAGTTTATGAAAGTTCCTGAAATAAGAGTACTGAATCCTTAAACAAGTAATGGGCCTCACGTGCTAACAAATACTAATTAACATCTTTAATTTATTCCTTTACAGATTTAGAATTCAATTTTACATATGAAAACACTGATAGAGAGACATCCTTCTTATACAGCTTGGAGTTTTAATTTTCACAGGGAGGAAGAGATTACATACGTAAGTATTTTATGGTTCACAAGAGAACTTATCAAATCAGAGCAATGTTTGAATAGATCATTTCATTTAGTAAAATTACTTAACACTTAGATAGCTTCTAGAAACTGAGGATGTTTCTTGAAAAGATCTTAAGTCTAAAATATCTAATATCTTGTTGATTACAAAATAGGGTAATACCCAATGGCTTCAGTAGTCTTCTCTGCAGCTGTAAAAAGGTTTCCCTTTGCAAAGCTGGAAAGATGGTTAGAGTATTAGCACCTAATTTTAAGGCATATTTGATTTAGGAAAATATCTATCTATCTATCTATCTATCTATCTATCTATCTATCTATCTATCTATCTATCTATCTATTCTATCCATCTATTCCATCCATCCATCCATCCATCCATCCATCCATCCATCCATCCATCCATCCATCCATCCATCCATCCATCCATCTATCTCTCTTTTTAACCAATTAAGACCAGGAAAAGGCAAGGACATGAAAGGGTTGATCTATTGCAGGACTGTTCTTTAAGGAAAGCTTATCAAAGTCTTTGTTGGGATTGTTACCTGAGATATTTTTCTGTCAATCAGAAATGCTGCACAGACATCCCTTGATGATACTTCTACACTATTCAGACTAGAGGCTTGTCTTTGGGGATGAGCAAAATCCCAAGGAAGCCATGTGAAAACAGCAACAAGGAAGCCAGAAGGACAGTAATTTCTGTCATACTCCTTATCTGCTTAGGCCTCAATATATATTTTGTACTGAAACACAACACCGGTATGGAAATACCAATTCAGATTATGAAGCAGACTATTACAGAAAGAGACAAACATGCACAGAAGTAAATTCTAGTAAGGAAATATTAAAATTGTGGCTTTTGGAGGACTTCAGGGCTTTAGGCTACATGAACAAATTTTGTAGTTTGAGAATATTTTCAATTACTCTCTCATATTTCCCTAATTTTTGTTTGTATGAAAAAATGTCTAGCAATATTCATAATTACATTTTCCTACCAGCATTAAACCAACTGCTGCTTAGCCCACTCTCCTTATTTCAGTAATCTTTCCCACATCAGCAGTTAATGAATGCCAAAGAAATTAATATTAACTTGTTTTGGGACTGAGATGCCACATTAATGGTCTTTTTCAGAAAATATTATCATTTTCCATTGGGTTGACTTGGTCTCGGTTCACCAGTGTAGAAGTGAAAGACTCATATACCTTTATTCAATCTTCCAAATTAGTTTGCATTAGCTATTCACTTTAAGGCCAGAAAACTGGAAGAGACTGATAGAAACCTATGTCACATTCTTTATATGATGGATGAAGTAAATTAGATTGTGTCATCCCCTGAAACAAAAGTGGAAATAGACAACAGTTACAAATATGACAATATCTAGTATATGGGAAAAAAGCAAATACTTCTGTTCAGTTTCACCTTTTGATAACTATTGGCTAGTTCACTGTCTTCCAAAGCTGGAAACTTGGTTTATCCAGCATTCCATGTGAGGGAAAGCTCCTATCATTCCTGGCCATAAAAGCAATAGAAGTTAGAAACAACCCTCAGTTAAAAGCCACATGAAGCACAAGACCCATGGACCAAAAGCATCATGGATCTAAGCAAATTAAAATTTAAATTCTCTCCCTTCAGTTCGTTTAAGTTGCTCTTCCAGTTTTTCTGGGTGACCACAAGATTATATATCTTCTTTGGTGTATCAACTGATGTAGACTATGACATAATTAAGAGTTGTTTACAAACTGTCTTTTTATTGCTTCTCTCAGCTACACCAACACCAAGCACCAGTCTCTTTAGGCTTCTGCGACTTGTGCTTTATTTATCTTTACAGGACTATAGTGGGTGATTTAGGCTAATCTTGGTGAAAGCTCTAGAAAGACCTGTGATACAAATACAAATGAGTATGTAATGGAGAGGAAACAGTATATAGTAGCATTAAAAATATTTTATTCACTTTTCCTTCTTCTTTTAAACTTTCTGCATCTGTATCTAAAGTTTGTATTAATTTTTGTATACTTCAATACCAATGATTAGCGATATTGTTTCCAAAATTGAAACTATTGCTCCTACCACAGTAGGCTACAGACTCTCTTCACTTTTCTTCATAATGAAGTATTTACTTCTAAATAATTCATATATCGTATAAGGATCCAGGTTAAATATAGTTTTTTCAAGCTCACACTCAAAGGTATACTAAGGATATGTTAAGCAAAGAAAGACAAGAAAGAGCAGTGCAGTTCCCCCATAACCTGAAGGAATTAATTTCTTATTTTTCCTTTCTAGCCTCTATGGAATTCTTTAACATTAATTCTGTCAAGACGTAGCTTAAACATAGAAATCAGTGCATGAAGCTGCCAGAACACTGAATTAAACAAAAGTTCATGGTTCTATAGGCACAAATCCCAGAGAACACTGTTAAAAATAAAACAAGAACAAGAGATTCCAGTTCATCCCATGTTATCAAATAGGTCAGTGATTTCTGTCCACGGAGTCATGGCCAGCTTATCTCTTCCAGCTCAAAGAAAGATGTGTTAATTGCAAAGTGAACAGCACATGATGTTTTACTATCCACTAAGAATTCTCTGGCCTGAATTTCACCTCTGCCTTAGATTACTGCAGCATGAGCTGAAATGTCTGAAATTAACTGAGCTACAGAGAATTACAATAGAATTTCAGCAGCTAAACATATAATAAATGTATTTCAGCATCAGCACACACGGAGTATATATATTTAATTTAAAAAATGTATATGGGTTATGGCTTAGAAATCACATTAATATTTATGTAACCTCTTCACTAGGAAAAGCTGTTGCATTAAGGTTGCAAACAGTTGCCATTAAATCAGTGGGTGACCCCATATCCATAATGTAGTAGCAGTAATTGCCACACACTTGCACCATCTCCCTTGGCTGTCCTTCTACTGATTAAATGGAACCTTGGGTGACTACACTCATCTTGCATTTCTGAAGCAGAATAAACAGCACTGCAGCATTCACTTGCTGAACACAAGTGTTCTTTTGCACGAGGGCTGAGTAACAAAGCGTCAAACCTGGGCAGTGTTCACTTGCCTGGCTGTCAGAATGAATGCAGAAAGAATCATTGTGTGAAGTAAATTGTTTCTGGGTTAAAAATAAACAATGCCTGAACCAAAAAATTATAAGTTAATGGTAGACCTACCTTGATTGAATAACTCCCCATGCTCCATATCTAAGAATTCCTCATATTTAATGAGTACAATGATGAGTTGTATACTTAGAAATGACCTTTTCAGATAGTTGAAGATGCTACGTTTGTTAGTCTCCACCTTCTGAGAAGAGCCTACAGACACTGACAATTGTTGAAGGATCTAACTTTGGTCTTGTTTTATAGGTTCTGGTAAATGCAAATCATTGTTACAAAAAGGAGCACAAGAAATATGAAAAACAATGTAAAGCGATAGAGTTTCTTTTATCACTTATATCAGTGTATTAGAGTAAAGGAGATCAGGGTACGTTCTGAGATGCTGTGTCAGAAGCACTTTTTTCAAATATATGTTTGACAGGGAGTGATGTGCTAAGAGATGAGGGACATGAAAATGTTTGTTTATTTACCAAACTTCCTATCAAAACTGCTGACCTATACTTCCATACTGGAGGTGGTTCACCTAGTGAATCAAAGATGTGACTTCATTTACTAGCCACAGGGTGATTTCCTCATAACAGACAACAGTTATTAAAAGATGAATCATAATCATATGATCACGTTGAAAACATTAGCAGATGTTAAATCGTTACAGTGATCCATTTAGCAAAATCAGACTGAAGAAGTGAGTCCAGTGGGGATTTTGATATGGAGAAATGAGACAGCAGTGGAACTGATTGGTCTGTAATATTGAAAATCAGTTTTGAATTAGCGTGTTGCCACTGAGAATGTTACTTGTCTGATTTCTAAAAAAGTACATAATCACAAGCACTTAGCATACATTTCCATCTCTGTATGTATTTGGATATAAATAAATGACTGGATTCTTCTCAGCTAATTTGGGAAAAAAAAAAAAAAAAACAACATAAAAATAGATAGAAATATAAATATAGAACACACTGATTTTTTTTTAAAAAAATAAGTCCTGCTTTTTTATGTATACCTTAGCTCAAATAATGTTAAAGAGGTAGGAAATGGTATGCTGTGTATTCACAAGTCTAATCCATACATGGATAGGTGTGTGAATTGAAAAACACAGGTAACCAGAGGCAGCCACTAAACCACAGCTGAAAGGCAAAGAGTAGTGTTATTTCATTACCTCACTGACAACTCCAGGCAGCAGAGACACACAGAAGAGGCTCTGTTAGGCTAAGCTCATTCTAGAAACCAGGGAGGCTCAAGCATGCCTGTGAGAGTGTATTGTCTCTCTACAGGAATTCTACTTCTCAAAACAGGCAGAGGATTGACAACAGTAGGCATAATAAATGGAGTTTTCCCACACAGACGGTGTTTAATCTCTAATTTATTTGTTCAGTTTATAAATACAGAATACTTTGTATACCATCTCTTAACAGCACAAAAATAATTAGCAATTACTGTTGTATCCCTCTGTTCACTTTCACTAATGAAAAACTCCACATTTATTACATTACATCAGGAAGCCAACTAACTGACCTTGATTCATTTATCCTTATTCGTATTTGATACGGATGTAAAATCAATACATGGAACTGCATATTATTTTTGAATATTGCAGAGAGAAACTAAATCTAAATAGCACATTACTCCTATATACTAGATAAGAATGTGAGGTTAGGTGGACATTTGACTTGACAAAGTTGAGTGAGTCTTGTTTTGTCTTGAAAGGCTGTCTTTGGGGATATTGTGAATTATCAGTTGTCCTGCTTTTCATTTTTTTACATCCCCATAAATTAAGCATGCTGCATAATGAAAGATTAAATTAAAAACTGGGGTCCTGACCTATTATATCCTTGTTATTTGCATGAATTTAATATATAATTCCCTGCCCTGTAAAGAGTCATGAACATATTTAACTTTCTTCACTTTAGTAATCTTTAATGCAAAATAAAGGTAAACATATAAATAAATCTAATTTTAAAATAGTATTCAAAGAAAATACCAAGGAGACATCTCCTATATACAGTAAGTGGTTCTGTATTTCCTTGGATATCAAAGAGAAGCTATTGAGCATATTGAGATTCACAAACCAGCAAATTTACTAAACTTACTGGAGAAGTCTCAAGTTACCTCAATGTTTAGACAATTGATAATTCATTTTCTCTGTCATTCAAAACCACATTGCACAATTTTAATATTAATCTCGGTAGGAGAATTACTTCAGATTTCGAATCTTTCAAACATATTTGAGAAAATTTCTAAATTAAAGATGAGTAGATCACTGATGTCTCTTGAGCAACAAAAAGCTATAATTACCACACACTAGTACTCTTAGCATAAAAATAAACAATATATCATAAAAGAGTGCTTCACTGTTCTTTTTGAGGTTGAAAGAATTGAGACCAATGCAAGTTACGTATTTCTCAAAATTGTCTGTATGTTTTCCAGAGACAGGATCTTGGAAGTACTGGGTGCCAGACTTCAAAAAACCTTAAATTCTTCATCCAAGTCAAAGTTGGGGTTTGTGCCAGTGGTTTAGTAACTCAGATGTAGTCTCATGTAACCCTGCTCAGATTCTGATTTATCTCAGTATTTGGTCTCCAGCATTCACTTCAGTTCAAACAATGACTGTATTAGGTTTCAGCAAGAGTGATACATTTTTTTGCTGTGATCTCTGAGTGTTTTATTATGCACTACTTGGGTTTGCAATTGCACTGAAATTTTAAAATCTTTGTTCAGTCCCTCATCTGTGAATTTCATTTCTCAATTTGTAAATCAAAGTTGCCAAGAATTTATTTAGCTGAGAGCCAGAGCCTTATTTCACTTCTGCTTTAAATCTGCTGTAGCACATAGCTTACTTGATTTTTCTTGTGTGTTTGGGGCTGCACAGAGTTCCTGCTGAGGTTCTGATATGCGTGCAAAGCAAAGTCTGCTCCTAAAAGAAATTAACAGCCCTCTTATTGCTAATTAAAAGCTCTTTGCTTTCTCTCCACATGGCCACGGCAGCTGCTTCACATCCTCTCAATGTTTCGAAAACACATAAATTCAAAGACAATATTGTGAACAGCACCTGGCACTTGCTGCACCTGCCGTGATGAGACTATATTTCATTCTGTCAGTAAATTAAAATTCTCCAGAGCTGAAAAGGATGCTTTTTTCCTCATTCAACCTCTTCCATTTTCCCCAGTGGTAAAGAGACAGTAGTTTTGCTTCCATTTTCGATACTAAATATATCATATTGTTGTTTGCTTCAGTGGTGCAGACACCTGCCTCCTGCTGTAAATGTTGTGTTCCACTTTGGAAAGATTTCCCCAGGGCTCCACATTCAAGTATTGGCTTGTAACTATGGCTTAATATCATGTCAAAATCTCTTAAGGAAGATGCAGCTTGTCAAGTCATTGCAGGACTGAACCTCCATCTAGTGAAATTCTGATAATATCCTTTGAGTGTTTGAAGCAAAGGAAGACAAATAAAAGGCTAGCAAGTCATTTGTAAAGATAATAGCTAACAGCATGCATTTTCCCTTTCCCTCCCCCGCTTTCCATTAATGTTGATAAAGGGAGAAGAGCAGACTACAGGTCAGTGATCTTTGTTATTTATATTCAGGTCAAAGAAAGTTCCATACTTTTGTGTTTTGAGCAAAATGGAAGCAAAGAGAAAAAAAAACCTCAATCAAATTGTGGTAGATTTGAGCTCTGATATTTTGATCTCAGAGCTTACTTTTAGAAAAGCAATGGCAAACAGGAAGCTTTTCACTATGAAGAATTTAACAGACAACAACAGAATTTGGCTTCATCCCTGTGGTTTGATGCTGTTGTGTTTGCTACAGTACAGAAGTTTTTTGGTTTTTTTTTTTTTAAATCCACAATTATTAGATAATAATATAATAATGCATTAGGAGTGGGATGACAACAAAAACTATTATTTGGGATTTTAGTAGAAAAAGGGAGGGAATTTCCCAGTAGCTTTTACTAGGGGTTACATGAAAAAGGTATGCAGATGTTATCAAAAGGGTATGTGTCCCTTTTTTTTTCCAAACTGAGGAGATGGATCTCTAGACAAATATTAATCTCTTCGTAAATTTCTATATAGTTCAAAAAGTTTTACTAATATTCCCCAATAAAGGGAAAAAAACAAAATCCAACAACAAATCCCAACACCACTTTGGATTAAAAACTAAAAGGAATGAAGATCTTAATTTCAGTGTTATTTTTCACCCTAATAGCATCTCTTTAATAAAATAAGTATAAAGCCATCAAGAGCAGCAAAAGGACTTCACTATATTACTGTTCCTTTCCTTTCCCAAACTCCTTGCTTTCAGTCCTCAGCTAGAGTCCTCCCAGCAGACCCAGACCTGTAAGTCTTCAGGCTTGAATGAGTGTGGGCATGCTTGGCATGAATGCAAAATCTCACAGTTTAACACGTCATAGCAAACTCTTCATGGAAGAGGCCAAGGAGAACTCAGTTCCCACTCAGAGCAAAATGTGATACATAGCAAAGGAAATACTAACATTTGATTGAAGAGTTGTAGCAGATAGAAGGGAAATAATATTTGGGTTGTTGAAACCCTTAAAATCCTATTTTTCATCTTATGCCTGTTACTTGCATGTAACATCTAACACACACTAATAGGTCTAAGTGAATTTTACTGATGGCTGAGCAAATCTATGTGGACTCACATTACCATCATTGAGAAGACCACATGAGAACTGAAGATCTGATTGATTATTTTGGAAGCTTATTTTGTGGGTTTCTCTACCCTAAGCCAATTATGATATCCCTAAGAAAGAAAGTGAAAGGTGTACATGTTACATCTAGCAAGCAAATTCTTCAAAATTTTTAGCTGTAGTCAAGTAGGAAAAGAACTGGGTTTCAATTGTGACAGTGTTGAACTTGTTTTGAAACAAAAAAACAATTGAGAAAACATGATAAAAAAAGCCAGTCAGAGGAACTTCTGAAACAACACAAAATACAATTAGTACTTTGTTATGTTCTCATATCAATATCTCATAATACCATTATGTTGAATTAAAAGATGATATTTTGAAAGTCTATTTAAATCATTTGGTAATTAATCTTTTTAATGCTCAGCTATTTCTAATGTTTACTCTTAAAAAAGTAGTTACTTCAAGTCATGCATATCTGATCATCTCTAGTTAAATAATTTTTAGGCAGTATTATTGCATCTGGGTACCATGACAGATTATAATATTTAGAAGTAATCATATTTCTTTCTTTTTTAACTATTTTTCCCAATTTTTTTTTAAAAGCCTAACACTTTATGTAGGATATTTCAAAGGCTTATGCTGTTATGATGTTATCATTTAAATCACTTATTAAAGACATATAGTTTTAAAAACAAGATATATTGATTCTGTTTTCTGTTTTTTCACCATGCATCTCAGAACAATATCATAACCTTGATACTCATTAACTTTTCTCCACCAGGATATTTTTCAACTTCTGTTGATAATATCAATCATGCAGTTTTCCATGCATCATGTAACTTATTTTTTTACTAACTTTTTGAAGCAGAATAGTTTGTTGTTTCCAATTCATTAAAAATCAACATCATGAAAATTTACTTTGGAATAATTGGGGGTCTAGCAAAGATTTTCTAAGATGCATTTTCTTTCTTGGTCAAGTCAAGACACTTTTCTTATGAAAAATACCAGTCTGCAAAAACCAAATACTTTATTTATCTACTTCAGAGGGTTATTTATTGTTTCATAAAAAAAAGGGAATGCTTTTAACTTCGAAAAATTAATCTTACTTTTCTTCGTAATTTCATCTATTTATTTTTTTCTCTTAGAAATTATTTATGCATGAAAATTTTACTTGAATATTTTGGTTTTATATTTAATAACAAATGAAAGTGTTCAAAATTTGGAAAAACACATTAACTTAACTATAATATGTTTTAATTTTAAGAACACTCAATTTAGTCAAGTTTATGAAAGCTTTTGATTTGCTATCAAACTTTGGGAAAGCTGATAGGCTTTATTCACAAAAGAAGTAAACTCATAATGACTACTGTTCATAGAAAAAATGTCTTTATTCATTGTTTCTGCTTCCTTCCCTATTCCTATCACAGTCCATTTTTCATTGAGAGTAAATATCTTTTATTTTCCTATACTTCTGTTTTGGTTTATTGTCCATTTGGCATGGCATACAACTAATTAACAGTGAACACTAATCCTTCTGAAAATACTCTTCTGAACACTAATATCCTATTCATAGTAGGTATAGATATAACAGCAGCAAGTTACAATGTCAATAATGTTTGAATAGAGAAAAAATTGCCTATGTCTTAAATAAAACCATCATTGAAGTAAATTAAGTTTTTAAGCTCTAAAGACGTACTTTTTCAAGTATGTATTAAGTGTTACTTATAAATAAGAATGACTTTTTGAATGACCTCTCAGTCACAAAATAAGCCATGGAAGGAATAACTCCCATTGTTATATGCCAAGTTTTCCTTGGTGTTTTCCTTTTTTTGTTGTTCTTTTGCTACACCATCAAAATTCATATATAAGTAATAGGAGACATACTGAGTCAAAAGGTGCTGTCCATAAATTATTGATATTAAATAACAGAATGACTGAAATTGGACGAAGAAAGAATTAAGTGAGATAAACATCATCTAATCAATGTGAATTAAACAACTTCTGTTTGCTTTGATATTTAAAGTTAATTTAGATAATATCACTCATGTAGTACAACTATTTTTTTTACAAGGCATTTAATTTGAGGAAAAATATTAATTTAATGAATAAATTTGACTGATAAAACTTCATGTAATATAAATTAATTTGATTAAAGAACAAGCATCACACAAATCTCAGAAGGTCATTCCAAATAAGCAATCATTATTAAAATATTTAAAACATATATTGGTGTCATGTCATAATCAACTCTTGCCTTACTCTCTGTCATTGCTTATTTGTAAGAAAATTAGAACTCATCAATGACAAAGTCAACAATAAGTAAGAAGTCACTTGTAAGAAAACACCTGGATTGCATAGTAGACTGGGAATACCCAAAAATAACATTTTGCAATGGCGAAATATAAGTGACAAAGAATTAAAATACATTTTCCATGTGAGATCTCTATCTATGTAGAATCAGAGATTCTACAAAGGCCAGGTTGATCACAGTGACAACAACTAAAACATGAACTTTTACTGTGTTTCAGTGGCCATTTGAATGAGCACAAACATTGGCTTCCCACATTCTTGGACATGAAATTTAGATCAACAAAGTTGGTGTCCCCCATTCAAGATGAAAGATTTTAAGAGAACTGCAAGTATGCAGAAAGAAGTTGCAAGCAAGGTGATTGCAATATTTAAATCACAGTCAGAAGCAGAGCTGGACTGTGAGTTCATCTGTATAACTGATAAAGATTTGATGCAGTACAAGGTCTGGAAGGTAAAGATTAATAGATTAGACATAAATTCCTTGTTTTTAAGAATGGAGATACTTAGTCACCACAAAAATTAAAAGTTTTTGTTGCAGATGGAACAACAAACCCATATAATAGACAACAAAAACAACCTATATAATAGACAACAAAACGTTCTGATGTAAAAGAGTATTATATTTTGGACCAGAATCGAGTCAAAGGGGAACTGTAGTTTATGTTATGTAAACATAATTAAAATATCTTAATAATTGATTCCATGAATTATTATTTTGAAATCTGTACACAGCAAAGAAAAATAGAATTTCAGATTTCACTAGTGTTGTTTAGTTTGTAACTGGCAATCAGGCTAGAGCATTTTAACACGATCCAAAATCTAGCAAGTGCAATGCAGACACAAGAATTATTATATCTTTTTGGAGATGTTTCATTTTTTATGTTTATAATTGCCAATCACTTTTGAAAATTTTGTTATAATAGAAAGACATGTAGAAGAAAATACTAGATTCCATGTTTCATGAATATTGTAACAAAACAGGCTAATTAGTATACTTGCACTAAATTTGGTGAAACTGCAGAGTAAATAAATGTTTATTTTATATGGCTTAATTTTAATCCTTGTTGTTTTTTCCTAACAAAAAAATAAAACAATGTTTTTTGACCAGTAAAAAATATAATTGAAATATTTTTATCTTAATCTTTATCTTTCCTCTAGGTTTTTGACCAAAAAATTATAAATACTGTTTCAGATAGTTGGGAAAATGATCTTTTTTCCTTTCCCCCTTTTATTGGTATAATTTTCTTTAAAACTTAATGCTATGTAAAAGTTTTCTCTCTTGTTCCTGTCACTGACAATGACCCAATACTATTTCATGCTTGAATTGTCAATGCATGCATTCCTATTGCACAAATACCTGAGAAAAATTAATTTCCTTCATTATCACAGTAAGACAAAGAAACTCAATTGCGTATAGTAGCTGAGCAGTCAATGGGATTTTTCAAAGCATGGTTTTCCAGGGCTCTCTCTAAGGCCTACCAAAGACAATAGAAGATTTAAACTGATTTTAGCATGTACTGGAAGAGGAAACATTCAGGATATTCTCTCATGAATTGTACAGGACAAGATATGTTTAAAATTCTAACATAGCAAAATAAAAAAGAGCCATACAGATACTGTGAACCAAACTGAATCATTGTCATCAAAGGTCATTTGCTAGTACTAAAGGATGTTTTATTCCCATAGACATAGAAGACAAAGTGTATTCACACCATCTCCTTTGGTAACATGGTTTAGACACTGCCTTTACTGAAAAGCAAGCCCTCTGTTCATTAATCACCAAGTATGCTGACTCACAGGGGAGAAGAATATAAATAACCTTTTCTCTGATTATATCAGAATAGACATCTCCTTTGGGATTGTAAGGTCTTAAGTGGATCAAGCAGGTGTTTACAAGTCAAGTGATAGCAGTATACCTCAGACCTTCTCAAGACTGAATGTTTTTCTATTTGTAAGTCCAAATACCACATCATCTTTGATGAGGCATATGAAATTACTTCTATGATATTTGAGAATGAGACCACATAAGTGATTAGAGGTCTGGAGAACCTGCCCTGTGAGAAAAATCTGAAAGAGTTGGATCTCTTCTCTCTGGAGGAACAAAGGCTCAGGGGAGGACTTAAAGTATTACAGTATTTAAGGGCAGCTATAAAAAGATCTTTTTCTCTCTTCTTCAGAAGCCACATAGAAAAGACATAGTATAGCAGCTACAAGTTGCACTGGGAGAGATTTCATTGTATAAGAAAGGAATTTTTTACAGTGAGATGAAGCCCCAGCAGCCATGTCCCCAGGGGCATTGTAGTTTTTCTCCTTGCTGAAGAGTTTCAGCATGAAACTGCATAGGGGGCTGGGTAATCTTATCTAGACTCCATTTCACACAAAGGGTTGAACCAGATGACCTCTCGAGATCCCTTCCAGCCTGGGCTGCTCTACAACTCTATGACTCCATGAAAAGTGTCTGGTTTACTCCCCCATAAGGTTAACAACTAAATCACAGTAATGTATATGTTGAAAGGAATATCCAGAAGACACATAGTCATTCCTTCTTCTGAAATGGAGGTCTATGGTCTAACTATATTAAGTTACTCAAGAACTCTTTCAAGCAACTTTTGAATGTCTCTAAGAATGGACACCCCACAAACTGGGTTACTCTTTCAACCACCTTCTATTTTGTCCTTGTAGTGACTCAGACCTTCCCACCTTCCAGCTTGTTTCCATCACCTTCATTGTGCATATCTAGGAAATCCTGCTCCATCTTTCTAGCCTCTAATCACACACAGGCAGAAAGCCTTACTCTTTCAACGATGAACAAACCAAATGTTCTCGCCCTCTCATCACATCTGCATCCCCCTTCCAAAGTCTTTGCTCCATGGAGTTCCCAAAATGGGACAGGGGAGTCCAGATGTGGCCTTACAATTGCCAAATAGAGTGGAAGAATCATTACCTTGGACCTGATGACTACATTCTTGGCAATAAGTCCAATAAATCATTGTTCTTCTTTGGTGCAAGGCTCCTCTATTGATATATGTTCCACCCACCAGGACCCCAGCACCTTTCATGTAGAGCTGCATTATTCCCAGTGAGTCTCCTACATGGACAGCTAAATCTAATCCTCAGTTTCTAGAGTAGTGAACAGAATTCGTGCCCCTTGCCATAGTTTTAAGAATGCTTAATGCAAACAAAATTTTGGAGAGTTTAGCAGGCATTTCTGCTGACTTTGTTCACAATAAAGTCAGGTTTTGGGTTTTTTTTTTTCAGAAATATATTTGACAGGATCTGCTTAAGTAGATTTACAATGGATTAGCAAAAAAATTTTCCCCTGACTCAAAACCTCAAGTTTTTGAGATCAGAGAGCAGTGTTAAGTGTACCTTTCAAAAAATTGCTAACTTTTCCTATAATACTTGGTTTAAAAGGGAAGATTTGGATTAAATATTGTTTTGCTGGTGGCTCAAATATGTCTTTATTTCAAAACATTTTTACATGTGACTTCTAATTAGGACTGTATTATTCCTTTTACAAAATCTTTCCTTTGTCTGAAAAAAAAAAAAAGAAAAAAGCCCAGTTGACTATCAAAAGTTTATCTTTTTCCTTTTTGGCTACTCTAGTAGCAACAAACTCAAGTGCAAGTATTTTATCTTCAACCAGACAACACTACAGCTCAAGAAACAACTTTCTGCCTGAAGAATTACTGTGGGACACAAAAGAAGCTGACAATTGTGCTGGAATTATAATGTTAAAACTCTTTTTCTAAATGAGGGTTATCCTAAGTATGGAGTCCAAACTATTAATGTTGTAGGAAGAGTCACTGACATTTGAACATGAGACATATCAAAAATATTAGCAAAGCAGAAAGAGCTATATCTCTAGCCAGACTATATTTAATGTTTTTGTATTAATTGTACAAAAACCAACCAACTAAACAAACAAACAAAACAAAAAAAAACCCACAAAAAAACTGAATTCTAAGAAATATTATGACCTACATTCCTAATTTTTCACAAACTGGTTGTGTTTTGCATCTTTTAGAACTGTATTGCCACCCACTATAATGATTACTTCCAAAATAGAAAACACTGCAAGAATAGGGATGTTTAAATGCATGGCATGTTGAGAGAACTTTGTGAAGAATGGGCGACCTGAAGAGGTATGAACTACATCAAACTATGCAACTGCTTGCTTTCTGAGGCATGCAGGTAAATTGACTGTCAATGCTTTTATACCAATAGGTTCTAAAAAATCATTTTGCAAGTTTTTACTGTAAAAATCTTACACTACCTTCACAAAAACCAGAGTGAGATATTTCAAATAGAAGTAAAACCATAATACTAGTTCACATTTATTAATAGCTAGCTTCTGAAATAGCTTCCAGTTGTGTTTCCAGTTCTTTTGGAAGATTATCACTGTTAAAGAAGCAAAGAATATGTTCTTTTCTGTTCTGCAGGTATTCAGGCATACTTTTACATACTCATCCCTGTTGTTCTTGTCTTCAAAGAAGGACAGGTCAGGTTCCTATGGTACAGAAAGGAGTAAGATGCTAAAAAAAGCCAGTAAAGAAAAAGTGAAATTGTACCTGAATATCTGTTGTGAAACCAAACTGAGTACATGCTGCCAGGGTTCCTCTTGATGTCAATGTTAAGGCCTGTGCAAAAGTCAAATGCAATAAGAGATTCTTCAGATGGACTGGTAGCTATTTCTTGTTGACTTATGATTCTGTTACTATCCTAATTGTAGTGTCAAAGGTGTTCCCAAGGTTATTTTGAGGAGGGCTACTTGAGGCAGCTGGTTATGAAACTGACATTTTCCATCAAAATGAAACCCCAACTGTCTTATGAGCCTCTGTACAACAAACTGTCAATAAGGTGCTGGTTCTTAGCCTTGAATTCCTCACTGCCTCATCCTTCCTATTCATCTCAGTGTTAAGAAATGTTAGGAAATGTTGTTAAAGCTGAAGCTTTTTTATGCTAAGTTTTAAAAAAATGTGGCATACAAAGAAAGTGCTAAATTTAGTGTCAAGTAAAATAACTGTATGGTAAATCCAGCAAAGTTTACAAAAGTAGTTAGAGTACCAATTACTCATGAAAGCTAGGAACCACAGAGAAATAAGCAATAAATTGATAAATTATTAAAGGCATAAAGCCTAAACAGTTAAAGATAATCACAATTTCTATTCCACTATTAGAGTTGTAATATGTATATTAGTAGTGTTAGAGTACAATCTAACAGTGGGCCAAGTCCAATAAACTTTCCTATGCACAAGAAATCATTTCTCCCATACAGAGAAATGATTGCTCTTCAGGTACTTGCATCTGTATTTGATGTTGCTGTACTTACTTGAGGACCTTAAGGAGAAAATGAGTAGAGACAAGCTTCTTTTTAGCTAGAGGAAAACTTTACCCCAAAATATATAAAAGTCATTTAAATGAGACAATGCATGAGAGGAAGGACTTTCCAAGAGCTTTTAACCCTGGGCATTGAAGATTTGCATTACGATTTCGAACACCTTTATCGCTTGTTGCAAAAAGAGAATGTTGAAAGTCTGGAAATGCAAAAATTCCCTACAAGAAACTGTGCTGAACCATCATAGGGGACATAAATTTCTTTAAGTAAAAGATTGCTGCAAATCACCCTAAAAATTTTATGACATCTTTTGGGCTTCTTTGTTTTCTTACATGATTTCATTTTTTACTTTTGTTTCAGCAGGAGAGAGAGAGGTTGTAAGCGGGAATAAAAAGAGAAATAATATTTTCTTTTCCTAGTAGCTTAAGAGCTGTCATGAAGCACTTGCCCATAAACTACTCCCCAGCAAATGGAGATGATCTGAAAACACTAAAGGAGACAATATGTTTCTTGTTACAGAAATTTCTTCAGGGAAAAGAGAAATATAAATTACTCAAAAAGTTTTGAACATTTGGAACAAGTTGTTTATGAAACACACATGACCATGAAACCAAAATATGAATGCAACAATTCTCAAACACTATTTGTGCTACACTAAGTGAAAGGTCTAGTTTGAATGATAGTTGGCTGAACAGATAAGAGGTTGAGGCCATTTGCCAAGGTAAAAATTGTGCAAAGCCACATTTTCTTCATAGTTGAGGAGAAATCACTTCAGTTGAGAGAGGAAGTATTTTGCTATATATTATTTAAATTATTTTTTTTGTGATTATAAAGATTTAATGTCAAATATACCCCATCTGCTATAACAAAGACGTGAAAATTTTCCACTAGAAAGATAAAAAAATAGTTCACTAAATTTAATAGTTATGCATAAAAATTTTAATATTGTGCTTTAGCCAAGTAAAAATAGGAACTTTTATGTAAGTCCCCTGAATATTGTACTTATTCTCAAAGATGCTAAATGTATGATGCATTCATTAACAAGTATTCTATCTTCCTTTACATTTCATTCAAAATCATTATCTATTTAATCACAATATATATTAAAATCTTCTGGGTACATGAAAAGCAAGCAGAGGTTCTTGAATTGTCTCCACGAAGACTGCCATCATTCAGAGAATTGTTTTGACTCACAATTATTTTAAGCAGTGTCTAGTTCTTATTCATTTAATATGATAGTTTGAGGTCTAATTTGCCTGTGGAAGAAAATAGGGTAAAGAGAAGGGTTCTTTTCTTGGGCCCCAGACTATGAGCTTAACGAATTATACATACCATATACTATATGGCATTTCTACACACTAAAGTAAAATGAATGGGCAGCTTGCAACTGTTTAGTGGAAAACTAATAGTACAGGTATAATAGATGTTTGTTGAAAAATTGCAGCCAATAGCATAAGGCAACAGTTTATTAAAAAAGTTAATGTTTGCAACAAGCACTACTAAGTTTAGGAGACCAAAAAACAATAACTTGTCACTTTCAGAGAGGGTTGTAATATGATGAATTGTCAAGAAAAAAAGCAGCTTGATCATCACTGTTATCTGCCAAGGACATAGTTTATCAATGTCACTACTATAATCACAAAGTGACTAAAGAAATTATATCCACACTTGTTCCTAAAAAGCTTGTATGTGATGGCAAATAATGGAAGCTTCTCTTGAGGGTTGTCTAATAAATGATCCAGAAAGTATTCTAAAAGATTATTTTAAATCAAAGGTGCCATATTAGAATCATGTCAGCATTATTCCTTCTTTACCTTTTTTGTCTTTCATAATATTGTTCTAAGAAACAAGGTTTTGGGTTGTATTTAGAAGATAAATCTAAATATGTTCTACCTCTTGTTTTTTCCCAGTTTGTCTTTTTTGTGAAACATGTCTCTAAGGAAAACCTACGTAACTAAGATAGACCAAATTAAACATCAAAAAGTGTCCAAAAAAATCATTAAAAATGAGATTTTTTAAAATTTGGACTGCACATATAGTGTACTCTGTCCAGTGATTGGATTAAAATAATGTGGAATTATCTTTCAATATTTTTACCATAGATTTAGATTCAGAGTGTTGTCCTCTGTAATTCTGAGTAAGAGTTAAGAAATGCAAAATAATATTCACAGTCTTTTGAATTTTAAAGTTTATTTGAATTTGAAGTTTAAATATTTTCTTTCAGCTATTGTAAGTTGCAGACTGAGTCACAAGTATGTTATACTTACTTCAACATTTCAGGCCTACCTTTATCTCAGAACAGTGACCAATGACGTATTAAATTCACAGTTAAATTGCTTAAAGTTTAGATTCATGTTTCTCTGAAAAAATTACTTTAAAATTTATATTTAAAATATAGATTTAAACCATACTAACATAATACATTCCATATATCTTACATCTTAAAATATAGGTTAAATAGTTCATCAGACTAATTTCTCTATTCATGTAAAATTGTTATAGTGCAAATGGATGATGAGAACAGTTTATAGTTTATAAAATAAAGCACAATCCCACAAATATTCTGTAGCACTCTATATAAGCACTAAGATAGGTAGTACAACTCTGGGACCATAAATAAATTTTATAAACTTTTCTTTCTTTAGATTCTGTCATATTTTTTCATCAATGGTGAATTCTTTTATATTCTAAGACATTTCAAATGGTAGTAAATACTTGTGTTCAGGCCAAATCTTATTCTGACGTGCTTAATTGTCATGCTTTTCCCCTTAATTAGCTGTCTTGGTCAACTATTCCAGTGACACACATTTGTGCCCTGTGGGTTTTGAGATGACAAAGAATATTGCAACTCATCTCTTTCCCAGAAAGCATGTCCTCAGTCATATCTACTAGATAGGGGATATCTTTGCTATCCCAAAGAATCTTTTGTGATTCCAGACATCTAGGTATTGACTCAAACACCCCAAGCACTAATATAATAATAACGTGTGTCATGTATTGCTCAAACAGAATATGTGTTTTATGTTCTAAACAAGATCATGTCTGTGTTTTGGGTATTTTTGGGGTTTTCTCTATGAGAAATAGCTCTAGAGTCATCAACTCATATGAAAAAACATGAGACAAAAGATATGAGAAAAGAGAATAAACGAGAGAAAGAAAAATACTGTTTACTCAAATGATCTTTCCCTTTCTACTTTGTTTCCCCCATTAATACCATGATGACATTTTAATTGTTTTGTATCCACAGTGATTTTGTCAACTTAGTATTTTGAGTAAACTTTATAGAAATTGTTTGCCAATCAAAAATGGCTGTTACACTGCCTAGAGAGCAAAACTAACACTAAATAAACCATAAAATAAAATAAGCTTTTATTTTTTTTCTCAATAAAATGTCTGCCAGGACAGCTGTAATGTTTGATATTTCAATGCTTGGGTCAGCATAAGAGCATAAGTTCCATAACACTTTTTACTTTAGAAATGTCTGTACCAAACAGTATTACTATGGAAAACTATATCAATGGAAAACAATTTGATGTAGTTGTCTGTGGGAGGGCATCTAATGTTAGTTGAGACTCCTTAGAGTGTCCCTCTAATCTTTTATTTTTTGCCTATTTGAAAGGACGTGCTTCTCCAATTGCTCCTTTGTCACATTACTGTTTGAATGTCTTGGCCTATAATGTCAGGTAAGACAAAGAAACATCTTGCTTGTTAGAATCTGTTCTTAAAAGGTTAGTAAAACATCACTGTTCTCAGCAGATATTTCTCTTTGTTGCTTGTCATGAGTTTCACTTACCAAATTGTTGGGATATTTATTAATAGTATGGCAGTTTTAAAATCATCTTGAAACAAATTTGTATTTTAGTGTGCATTATGGAAACTATGGAAAATTCAATCTAGTTAGTTGGTTTCTAATAGCTGCAGATTGCTACAAATAATAACTGAAAGATTTCAAGAAAAAAGAGCAAAAAATATTCACAACTCAAGTCAGGGTAGGAAGAGTATGGCACTGGTTTTCAGCAAGTGCTCAAAGATCACGACTTTCAGTCTAGCAGACTTACTAAGGTGATTGCAACACACTTTAATTACGTGATTGATATGATCTTCAAAAGAAGTATCAGAATTTGGAATGACTCCAGGGTCATAACCATTATACAAGAGATAAAGAGAACAAAATAAACCTCTGCAGATTACACCTGAGGCCTTTTTCATTAGTAAGCTAATCAATACCAGCTTGCAGAATCAGCACAGGAACAAAAACACAGAAAAACTTCACTTGCCCTAGAGAGGAGGATCCTGCAAAAGTCAGGGCTTGGGAAATAAAAGGATAACATTGCAACTGAAAAAATCCCCAAACCCCCACATCAAAGTATTCTTTTCTAAAATCTGATTTCATTTTGTTTTCTTCATTACTCCTCATATTGCTTTCCAATTCTACCTTGCTCCAGCACTAAAGAGGAAATTTCCCCTCTGGAAGGTTTTTATCTTTTATGAACAACATCAGAACTCCTTTTGGTATTTTTCCTGTGAGGGTAAGAAGTATATAAACCAAAGATCATTTTGTTTTCCACTCTGACTGTATTATTGCACTTGAGGGGAAATTTGTCTTTATAAAAGGGTTTATGACATTTCAGTGCAATGCTGTATGGTAACACTTGATAACTTTCATTTGGTTTTATTGCTCTTCCTTTAGCATCAGATTTATGTGTTCTTCATGGAGTTATGAAAAGAGAGGAAAACATAATTTTTATCCTTGAATTTTCTTTTCCAAGATATAATTGAAAATGTGAAATTTCAAAAATCTTATGATTTTTCTCTCTCTTTCTTCTCAGTACTGGATTCCTCCTTTTAATTCCATTATTTTCTGAGACCTGTAATTGCAATAAAAAATGTCTAAATTGAAAGCTAAGGTGTATGTTAAAAGTAAAGAAACTATTGCAGGCATAAAAAGTATTATTCAAAGATAATAGTGAACTACAGGGTTTTTTTAGAAGATTAAGCAAGTTTTGCAACATTCTGTCCACAAAGCTTATGCAGATGGAAAATTATTTGACAGGAAGACCTTAAAAATGGAAAAAAAAAAAAAAAAAAAAAAAGTTTGCTTTTTTTGCTTAAGCTACTAAACTATTATTGTTTTATTTCTATTGCCCTATTTTTAGTGGAATATCTGTCATTATTATGCATCACTAAACTGCAAGGAGCTTTTACTATTTAAAACTTTCCTTAATTATACATTGGAATACAGTATTTTTATTGCTGGAATATAATGCACATATTTGCACTCAAGGGGCCAATTGTAGTACTTACAAAAGTCGTCAAAATGCAGATTAAGGTTCTTAGAATGATTCCCTAAAATTTTATTGGCTTTTTGGATACAAATCACTGCTGGTTTAGATTAAAATAATATTGTAACATATCTGAATGAGTGACTGTGTCAAACGTTACCCTTACTTAATTGCACTGAATATATGTCTCTCTCTCCTCCACTGAACTTAAAAAAATTTTTTGGTTGCATCCTAGTTTTTACACGATTTTTAATTTTTCTTTTTTTTTAATGACAAAAGACAAGTCTTTCTCCATCTTTCAGGTTTATCATCCTATACCACTGCTGTAATTTCTTCCCTGGCAGAAGTGATAAAAACATTCAAAAGATATTTCTCAGTGGATTACATTATGATAACCACAACCATCTGTATGAATTGAAAACTCCAGAGTGCAAAATATCAAGCAATGTCTCAAGGTACAATTCACCAATCTGGAAATATCATAGACTGAGTTACACTCACAATTGAGCTTGAAGACCGACAGGCAGTTTTGACTGATATCTCTAGACTGCAATTGAGATACAACAGTGATCTCTTTGCTCATGCAAGAATGAAAAGGGAAGGTTTGGGTTTTCTCTTTAGTTTATGATTATTGCTTCATTTAAATAATTTATTTTGTGCAAAGTATATTGTTTTCTTGCAAAAGAAAATTAAATAAACCAAATAACCAGAGAAGAATACTATACAAGTCTAGAAATTGTGTTAGCAAACAGAAGCAGTATTTGAGACAGAGGTGTCCACTCTCCATTCAGAAATTAAGAATTACTGATGTAAATATTACAAGTGTTTCTGGGGAAAGTTCCTTTGAGGTCTTCTATGTTGTTTTTTGCTGTAATGTTCTTTTGATTGTTTTCTGCAGGCATCATCTTGGCACTCTAACATTTACACCATACAGGGACAACAGATTGTCATGCAGTATAGATTGTGTCATTGCTAAACACTGATTTCCCACAGCTTAAAGAGAACAAGGCTGGGCTTAGTGACAAGATTTGTTCCATTTTTTATTCTTTAGCTAGAGCACAGGTAATACTGATCTTCTGGTTTTTTAAGATATCTTTTAAAATAGAGTTTCCTGTTTCCTAGATTTAGAGCATGAGGACATTATTTAAGGGAAACCATATAAGCTCAGGCTTTCATAGTCATTCTGATTACCTTGAAAAAATAGATTTCAAAACTATGTAGGAAGTCCTGGTTAAAACTTCTGTCCTGTAGTGAGATATTAAAGTGGAGAGTTTCATTAGTATGAAGAAACATGCTTATCAGAGGAAGATAGCCAAAAAAAGTTAGGTGATGCCTCGAGTAACTCCAAGGATAGTTGAGTAACACCTTTTCCCTCCCAGTGCAGTTTGTATTAAGTGAGGGAATTCTGAATAAGACATTCAGAAACTGAAATTTTAATGATTTAAAAGAAATTAATTCTGGAAGAATATTCAGTGCTATTGTTAACTGAAGTATTTTAGGACCAAGTTCTGCTTGCTCATGTCTCCTGTTGATTTAATACAAATACAGTGTTGGTCCTTAAGCTGATTAAAAACAAACAAACAAACAAACAAGCAAACAAAAAAATAAACATGGTGAATACCATCTGTCACTCAGAGGACTCAGTACTCTCAGTCATCAATTGTGCAAGGAGTTAATGGTGAACTATTAGACCAGTCTTTCAAAAGTGTAATTAAAAGGGTGTGCATAAAATGTTTTAGCTGTGGACATGCCATGCCAAGAAATGCTGTTTTGGTATAATTTGGAGGAAAATAAAAATACCCAGAAGTAATTATATTAACCATTCTAACTTACAGAAATTCTTTGCTTAGCTTTTTTTAATAAACAGCACTTTCAGCAACATGATAAGAGACTCATCACTTTTACATTCTGCTTCTTTCTCTAATACTGACCATTAAAAATATAGACAGTTTTAAGTAAGTGAGCTAGCATGAGGGTTGTTTATAATTCAGAAAATATCTTTCACCTTATCTGTGAAAATAGACAGGAAGATTGTCATTACTAAAGATTCAGTTTGAGAGTATTATTCTGTTCTTGTAAGTACACCTGTGACCCGTTATGGACAATAAGTACATTTTAAAGAAATTCAAGTTATTTTAAAATAATTTATTCCATATGATAATTTGATTAGATATTTTTTCTTGTTGGTTTGGTCGGGTTTGGTTTGGTTTGGGGTTTTTTTGGCGTTTTGCTTTTTTTTTACAATTTATTTGAAAAATCCCTAATTAAAACACTTATAGAATGAGTGTATATACACCAAACTTTTTATAGTCTAATTGCAAGAAAAAATATAGAAGAGAACAGATAAAATATAATCAACTGAAATAAAATTGAAATCTAAAAATGTTCAAGTAGCTTCTCATGAAATAACAAGTCAGTTATTTAGATTAGACCAAAGAAGAAAGTACAGGGTTTCACATTCACAACATTAACAAAAATACACTCAGAATATCTTCCCTGCAAAGGATTATCTATGGGGTTTTTTTCAGGAAAAAAAAGCATCCAGAATCAAGCATATTCTTAGACTTGATAACGCCTTTGCTAGTTCCAATAATGTTGTTTGTATAAAGCACTGCATGGTCCAATCCTGTTGCTACTGACATAAGGTAACCCACTGGCCACAGAGAACTTAGGATTTAGGTGGCTATGCTGGTTAGACACATGCTCATATCAATGAACACATGCTAAATAATGAAAGTTAAAACAAAAAAAGCAGTGTGATCTGCTGCATATTCTCTATGGAAAGTTTAAACCATATGCTAAGCATTGGAGAATGTTCTTTGAGCAGTAGCATCCAGCTATTTTGCACATTCCGGGGGAGCAGTGCCTGCAGACTCCAAATTGCCTCTAGCCCTGTCATATGTTAAACAAGCTTATAGGCTGGTTTAAGCTTTTAGGCGCTATAGGCATGATTCTGATCCCATTTGTACTGCTTTTTTCCTTGATGCAGTTCCACCATCTGCAATGGAATTGCTATTCATTTTGTACTGTGTATAAGAAAGGATATTCAGCCCTTATATTTAATCTAACATTTTCTTTTACCTGAAGATGTATGCATTCTGCCATGTATTTGTAATCCAACTTCACAATTTATTTGAAAGTTTTACATGCCTTATACTAACCCTGTAAGGTTTTCTCTCATTTATATCAGTGAATACCAATCCCAACATGTGTTACTTTTCTGGTTCACATCCACTTTTCATTTATTTTGGAAAAGTGTTAGGAAAAAAATGCAAACTTCTTGTTTTAAGAGAAGTGTTTTTTTTCAGAGCAGATGACTGCACATTGCTTCATTTTCTGAGATGGTGGTCTATTCATCACTGTCAGTACATGCAATTTTTCTTATTCTCCATGTAATTTCTAATAACATTGCCATATACCTAGATCTATGCTTTCTTTGTGCTGAGGTACAGGATGCATATCTAAAGATAACATCCTGATAAAAACCTCAATAATTTCAGTACTATGAATTTGTATTTTTTCTTCATTATCACACTAACATTTTTATTAAGAACAAATACATACACTTCTGCTCATATCCACAATAAAGCCACACTCTTACCTGGTTCAGATCTAGGGAATTGTTAAGCAAAGCCATTTCAATCCAAGCTGGCCATACATCCCATTTAGCCAGTAGGTACTTCCATGGATCTCAAATTAATAGCATTCGCATACAATGGCAAGGCCTTTGTGCTTAATTGCCAATCAATCTGATGCGTCATCATGGTTTTAATTTGATATTCATATAGGTAATGTGCAGTTAAGAGATACTTTCCACCAAAGGTACTTGGCAATAGAGGATATTTTTGTCTGATTCTAACTGTAATTTTTCTATTTTTGTGATATTCAGTTTATAGGATGATTATTGCTCTCTGTATAATGGATTATACATAATAACTAGGATGTGTAGGCCACCTGCTTGCATTAACAAATCCTTTCTCTTCACTTCAGGGTTACAGAAAGAAAAAAAATTCAAATCTCCAACGACAGCAGGAGGTTATTTTTAAAAGTCACAAAACATCAATGTATGCCTTTATTATTGTCTACCATTTTCTGGGGCTTTTAGCCATTATAATTGCACCAGTGAACTATACCTTCAGTATCTTTCCTTTTAGTAATTACATTTATTAAATAAACATTTTATAATAAATACATTTATTATATACATTATATATAATAAATACATTTCATAAATAAACTATTTCAATGTATCTGCAAATTAGGTTATGGTCTGCTTTGACTGATTTTGCCAAAGATATTGTATCCATGTCAACACTTCCTGTGAAAAATGAAGAGGGTACCAATCAGATCAACATCATTCTGTTTTATTTCAGAATAAAATCACTTAGCACTCAAATTAATGTTTTCAAGTCCTGACCTTCATGATGCCCACATGGCCCATAAATCTCCATACACATTTTTAATACAGTAGCAAAATAAACATTTTTCATCTTACTGGATTAATTTCATATTATTATTCATATTAATAAATATTCATATTGGGAAAGTTCTGATAGAACTATGTCACTTTTGAACAGGTGAGCACCTGAAGTATCAGAGACATTTAATAGCATCTTTTTTTCCTTTTTTCATGATGCTGTATGTCCTCCTCTCTCTTTCTCTGTAAAACAATGTTTACCACTTACTGCTTCCATGCCTCACTGACACTAATTTCTCCACTGATCAGTTTCCTATTTCTCAAAACTAGGCTAAACTATTCAAGTTGTTGCCCTAACTTCAACTTTAACCCAAGGAATCTCCCCTGTTGCTTGCATAGTCTCCATTTAGGAGTATTAAATAAAGTTCAGGTAGTATATCTGGGTGCCAAAGCCCAAATTCCAATTTAAAGAACTGCTGCCAAATCACCATAATAATTAAAGCCACTTAAAACAGCAATCTAAAAGCCAGCATGGTGACTCTGAAGATTATTACTCCAGTCTGTTAGACAATCTGTTCATGAAGACTTTGGTTTAAGCCCTGGTATCACTCATTTGTCTGCACTTTGCTCTTGATTCTGGGCCATGAGTTTCTGACTGTTACTCCAGAGGAGAATGTGGAAGATTTGAAAAGAGAGTTTTATAAGTCTTTTAACTGAACAAAAAAGCCAAAAAAAAAAAAAAAGCAAACCCCCCCCCCCCCCGCAAACTCCCTCACCAAAATATTGAAAAAAGCCACATAATTTAACAGGTGAAAAAAAAAAAAAAAAAAAAAAAAAACCAAAACCAAAAAAAAAAAAAAAACCCAAAAAAACCAACAACAAACCCCAAAACTTACTCTTCTTTAATTATTTTTTTCCCCAGTGGGTTGTAAAACTTGTTTAAGTTACACTTGAGTTACTTATATCAGTCATTGGTGGTTTTTTTTCAAATATGGTGAGTCCAAAGTTGTCAACAGAAAAAGATCTACATAATGAAAATCAAACATTTTTTATTCAAATCTCTAGGCCACAATGCCCCTTTCATATTGTTACCAAGTGTGATTAATTTCTGTATCAAAAGAGATGTCTTAGGCACACTGATTTTTGCAGTACTCCACAGAATAGAAGTTGTTTAGCAAGTTACAAGGATTTGCTGAGAAAGTTATTGACTCTGTATTTGGCCTATGTATATTTATCAGTTTGTTTACAATATATGAATATGTAATACATGTATACATATATGTATGCATTTGTATGTGTGTAAATATATACACATTGGCTTACAAATATATACTCATACATTTGCACACAGAAGGAAATGGACAGCCTTACCCCAGTATAGCTTTGTAGACCATATGCCATGGATGCTGAGGTCTGGCACAGCCTCTGAACTCCTGGATTTAGAGTTTGGACATCAAGTAGGTTTCCTCTCACTCCCTTCCAACACTTAGCACTCTTCACCAAGAGAACTAGAAGAAATGTCATCCTTATGCCTGTCTGCCATTATCTGTTGCCTTTCTCTTAAATATCTAAAAATTTATCTCCTTACTCAGAAATAGTTTTCTTATGACTTAGTCAAAGAGTTAAAAAGTAACTATTTTGAGCATCAAGTATTACCACAAATTCATGTCTAAGAGGAGGGAAGTCATAGCAGGAAAATCAGGGTGACCCTAGGGAGGATCCCAAGCCTCTTTGATGCCCTGAGGATGCAGCTCAAAAACTTAACAGCACACTCCTGGTCAAAGCAGGGATATGACATCCCATCATATAGGCTTTCCCTCTCAAATAAACAGGGAATTACAGCTCCATCAGTCATTAGCCAATCCTTCACTACAGTATCACAAAGGTAACTTTTAATTTGATAACACTTTATTTTTTTCCTTATGAATACTTTGTGACCTGATAGCTGCCAGGATGCTTTTCACAGGTTCAATGACTATGTTGACATCAGAAAATTCCAGAGTACTTTCGTGGAAGTGAGGCAAACTGGTACAGAATAACCCCTCTTAGTATTTTTGTTCCCTTATTTTTCAAAACAGGACTGACAATCACAAACTACCTTTTGCAAATTCTCCATGGCCTCTGTTAACTCCCAAACCTTGCTCAAGAATTGCCTAGAAGACTAAATTTTGACTTGGGCAACAAACATATAAAAGGACCATTGTTACATTTGAGTATTGGGGCATATTGTACCCAGAAGTATTCTGTGGCACTATTAAAGGAATAGTATTTTTTATTATTTTATCAAGAAACTTTTAAAAATAAATATACGTAAAATCAGATAGTTACATTATTTCACTCATAAATTACTGAAATCTGCTTTGTTTTTTTAGGAGCCATTCTAAGATTGTAGCATTTCCATCATTTTAAGCTCTTAAGAGACTGCAAATTATCCTCAAGGTTTCAGCTTCTGTTTCCTGTGATCTCTGACAGCATTTAGAAGTTGACAGGTTGCCTGCAGTTTCTAAATGCAGCATTGCTTCTCTTGAGTGATGAAGATGTGAGAGCACTCCTTACTGACAGTTCTCAGTGTATATCCCCAAGTAGCTTACTCCCAGTAGCTTATACGAACTAATTCTAAGAAAATTTCTTTATTTTTCTTCCCCATCTACTAAACACCACATAAGGATTGTGATGCTCTTGGTTTCAGATAGTTTCAAGCGTGGACATTTGATGGTTAATCAAAGCCAGTCTCCTTTCTAGTCACTTCAAAGCTGACAGTGAAGATATTTGGTAGCCATATACTGTTAAGAGTGCAGAAGAAAGCAAGACATTGAGAGGCTAAATATATGGAGAAACAAAACCAAAACTTAGTAAAAAACAGCAGTAGGTGCTGTTGCAAAAAGTGTATTTCATGAGCTCTGAAAACAGTTGACTTGGAATTTGGACTAAACAACTGAAAGCTGAAGAAATCCTAGTTCAAGGACAGCTCTGAAAAACTTAAGATATTAGGAAGCAAATGTAAGCTAAAAATAAAACCACTTTGAGCAGAGAGATCCATGTTTGCAGCACTGCATAAAACAGACAGTTGTTGCATCTGCCCTACAGCAGTATCCTGGTAATGACACTGGATACCTGCCAGTTGCTAATTATCCTTACACTAGGAACTTTAAATTGCTTCCTTCTTCTACCTAATGTCTTAGCTTTAGCTGAAAGGCTCAAGTGGGCCACCTCATCAGAATGACATAAATCTGATAATATAGTGTGCATTGACATCTCAACAGCCTAAAGGGCTCCTGGGGCATTAGGAAGACCTTTTTCTTAGTAAGGCATGAGGAGTCCATTTCATTACGACTTTGTACAACCTGGTTTGTATTGTTATGCTCCTGTTACATCCTCAAGCAGAGGAAATATGAAGATTGTTATAGTCAGCTAAATACAAAGGAAGAAAGAAAGATACTTTGCATGTGTGTATATTTATGCAAGAGATGAAGGGATGTAGTAACGTAGTGTTACATGTACACAGTCATTGCATATTCCTTATGTTTCACATGTATGTATTAGTTTCTGTTATTAAAGTCAAATAGATTTCTGTGTTCAGACAATAATGTATAACTTACATGTATGTAAAAAATATTCTCAGCCTTGAAGAGTTTATAAATTGAAGTCATATGAAGAGAAATGCAAGTTATTCTAAAAAAATATGTGATCATCACTAGTAAAATATGAATTCAAAGTTGTGTAAATATTTTGCAAGGGAAAGTCTGAGAAAACATGATCACTGCTCAATAAAATCAACTGTATGATTGTGAAAAGTCACTGGTATCTCACAAACTCTTTCAGAATTAAATTGATAAATAGTTTACAAGATCAGTTGTTTTGCTGGTTTCACTAACAGTTTTGGTATTAGAAATATTGCTTCACATCAATAGTTTTTGAGCTGTGTATCTGAGGCAGATTCCAATTACCTGAATTTCACATAATTTCAGCTGATAAGGCAAGATGCCTTAAGCCTGATTTAACACTGTGTTGCTAGTATTTTTAATAAATTTTTTTCCCTATATTTATTTAAACTATTAAGCACACATGCACAGGAATTGATCTAGTGAGTGTGATGCCTTAGGATTTTAGCTTTTATATTTTTCAAATCCTGCATTAGTGTCTAACTCCACACTCCATATAGAGAGTTAACTGTCTTCACATTTTGGTCAGACAAAACAATCCCTCTAGGCCTGAGATCCAAGGACACCCTACTGCCTCAGGCCCTGAAAAGTATAAACAAAAGTGAATTGGGAGGAGGAGCAAAGTGGGAGTGTTTGACTTCATAGCCCGAAGCTGTAATTGGAGGATTAACCCCTGAATCGTGAATGAACCAAACTTGTATATCTGTCTGAAAACCTCACGACCATTATCTGTCTTGGTGTAGTCCCTCTCAGAGGCTTTTGACTGCCCAAGATGTACATACTGAATGCCTTTTATAAATACCTACTCTTATTCTCTTTCTCTTTTCTAGCCTCTGTCTACCTCTCCAAGGCATCGAGTGAATATTATCAATGCTTCCTTCGTTTCCACAACATAGTGGATCTTAACTACAAGTGTGAGGATACTTCTTATTGCAAAAAAAATTTTGTTCACTATTTTGCTTTGTAAACATATTGCTTGAGAGGTACAGGTGTAACAGGATAAGATTATCTAGCAGGCAACACTTAGCTGACTGGTACAAGTAGATGAGCAAACAGGCTGAAGAACTTAGTCCTAGTTTGTTCTTCCCTGAAGATATTATATAAGAAATATTTTAGAACTATTTTGGGTTACCACAGCATGTTTTTGAAGATGTTTTCTTCAAAACAGTACAAAAACATCACACACTAGAAATACTTTTGAGAGAGAGTATCTGCTGTGATAAGTGGACTGAGGGCTTTTAGTGCAGAAAATCCTAAAATAATGCTGTTTGTTAAAAATGTCTATAATTCAATACAAACTGGACAGAATTTTTGAGCTGTAAACTTCTATTTTAGATGGATCATTTGCTGTATTTTAAACTTATTGTCCAATAGCTAAATTCAAAATAGTTTCTTATTTATCACAAATCTGTCATTGTGAAATAAAAAAAAAAAAAAAAAACAAAAAAAAAAAAAAAAAAAAAAAAAGCATAGTAGCATCATAGCATAGCATCCACATTTTTTTCTTGAACACTCTCTTGTAAAAAGCTAGTTCCTCTTGGTAATAATGATAATAATAATAATAGTAATAATAATAATAATATAGCCTCAGAAAGCACCTTCTCTGTGTTCAACTTCTGCTGTGAAAGAGGCGCACACATATTGTAGGGTCTTGCTTTGATGGAGTTGAGAATAAAAAGCCAACAGTTCCCAGAATACAATATTTTTTTTCACCATTAAGATGATACATGCAACTCACAGAAATGGAAACAGGAATCTTTACATTAATTTCTTGAACAAATAAAGATATTTTTCTCTTAATTACTATCCTAAATAGAGCAGCTATTATTTTTACCAACCCATCATAAAAAATCATGCAGAATCTCATATCATGTTGCAAAATGCATTTGCAGGACACTGTCCTTGCAATCCAAAAATAGAAGCAACATGTTTTTTCTTGGAATCATTTGATATATAATGAATTATTTATACAGAGATAAAGCCTATAGACTTGGCCTTAAAGTTGGCTTTAGTTCCCCATATCCAAACATTTGAGCTAAATCTCTTCTTTTAGAAGAGGATAAAGGTAGGAGTTTATGTCTGGTAGTGTTTCCTTTTCAGCACTAATAATAACACTATTAATCACTTTTTAATTGTAGTGAGAACAAAGTCGAAGAAGTGAGACATGTCTTTATATCCTTCTCTTTTTCCTCACGGTTCTTTAAATCGAGAATATTGTCATAATTTACATTCCTGTTAAAGAAAGATAATGTCCTGTGTATGGTTTACAAATTTACTTTTTATTTTTCTGCATTGTCTCTTAATGGTCAGTCTCAAGCTTACTTTATGTTTGCTAACATACTAAAGTCTACAAAACAAAAACAGCAAACAAAAAGCCTTTTCTCATGAGAATAATTTACAATAAACATAATAGCAAACATTGCCTGCACTCTTGAACCACTTTAGATGTCAAACAGTAAATGCTATATGTTGAACTGACTGGTGTGTTATGGCACTGCTGACTACACTGTGAACCATCATGCAAACATGATGTTCAAATATCCTAATGAAGATTTTCACTGCAAATGTAGTCTCTTTCTATTGTGACTTACTTGGCTTAACAGCTTTCTTAAAGAAAAAAACCTCTACTATTATTAAAACAAAGAAACAGGCAAACAAATGCTAGTAATGTTAAAAGCTAAAAGTGAATTAATAGTGACACCCAGTGGTCAGGCAAAACTGCTGTTAATTGTTCTAATATTCCCCATGAAAGTGCTAAGATTTGCTAGTTGTAGGATGAGGTTCTCAATATATTTAGTCATCATTATCTCAAGGCCAGTCTGTTGCTAATTTTGACAACATGGTATTAATTAGACCTAAGGTCGCTGAGTTGTGTGTTCAGTGCTTGTTTCTTGATATTGTTTACTTTTGCTGACATTCCAGATAGTAATCATATCAATAGACTATAACAGACAATATTAGAGATTACAAAAGAGACTTCACAATGAATAAAGAGCATTTATACACCAGAGCATAAGTCAAATGCCTTACAATAAAAGGAGCTGTGGATAATTTGAATTTGTCTAATCTTTTCTATAACACTCATTTCAGTAGACTGCTGTCCAAAGTAAGAGGCTTCCAATACGTGAAAAATCAAAGTTTATTCTTGAATTAGATAAAATCCAACAATTTATTGATAATTTCACTGCAATGAAATTCTGAGGAAATCTCTACAAATGGCTTTTCTGAACTGATTTATATTCTGAGATGTTTACTAATATGTGCACTGATTTCCATCTGCAGCTGAAGACCCAAGAGTGTCCTGCTGCAGCTAGAGTTAATGCTTCCAGACACTGCTGTCACAGCTCCAACTGCAGCAAGTGGCTCTTCCCTGGCCTGGCTTACTGTGCAAACTGAGACCATGGAATATTAAATGCTAACTTTGGCAAAAGCTCTAGTATGAATCTATTTTTATGTGAAGATGCTGGAGGTACTGAGTCTTTAGGCAGCCTAGCCAGAACCCAGAGAAGATATGAGAGTTATTCCCCGAAGTCTAGAAAACTCATCAAAACCAGGATGTTTTGGAAAAAAACATTTGGGACTCAGTTAGTTATCCCTTTGTGAACATGTGCATGTAAAATAGAAGCGTGTCTTTTTTAAAAGGTTGATCTGCAATAGGATAATAGGGCTCTACATGCAAACTAATTTCAAGGTGTAATTTGCCTTATCATGGTGTGGTGTATTTAGTAACACGACAAGGCTTTGATAGTGGGGAGGCTGCAGGGATCATTTGTTGAGAAGCTGCCAGAAGCTTCCCCTCTTTCTGACAATTTCAGCCAGCTCCAATAAAGACTTTGAGCTGGCCAAATCTGACTCCATCAGTGACATTGGTAGGACATCTGTTAGGGCAAAAATCTATTTAAGGTTAACAAAAAAAATCTACACATCAGCATTTGAGAAAGGAATGAGAATATGGAAGAGAAAGAGCTCTGCACACACCATAGTAAATAGAGGAAAGAGAGGAGATGCTGTAGAAACTGGCATAGACATTCTCTTGCACCCTGTGATGAAGATTTATGGTGAGGCAAGCTGTTCCCCTGCAGCCCATGAAGTGCTGCAATCTACAGAGAGCTTGTGAAACAGAAGGATCCTTGTGGGAGCTGTGGCCTGAGAGGAGGAGCCCATGCAGGAGCAAGAATTTTGACAGGACCTGTTGACCCTTCAGGGAGCCCCTGCTGGGGCCGTCTGCTCCTGAAGGACTGCATCCATGGGAATAACACACTGGAGCAGTCAGTTAGGGAGTGTCATGTGGGTGGGATCCCCCCACTGGAACAGGGAAATAGCATGAACAGGAATTAGTGGCAGAGGTAAAGCATTATCCACTGAACAAAACCCCCATTCCCCATCTGCCTGCACCACTCATGGGAGAAGGTGAGTGATTCAGGGGCAAAGTTTAGTCTTAGAAGAGGGAGGGTGAGTGGAAGGTGTCTTTTGTTTCTTTTTATTTACTTTCTACTCTGTGATTAATTAGCAATAAATTAAATCATTTTTCCCTACAATGACTGTTTTTCTTGTGATGATAACTGATGAGTGCTCTTCCTATCTTGACTCATGAGCTTTTCATTGCTATATTCTTCCCCTGTCTTCAGGAGAGGGAATGAGAGAGTACCTTGCAGGATGCCTGGAAGCCAGTCAAGGTCAATCCACCCTGAGCATTCACACAAGTACACCTCCTCAGCACTTCTATCAAAGGAGAGGGCCTGTTAATGCAGAATCTGTGCTCCAGTTATGTTTAACACACAACATTTAGCTGGCTTGAAAGGCAGGTCAAGAACAGAGAAGCTTTCAGTCAAATATAGTAGCAGTCCTAAGAGCATTGGAAGTGATTTTTGAGAGGCTGCCATTGCAATTTGCAGTCATTATGCAGGTGAAGTGAATCTCACTCTCAGAAACTAATGGGTTTTTCATTCAGAAGCATTATCCTAACTGTGTGTGTGGTAAAGAAATGATTAAAGGAGATTTTGTATCCTGTTATTAGTATTATACCTAAGCATTATATTACCATACAAAAAGTAGCTCTCACAGCAACTATCCTGTGCAATTTCATGGAACTGAAACTACAGTTTTGCTGAAGATCTGTTGTTTATCATGCAGTACTATGAATCTGAGCCACTAGTAGATCAGGATTTTCCTTAAGGTCATTTATTTTTAAAGTAGAATAATCTAATGAATGTTCAAAAGAAAGCTTAAATGAAAAGATGGCAGAGAGAAAAATTAAACAACAAAATTCATAAAATAAAAGATTTTTTTTTTTAAGAGCCAAAGATCATGATATAACACAGAAAAGCATTGAAAAAAAGTATGTGAGATTACTGCAGATATTCCTTAGAAATTTTATTCTTTTGATTTTCCTCATTTAAATGTCTTACCCACTTTGTTGTAGATCTTACAATTAATATACAAATCTCACTTTACAGTAAGTATCTTAGGATTATACAATTATTAATGTTGAAAAAGATCTCCAAGATCATCAAACCTAGCCATCAATGAAGCACCAGCATTGTGTTCACCACTAAACCATGTAGTCAAATGCCTTACCCACACATTTTTTAACACTTTCAGGGATGGTGACTCAATCACCTCCCTGGGCAATCTCTTCCAAGGCTTGAAAAGCCTTTATTTGAATATATATATATTTCAAATATCTGATCTAAAGCTTTCCTGGTATACTCTGATATTATTTCCTCCCATTCTGCCACATGTTGCCTGAGAGAGATGACCAACACCCACCTGGCTAAAAGCTCCTTTCAGGGAGTCATGGGGAGCAATATGGTCCCTCCTAAGCCTCCTTTTCTCCAGGCTGAACAGCCCCAGCTCTCTCAACCACTCCTCATTGGACTTGTGTTCCAGACCCTTCACAACCTTTGTGTGTTTTGAGATCCTTCCTCTAGTGAGTGTCCCAAAACTGCAGACAGGATTTGAGGTGCCAAGTACAGGGGGAATGAACCATATTGAGCTGAAGTAATAGAAATACCTCTGTTACATAGAGTTCATGTGGTCTTCTTTCCAAGAAGATTGAACAGGTCGATACATATTGTCAGTCTTCGGCAATGCTTAGAGAAACAAACATTTGAATTTCATTTATTAGGAAATGTAGCTTCTGAATTTACACTTTTAATAAAACATTCTTAGAGTCACTAAGTCTTGAAAGAGAATGTTAACTCTTCTGAATATCAGGCACCTTTGAAGGGTCCTGTGTTGGATAGCCAAATATATTTGAGATCTCTCAGCATTTGGGAAACTCCTGATTTTTCTTCGTGCAGTGGCACCCTGAAGGCCATCAGGTGCATGGCTTACCAAAAGAAGAGGACAAATATTATGACAGGAGAATCACTTATAGAAAGCTGCAGGCAGGACTTGAGTAAAGGAGTTCAGAAACACTTTTCCGTTTTGGTGCCAACTAAGGTCTGGGTAATAATTATGCCTTTGAGGAAATGGCACTGCCCTACTTACTTCCCTGCCAATGAAACTGCAAAATTGAAAGGTACAGGAATCGCAGAGTATATTTATTGAAAGAGTAGTGAAAAGTCCTTTTCAGTGGGAGCTCTCCCAGGAGACACAGAATGAGCTGCTACTTCTCCAGTCATACTACTACTATTGTTAATTTTTTGGGTAGCTTGGGCAATTCCTTGAGGCCACAATTACACCTTCAAAAGTGAATCTGCAAAGCAGAATTTCCAGCACAGTCTGATTGTCTGTATGAGATTCCAACACCTTTTCCAACTTAATGTCATGGCTGAACACGGGGATGACAGCTGGTGAAATAACTTGTGATTAAGGCTTTAGTAATTCTTCACATACAAGTCAGTTCTTGGTAAGAACTAAAAACTTATTTCTCAAAGCAAGATATAAATTAAAACCACTAACTGATAGAGAGATGGATAGATTGCTAAAACTAGTGGAAACAGATCTTGTGATTGGAATGTATTTTTCTCCACCTGTTCTGATAACAATACTGACAATACTGCTTCCATTAAATTCACAGTATCTGAGCAATATTGTAGATTGAAATCAGATTATTAGACAATTGACCAAACCTTTAAAAAGTGAATAATTCTAATACAAGGGTTGTAATTAAGATAATGGAGGAAGTAAAATTATCATCTTTGATAATCAGTGTACAACAGTTTAACCCAGCACCTGAAATCTTCAAAACAGAGTCACACAATTCAATACAATTTGTTTGATAATCATCAAATCATACTCTTGAAGAACAGTAAAAGATTGCAGGGCTAGTTATTCACTATGAGTATAGTTCACAAGTCAGGAAGGTCAAAGGAATTCTCCTTTTCCTGTTAATATGTTTCTCTACTGTTTGAAGTGGAGAAGTGTAGATTTTTGTTTATTTCTTTTTAATCTTTTCTTCCAAGTAGCCTACATTTTGCAATGTGGGATCAGGCTGTTTGTAATTTGCTGTTGCAGTGAAACTGTGAGCAAAATAAGAACTGCCTGATTCTCAGCTGGTAGTTAAGGCAGTTGCCTAATATTCACGTAATATTCAGGAGCATTTTGCCTCTGCTCTTTGCACTGTGTGCCTGTAGTCCAGTTCTGTAGTTCATAGTAATGCAAAACTCTCCACCTCCACTTGTTGGAAGCTTATAGTGGGAAGCAAACCTGAAAGAGAAAAAAGGGACTAAAGAATCATACTATAGGTATTGAAATGGAATGAAGATGAGGTTTGCTTGGGATTTTTTTGGGTTTTGTGGGAGTTTTTTTGTTTTATTTTTGTTTTTGTTTTTGTTTTTGTTTTTTTTTTTTTGTTGTTGTTGTTTTTGGTTTGGTTTGGTTTGGTTTGGGTTTTTTTGTTTTTTTTCTATTCCTTTGTATTTTATAAGGCCTGAATTCTTAATTTTGGTACAGACTGCATAAATAAGTAATTTTTCTGATTCCAAAGACTCTCTCAGAACAGGTCTTCCGAGTAGCAGTTGATGGCTTGGACTCTTAATCTATCAGGCATTATTATGCCTTTATGCATGTAAAATGACCAAAGCCTATTTTACTCAAAAAGCACTTATATTTAAAATATGCTATGCAATCTCTACCAGCAGAATAAACTGAAAGTATTACAGACTGTTAAGGTGATTCATTTGCAAAGCCAACAATTATGCAGCCATTTAATTTTGCTCTTTCCTATTAGCACTAACATCATGGAAAAGTATGTTAATTTTCATTATAATAAAGCACACAAAATCTATTAAAAAACATATTTATTCACTGTAACCCAACTTTACCTTTGTCATGGTTTAACCTGAGCCAGTAGACAAGCTCTATAAAGCCCTTCACTCACTTCCCCACCAATGGGATTGGAAAGAGAATCAAAAGGGTAAAAGCTGGAAAACCTGAGATAGGCAGTTTATAAGTTGGAACAGCATCTCACTTTAATCTCATACTTATGGTCTAGAGGATGGAAATGTAACATAAAAAGCCCATATCCAACAAAATAAAAAAAAATAAACAGTGATTTATAAACAGACCCTAGTGAAATATTTTCTTTTTTAAAAAATATTTAAGAGGCAAACATTTCATATGTAGTTGAAAATTATAGACAAGGATTTGAAGAAGATTCATTGAGAACTTAGACCAAGAATGTTAGCTCAATCACCTTACATCTTCCCTATAGTGTCATGACTGACCTCCATGTTTGAGTTGAATAGAAGCAGTTGCTTGGAAACTGAATCCCAGGGACTAAAAATTGTCCTTAAACTCTGGTTTAGGGCATCAACTTGTGACAAGACAGCTCCTGACCTATCTTTTAGTGTTAAGAGTTTTCTTGGATCTTGTCTAATACCAAATAAATTGTCTAAAGTAAGACAATAGACAGTACACATTTGAAATAGAGAAATGGCAGCAATTGGAAGAATGAAGGAGCAATGAGGATCATCCTGTAAGGTGCCATGAAAGTGGTTGGATAAACACACAAATTTCACCTTGCGGATCATTACTAAGTAGAAATAGTAACAGGGGATTTATATTTATTAGCATTGTATGTTGAAGGATATTTGATTGGCTGAAAAGAACTTATTTGACGAAAGTTTTGGGAGTTTCACATAATGGTTGAAAACTTTCTTAACTAAAGACATTGTAGTGGAGACTGTAGTAAGGAATAATGGATACCACTCAGAAGTCTTTACTTTCTCTAGCAGAAAAAGGCAACAGTGCCCCTTTTTGCCCTCCCTTTTTACCATAATTCTGGGACAAATCAGTCAAAGAATCCAACACAATAATAGAGTTGAAGGTATAAAGATATTGGACATCCTGGATAGGATTTCATTATATGCTGTTGATGTAATTCTTTTCTTACCCAATCCGTATTAATCCCTTGGGGGCAACAGCCAATGAATTAAAAAGTTTGAAGAAGTCTCACTGCAGAATTGTAATCAAAGAAAGTTCAAGATTCTATGTATCAAACTTTTAATAACAATATATGAAGCCATACTAAATATGGCTTCATTTGGACTAAACATTCAATTGGGTACTTTTGAGTGCAATTACCGCATTGTACTGATAGTCATATGATCTCATTTTTCTTCAGATATATAGGTCTATTGACCTATCTTGAATAGTGTAACTATATAATGGATATAATAATAAATCTACCCTGCATTTAGGAAGAACTTTTCACCCAAGGTTGTCAAAGCATTTTAGAAAAGAGGTCAGGATCATTATCTGCATTGGCTGGGGGAACAGGAGCCAAGGAAGAAAACTGACTTGACCAAAGTTGTCTAGAAGATCTGTAATACAGACAAAAAGAGACTTTTGTGTTCTGGTGCCAGCATCAGGAGACAAGACAAAGCATAGTAAGATTAACGTTTTTCCCAATCTTGCTTTATTGCTTCATTTATTGCAATATGTGAAAGTGTTCCAGATATGTGTGTATATTGGGCAAGAAAATGAAGTCAGCTTTCAAAACTTTCCCCATCAAAACCAGCTTCATTTCAATGAACTAATAATACCACATTCAAAACCATGTATATACAAAGGAAATATTCATCATGATGTGGATGAAAGAGTTATAAGAAAAGATGTGTTGATCAATGCTAAGATGGAGGTATGGATTAGCCTAAGTAGGATTATGATAGGGCCTTGTCAGTAGGACAGCAGGGTTCATCAGTGTTTGCACATGGAAAAGAGATTTGAAGTGAAAACTGAGACACTGTCTTACTTCAAAATCTTTATTATTAAAATATCTTGCGAGAGTGTGATTATGCAATTAGAAGCTAATTTGCACAACTCCCAGCCATGAGAAAGTAGTATTTGGTTAAAAAAAAAAAAAAAGGTTTATTTATTTAAAATTATTATATATTAATAATTTACCATACAGGGTAGAAAAGAAGCTACTTGCCTTGCCAGGTCTTCCCAGGCAAAATAAACATGAAAATGTGAATTTTAGTAGAGAAAAAATCATCAAATCAAGTGCTCTTATATTCAAACTTTACATCCAAGTTGCTCTTCTTTTTTACTTGTGTTACTTAATAAAAACATCAGCATTATGTTGTTGATTTTACTTACATTTTTGTCAATATTTTAGGCTTCCTAGTTTAACAAAAATTATCATCCTAAGAGCAAAGTATTTAATTGTTCTTCCTTGATTTTAGCTCTCAGTGAAAGTCTTATGATAGAATTCTTTCTGTAAATGTTGTAGAACTCTTTACTGTTGCAATGTTTCTAATTTCTACAATGAAATTTGATTACTTGCAGAAAATCTGTCCAAAAATTTTTATTTACTGGGTATACAAAGATTAAAACTTCTCATATTTTTGAGTACCAAGAGTTGCTGTCAGTCATTAATGGGTTATGTTTATACCTCCTGAAAAGCTAAATTGTAAACCAGAACTTTTTCTCTCCTAACAGTTTTCCAAAGTTCTTTTCAGAAGATAATGTGGAAGAATTGGAAGAAATTACTATTATACATTGAAGACATCTTGGTTGAGCACAAGCTCTGGTCTCAGACAGAGCATTAAGAAAAAGATGTTGGAAAAAAACTAGTCAGGCAAAGCTTTGACATGGTTCTTCCTTTTAGTATTTTCCTCAGTGAAGATCATTATGCCTAAAACTCAAAAAGTCAAATTTCATTAGATTGTAGACTAAGATATTCAACTTTTCAGATAATCCAGTCTTGAAGATTCTAGCCATGCCTATTATTTCTTTGCAAAATAATTTATTTTTTTCATTTTGAAATCCAAACAGCTGTGATGATGCTTGAGTAGTCACAAACTCTGCAAGACCTCCCTGTGTCCTAGAAAGATTCTCTTTTGGCCACCTCTGAAATATGATTTTCTGCTTCTTGTTACTCAGTGAAGATGTTTGGCCTCTACATAACTTGTCTGCTCCCTTGTTCAGTGCTGTGACTCACTTTTCACTATATTTTGTTTATGTCTTATAAAATTTTCTCCTTGAAAAGGTACAGCTGCTTCCCATGTTATGGGGAAGAATCACCTTCAGAGGGTTTTGGCCTGGTCACTCCCCCTCAAGGAACTTTTTATGCTAATGAAACATAATGAAATCAAAAGCTACTGTCTGGTGTGGGTGTTTCAGCCTCTCAGTGTTCACCTAGATGCTCCTAAAAAGGGATTATCAGTCTCTCAATATTTAAAATAGCAAATTTAAAATGGCAATCAAGTTTGGGGTTTTTCTATCTTAATTTAAATGCCTATAAATTGTTTGCCCCATCACTTTTGTTTGAAGAACTGTCAATTTTTAATACAGTGAAGATGTGTAAGAGCTAAGTTGACTGACATCTAGTCATTGACCCACAAACATAAATAACTACCATAATGAGAAATAGAGTAAATATTGACTAAGGATTTCTTCACTACTGCTCCCACAGAAGAAATAAATGTCAAGACATGGAAGTATTTTTCAGTGAAAAATATGTATATATGTGGTTTTTTTCTGTCTCCTTGTCACACAGTATCTGGTGTGATATTTACAAAACAATTTAGATAGCTCAATACATTAAACCAAACTTTTGGAAATGTGTTACAGACACAATTCCCAAAGGCAACACAAGAAAGTTACATGTTTCATCTGCAGCTGCTTTAATAACAAAATGAAAAACTGCAATCCTCTTTTATTAAAAAGTCTTTAAATGCCTCAGGGAAAAGTGGGATCACAGTTTTAAATTTCTTTAGGTGACACAAAAAGTCATTATCTTTTACCCAAGACTGCATTGTGTTTGGTTCTATAAAATACAATGAAGGCACATCTGCAGCAACTTGTAAAAAATATATACGAAAAGGTACATATGATGACATTTTTACACTTGCAATATTTCAAAGCAGAGGCAATTAAGAATTTTAGTTTGAAATCTTGACACAAATTCAACTTTATCTGTTTTGGAAAAAAACCAAGAAAACAAAAAAAATAAAGCAGCGAAGAGAAAAAAGGTACCAGCTTTTTAACATCTTTAGAAAGTATTATTATATCCAGGATATGCTATACAATTTCATTTTATTCCACAGAACATTTAAATTTCTGAGTTTATTTGTGTCTGTGCATGTTTCCATACATGTCTTCCTGTGCCTTTGTATATTAAAGGGAAATTGTGGCTTCCCATTGTTCCTTACTTTTAGTTAAATTCAGAGTTAAAATTTGCATCACACTTAAAGTACCAAATACATGCACACACAAAGCTATAATTAAAATGTCTAACTTTTGTCAGGTGTTTATACCATGCAAAGAGATGTTTTACATTGCAAAACACATTTGTACTATGCAAAGCATAACCTTTCTATGTGCATGACTGGACTTCTAGTTTGTTGGGTTTTTTTATTAGCATGCTAGAACAGGCCTCTATATATGTCTACCTTCTTACCAAACTTCAAACAACTATTTCATTTGTTTGTTTGACATAAAATTCTTGGAAAAAAAATGGTATCACCTTATGTTTTGTTAATAAATGTTATAATTGCAATATTTTTTTGCCATCTAATCATAGAATGTCAGAACTGTAGAATGGTTTGGGTTGGAAGAGACCTTACATATCATTTACTCCAACACCCTTGCTGTGGGAAAGAACACCTTCCACTAGACCAGGTTTCTTGAATTAGCCACATTCAATCTGCCCTTGAACATTCCCAGGAAGAAGGCATCCACAACTTCTCTGGGAAACCTATTTGAATGATTCACCAAACACCCAGTAAAGAATTTGTTTCTAATATCTAATCTAAATCTTGCCTCTTTCAGGTTAAAATCGTTACCTCTCATTCTGTCTCTACACTCTGTGACAAAGAGACCATCTTTCCTGTGAACCCTTTCAGACAATGAAAGGATGTTATAAATTCTCTCTAGAGTCTTTTTCCCAGATTAAACAAGCCCACCCCTCTCAGCCTGATCTCATAGCAGAGGTGTTTCAATCTTCTAACCTTTTTTGTGGTCCTTCTCTGGATGAGGTCCAAAAAGTGCATATCCTTCTTGTATTGGGGGCCTCAGAGCTGAATGCAGCACTCCAGGTGGGATGTCAAGAGCAGAGTAAAGAGGGGCAATCACCTCCCTTGACCTGCTGGTTATGCTTCTTTTGATGCAGCCAAAGATACTGTTGGCTGTCTGGGCTGTGAATAGGGATTGCTGGGTCATGTTGAACTTCTCATCTACTAATCTCTTCAAATCGTTCCCCACAGAAGCTCTCTCAATATCCTTATCAGCCAACCTGAATTTGTGTTTGGGATCACCCCAATCCAAGTGTAGGACTTTGCATCTGGCCTTGTTGAACTTCACAATGTTCTCATGGGCTGCCAATCTGTCAAAGTGCCTCTATAGGACATTCCTTTATTCTGAAATGTCAGTCACACCACTCAGCTTGGTGTAATCTGCAAACTTTCCATGGCCACGCTCAATCCCACTACCTACATTCCCAATAAGTGTGTTAAGTGATCCTGATACCAGTTCCCTGAGGAACACCACTCATCACTGCTCTCAACCGGACAGCAACCCATTGACCACAGCTGTTTGAGTGCAAACACACAGTCCATTTCAAAGCCAGGTCCCTCCAGTTTAGACACAGGATGTTTTGTGGAACAATGTCAAATGCTTTGAAAAAGAACAGGTAGATGATGTCAGTCACTCTTTTGTTATTCATTGGCACTAAAACTCCATCACAAAAGGAGACTGAGTGTGTCGGGTATATCTGCACTTAGTGAAGCCACATTGGCCTGTGAGCACTCACCTCTCTTTTTCCATTTGCCTTAGCACAGCCACCAGGAGGACTTCCCCTGTGACCTTGTTGGGCACTTACATGAGTCTGACCAGGCTGTAGTATCCCTGTTCTTTTTTCCTGTTTTAAAAATGAAGGTAATGCCTCCCCTTTTCCAGTCAGTGGGAATTTGGGTAGCGTCTAGTAATAGATTGTAAACGAAATAACAGACTTGATTATAAGCAAGCACTTTTATTTGTAAAGACTCCTTTATACATATTTAATACCTTTTATATATTCTTAAATCTACTTTGGCTCTTTATGACACTTTGGAGAACTTACTTTAAACTCAGAGCTATGCCTTGTTTGAAACATTTCATGGACATTGGGAATTACAAGTCCTGGCTGTTGCTAAAAGTGAAAGATTATAATGAAGGTAGGATCTTAGTCATAACCAAATAATTACTGAGACTCTATCCAAAGGGCAAGACCTCTTAAATAATATGCTGTTGTCATATAGACATGATCTATAGTGCAAGAATCCTTTCTTCAGCAAATCTCTTTACGATTTGGACATCTGGAAAGAGTGGCGACATTAAATGGGTATATGGATGTCCTGTCTGTCTAGAAAAATGAGGAATTCTAGAATGAACTGTCACACCCATAAACTATGTCACAGTTCAAGTATCTGTTCGACCCTATTTAAAGAAATTTTTCATTGAGAATAATTTCTTCTAGAGGTACTTCTGGATAAAATTACTCTTGATGAGGGATTGATCTGCAAAAAAGTGCTGAATTCTTTACTGAATTACTCCTCCCACTCCCTCCCCATAGACTGTAGACTGTGACTCTGAAATAGCTATTTGATATGCACATAAAAAAAAACCTATCAAACAAAAAGAAACCCCATTGTAAATATTGATCATATTACTGAAAATGTGATATGTGCTCTTAGGAATAGAAATAAAATGTCGAGATATGTGCCCAGAAAGTCTGTAAGTACCTTAAAATGGTAAATATTAAGGAACTAGTTACTTTGGGAGAACTTGATCACTAATTTGACAGCTCTGAAAGACAATGTATCTGTGGGAAAATGAGTTATGCTATACAAGTAAATTAGTCTGAAGGTCCAATTGTTAACTGAAAATTACACCATCTAAATGAAATAAAGGAAACTTAAAAGTGTGTTAATACTAATGGAGCTGTAGAGAAAATATGAATCACATAAAGATTTTGGAAGTTGAAACAAACTGTTGATAAAGTCTAGAGAACCTGAGACATGCACAGACAAACATTATTAATATCAAATATTGGAAAATTCCAAGTGGGATTTCTTCAGGGAATCAGTCCACAGGGATAAATATAATACAGTAAGAAATAAGCAGTGACTGATTTTTTAAAAAGATCTGTGGAAAAAGAAGGCATCATGTAATCCAAGATAAACGGAAAGCAAACTAGTAAGTACTAAGAGGCTATTAATCAAATTAATTACAATTTACAAATCAGACTGAGAATATTACGCAGTTGGTAAACCCCAGAAAGGAACAGAATTCATAATCATTGCTTGCAGATTGGAGATAATTTATATATTGAGACTTAAATATATTTAACATCCAAAAAATGTAAAAATAATTATATATGCACAATCAGTTAAGCATTTGAAAACATTCTCCAGGGAAGTGGTGGAGCTTCCTGGCAAAAGTGCTCAGAAAAAAACCAGGAACAAATTTATTTCAGCCAAACACTGCCATTTCCCCCACCAGTGGGAACTGATTGACAATTGGAAGGGGGATTAAAAAGTAGAAAAGTCATGGTTTAAGACAAAGATAGTTTAATAGACAAAGCAAAAAACATGCACATGGAAAAAGGCAAAATAAGGAATTAATTCCCTGCTTCCCATGGGTAGGAAGGTGTTCAGCCACCTCCAGAAGAGGAGGCCCCCATAACATGTTGTAGTTACTCGGGAAGACAAGCACAGTCACTCCAAACAACCCCTCCTTCCTCCTTGCCCCCCACTTTATAAACTGAGCATGATGCCATATGGTCTGGAATGTCCCTTTTTTCAGCTGGGGTCACCTGTCCAGGCTGTGTCCCAACCTCCCAAGCCCCCCTAGCCTCCTTGCCAGCATGGCAGTAGGAAAAGCAGAAAAGGCCTTGGCTCTGTGTAAGCCCTGGTCATCAATAACAAAAATCTCTATTTTGTCAACCCTGTGTTCAGCACAAACCCTAAACACAAGCCCATATCAGCACATATCCTATACAAGTAGACATGGTATTTTGTGATATGGTCAGTGGGTATGGTGATATCCCATTAAAGGTTGGATTTGGTGGTTTTCAAGGTATTTTCCAACCTTAAAGGTACTGTAAAAGCTGAAAGACAGATTTTCCTTCTACAGCAAAAGGAAGCATTATTTCCTAAATGTGGATGCGTGGATTTACCTGTAGTCTGGTATATACTCTCTGAAATTATGTCAATTGAATGTATTTAAACTAATTTTGGGCTTTCTCATGAAAAGAAATAATTTTACAGCTCTGGAAGCCTACTTGATGTCTGATATCTGCACTAAAATTTTCAGAATGTACACTGATTGGAATATCAAAACCAACAACAAAAAACCCAGGCAACATTCATGGATTATATGAGTATTTAAATTTATAAAATGCCAACCAATATTGGAAGAAATTCTATTGAGTAGAGGAAGAAGGTGCATGTAACCCTCTAACTACCAGGTTAAAACTGTACCAAAAGAGAATCAGACATGATTAAATTTCCTTAAAAGATTTTATGTCATCTTTGTTTCATCATTTTCTGCAATGCTAAACTATTTAAAGATAAAGGAAGACAAACTAAAATAATAGCCATTTAGATGCTTTCTTTGCAAATTTTTACTATCCATTATCTGAAATTATTAATTTTTCAAATGTGTGGATTTTCAGAAAGACATGCGAGTGATATTCTGATAAAAGTAAGTGACATTTTGTTTGTGGTTGTGTGCAATTATTATCTGGATTTTGGGGGCCATTGTCTTTTGGTTTTTTTAAGAAACCAAAAGTGACAGAGGAGAGGGACATTATGACATACAGTAAAATCTCCTGGAAAAGTTTTTCTTTCCAGATTAAATGGATATAAAATTATTAAGAGAATTTTAAAAAAGAGTTTTTGATGCTAGCCTCTGTGAAACATAAGGGTGCACTTCACCAGTCCAAATATAACTACTACACATTTTGTAGATCAGTCTTAGCTGCCTTAGTCAAAGAGAAAATATGCATTTTGGTGGAACCAATTCATTGCACACTAAAGTACACGTGTGTTCTGATTAATTACTTAAATGTTTTTTTTTTCTCCCTTTGTCTATGAGCACCGGATACTAGATGATGATGATATAAGATATCTAGCGAGATCGCAGAGAAATTTAATTATAGGGGTGTAATAAATTGGCCCCGGATAAGTTTATGCTTCTTACTTTAAATATTATATAATGATAGTTGTTAGAATTATTTGGTACTTGCTATAAAAAAATACACACTACAAGTCAGAGAAAGGATCACTATCATAGGCAAAGTTACAGAAAGAATACAATGATACTATAGGATTTTAAAAATCATTATGAGAAGCATGAAGTAGAAAGACTATGTGGGATACATTCAGGAGACAGGGAAGGTGGGTCATTCACTGCAGACTCTCCCTGAGATTAAGAGCTCAGGAAAATTGACCTAAAAGGAAATTCAGTATGCATGTTTATTTATAACCAAATTGTAGCACACTAACATTTGAAATTATAACAACAGCAACATTAAAATATAACAAGAATAATAGCTTATCATTGCAGTGAAAAGACTCTTACTATTGCATAACAGAAATATCATCTTTTTGTATTAGAATCCATGTGATTAAAGCAATAGAGGATTTAAAAAGAAACATTGGTAAGCATCCTCAAGACAGTGAAGTTGAAAAATTCCAGTGTTACTAAAGCTTCCATCTTAGATAGGTTTTCCTTGGTGATTGCATCCCTTTTGCCTCTTTCTCTTTGCCTGTTTAGGAACCAGCAAAGTGAAAGTGCAATAATTGTAATTTTAATAACAGTAATAATTACCAGAATAATGGTTGTCATTGTTGATATAAGCAAGCAAGGAACAGAATTTAAGTAAGGGTTGGATGCTGATCAGTCAGGCACAGAATTACACCAAGCTGCATCAACCTGCACATTATTTCCTTCAAAATCTTTGCTAACATATAACAACGTTTTTGAAGATGTTGAGGTAACTAAGCAGCTTATCAGCTTTCTGCCAAAAAAGTATCTTATAGCTTCTATTATTGCCTCCCTTGTAATTAATAACCTCTAGAGCTTGAATAATCAAATGGACTAATTTTAAGCTGAAATAAGAACAGGAGCTGTCAGTCATTAACAGACATTCTCATAAATTATCCTGCTCACTGGCCTTTTTGGTAAGCCGAACTTACATTTAAAAATTGCATCAGCAATAAACCTTTGGTAGTTAAATGTCTTCTATTCCCCATGAGTGCCTTCATAACTAGTTTTCTTGGCAGCGAAGTTGTAATGACAGCTGTCATCGATGGACTTTCACAAAATGTACCCTGACCTTTGGATGCTATATGTTACAATTACTGTTGTAAAGCCTTTGGGGCCTTCAATTGGGATTTCACACTTCAACAAAGCTGCATATTGTTATCACTCACTTCTCAAAGCCATCCAAGAAAATAGAATAGCTATTCTTGTCAGTGGGTTTTTTTGTTTGTTTGTTTGTTTTCTTTTTTGTTTTTTTGTTAGGTTTTTTTGTTTGTTTTTTGGTTGGTTTTTATTTTGGTTTTTTTTTTTTTTTTTTTAATATTCACCCACAAAGATGATAATTTTCTGTTGAAATGCAAATATTGGCTGAGAGACAACTATTTCATGAACACGTTCTGAAAAGAAGACATTCACTGTAGAGGTCACACACTTATAAAATAAAAGTTAATCTCTGCTTGACAATAAGAAAAAAAAATAATGCAACTGACAGTTCTTAAAAGAGGCTGCTTGGAAATCAAAGCCACATAGCTGTTTCTTCTATGCCCCTGAAATGTATGAGTTTCGAGCATGTTTAAAAATAACAAGAACCTTTGTAAGATAAAGAGGATGACAATAGAGAACTCATTAAAAGCTGAATCCCTGATGAGTTATTCTACCAAAAGATTTAAAACTAGCATACAAAACTGCCTTCTAAAAATGATGGCCCAAAATTTACTTTTCTGTGATGGTCATTCCATTTGCTTAAATGAATAAATACAATAAATATTACACACTTTAGACATGCTCTTGCCTCTTATGTCAACACAAAAGCTATATATTATATATAATATATATATATACTATATATTCTTCTGTTTGAGGAGTTCTGATACAAGCTCTGAATATGGAATTTTGATACTTGGTAAAATCCATACTGATTGAGAGCAAAGGTGTGTTACTAACACAAACATAGGTTGCTTTTTTTGCCTAAGGAAATCAATTTTAAAGTCATTTATTTTATTATATATGTCTTTGATGAACGTATACACCAAAAAATTTCCCCATGTAACTTTCTAAACTACAGTGGCCTGTCGAAGCCAAAATCTATGAAGGTATTAATGGGAATGTGATGTTATTTCAAATTTCTCAGATAAACTTTAACTTGCTTAAGAAAGTTTCAGCATCTGTAGCCTTACTCCTCATTATCCTCCTATTCTATTGGATTAGTATAAAGCAGGTAAGTAAATGTTTAATTATGTTTTCAAGGAAAAAATAAAAGCTCACAAATGACAGTAAAATCCTCTAGAAAAATAAAGTATTTTGAGTTTGACTGTCTATATTAGAAAAATCAAGGAGTGTATGGCATGCACAACAGTTCAGATTTTTAAGCTTTTAATAACTTTTTTAAGGGAGTAACATCTTTTGCCATGGAAGTAATAGACATATTTTTCTATGTTCTCTGAGAATATTTTTAAGTTAACATCTGTGAAAAGATAACCACTTTTTTTTCATACTTCTTAATCTTAAGATCAAGAAGATCTTAAGATCTTGATCTCAATTTTCAGAAAATGATTGTGATTTCATAATATGATACAAAAAAAAGAAAAATTTAAAAAATAAATTAAAAAACTATAAAACTATATAAAAAACTTCACACCTCTAGATTTGGAGCATTATTCTAAAGACAAAGACTTGAATATCTCTCTTCTTTGTTTTCCTTTGTATTACTATGGGAGTAATATTATTTAGTAGATGTTACAGAGAAATATCATATATTATATTTTCATATTTATTTTATGCTGTGTGCTAGTGATCCTGAGAATCAGCTTTAAAAAGCAGCCTTTTTCAAAACTAATGAATGCCATTGGCTCTAAGGAATTTACTTACTATGCCAAATTCACAGGACGTATACACAGCACAGAGACAGTTATCTCGTTATAAAGCAAATAGAGGAAGATACACTTCAGGCTGATCTCAGACAGGAACATTTACAGATGAAACAAAGTTTGCCTTCCATGACAAGGCGTAAGATCCCTCTTCTAATAAAAGTGCACAACACTGGGTTTATTTTAAATTGAGGTGAGATTTAGGCATCTAAGCAACAAAATACCACATAAATACCAAGAATTTCTAATTTGTACACACATATATTATGCTTATGCTACCACACTAAGTTGGGACCTTATCCCCAAGGCCATAAACCAGCTACTACCTTTTGTTCATACTGGTTCCTCTACAAAGTTTTGTTTCAGACGGAGATTCTATGTCTATAATCATAGATAATATGGTTTTCTAAAGCTACTGCAATAGTGGCAGCTTTCAGTGGTTTTATTTGTTCAAATCTCAATAATTTTTTTTGGTTTTTTTTAACTTTGTTGGTTGAAATTCACTTGCATGACACAGTACAAAGGAGAAACAGCATAAGCTAAAGTGTCTATTAAGGAGATTATAGCGAGAAGCGAATTGAGTTATTGATGTTAAAAAATTCAAGCATAGTTTCTGTGTTTGTCCTGTATACCTTAAAGTCCCTTAACCACTAGAACATTGCCTACTCAGACTGTGAAAACACTACTGAAATATTTTCCATGGTGGGAAGCAGAAACACATCTTTTAAGAACTTTTTTGAATTGAAATACCACTCAGATGTTAAGCTCAAAATAGACTTGAAGAATAGCATATGGTTGAAAGTACAAAAATGTAGGTGGAAAACAGAAAAAAAGTAGACATTGCACTTCTTCTTTTTTCAAAAAATAAATTATTATGATGCTGAAATAAAGGCTGAACTCTGTGTCTTCTCAGTGGGCTACAAGTACAGAACCTTCAGTTCAGGTAGGAAATGATCTGAAAGTTCCTTTCAGCATTATGATGACTACAGGACAGTGTTTCTGGGACCTGCACATAAGTTTCAAGCATGACCCATTAGAAACCCAAAGACCTTCTCCAGACTTCATCAAGGAATGTCTTAAAGTCTCCCAGTTAGACTATATAAGAAAAAAATCAGTGCAAGCACTAGTAATTTTTAAAAATTTACTTAATTTAGATAGTTAAGAACCATATCTTTGTTATGATGATATATTATGTGTGTCTTGTAGTTTGTCATTAATCAAGTATAGCTGTTCTGTCTCACCACAACACTTGTCCAGTAAAAAAGGGAACTGCCAGGTTTCTATTCAAGATAATTAATAGTCATCTGAATTTTTTATTGACTGATGAGTCTAGAGAGACACATTCCAGAAACGATGCAGCTGTTAGGTTTAAGAGAATATCATAAATTGAAGTCATTTGGATGTGCCTGATTTGAAAACATTTATGTAATATTTAAAAGTAGTCCCTACAGAATTCTGCATACCAAATGTTACACAGCTATAATTTTCCATTCATTCCCCACTAACATTTTTAATCTGTGGTAATTAATTATCTAACTGTGAAAAATTAGACATAAATATTTACTTCAAAGTTTGAAACCTAAAATGGCCATGATTTTATTTGTAAAAGAAATACATAAAAACTTTTCTCTCTCTTTATACTGCAGTTTACAGAATGTTCTCAAAGATGAAACAAAAAGATAAAAGTTTATTTTAGTGAAAGAATATTTTTTAAAACTTGTATGACTAAATATATTTTACAACTTTGCCACAACAGCAGTAGCTAACTCATCAACATAGCCATGTTTTCCATAGAAAAATCCTAGAAATTCAAAAAATTATAATCAGCAGAGCACAAGTAATGATATAAAACGGTTCAGAATTTTTCAGAATAGATTATTAATTCACATAGCTTTTAATAAAAGTTTTGACACACACACACACACACACATAACTATTGAAGACCAAAGTGCAAGCTTATATACTTATATACAAGCTTATATACTTATATATATTATTTTCTTTATTATTTCTTCAAAATATTATAAAAGAGAAAATGCTCTGAGTAATCTCATTATATTTCTCTTGGCAAATTGAATTTGTTTCCTACTTTCATTTTTCTACTATTGGAAAAAGAAGTTGAGGAAAAAAATCCAAGGCTCGTTGATAAGCATCCACATTACATGCACTGCAATTGTTTGATTCAGACATGCAGCATGGTCAACAGTTCTGCTAAAATTTCACTGAAACAATCTTAGAGTTTTTAATTCAAAATTACAATACTTGAAAGAAAAAAATTGAATCAATTCTCCTTCTTTCATCCATTTTTTCTCTTTTCCAATGCAAGAGAGAAGCACATTTAACCTGTTATGTTTTGTCTTTTGCTTTCATTGAACTTTCTGTGGTTAGAAACTGTGTGAATTTGAACATATATTTAAAAATTAAGGGTTTCTTCCAAAACATTCAGTGCTTCTTTTTTGTAGCAGTCCAGACAGATCAAAACAATAGTGTTACATGAATTTACTATTGTATTTAGAATTAATAAAAGTGTGAAGCAGGAAAAAAGGGTGATGACAGGAAAAGGAAATTTCTGTCTCTTCCATACCATATCTATAAAATTATCAAACGTAAGGTGGGAAAAAAATTGCTAACGTTGCTTCCTGTAGAAAGCAAACTTTGCCTTATTAAACAGATTCTCGAGCAGAGAAAATTAAGTTGGTCATTTCACAAATCACAGTGCTATTCAGACAAAGCTGCCAAATCTTTGTCCACAGGGGGCCTCCAGGCTATACAAACCCTACCTAGCATGTGTGAATCTTGTTATTTCCACTACATGGGTTTATTATTTTAGAGTATGAAAAACTCTATCCCTTGGGAGCAAGGGTCTCTCACCCTTGTTATGTTATCACAAAGTATAAAACAATTTTCCTTTTTTAAAATTTTATAACAAAGAATCTGTTTCAGCATATTAGATTTATTTTTTCAATTTTGGACTCAATAATATATAATATGTATGATTCAAGTGTTCAGGAGAAGTGAAAAATATTGTATGACACTTGATTATTAAATCCATGACTGTATGCATGTTTTTAGAGCAGCTATTTGCAGAAGACAAACCACTAACAGAAAGTAATACACATATCAGCTGAGGTTTCCAAACAGTGTTTCTTGCATTCCAAATTCAGCCACAATTTTTTTCACAAAAATGTAGTGTGATTCCATATATCTCAGAAATGAGAGGAAGTAATAGGATTTTTTGCAAGATAAAAATATTTTCCCTAATCTTCTCAAAAAGAGATAGGCAGCCATTTTGGTAAATTATACATTATGAAATCTTGAGTGAACAATTGGTCATGTGCATATACTTAAAAATATTTCCCCTTTTATTTATTGCAAGAAAAAAATTTAACTAATTCTCCAAATCAGTATATTCCTCTTTGAAGGTTTGAGATCATCTGAAGAGAAAGTCTTCAACTGCCTACAAGATTGTTCTTTTGAGAACGAAGAAATACCTTTATAATTTCAATGACAGGAATTTTTGTTATATATAGCTAGGTTGGAAATACTATAAAAAGCCACCAGTTTCTCCATTTTAGTAATTTCTTTCTTTTAAGGTATGTTCTAAATAGTTGCAAGTTAATAGTGAATGTTTCTCTGATGCAGAAAAATGGAAAAAAACTGGCTTCATATATGCCAAGGGATTTGCAAAATTGCTGTGAATGCAGTTAATAGAGAAGAAAATGTTTTTAATACCAGTGTTTGTACATTTTTGTTCCAAAAATTGTTTTCAATGAATGCAATACAATAGATTTTATTTTCTAAATTATCAAATTATGTTTATAAACATGTCTATAAAGATATCCACCATCCAATCCCACTGAAAAAAATAAAACATATTGCTGAAAGAGGGTAATAAAGATCTTGAATACTAATTCTCCTTTATTTCAAGTACAGAATTTCAGTTCATATTACTACTCCAGCAAACTCAGTCTCTGCTCCCTCTCATATAAATCTTTTTCTGATACTAAATTTTTTTAAAATCTTATATATATTACATAAATACAAAGTGTATTTTTGTGTTAGTTCCTACTTTCAGATCACCCTTAGAAGCAGTGGCCCCCTCATCCCTGTCACCTGAGGATAAGGGCGCAGCAAAAATAAAACACATATAACATTTCATGCAGCTTATTCCCTGCAGGCAGCTAGATACTCTTAATCCTATACCATTCTATAGACTTGTAATAGAATATCAAAAGTGAAAATAATTTTATCAGTTTTGTATCACAGTCTACAAAATGAGCCAAAATTGCATGCCTAATTTAAGTTAGTCCTAGGAGTATCTTTACCTCTAGGCATCCAGAAGATTATTTATCTCATCACAAAGTGCTGAGTTGCACCATTTCAATTATTGTAGGAGTGAATGAGTTCCCATTTGGAAGTGGTTCTTCTCTTTTTGCAGAAAGAGACCACATAAGTAGACATTAACATTCAGCTATCCAGCATTATGGCACGTTTTATATTGAATAGAGTTAATTTCAATGACTTATGCCTTTACAGTCATTTTAGGTACAACAGAATTTCTAACAAGCCTTTAGCTGCTGTTTAGTAAGGGTAAAGTTCTCCCTTTCCTCCTTCAAGTGCAGGCACACAAAAGGCAGACAAGGAATCAGGTACAGGCTGGCAAATAACTCTTCACTGGTCTAACTTAAGTTTGCAGACTTTGTTGTGGGGTCTCCTTGGAGGACACAGATGACTCTACAGAGGTGATATTCAGCAACTGTTTAAGGAAACAATGCCCAGTTAAGATTAGATGCCTCATAATTGTAAAATTTAAGTTAGGATATTATTAAAATCATGACACAATTTTTATATTTTTAGGTACAGAAAGTTACGAGAGGTAAATCTGAATCCTACAAAAATAAGCAGCATTAAATTCTTGTATCATTTTTACAAATGGGGCTAAGGTGGTTGTCCCAGATTTTCAGATTTGCCACGGTTTATTGTTTCACTGTGAAGATAAGAAAGAGGAGATATAAACATTGAAACATTTGTCTTATAAAACATTTTCTAAGCAATATCGCAACAGATCTTTCCCTCTTCTGCTTTAATCTCTCAAGCTTCTAACATATTTACCATATCTCAATGGCTAGCCTTGAATTTTCAAATGTAAAATTTATCACTAGAACGTAAAAATCATAATAACACTTTAATAAAAATATTTTTATATTTCCAATTATAATACAGGTAGAAGTTTTTTTGAACTGCAGTTACTGTTTTTACTTTCTGATTTGCAAGCACATGGATATATTATAACTTTTACCAATTTGTTTATATATTTTCTTGTTTTATGTCCAACATTCGGGGGCTTTACATTTTTCTTTATTCTAGGTTAACCTTCCAACTAAAAAAAAACAAACAACAAAGCAAACAAAACCCTACTCTATGTGCAATTAGGATCAAATTTGCAGAAGAACTTGAACAACTATAATGCACACCTCTTGCCTATGATCTTTAACTTGTTTCAAAAAAAGGCAGTTTCAAAATTAAAAAAACCTTATCTAAAATAGGATTTAGAGAATGCTTTTGGCACAGAAGTAAGGTGTTTCCTCTATTTAATATTTTGCAAGGTGGCTTTTAAACATGTGCTTAAAAATACTTAGTATTTTATGAATACTTTTTTCCAGGAAAAATTGTTTCAAAGCCATAACACTCCAGAAAAAAAACAAAAACAAAAAAACAAAAAACAAAAAACAAAAAACAAAAACAAAAAAACCCACAAAAAAAAAAAAAAAAAAAAACCCAACAAACAAAAAAAAAAAACCACTCCACAACAAAACTCCAAATTCTAGTAAAACAAAAAGACTATATGCTTATACAAACAGATTTTATTTTAGATGAGTAAACAGATAATACTTATTGAAGGGTTAGGAATTTATTTCTCTCCTGTCACTTTAAGATTCCTCTTAAAATGGCACAAAATAGTGTCTAAAAAACAACAAAAGACAGCAAAATGGAACTATAAAGTTTATGGCACTTGTGAGTGCCTTGCTTTAGTCTGCTCTGAAGGATGATGTCCTTGCAAAGTGTTTATGTTTCTAGTCACTTTGGAAGAGCAACAGACAGAACAGCCTAGTACGATTGAGGACTGTCAAAAAGTGGAACAAAGGGATTTGCTGCAGGTAAACCTAATGCAACCCAAGTAAACATCAATTTATCTAGCAGAGGAATTGGAGCTTGAGAGGAAGGATAAGAGAAGAATAACCTTTTTTTATGGCTTGTTTGCTGTAAGTGTAGTTTGATCTCTAGTGGCTTGCCAAGTAGGTCAACAAAAGTATTTGCAGTAATTGGCAGTGAGTTTCTGGAATTCACTGTAAGAAAATACAGTGTAACTTCTGAAAAGTACTTGTTCCTAAGGGAAAATAACTTCACTGAATGGATTAGAATAATTTTTTAACTGCTTGGTGAGCTACTTGGTTAAATTGGTATTTTGTTTTACTGTGGCTGTGTTGATTACTATACACTTCTATACATTTCAGTGAGAAGCCAGAGAGAAAAAACTACATTTGCATATTATAATAAGATGCTACGAAGGACATAAAACGGGCACATTTTTTTTATGTTGCATGTGGAAAACATAAACTGTTATACTGTTATGTGTGTTTACTGTTGATAGAGGTGAACTGCCACTATCCTTTACAGAGTGATAGCCAGAACTGTGTGAGAACAGGGCTCATCCTGGGCAATCTTCCTCTGTGTAGCTGTAAAAGGAGAGGCAAACATTTTTGAGCCCTGTAGGATTCTAGTGTGCCTGTGGTAATATAAACCAGATCAAGGAAAAACAAAAGGGAGAAGGCTAAGGAGAAGGGGGAAAATATTCATGTCCACTGCCATCCCCAGTTGTGCTCTTCACTCTCCTATGTTTGAATCAGGATTGATTCAACTGCAATTCCAGGAGAATGAAAAGGAATTGAGACATTATTTCTTAAATTTAGTGTCTTTTTTAATTCCTGGGTTTTGGTCTCGTGGCCTTTGATTCCAGGTAAGTACTAACTCATTAACATAGTAATAAAAAAAAAAGAAAACAAAAAACCTGCAGGATGACTTCTGGGGAAATTTTAGTGCAGCAAGTGTTCTCAAATGGTGGGACAAGAGATCACCTCAACTTTATGTCATTAGGATTCTTCCAAAATCATTCCAGTAGGTGTTGTGTTCTTAAAATCCCCACATGCCCTTCTGAATAGCTCCAGCGGTCCCAGTATTTGTCAGTGGCCTGAAGATCAGTGTATACTTCTCTGTGCCATAACACTTGTATCTGTTATAATCCATAGTTTGCTGTGCACTTTGTCATCTCCACTGCCATATATTGAACAATACTAGCCCAGGCCTTGATTTTGTGCTACTCTGCTTGTTATCAACCACCAGCTGGGTATCAAACCATGGAGTCTTACCACTTGGACCTGCCAGTCCAGAAAATTTTCATCCCATCTGACTGTACACTGATATAACCTTCAACTCCTTTGTTTTCAAGAGAGAATGTTGTGGCAAAGATTGTGAAAATATTTCAGGATTTAAGATATAATGCATCCACTGTCCTACCATCAACTGTATGGCCTTGATAGATCACTGTAAAAGGCAATCAAGCATGGTGTCGCCTCAGTAACATGAATTGATTGCTCCTGACTATCCTCTTGTCTCTCACATGTCTGGAGAGCAATGCTATAGTTTGCATTCTCTGTCCCAAGGGCTTTAGTCCCAGTTTTTCTGTTTTAACTCTCAGCAATGACATAATCTACAAGCAGCAGTCACTGGGCTGCAGGCTAGTGACAGAGACCTTGCAAACACTACATTGAGGTGAGCTTCTGTATCAGTGTGATATAGATTTCTGTTGCAAATCCATTCACAGAGCTTTCAGAAAACCTTATCACTTGATCGATTTAAGACATTTTGTGGCAGTTTATAGAACATGGGATTTACCATAGCAGTAACATAGAATTAGTATCATAATCTATTGTTATCACTGTAAAATAATAAAGTGTAACACTCTTCCAGGGGAAAAACTGGAGTTTAAGCAAAATATCAACCAAAGTGATTTGCTAATTTTAACAACATGATATTTACTAATATATATGCTGTCAAACAATCATTCCTGAGGATGCATAACCCCCCTGAGGTGCAGCTACCCCCAACTGCAACCTTCAGAGTCACCCCACTCTCTGCAGTGTGGCAGCTCACAGCTCCTAACAGGGATCTATTCCATCCTACATGGGCAAGGACACCTCTGGCAGCCTGAGGACAGCTCTGGCACTTCTGGGTTTTTAATCAGTCCTGGACCACAATATTTTGATTTAAGTCATTGCCTATATTATTTAATGTACCTCAGGCATTAATTGATTTTGGATTCATATCCATTTTGGGTCTTTCATTTACTTTCTGCTAGTTAAGCAGACCAGTTTCTGATCAGAGCCTCCTGCAGACTCAGAAACTGGATAAAGCTGCATATATTTGTGCTGAAATATTACTGATTACAAAGAATATGTCATAATTTTGTTGTAAATGGAAGAATGCATTTTGTAAATATTGGTCTCCAGTGCCAAGTAACATATAGCAGAATTTGCTTTTTGTTAAAAGTCCTGTGCCTCTGAAAACCATTAGATGCTACTTGTTTGATATTTTCTTTGAATCACATCCAGAAATTTAGATTGTTTATTATAAAATGATACCACAAGATACTAATAGAAGATAATTCATGTGATGCCAGTCTTTCAGTTTTTTTTCACTAATACTTAAGAAAGTATTAAGTATCTCCAGAATACCAAAATATTCAAGTTTTTGTTGTTAAAAGCTACACTTTCAATTGTGGAACTTGAATTTCCTGGCTTCTGATATTTGTCTTCTCTTGTGATGTACATCTCTAGACTATTTTAAATTGTGGATTATATAGACAACCAAATAGATGTCCTGTCTACATCTAGGAAAGGAGGAAATATTTCAAGTTGACAGTGGGAAAAATTGGATGGAGGGAATGGAAATGGTTGCTTCAGCTCATGAAGTGATAGCAAACAATCTAATTGGAGAATGAAACAAAGTACAAGATTCAAGGTAGTTATGAATATGAATTCTTACTTTCTTATTGGTCTTTAATGCTTGTGTGTGTGTGTGTGTGTATGCCTGGATATAAAACATGTTTTACTGTGGTTTTGCTGTGTGAATATCTCTAGGAATGCATGTATCTTTCTGTGAAAGAAAAGCAGAAAGATTATGCTCCTGAAGACATTTCCCTCAATCTTCCTTAAGACAAAAACAAGTTTATATTGCATTCAGAAGAATTAGGATTTTCCCCCACATATATTCCCAAAATTAAAAACATTTATTGAGTAAAGGTATCATATACTGACCTGCAGTATGCACAGTTCCACACTTAACCACCTTTAATTGCAATTTCCCAAATAACAAAATTACACCAAATAACTGCATGCAAAATTTGATCCACCTAAATTTTCTACACCAGGACTTCTCTACATATTGTAGTGACACATTTTAACTCATTAAATTCTTTCATTGTATCCCGAGAATCTTCTGTGTGGGGGTCTTGCAGACATGTACAAATGCCTCATAGAGACAAGTATCTTAGGTTGAGATTTTCTTCCAGAGCCTTTTGCCCAAGCTCTGGCTGCTGTTTCAGAGGGTTCCCTAGGTCCTGTATTAGATTTGACAGTCGCATGCAGATGGCCCCTGTACTTTACAGCATCCAAGGCAGGATTTTACTATTTGTAACTTTAAATGGAATGACAGATTGAAATATTGTACATGCAAATTAAGCACCTATATATATTGCAATATAAACATCAAGGGATTTTTTCTGAGTGCTTTGGGTGCACTCCAGTGAATGTGTATATGAATATATATCCATTTTTCTTTGTGATAGTAGCTATATAATACTGTGGATTTTGTAGAAATATTGATAGAATTTGTGTTATATATAGAAGAAAAAAGCAAACAAATCATAAAACAGCAAGAACGGTTTTTCTTGATTAATATAAAAACAGTTTAATCCAGTGTGAAGCAAAACAGGAATTTTGTCTGATATTTAAAATAATATAGAAAATACTACAATGAGCTTTATGCATCCTGGAAATATGATGTTTCACTAGGAGCTTGAGACTCAAGAAAGAAAAGAGGGCTTAGATATATAAAAGTACCCTCAGTTAAGCTTCAATATATGAGTGGAAAAATGGAGGAGCATGAATTACTATGTTTTGCTATTTTAGAATAGCAAACTTGAGCTTCAGATACTGAGGCAAAGTCTGAAGGACAAATCCTCAATGTATATTCTCATCATCCTGTCCATCAAGAGAAGGAATGACAACTTGCACCAGCTGCTGGATTGCCCTCTGAGTCTGGGGCACACACAAAAAAAAAAAAAAATGCTGTAAAAAGAGAGTGCTGCCACAGCACTGCACTGCAGAAAGTTTTAGAGAAAATCAATCATAAGCAAACTTGATAGATGGCTCAGATTTGACAGGGAGGCATAGCTACACATGCCTATCCTGCTTTTGCTGACTTTGTGACAATTTATATGTATTGAACATTCACATTATTTTATTAATTTTTAAGAATCAAACAGAATTGTTAAAATATCTATAAAAAGGAATGCCTTCTAAGTCCCATTAGCCTGAGTAGTCACAGGAATCATGGCTCAGAGATCAAAACTTTAAATTTCACATACAGAAAGCCCTGTATCCAGTATATTAAATTTGTCTTTAGACGAAACGATTGAATGACACAGAGCAGATCACACAGTAGGCAAAATACCAAGGCTAGCAAATACCATTTTGCTATCATTTTTTAGGCTAAAACTTAGTTCCTTTGTTCTTATAAATTAGGAAGAAACAAAAATACAACAAAAGAAACCCTGCATCTTAATATATAAAAAATACTTGGTTTTGTTTGTTTCATATTGATGACCTTTTAAAATCCTTCTTGTGCTATGGGAGGGATTTCTCTACTACCTAAAAAAAACCTATTAAAAGGTATTTCTAAACATATGAAAAGTCAAAATAGGAAAAATAAAAAAAATATTGAATACAATTAAATTAATTTTTTAAACCTGAGCAACTGAAGGGAAGGAAGGAAGGAAGGAAGGAAGGAAGGAAGGAAGGAAGGAAGGAAGGAAGGAAGGAAGGAAGGAAGGAAGGAAGGAAGGAAGGAAGGAAGGAAGGAAGGAAGGAAGGAAGGAAGGAAGGAAGGAGGAAGGAAGGAAGGGAAGGAAGGAAGGAAGGAAGGAAGGAAGGAAGGAAGGAAGGGAGGAGGAAGGAAGGAAGGAAGGAGAGGAAGGAAGGAAGGAGGAAGGAAGGAAGGAAGGGAAGGGAAGGAAGAAGGAAGGAAGGAAGGAAGGAAGGAAGGAAGGAAGGAAGGAAGGAAGGAAGGAAGGAAGGATAAGGAAGGAAGGAAGGAAGGAAGGAAGGAAGGAAGGAAGGAAGGAAGGAAGGAAGGAAGGAAGAAGGAAGGAAGGGAAGGAAGGAAGGAAGGAAGGAAGGAAGGAAGGAAGGAAGGAAGGAAGAAGGAAGGAAGGAAGGAAGGAAGGAAGGAAGGACGGAAGGAAGGAAGAGAAGGAAGGAAGGAAGGAAGGAAGGAAGGAAGGAAGGAAGGAGGAAGGAAGGAAGGAAGGAAGGAAGGAAGAAGGAAGGAAGGAAGGAAGGAAGGAAGGAAGGAAGGAAGGAAGGAAGGAAGGAAGGGAAGGAGGAAGGAAGGAGGAAGAAGGAAGGAAGGAAGGAAGGAAGAGGAAGGAAGGAAGGAAGGAAGGAAGGAAGGAAGGAAGGAAGGAGGAAGGAAGGAAGGAAGGAAGGAAGGAAGGAAGGAAGGAAGGAAGGAAGGAAGGAAGGAAGGAAGGAAGGAAGGATAGGAAGGAAGGAAGGAAGGAAGGAAGGAAGGAAGGAAGGAAGGAAGGAAGGAAGGACGGAAGGAAGGAAGGAAGGAAGAAGGAAGGAGGAAGGAAGGAAGGAAGGAAGGAAGGAAGGAAGGAAGGAAGGAAGGAAGGAAGGAAGGAAGGAAGGAAGGAAGGAAGGAAGGAAGGAAGGAAGGAAGGAAGGAAGGAAGGAAGGAAGGAAGGAATGGAAGGAGGAAGGAAGGAAGGAAGGAAGGAAGGAAGGAAGGAGGAAGGAAGGAAGGAAGGAAGGAAGGAAGGAAGGAAGGAAGGAAGGAAGGAAGGAAGGAAGGAAGGAAGGAAGGAAGGGAAGGAAGGAAGGAAGGAAGGAAGGAAGGAAGGAAGGAAGGAAGGAAGGAAGGAAGGAAGGAAGGAAGGAAGGAAGGAAGGAAGGAAGGAAGAAGGAAGGAAGGAAGGAAGGAAGGAAGGAAGGAAGGAAGGAAGGAAGGAAGGAAGGAAGGAAGGAAGGAAGGAAGGAAGGAAGGAAGGAAGGAAGGAAGGAAGGAAGGAAGGAAGGAAGGAAGGAAGGAAGGAAGGAAGGAAGGAAGGAAGGAAGGAAGGAAGGAAGGAAAGGAAGGAGGAAGGAAGGAAGGAAGGAAGGAAGGAAGGAAGGAAGGAAGGAAGGAAGGAAGGAAGGAAGGAAGGAAGGAAGGAAGGAAGGAAGGAAGGAAGGAAGGAAGGAAGGAAGGATTCAAAATAAATTAATTTATACAATTAATCTTAAGAAAAGTTTCTGTTTTAAACTGGTAGCATTTCTTGATAAAAATATTTTTCTGCAATATTTGACTTGCTGCAAATATAATTAAGTCTATCAAGTACAATTATACAGCTGTGTGCATGAATATACATATAATTTATATGATATGGTGAGGATAAACACAACTTAGATGGAGTGATCTTCCCATACTGTAGACTGTAGATGCATACATCTGATTTTACAGGCTACCATTTCACAAGCTGCAGACACTGCATGAGTCATTCAGTGTGTCAGATGAATGCAGCAAAGGGTGACTACCCCTTAACAGTCTCTGTTCTGTCTTCTGCCAGAGAAAGAAGGCTGAGAGGACCAGGGAAGGTTACATTGAAGCTGTGCATGTAGGGATAAATAAATCCTCTTTGCCATAGTTGTGCCTCTTCTTTCTCTTCTGGATAATTTTTTTAAAAATTCATACATTTAATATCACCTTCTGATATGCAAAACTTTTGTATTCATTAATTTATTTTCACTTACAAGTGGATCTTATAAATAGCAAAAAATAAGCACATATGTATGTAGTGTAGCAATGATGCCAAAACTGCTTAATAATTAACCTTAAGTTAGAGTGAGGCATTCCTAAAAGTTAATGAGATGGTTATTAGATTAATTAGGGCCCAAGAAAGAAATTAAAACTTAGGTTATATAAAAATACTACATGACAAATGGCACACCACATGGTCTTTTAACACACAATTAAATTGCAACTGTCCCTGGTCAAAGAAATATATATGAAGACTCTCAGGAAAACTTAATGTAATATATCATTTTTTTGATCATAATAGTTACCTGTCAACATAGAAGTATGTCTGAGAAATAATTCAAATTGCATAGTAGTTTTTCAGTTGTCAGAACTACTACACAGCTCCCATGACTTTCTAGAAGGTTTATATTTAATTACATTGCATGAAATAAACATACACAGGGGTTGAGCTCACAAAATAGTTATGACCCTGGGAACTGTTAAAAGTTTCATACATAGTGACTATCAATTTCAGAAAATTAAAACTATGAAAGGAGCACAATATGGTAATGATTTACCATGTTACAATACCAGCTGACCACTTCCTACATTCTGCAACTTCTTATAACATATTGTTTGTCCATCAGCAAATAGCTATAATTGGATAACCCAGTCATTCAAAGTCCCAGTCATTACTTCCCATTAACAAAAATACTCTACCAACATGCTTATTCATCCTTCAAGCTATCTAAAAAGTATGGGACAATCTCAGTATCTTCACCTTATTCAATTATTTTAAGAAAGAGGAGGACTACTCAGACCTTTTGGAGAATAAAGGAGGCAAAATGAACATAATTGTTTTGTCTGGTAAAACTAAGGATGAGAGGGAATATAATTGTTGCCTACAAATAAGCCAGTGGTAAATCCAAGGGACACAAAAGAGTTATTTAGTTTACAGACAATGTTGGCACAAAAATAGATGGGTATAGAATAGCAGTGCATAATCAATGGGGCCTTGACAGAGAACATATATGTGTGAGCTGAGGAATGAATCCTGGAGAAAGTGTTTAACAGGATTAATGGAAACAAAACCAAGAAGGAAACACAGGCTCCTAAACAAAAGAAAAGAAACCCACCAAGAAGAAGAAGAAAGCTAGGTACTGCTAAGAAAGAAATGGACTAATTTATGAAGTGAATTATGCTATGTGATTAAATGTGAAGAGAGGAAGAAGGGACCTATGACATAGAAGCCCCCTTCAAGTCCAATATTCCATTATATTTTTAAAATTTGATTTCTGAAAAAAGCTGGACAAAGTGATTCAGAAATGGATAGACAATATTTACTGTTGTATAAGAAGGCTGAGGATTGCAACCATAATATAAAACAGTTGAGGACATTTTTTTTAAATATGTTGAATGACAGAAAACACAGCAGCTAAATAACACTGGACCTCAGATAATATCCAGATTTTGCATTGATAAGATTCTCAGTTGTGTACAAAATTACCAAGAAAGGTGATTTTTTTTCAGTACTAGGGGAATCAAAAACTGTAAATCATATTGAAATTGAACAATGTTTTGATAACAATTAAAAAATCACCAGAAAGTTTGTCAATAAGTTCCAAATAGGTCTGATTTCTTCTGGATCTCATTGTGAGGATGTTAAAAATAAGACAAAATCACAACCATATCAATGACATATTATGTTGGAAGTCAATAGCTTCTTACTTTTCAGAATTTATAAGCTCAGATGTAGAACACACTGTTTTATTTATATAAGCTTATGTACATCAAAACATAAATCAGAAATTCCTCCTCTTGCTCAAGTAGATATGCCTAAAGTACTACCCAAGATTTCAAACAAAGAGCAAAGGAGTAAAATGGGAAATAATAGTAAATAATGCAAGTATATAATATTTTCTGGTTTTGTGTACTGTTTGATACTATAAATTTTGAAAATATTAATTATGATTTATAATCACAATGGACCCATACCTACTATGCATGGGAGCTGTGGATGGCTTCATCACATACTAAGAAACCTTTTCATGATAGAATGTACCTTGTTTGTTTTATTTTACTGTTTCCATCATGCTGTCTTACTTTTCTTGGCTGCCAACAGTTTTTAACTCTCTGATGCAGGTGCTTCTTTATCAGAGTATATCAGTTTTAGGTCACTGGTTGAGTTCCAGAACACACTCAAGATGAAGATGTGCAGTAGGCATCAATTCAGCTCCAAGCAGGTGTCCCTATCACCAACACTGCTACCAACAAGTATTCACAGACACCCACCTTACTAATCTCAGTGGACAGACCAGGGACTGCACAGAAATAGCTTTATTCCATCTGAGTTTATGGTGGCTCTTCTGAGCCAAGATTGAGCCCTGCTGCTAGAACAGTGTGAAACAGATTGCATAGGCTGCTGATGCTTTGTACAGACAGGAGACTTTAATGATGACTGTTCTGATTTTATTGCTTATGAGTCTGTGTTTTTATACAATACCTGGCACTAAATTTTCTCTTTATCCACATCCTACCTTAATTCCTTTCATTCCTGTATTTTTCCTTTGTTGTCAGAAAGAAAATAAATGGTTTAGGCACTGATTTCATTAACAGAAAACAGATCCTTCTTTAACAAATTTTCATGCAGTGATTTTGGAGGGAGATTGTTCTTGCTTGAAGTGTCAGTTACTAAAATTCTGGTAATCAAGTGTTCAAAGTTACATCTCAAAACAGAAAGCATTTATCTGGGAGGACACACTAGAAAATAGTAAAAATTCAGTGAAGCATCATCAGATTTATTCCTTTTCATTCATGTATATTACTTCTAAAAAGACTTTACAGTTTGTCAGTTAATTAAAATTATTACCAATCTGGAATATATATTTTTGTCTTTAAGTGACTTATTTGCAAAGACTAGGTTACAAAAATATGTTCTGGGAAATAATACTGTTTTAGTAGAAGGTATTGCATTATAGGTGGTACTTTAGTGAGACAGCAAACACACAATCACTAGATAAATCACTGAGACAGAGATATAGAGATTCTTTCTATAGTGAAAAAGCAATCTGCCAGTTGCGGAGGATCATTCCACAAGCCCATAAAGACAATTTTTTATTCATTTCTCTTGAGTGTCCTGTCTCAAGATTCCTTGCAAGGATGTATAAAATGGTACTAACAGAAGTTTCAGTTTTCTAACTGATTCTTGCAAATTTGGAACGATTATAGGATATTGCAGTATTATACCATATTTATTAATCCAAAATAGTTTATTATTCAACATGTAATGCTTTGATTTATTTTCTTTATATGGCTTGAAATGTTTTAGAAATTCTGTAATATTTTGAAACGCATAATGGTGTTAGAGATCCCAATGCAATTTATTTTGTGCTCTTTCAACTGTCCCCACCTTTTGTTTAGTGTCTTACTGACGTAAAACTGCTCAATGGTTTTGAGGTTTCTTCATCCCAAACTCTGTATGACAGTCAAGCTATTTGGTCTGATTTCTGGTTCCTTGACATTTTCATTCCTGTGTACAGAATGGCACATTTTGAATAGAAAGAGAAGAGAATTAGCTTTCCTACTTATTCCATAGGTAATTAACAACCACAGCTGATGTCCAGGATTAAAGAATGGTAGGTGCAAGGTTCTGAAGTCAATGCAGAACTGAAGTCTTCCATTTCCTGAGTTAATGTCCTCATCGATGAACAAATATATTTCTAACTTTTGCAGTTTACAGATTCTTAAACTGTTTACATGCAAGTGCAGACTTTTGCAGTAGGAAATTTAGCCACTGACAATAATATTGCTTTCCTTAATAATTTTGTTTTGGTTTATTTAGGAATCATTACATGCCTGCAGCAGTTTATGGACCACAAATTATAATTCCTGAACTAAATAATTGTGCATTGTCACTCAAGAACTTCTCTACAGGAGTGATTTTCTGTCTGGAGGAAATCCATCTGAGGAACTGTAAACACTAGATCCAATGAGTGCAGAACAACCTTAAATCCACGAGTTTTGACAAGCATTCGCATAGTTCAAGCATATCTGTTGTAAGACAGAATACTTTTTACATTCCAAAAGATTTCTTGACTCTTTCTGAGAGGAACCCACACTTTCTTGGAGCCTATATGGGAGATCTAAAAGTCTTGCTTTGGCAGTCTGATTTCCCTTCTGCTGAAGGTGTTTCAATACCTACTTATGATGTACAAATACATCTGTTCAAAGTATGACACTGTGTCACGCCAAAAGGCATATCGTATTGATAACATTGAAGAAATAGACTAATAGCATGCCTACGAAAGATGAAATGTTTGGTGTTTAAGTTGGGAGAAGATTTTTTTTTAAAAAAATTATTATTCTTGGAATGTCCCTCAAAATTACTCCCTGCAAGTACAACAGTAAAATAATACTGACTCTAGCCCAAAGATGAATTTGCACACCGCAAAAATATTAGTCTTGTGGCAACTGCTATCAAATTTAGTTTATGAGCAATCAGTGTGAGATAGGTCTCTCCTACAGTCACAGTGCTAACAGAGATAATCAGGCAGTGGATAGGTTTGGGACAAAGGACTGGCATGAAGTAGATGATGTAGATGTAGAGGACTCCTAGTCACCTTCACAGCATGGGATTTGATTAATTAGTGCTATAGCTCTCAAAGGGAACTTGCACTGGCCCAGAAACTTCCACCAGGCTTCCCAGAGTACAGAGAATGAGTATTTTTATAATGACAGTAAATTACAGCAGAGTGATCTGTGGATTCACAGGTGTTGGTGAGTCAGAAGGTTGCTTAGTTACACATGCTAGGAGATGTAGACAGGCATGCTCATACTTGGGAAATCAGGTATTATCTATGTATGTTGAGCAGAGAGAGGGATTTAGACTGGTACTAAATAGTTTAACTAGAACTAGAGTGTACTAGCCACCTTAGTAACCCTGACTTGGTTCAGGGTCTGAAGTGTATGACATTTCTCCTACAGAAAGGGATACTAATATATTTTTGGCAAGAGTCACAATTTTAAATTGATTTGGATTAACTGTTACATTGTCAGGACAGTTTATTATTTATGCATTCTGAGAATTAAAGACAGTAAAGTGGTTCTGTAAGCTGTTGAACTCAGTCCCATAGTTCCTGACATGACTTCCCATAATGTGTTCTTTGAGCATGATCAAAACGATTTCATGATAAATTCTCTCTATTTGCACCATTTCACAGAGGTCTTTGAACTATTAATTTTGCTAATACTTAAGTTTGCAAGTTACTTATCTGGAGTCTGGTGGAAAATCTTTTTCTTAGCTTCTGTTTTCTGTCACAATTTTTCCACTTGGTTTTAGTTTTATTTATTAGCTTGCTTACAGTTGATTACAACATTTTAAGAACTGGCTAATTAAATTTACTAGTATAATACTAATATTAGATGGAAGCCTACTTAGCATCCTCAGAATTCATATTAATATAATGGTAAAATATTTGAATCTCTCTTTTCTTGAGATTTCAAGTATTTAAGTGTTTTAGTACATCTTCTGTAGTTTTTACATCGTGATTTTAATGTGGAAATATTGTCTGTAGAAGTTCAGCAGTAATTCTGAAGTTCAAAAATTCTATACCATGACACAAGATTTTATTCATAAATTGTAAGTAAATGCTAAAGAGAGCACACATATATCTGAAATTATACAGCCGTTTCTGTTTTGTCTATAATGGGATTGGTGGGAGCGGGGTGAGTATGTATTACTGGCTGAAGGATAATTAATGGAGTGTCTTCCCTATTCTCATAGTTCTAATGAACCCCTTTGTAGTGTGTCCTGAAAGCTGTGACTTGCCAACACCTTGGAATCTAAAGCAGAGTGGAAATTATTGCTACACTTCCAAAGCGACAGAGAAATTGTTCAGCTCCAAATGGAAGTTGTAGAACACAGGACATAGGATACTAAATCATCTAGCAGCAGAGAGGAATTCAGCCACATGATTGATGCCAGATTTCTGCTGGGGGATCAAAATCCATCAAGCAAAGTAGCTATTGCCATTAATCATGTCTCTGAAATGCTTGATATTTCTGTGACTTAACAACATGGAGCAGCCCCTCTGGTGGCAGGATATGGAAAGGGAGAACGATGTTTTTGTGCCTCTAAATGGTGAGGAAGCAACAACTGCAGGGAGGTTTAAAAAAAGAAAAGAAGGAAGGAAAGAAGGAAAAGAGAGAGAAAGAGGAGAGGAGAGGAGAGGAGAGGAGAGGAGAGGAGTGGAGAGGAGAGGAGAGGAGAGGAGAGGAGAGGAGAGGAGAGGAGAGGATGAGGGAGAGGAGAGGAGAGGAGAGGAGAGGAGAGAGGAGGAGAGGAGAGGAGAGGAGAGGAGAGGAGAGGAGAGGGAGAGGAGAGGAGGGAGAGGAGAGGAGAGGAGAGGAGAGGAGAGGAGAGGAGAGGAGAGGATAGGAGAGGAGAGGAGAGGAGAGGAGAGGAGAGGAGAGGAGAGGAGAGGAGAGGAGAGGAGAGGAGAGGAGAGGAGAGGAGAGGAGAGGAGAGGAGAGGAGAGGATATATTCCTCATTGAATGATCATCATTGGAAAACCTGTGATTTTCGAATTCAGGATACTGTAATTTTCCTTAAAACACATGCACACACACACACATTCCCCCCCCCCCCAAAAAAAAAAAAAAAAAACCAAAACCAAAAAAAAAAAAAAAAAAAACCAAAACCCAAAAACCCCAAAAAAACAACAAAACACCACAAAACAACAATACATCGCTTTTGCAATATTCTCACATTTCAAATATTAGTTTTGTCTCCTGTCAATGACTCCCTGATAAGTATTACCTTAACTCCACAGTAGCCAGCCAGTGCCTACTAATAATTCTGTTTCATCTACCACATTTGCCTCTCTCTAAACAATTAATTTTCCCTTAATCACAGCTGTGGAAGACAGATTAAAACCAGGAATTGTTTAGAGATCCAAGGATACATTAAAATATAATTACATTATAGATAGAAAGAAATTTGATAAAATTGGGGTATATCTGTGCCTCCTCTTGTTATCTACTGCATTTTTTTAATGAATTTTTAATTTTTTTATAATAATTCAGAATTTATTCAGCTGTAGACTGGGTCCATAAATATCTGCTGTAAGTGCTCCCAGGTCTTCCTATTGTATTACCTGCTCAAAGCAGTAGACTGTGAAGGAGGATTGGTTGCCATTTCTGTAATTATAATAGTTATGTCACACATTGAGGTTTAAATTGAAGTACAAAGGAAGAAATGAGAGTTTTACTGTTCATTTCAGTAATGTTAGGTTTTAAAAATTCCAATGAGCAATAGAAAACATATTAAAGAAAAAAGTGTCATATTTACACCTTTCTTTTTGAGAGACTGCAGTGGTGTGTACAGGTTGAGATATTGGTTTGAGGTGACAGATTTGTTTGATTAATGATAGCTTCTTCAGACATCTGTGGTGCAGTCATTTGCCTCTGAACTAATAACCTCGTTTGAATTAAACAGAAAACACAGTTCTGTAGAGTCATTCCTTCAGTCTTTTGTGCTGTTTTTGGCTGTGATAAATTTAATTTTCTTCATAATAGCTAATATGGGGCCATGTTTTGCATTTAGGCTGGACACAATGTTGATAACACAGGGATGTTTTCATTATCCCTGAGAAGTGCTTGCACAATGTTAAGGATTTTTCTGAAATGTCTCAGCCTCCCCCACCAGTGAGGGAGCTGGGAGTGCAGAAGCTGGGAGGGAACACAGTGACTGCTGACCCCAGCTGACCAAAGGGATATCCCAGACCATATGACCATATCATGCTCAGAGTGTCAAAGCAGGTGAAGAAAAAGAAAAGGAGAGACATTCAAAGTGATGGTGCTTTTGCCCCAAGTCACCACTGCACTCAATGGAGCCCTCTCTCCTGGAGATGGCTGCACACCCACCTGCCCATGGGAAGTGGGGAATGAATTCCTTGTTTTGCTTTTCTCGTGTGCACAGCTTATGCTTTCCCAACAAACTGCCTTTATCTCAACCCAGTTTTCTACCTTCTTCTCTTCTGGTTCTCTACTTCATCCCACCAGAGTGAGCATCTGTGTGGTGTTTAGTTTAGAATAAGGATGCTTATCTTTATTGATGATATAAAGAGGCTGAAGTTGTTATGAGACAATTCCTAGCCACTAAAACAAATTTACAAATGTAAATATTTATTCTTCTGGTATTTATTTCCGCATACTCTGACTGAGAAAATGAGAGATGTTAATGCATATAAACAAATAAAATAATTAGTATACCTTACCCTAATAACAAAGAACATATGAATGCTCATTCTGTCTTCAACACTGTAAAAATTTTAGGACTTGTTGCACTCAGATCACCATATTATCTCAATTTTTCTCAGGCATTTTCACATCTTAGGAATTGTAAACAAATAAAGCATTTTGCCGTCACAGTGGAGCTCAAAAATTGTTTATTTATTTATTTATTTTCTTCATAAAATAGCAAAGAAATAAATAACTAGTTGGTTATATTCACCCTAGGATATGTTGTAATTTAATTTGGAATGCTTCCTAACAAAGACAGAAGAACACAGGAAAAATCCATGCCAACATAGAACAGAATCTTTTCTTTTTGGGATGCTGTTTTAAAATCAATTATATGTGAGCAAGGGAAGCCTGAAGGTTACAAGTCAGTCAATGTTGTTTTATTAGCACTGGACTGTCTTTACAACTGAAACACATTTTAGCCACATGTCAATCATATTATAACATCACTCTTTTATTAGTTTTTCTCGAATTATTGCTTTCTTCTCAGTTTAAATGAAATGGGAGATTGAAATGCTCTTTTACATTCTTATATTCTCTATGAGAAAATTTAGAACTAATCTAAAATAAAGCAACCAACAATCTATCTGCTTTGTCAGTCTGTATTGACATACTGTTCAATTCCATCTGTATGCTAATACCGAGATTCAATTCTGAAAATGTATTCTTCAAATTAAACACAGGCCAAAAATGTATTTCTGATGTAATTCCAGCGATAAATATGTATCATTCATAGCTCCATGAAGAGTCTTCATATTTCACTAAGATTTTGAATTTTAAAAAAACTCAAAAGCTACAAAAATCTTCACAAAAGCTGAAGGCTTTATTTTTATTTATATAGATTTTTATTCCAAGTTCAGATTTAATAATAAAGACATAGTTACTGTGTTCAATATCTGACTGAGTTTCAGAATATTGAGAAGTGGATCCTATTTTTAAAAACTAATTTACAATAAATATCTATGTCTAGATAGCAAAGCTCTGGGGTTTTCTTTTGAAGCAGAATGAAAAAAGCCAATAGACATCTATTGTTGAAGCAGTTGCAATTACTTTTTTTCTTGTTAGCTAGAAAGCAACACTCAAAGGAAGATTACGAAGTCTTTTTCACCAACAGCAGTTTCCTTACAGGAAGCTAATTTTCCTGCAATGAACATAGAGGAGAAAAACACTTAAAGTACATATTATCAGTTTACTTAGGTATGGATCTTAGGGGGTTTGTACCAGCTACATTCCACACAGGACAGATGGATCACACTGGAGTTTTAAATGGACTTCATGGGATGCCTGGCTCTTCTTCCTTTCCTGATTTATAGGAGACTCTGCTGGAGGTTGACTATATCCTGGGGAAGCCAGAGAGAAACAGCTGATGGCATGAATGCTGTTCTTGTGAGGGTGCTCTCCAGGAAACACACTCATATTTTTCTCTTGTCTGTTCATGCCATCTCTTAGTGCAGTATGACTTTTACTTTTACAAAAGTAAAAAAAGGACAAAATAATGTGGTTTTGTTTTTATAACTCATTTGCCATTATACTAAATTGTCATGGAAAAAAATGCTTAAATTCTCCTGAAATTTAGTCTTTTGAAAGAAATATTCTGTGAACATGCCTAAAAACTCAATCAACACTGCTTCTGTCTCCTTATTAGCAATTTATAGAAGAATTGAACAAACAAAAAGTAATCTTTTTGTCCTTATTCCTAACAACAATGTTTAAAACACCTACTGTATTACAAAAAAAAAAAAAAAAAAAAAAAAAATCTATTTTTTCCATAAAAATAGAATTCAAAAAGTATAATTAAGAAGTATCTGTATGTCTGTGTCTCTCTTTTTGTATTTTTTAAGGTAGGGGTACTTATTGCTCTTGAATAAAGATCCTTCCAGAGGGAAAGGAAGGTGAGTTTATAGCAGCCTATAGGGCTGTTAAATGCATAGTCAGAATGCAGAGAGTGGCACCTTGAACACCAAAAGGGAAGGTATTTCACACTTCAGTGGTTCTCAAAGGGTTTACACAGGCTTGAGGTGATTATAGAAGCATTAAATGAGCAAGGAACTGATGAACATGATCCAGATCATCAATAAACAACCCAGATGTGCAGCACAAGTGTGTACAGAGATTGATGAATCCTTTGAATTGGGTAAGGGAAGCAGTAGGAATTTGACAGGTTATTTACTGACTGCCATAACCTTTATTACTGCTCCATGAATCAGCTAGCACAAAGTTACAGCAATGGCAGGCTTCATTTCAGGGCAGAAGTGCTTCTGCTCCTGCAATGCCCTCCTGAGCTCATCTCTACACCTGCACTCCACTCACAGATATAAATGCAAGTGTTTGTTGACCTTTCTATAACAGAGTTTCTACCACAGCAGCTGAAAAAAAAAGGGTGAAGGAATGCATTCAAGACAATATTGAAAAAATCAGGGAACATGGGGGCTTAACATTTCACTCCCTGCTTAAACCAGAGTCTATACATGAAGTCAAAGTTCACCTATTTATTAAGTCATTTGTTTTAAAAATATTGAGATAGGTCTTTTGTGCAACATGCTAAACACTATAATTACCCAAGACAGCTCAGTCTTTAAACTGATGAGTTTAAAGAAATTGCCTTCTTCAGATACTCACTGCCACATCTCTACTGGAGGTTATAGTCCTTCTATGAGACCAAATTAAGCATGCACACCTTGTGTGCTTCAATATGAACTCAACTAGTGATGCCTTGAAGTCCCTTCTCAGGGTGCCAGAACTGGTGCCTGGAAAGGCTGACTTGGAACAGAGACTAGACAGAGCAAAAGGAATCAGATAGGTATTGATTAAAAGGATACACCTTGGGCAGTGCAAGAGCCTGGCTTGCTACACTCAAGACGAATCCAAGATGGATCCTGCTCATGAGTTTTTACACTTTTATAAATTGTTGCTCATCTACATATTTGGGTTGATTGTCCAACCACAGCCCCAGGCCATAAAGTCTCAGCCCGCTGGCCCCTTTCCCTCCCCATTGTTTATGCTTTTGGGTACCAGTTATCCTTGATTCTCTAGCTAAGAAAGGATTGTTTTGTCTAACTACCCTGCGAAGAGAACTTATTAACACCTAATATGAAGTTTCAGAGTTACATACGAGGCAGCAGAGACTGAAAAATATGAAAGCTAAAACCCAAGACATCGCTAGGAGCAGCAATAATATATGTTCCTCTGGCTGTAGTGCAGAATTATGAAGGTTCAGTATGGGGCTGGTACTGATTTACTCAGATTCATGCCTACAATTTATATTATACCATATTTATCTAAGCAAAGTATGAAACATTTTCTAAGAGAGGGAAATTACTCTTGCTCAGGGAGCAACTTAGACTGTATGGAAATGACCAAGTGGCATAATTCAGGATGAGAAGGAGAAATGTTCCAAAGGAGTGAGTGGTCTACAAGCAATGTGGTGTAGTAGACAACAGAAGGCTATTAAGACCAGCATGGCTTGGACTCACAGAGCTACACATCATACAGAATCATAAAAGGATTTACTTTTCCTCTGCTCACTGAAAGACTTCTCTATAGAAACTCTTGCTCCAAAAAGTCCTTGAAATAGTATCAGTTTGAAAGCTGTGAGAACAAAACTGATGCCAGAACAGGGTAATCACCCTTTTTATCTCTTGGTTCCAAAATTCTCTTAAAGTCCAACATTACCAAATTTTATGGAATTACTTTTTTTTTTTTTTTTTCCCCTTGAGTTGCTTATTTAAAAGATGCGGTAAATGCATTTTAAATTACTCACCAGTGTGGAGCCTTTCACATGCTCATTTCAAATTTTTGGGGACACAGAAACTATTATACCAGCAAGGTACTGCAAGTGAGACTGGTAAACTATGCTTCTACCATAGCTGATCCTCCTTCTCGGAGCAGGTTACCCAAAGTACAAGTTTTTTGAAGTGTGCATTTAAATACTGTCTAAAAATAACTGTACTCCTATTGTCAAACAAGTTACAGCAACTTGTGCTTAATTCGTAGTGGTTTCAGCAATGTTAATCCTGTAGGTAATACTTTGTCTTTTTAGTCTACATGAGAGGCAAGGGAATAATAGAAAGGACTTAACTGTTCCTTTTAATTTTGTTTGTTTTGCTCAGTCAAGCATAAACTTAGTTTCTAGATTAAAAGTATGAATAAAATCTTGGTTGTACACCTAATGGGGGCAGTGTAAACATCCAGTCAACCAAAGATGGGGGATTTGGCATTTCTATCCCCTAACTCTTTGAAAAGCGGTCACAGGAGAGTTGTTGCAGGAGTTGTGTTGTGTCACAGTCCATGCCAACGTATTGCAGAGTTTGGGGTCTTTCCTAACGATGGAGAATGACAAAGATTTCTCGTTCCCTCCCTCAGCTGCAAGGGTAGAACAGAAACAGAGAAGAAGTACTAAGGGTTACCATTGGGAACATTTTCAAAAGCATGAATTCTTTCAGCAGCTAAAAGATTCTTCAAGTACAACTCCTTCTTGTGTGCTACAGAGGTTATTCAAACATCTTCTGAAGAGCAGAAAACATGGGTTGTCTCCCAGTTTGAAGATCCCAAGCATAATTATTTCCCACACAGCTCATTTGGATTCTGGGAGTCATACCACTGTGCAGTCGTGCAGATCACTGTGCTGGGTCTGGCTGATGTGGAGTTAAATTTCTCCACTGCAGTCTGTATGGTCCTGTGTTTTAGATTTGTTGCCCTAACAGTGTTGGCAACACACCAGTGTTTTAAATGTGGTTCAACAATGCTTGCATAGCATCAAGGCTTTCTCTTTTTTCCTGCTCTTTCCCACATAGTGAGTAGGCTAGGGGTGAGGAAGTCGGGAGGGAGAGTGTTTGGGAATTTGACCTAAGTTAGATAAAGGAATATTTCACATTGTATTTTGGTCAGGGTTAATTCATAACACTGTGAAAATGCACAGCAATAGTTTTGCCTGTTGAAAATCATCCCTAGCCATGTAGAATTACATGCAGCTAGTCTTAGGTATTTGAGTTAGCAGAAAAATTAATTCAAGCATAAGAAAACTGGCCTGTTTTTCTCATCCAACTTTTGCAGGAAAATTAATTCTAAAAATGATAATGTAAAGACTTAGTGACAAGTGAAAGAGATTCACTGGAAAATGAACAATAGCAGAAACTTCACATTAAAGAGGCCAATGACAGATTTCTATTCAATTACATAGCAAGCTATTCTGAAATATTTTGTTTCCAACAAACAAAAGATTAAAACATTTTATAGGAGCATTGATAGAATATTGTATTGAAATGAAGAGGTAAATACTCTAGGCATCTGTAAGAGTAAAAACCTCTCATTTGTTCTGCCAACTCTGAAAGAAAATACCCAAGTGAAGGATCAGATGATAAGATGCAAGGAGAAGAGAGTTTTCATAATCATTGTTAGAAATTATTAAATGAAGTAAATATAGTAACAAATAAATCGTATACCAGGGTGAAGTGCAGTTGAAAAAAAAAAAAAATTGCATATTAGACATGAAAAACAGAACACTTAAATCTCGTATTTTATTCTGTGCAGATAAAATTGTTTAGTTATAAATGTATCTTGCAAGACACTTAATATCTCTTAGATACTTGAACTGAAGTGTCAGGGAGCTTCACTTTCAATGGTACAGCCTTTCAGAAAGGCTAGAAAAAATTAAAGCAGCCCACAAGACAATGGGGGTTTTTTGTATATAACAAATTGCACAGTAATTACTAATGAGTGCATGAAATAAGGGAAAAAAGATCAAAGTCTGGAATGATGCAGAAGGGCTTTAACTTTGGATCTCTCCCACGATTCATGTAAATATGAGCTGTAAATATTGGTAAAATAAATCACTCATTTACAATCTTTTGAGTTACTGTGTGAAGGAGAAAAGTTACTTCAAGAAGAGTCTGTCTTTGACTAAAATATGTCAAAGGCATGTGTTTTGTCCTTTTTTTTTTGGGGTGTGGATTTGTGCATGACAGGAAAGCAAGAACGTTGAATGCATCTATTAATAGCTGAATAGGTGAATCCACATTTTGAGTAACAACACCCAGAATAAGGTGTTTTATGTTACTTCTTTTAATAAATACATGTAGGGAAAACTTGTAAAAATTGAAAGAAAATCATTGCCCTGAGAGAGAATAACTCCAAGGACAGTAGAGACTTCCTCATTATCCAGAGACTTCTGCAGGAGGCTGTTGAAGGACAGCAAACCAGCAAGACTCAGCATCCATTTCATGATCAATATTTGGGGGGCAATATGTTTATTATGGATTAAGATCACCTTCTTACTGTCATCATATACTTTTTATATGTATCTCTTGAGAGAACTTGGACCCAGCAGACTTCAATACTCAGGATGTTTTACTCTCCAATGTTTGCTGATGCTCCTTTTTGTAGGTTCAGACAGCAGCAAGGTTGAACACACATTTTACAGCAGGAGGTACAAACAGACATGCAGACACACACACACAACAAATATACAGAAAAAAAAAAATCAAGAGAAGAATGGAACATTATCGTTACTGCTACCCATATAAACACCAACAGCAGTCACAAAAAATATAAAAACTTGAGCAGCACAGCACAAATATGTTTGTCCTCTCCAGCCGATAGAGGCTGAAGGTCGCTAGCAGGCGATGCATATCCCTCCTGTCTTGATCCATAGTCACATTAATATCCTCAGGTCTCTTGAACTCTAAATCAGATCTTAACTGCATCCAAGACCCATGTCAACAACCTGTTTCTTATGTCCTAATAATTATATTATTATTACTGTTATTATTGTTGTTGTTGTTTCAGAGTTTTCTGGTCCATGATAATGTCTTATTATCTGCTGTTTATGTCGCATGTAAGTGCCTGCTTAGTTATTTTCCTCTCTTTTGCTTTTGTTTTTTACCCAACATACTGGCAAATACATATGTCCATGTTTTCTAGATATCATCAAGTCCTTTACCAAATATATATTTTTTCAGTTTCTCTTTCAACATCTAGTCATTCAGGGCTTTTAGACTTCCACGTTTAGCAACTCAGTCTTTCAGCTACAGGCTTAGAACACACAGAGCCATTTGAAGTGATTCACTTACTTAAGAAGTTGGGTTTTTTTTCATAAAATACTGATAGCGTTTAAAATTGGATTTAAATTTAGTTACACATTTAGGCATCAGTATCCTTTTATAAGGATGTGACTCCAAAATCTTAATGTAATTTTTGTCTTTAAGGTAGAGAGTTCACAGACAATCATGATTTAAGTTAGAAAAGTGAAAGAGTTGAAAGATTCATATTTAAATATTAACTAGCAGGTTGCAAATTGGCTATTTGCCCATGAAACTTATCAGATAATTACATGCTTAGTTTGCACAGGTGTAGCACTGCTATTCATGGATTCAGCTAAGGATAATTTTTAGTTCCCTCTTGTGACCAGAGAATGTTATGGCACATTGTGCTGGGTAGGTTCTGTTGCATGCAGCTTTTCATGCTCAGTCTTCTGAATGTGGTAAAAATGATTGATCTTGGAAAGTCCAGCATTGATGCTTCATTTTATTTTTACATAAGAAGTGAGAAAACTAGTAAAGCATGCATGAAATTTGGGAGGGTTTTACTATTAGCCTAGATGTCTCATTACAATTATTTCTTGCATGCAGGTTGCTTCTTGGAAAACAGACATGCAAACTGGACTGAGAACTGTAATAGCCTGACTGCTCTTTATCCACCTGTATGACAACTGTGTATGCACAGGTTGATTTGTGTTTATACCTTGATTTCTTGTCACAGATTAACCTCTGACTGCATTTTGCTGACTTGCTTGAAGTAATTACAGTTAAGCCATTAGCGGCTCCTAGTGCTGTGATTTGGCTCCTGAAATGGGAACTAAAATCCAGTCCTGAGATTAGAAATGGCTATCTCTGCATTTGGGACAGAAAATTCAACAAAACTGTTGTCTTGTGAGTCTAAATTTATTTGCAAAAGCTGGATGGAATTAAACTGCATCCTACAACAAGATTTTCTGAGGTAGAATTCAATTCTGCAAAGGCCTTGGAAATCCTTGACTGCTTATGAACAGCTTGGCAGTAGTATTAAAACCTTTTAATGCAAATGTGTCTTTGGAATCACTGTTCAAGGACAAAAGAGGAACCAAACAAACCAGAGCTCATTGTGAAAACTTTCGCAGGTGACATAATAAAACCTATAGAATTGTGGGGGTTTTTTAAGGATGGAGGTTATTCTTAGACCATGACATTCATTGTCATGTTTGAAGCAGAGCTGTCAAAACAAATATGTCAGGTCATGCAGCAAGTGGTTTATCTCTGTGGAAAACACTAGAATAGAGAGGACCGTGGTCTCAGAGATAGGCCCGTAATTAGGTATTGATTGCTTTTGCTAACACATTGTGTACAATTCTAAACAAATGCAAGACCATTTCTGACTCCTTTCTTTTAAACTCAGATATTTGTCAGTGCATTCATTTGAAAGATTACAAAATATGAAGCAATTTTTACAGCTGATTCACTTGGGCTTCAATTGATTTGGCTTCTATAAAAATCCTCAATTTGGAGGGAATGTCAGCAGTATCTCAGTGCCTGTCCACAACCCGGACTTTTACTTTAGATAACAGAAAATCAACAATTGTCTTTCAAGGGAGTAGAGAAACTGTCCCTCCTTAAAGCTGCAGCAAAATTTTGGGAGATACAGTGGTTGTATCCTGAGCTTGGCTTACTGTAATATGAAGATCTAATCAATCTTATTCATATTGTCCTTTTTTTCCACCATGTAGTCACAGTTAATGGAGGAGTCAAAGGCTACTTTGTGATATAAGTGCCAACTATATCCTCTAAATGCACAAACTGCCCTGTAAAAGACATCTATCAGTGAAACTGCACCCTTTACTGTGAAGAAATTATATTCTACTTCTTCTGAGATGATCTAGGTTACAGACAATTTATGAGATAGATCAGAAAGAACGATACTCTGCGACCTAAGTTCGAGCATGGTGAAGACAACTGCTCTCTAATCATCTCCAACCACACATACTGAGAGTACCTCAGAAGAGGAGGAACACAGTTGAAATTCAATTTGGTTGCATGGGGAGGAATTAGTTTTTTGGGGTTTTTTGGGTTTTTCATATTGAAAGAGGAAAATGTATGTGTTTCATAGCTGTGCGCCATGGCAAACAAGCCCCATGAAAATCCTACTCCAACTGCTTTCTTTACTAATTGGTTGTCTCTTGAGGATCAACATACACCTCTCTGTGGGGGATTTTGTCAGGTGGACAGTCATCAGGACAGACTCAGGAGCTCTCTATATTCTGGTCTTGAAGTTTGTAGTTTATTATTAGGGTGTAAGTATATTAGGAAGAGAATGTAAGAGGGAATAAGAGAGTAGAGAGAATAGAGCATAGAGAGAATAAGAGAGAATAGAACATAAGAGAGTGATTTCCCGTTCACAATACAAATATTGTTCTATGTTGAATATTCTAATTTCCATTAACCAGTCTACTACAACATACTAATTTCCTAATATTTGCATGCAACCTATAAGAATTGTTCTATTACCATGTTTTACTGCTTTCTTATCTATAAACCTTATTTCTAAACCTTTCCTGCCATACTTGGAACAGAATGTCTGTTGGTTCTTTGGTATTTGTGGCATTTGGCATTATCTAAACAAAGGAAGAGGCCTTGAACCTTCACATGGCTGCTGTCAGCCCCAAAATTGAAAATTGCTATCCTTTCTATTTCACTTATGGTTTCAAAATCTTTTGCCATGCACTCATATTTATAAGGTTTTTCTATTTCGTCTTTCACAACACCTCTCCTTTCAGCATTGAGGTTTAAGACTGTAAAGTGGTACAGACTGCATCATTTGCCACCCATAATCCTACCTACATAAAGACAGAAGCAGAATCAAGGTTTCACTAGGAGACACAACTAAGAATGTTGTTGGAATCTACTATGAAGTGTAGCCCACCAGAGAATAAATGTTATATCATGCTGAAAGTTATGTGAACATGCCAAAAACAGGATTGTAGGAAAAGGCAGAAAAGATATGTAATTTATTTTAATGTCTCTCTACTTTTTTCTTCTGTGGTCTCTACCTATGGTAATTCCTAAACCTCCTTCAGGTATTGCTGTGGTTTAACTCCAGCTGATAAGCACCACACAATAACATGATCAATCATCCCTGGTGGGAAGGGGGAGAGAATGGGAAGCATAAAAGTGAGAAAACTGGTGGATTGTGATAAAGGCAGCTTAATAGGTAAAATGAAAGCCATGACCATAAAAAAAGTGAAAAAAAGGAATACATCCATCACTTTCCATGGGGAAGTGGGTGTTCAGACATCCCCAGGAATGTAGGGCTCCATCACATGTAACTGTGGCTTGGGAAGACAAATGCTACCATTCTTAATGTCTCCCTCTTCCTCATTCTTCCTCTAGCTTTGTATGCTGAGCATGACGTCCTGTGGCCTGGATCATCCCTGTGGTCAATCAGTCAGCAGGCCTGGCTGTGCTGCCCCCCCAGCTTCTTGTGTACTCCGAGCCTCCTCCCTGGTGGGGTGTGGTGAGGTGCCTTGACACAGAGTAAATACTGATCTGCAAAAATGAAACAATCCCTGTATTATCAACCTTCTTTCCAGCACAAATCCAAATGAGCTCCATATCAGCACAAACATGTTCCTCTTTATTTCTATGCTCTTTTATGGAGACAAATAGATGTTGAAGGTTTTGATTAATTTACTATTTGCATTCAGACAAGGTTGCCACTTCAAAACAATGCATTGATTGGTGATTGATCGGCTAAGGAGTCTTTTAAAACAGATGAAGACTAGTTGTGATTTTGCTTTCAACATGTGGTTTTCTACGACACCTTGAAGTATAAAGGACCTCAGTGCTGCTTCCAATTAACTAAATAGCAAAACTCTCATTGGTTTAAAAGTCTGAAAGATCAGGCCCTAATTTACCAACACTTGCAATTCACTGATTAAATTTTAAAAGTCTGGATGTTAAAATTATTTTCCAGCCTTTGATATTCTGCTGACATTAGTGTACAGGTTGGCAAGCTGGATTTTTTGGTGCTTCATTAGGACCATGAAAATTCTCTAGCTGATCATATAATCTCTGCCTTATGCAGCAGAGAATTCCAGTCTATGGTTCCCAGCTTGTCATATAATGTTTTTTTCTCTCGCTTCCATCTCTTTTTCCTGCAGATAAAAATATTTTCTGAATATGACAAAGTTCTAGTTAAGGAACAGAACTTCAAATATATATTCCTAGGTGTAAAACACTTAAATCACCACAAAGGAATGCAGAAAACAAATTAGCTGCATGAAGTACCAATTAAAGAGAAACTGAGAGCTCTGAACATCTTGATTATCTACAATGAAAAAATTGTTGTGCAGTATTAAAAACACAGGGAAATTATTTACAACTATATACATTAATAAAAGTACTATATTAATAATGGTGCTGCTGCCTGTGTATATCAGTTTACTTATCTACTTTCACATGCACTTTCCCATCTGTACAAGTGATAAGGCAAAAAATTTGCAAGATTTCATTATAAATATTTAAGACACCTGAGATATCGACATCAGAACTGGTATTTTCTACAAGCTTATACTAAGTGAGGAGGGGTTTTTGCAGTTCCAATTTGAGATAACAAAGTTATGCTCATAAGTCCATTTCACTGTTATGCAGAGATATTCACATTTACATACATGTATTAATGTGTAACCTATATGTATTAATCTGGAATGTGTCTGGACTAGAATGTGACTTCATGGCACACAGATAGTAGATGGAGTAGGCTCCATAATCACAAAATCACTGAATCAAAGATTCTCAAAATCACAGAATGTTTAGTGTTTGAAGGGGCCTCTGGAGGTCATCTAGTCCAACCCCCCTGCTAAAGCAGGTTGGCCCAGAGAACATTCCACAGGATTGTATTCAGGCAGATTTTGAATATCTCAGGGAAAGGAAGCTCTGCAACCTCTCTGAATAGCTTATTCCAGTGCCCTGACACTTTCAAAGTAAGGAAGCTTTTTGTCATATTCAGATGTTAGTTACTCCATTTCTATCTCTGAGTATTAAAGAACAAATCTGGCCCATATTCAAAGAATTTCTGGCTATAGGAAGCAAGGAAAAGAGTCTTAGTAGACAAAGTAAAAGAATAGCATGAGGGTGTGGTCTTGTTGAACAAGCGCCAACAAAGTTCTCATTAAAAACATACAGGAATCTCTGCACAGGGTAACAACTTTTCGAGGAAAGAAATCTCCTATTAGTCCATGCAGTGACAGGAGTCTCTGTTGCAAACAACTTCACAATAATTTCATTAGACGGAATGGGTGACAGTCCAAAACTAATATCCTGCCAATTCCTGATACCCATCTGCCCTGTGTACCCTGCAGCAAGTACCTTGAACAATATACAAAACTCTCCCTAACTTCCAGTGTACAAAACACTATCCCACATGACCATATCTGCACCTCCAGCAAAGCTTTTACTTTGTTGTTGTAACAAGTGTTCTAAGTTTCCTCTGTTATACATCAGAAACATCTTGGAAATATTTCTGAGATGGGCAGATTCTCTGCCCAAATCATGAAAGAATACAAATGGTGTCTATTAATCAACCTGAGACAATCTCCAGGCAAAATTCTTACTTGAAGAATTCTTACAGCCACTAGTCGAATGCTTTGTTGTGACAGTGGCTATGAACTCTGTTTCACACTGATTGTCCATACACAGATTTAACAGGGCTTTCCCAGGCCACACAGAGAATTGGGATATTTCTGATCTTCGTGTAAAGGAATCATTTTCTTACGCCTAGGTTACATTTATTCAAGGCTGAATTTAGAAGAGAATAATTCTGATTTTCTCTCAATTTTCCTTCTAGCACTAAGACAAATTGTCTTACAGCCCAATACCAAAGAGAAACCAGCAAATTACTTCATAATTAATAAATATTGGAAGGCCTGAATCCACGTTTTCCTCTGAGGTTGCTTTGGTGTTGTTGCTTTGCCTGGACCTGTCCATAGTCTCATGAACAAGGTTTCTTGTGTATCCATATGTGGTTGCAGTCTGATAGAATTGTTAGCCTTTAGGTTGGTTTGACAAGTAATCTGTTGTTATTACATGAGTCTCTGAACAGTTTTCTATGAAGCAGAACAGAAGTGAAGTTTGGAGTAAACAGACACCCAGCAATGAAACCCAGAGGGGCATAAACTCAGGAGTAAAATTTGCTGCAGGTGTCCTTGATAATAAGCTGTCATATTGTGTTTAGAACCTGGAAGACTATCCATGAGGTTATCCTCTGCCCCATCTCTGCCCCATCTCTGCCCCATTCTGTTCCATGTGGTAAAACATGAAAAAACCACAAACCAAACCAAACCAAACAAAACCAAGCCAAACCAAACCAAACCAAACCAAACCAAACCAAACCAAACCAAACCAAACCAAACCAAACCAAATGTCCCCCCCACCCAAAAAAAAAAAAAACCCCAAAAAACCCTCCCAAAAAAAAAACCCTACAAAAAAACAAAAAAGGAGTGCATTTTTTTTCCTTTATACACCTAGCAACTGTATTTCATATCTTTGTTGTGATAAGATAAAATAGAATTATTTCCTGTCTTTCTAATTAACCTGTTTTCCTTAAGAAAATGTTCATCCCAGAAAATTAAAATATTTTGCTGTAAAATTTTATCTTAATTTCCAGGAAGATAGTATCAAAGTTTCATTGCAACTGTATTGTCCCAATATGTATTAAATATATGTATTAGAGTGCTGAACACAAATCCAAAAATTTAAGACTTAATCCATACAAAATCCCACAACAACATAAACTGAGTATATCCTTTACAGAAAAAGAATAAATAAATACTTTAACTTTCTATCTCACTTTAAAATGAAAAAGCATCTTAATAACTCACACTGTAGTGCTCAATGTAAATTTTGTATTCCAGTCAGCTCGACAATGGCATTTCTTTTAAAGGCCTATAGATTGTCTAACTAGGACTGCTCTATCAAGAATCTAAGCTTTTACATTTGGAAAAAGGAGAATAAATCAAACTGAGAAATCACTTGGCAGGTTTTTTTTATCTCCTTTCAAGTTACAAGTAATAGCATTTCTTCTCATTATAGACAGAACAGCTGGAATAAGCCAGTTTTAGTTTTTGGTATCAAGAGTCATACACTTTAAATAACTCTGTTTCAGTTAATTTTCCACAAGTTAATGGTAATCTAACAGACTTGCAGCTGTATAATGATGTAGTCATTAAATAATCCTGCATTTTTCCAAACTGTGGCCTTGAAATCAGTGGGAGTTGGATTACACCCTAAATCAAGCCAAAAATTTACAAACATTTTAGAGGATGCTGCAGTGGCATAGTTTATAAAATAAGTGGAAACTTCAGGATGGCAGTTTGGGAATTGAAAGTTTGAGTAAAATTAGGAACTTTCAGCTAAGTATTTTTGCTGGGGTAATTCAGCAGTTAGCATCACTGTTTAAGAGCTTTATGGAACACTTTTGACTTTGTAATATCCTTTTATTTGATGTGATTAAAAGGGAGTCTTTAATTTGTGGCATCTCAGGAGTATTGTATTTACCTACTTAAGGTCAAATAGATAATTCTGTGTATGAGTCAGGGTGAAAAGGAAAGGATTTGTGGGGGTTTTTTTTCCTTTCTTTTCTATAATCTTCCTACTGCAGGAACTCTTCTTGATTCCATAATGACATTTGGTGGTAATCCCAGAGGAGTAATAATTTTGCCTGAAGACTAAACCGAGTGAATGGTGATCTCCCTTGCTGTCAGTGACCTATAGATGACATTTTGTACCTAATTAATTAGATGTTTCTTTCGAAAGAAATGGCGAATCATGCATAATTAGGAAAGGCATCAAAGTTGGAGCTGTTGGCTCATTAATCTAATGGAGCTAGCCTGTGGCACTTAAAGATCATTTGTATTGCTCGTGATGTTTGTGCTACTTTATGAGCAATTAGTACTTTATATAAGACTGATTCTCTTGATAGTTTTCATTTTTCTCACACTCAAAGAAAATATTTAGATTAGTTTAGGCTATGATATGAGCTATAACCCCTAACACTCATAAACATTCAGTTAATAATGATTTACAACACGGGTAAAATTACCTGAAATCTAACACTAACTTTTCTTTTCTTTAGCCTAAACAAAGAATGGACAAAAGAACCTTTCACAGAACTGTAGAATTCATAAACAATAAACTTAAAGAAATCATACATTCAATGGAATGACAAGTTCTGTGATATATTTTTTGGTAATTTTTTTTTTCAGTATGGAGAGTGATAATATTAATATTCCAAAAATCCTTCTGTGTAGGAGTAGAAAGGGTACTGTATTTATCTAAGTTGCTTAATAATAATTAAATTTCTATTTTAACAATTAAAAAAAAAACATTTCTAAATATTTAAGACATATTGAATTTTTAAAAAGGAGAATCATTTGCAGTCTTTTTGGAGTCAGTCCATTTTCAACACAAGTGTTCCAGAAGTTTAAGTTTCACTTTCCACCTATAATTTGCCAGACTGGTCTATAATCCCTGCTAATTATTTCTCTAGAGAGTCTGATTACTTCAGCTTTGCTAGGATTTGTTCCTGTAGAATGCCTAGTTGTTTCTTACTATAACCATGTCTCACAGAAAATAATCCAGGAAAGCTGAAATGTACATTATCATGCTGTGCAACATGCTTAAAAAGACATCTAGTTTGGGATGGATTGGGAAAATTAGACACCTCAGATATTTTCATATTTTAATTTATACTAAACCATTTATCACATGCCTGGGCTGTTCAAACATACATATATGGATATGGCATGAATATAGTTTCGTGTGGACATCTTACATATGCTATAGCTGAACAAATGCATATTTTCACAAAAAAAGGACAAATATTCATTTTAATTAAAACTTAACATTTCTATTTTATCTTTCATCTCTTTTATACAATTTTACTTCACCACAAATGCAAAGTCTTCTAAGAGGCTTTACATACAATTTCTCACTGAATCAGAAAATATATTGGAAATCTCGTGGTTAATGAATTTGTTTTTAGCTCTTAATGGTGACACCTAAATTTCCCCTAGGCTATATAACAACCATATAACTGCATAGAATCACAGAATTTTTGAGGTTGGAAAAGACCTTTAAGATGAACAAGTCCAACTGTTAACTCCTAACACTGCCAACACAGTCCACCACTGAATGATATCCCTAAGTGCTTGTTATGGGTTATGTTTTGACTATCTCCTCTCCCTACCCCCCACCATGGAGCTGAAGAAAATTCTTTCCGAGCTTGGTGAAGGAAGGAATTGTAAGGGGGGGGGGAGGGGGCCCTTTGGAGGTCTTTTTCCTAAAATTTTGTCCTAACTTGGACAGAGCTACTCTACTTATCATTTAAATACCTGGGTAGCGAGGACTCAGCTTCCCCTGGACAGCCTACTCCAAAGCTAGGCAAACTTTTCTGAGAAGAAATTAGTACTAATATTCAATCTCAATGTCCCTTGGAGCAACTTGAGGTCATTTCCTTTTCCTGCCACTTATCTGGGAGAGGATTCCAACCCCCACCTGGCTACATCCTCCTTTCATGGAGTTGTAGAGAATAATAAGGTCTCCCAGAGCCTCCTTTCCTCCAGAGTTAACAAACCCAGCCCCCTCAGCTGGGTTGTTACTACCCTAGTCCTCCTGGTGACACTATTCTGATATACAACTATAATTTTATACTTTTATAATTTTTAGCCATCAACTTATTCTCACTGTTTGAGACATACTCCATTATTTACTAAATATAATAAATATTTACTATGCCTCTGCTGGAAAAATGCTGGCAAAACCATTTTGTCAGTTGGCTAGGCAGTTAAAAGAATTCTTGCCAATGTTTTGGTCTGGGTCACGTATCAGTGTCCCAGAGAGGTTTAAGCCAGAGCACAATTTTCAAACAGCTCTCAAGTACACTGTGTTTGAATCTTAGATATCTTAACATTTGAATACACCCAAACCATGTAAATTAACTGTAGAACTAGGAAATGGCTTCCCTGCCATGTTTTTGTTTTCTAGTACAGATTTAGGTGTTATTTTTATATGATAATAATTTGATCTGGGCTATGCACAATAGTCATAAAAAGTTGAGACTTAGATGAATAACATTTGTTTTCCACCAAAACAGTAGGTTATAAATCAATAACCCAGACTCTTCCACTTGAGCTAGGCAGATTCTAATACCAATGTGCAGTAGTCTTTCGTCCATTTTATTTTAGCCATCCCTCAATGATTCCTTTATGCTAATTTGTTGGCTCACAATTCATCTCCTTTCTCCTTCTGAGAACTTTAATCCTCTTCTGCATCTGTACTTATGGCCATACAAAATCTCCTCTGCACTTTTCTTGGTCCAGTTTCTTTGTTCCCTGGAGAATCTCCACAGTCATTCTTATTCTGTTTTTCCCTTTCTCTCTGCTTTTTTTCATTCCCCAGTTGCAGTCCTTGTTTTCTCACTATTTAGTGTACTAGACTTTTGTGGCCAGGTTTTGGTAGCAGGGGGGTGCTACAGGCAGCTTTGGAGAGGCTGCCAGAAGCTTCCCCCACATTTGACAGATCCAATGCAAGCCAGATCCAAGACAGATCTGCTTTTGTCAGAAGCCAAGACAATCAGAGATGGTAGTAATGTCTCTGTGACAACATAGTTAAGAAGACAAACAAGTTTTTATGCAGATGTAATTGCCCTCAGAGAAGAGAGAAGTTAGAAGATGAGAAAAGAAGGACTATGCAAACACCAAGACCAGTGAAGAAGGAGGAGGAGAAAGAGGTCCTCCAGACATGGGAGCAGAGGTTCCCCTGCAGCCTGTGGTGCAGACCATGGTGAACCAGGCTGTGCCCCTGCAGCCCATGGAGGTCCACTGGGTGCAGAGATCCACCTGCAGCACACAGAGGAGACACACCAGAGCAGCTGGATGCCCAAAAGAAGACTGGGAAACAGTGGGAAGCCTGTGCTGGAGGAGGGTCCTGGGAGGGACCACCTGAGTCGTGGAGACAGGAGCCCAAGCTAGAGCAGGTTCCCTGGTAGGACTTTTGACCCCATGGGGGACCCACACTGGGGCAACTTGTTCCTGAAGGACTGCATCCCTTGGAAAGGCACCCACCTTGCTGTAGTACATGCTGAACTGTAGCCTGTAGAAAGAACTCACACTGAAGAATTTCTTGGAGAACTGTCTCTCATGGGACAGATCCCAAGATGGAGCAGGGGAAGGACTCCTCTCCTGGCACAGTGACAGAAATAACCTGTGATGAACTGACCATAAACCTGATTCTCCGTCTCCCTGCATGATTGTAAGGGAGAATGTAGAGCCCAGGAAAGGAGGGGTGGCAAAAGGTGCTTGGAAGATTTGTTTTACTTCTCATTATCCTGCTCTGATTTTGATTGGCAGTAAAACCAGCTAAGGCGAGTCATGACAGTGACTGGTGAGTGAGTCTCCCAGCTCTTGTCTCAACTAATGAACATTTTCTTACATTTTCTCTCCCATGTCCAGTTGTGGAGGGCATTGATAGGGTGACTTTGGTGAGTACCTCCATCCAGCCACTGCCAGCCCATCACAAGTCTGCCTTTGTTCCTTCATACAGTTTCTTTCCAATGCATTTAGTCTATTAAATAATGTCTAAATAACTAATAATCAAGTTTCTCTCTATTTCTTGCTCAAAGGTTTTCTGAGAACATTGACAAAACTAGAAGAAAATAAAAAACCCACACCTATCTTTGTCTTCTTGCACTTCAGTGTTTAATACCTCCCATCCTATCTTTATTTTCTTCTTTTTTTCCCCTATTCTTCCTTTCTTCTCCCTCCACCTTTTTTTCTCCTCTTTTCTTCTCCTTCCCTTTCCCCTTCTCTTTTCCCCTACTTTTCTCTGTTCACAAGCAAAAAGATCTGCTTTCTGTCTAAAAGTGGTTTCCAAGTCTAATTTGAATGCCTAGTAACATGAAATAGTGCTCAGTAGTTACAGGCTACTTATTGTAATGCAACTGTAAAATAAATTGATATGTAAAATGCATGTGTAGTAAACTGCCAGCATTATCTGTTTCCTTCAGGCTGCAATAACTCCTGTTAGAATTATCTTTTGTCCCAAATCTCTCTTCAGTCTTTGAGCTGCTCTGGAGCATCAGTCTCTTGTGGATGTAAATAAATGATGACTCATTAACAGACTGATATAAACAAGTGTATTTTACAAAGAAACAGAACTGAAAACTTTGCTTCTTGCTCCTGACATGTATATGTAGCAGTAATGATATTGAAATAGGCCAAGGTATTTTTGGAGCAAACACATCTTTATGCCATAGTTCGTTCTGTGTTCCTACAGCAAACTTCTGGAATGTACATTTACCAGTGTCTTGAGTGACATCTCCTGGAGAAAGTTAACGTGGTCATTCTCAGTAATTTGTTAGTGAACTCTGACAGGAGATTTGTAGATTCCATTCCTGCAATTCTGGTTTTGGAAATGGGAGATTTATGAAGCAATTTTATTTCCTTTTCAAGTAAAACAGAATCAAGATACACAGATTTTCTTCCTTTCACAATAGCGTTGGCTGAGTTGACCCAAAGTGCTTGTCTGATGAAATAGTAACAGCCATAAAATAGTGTAACAATTGGTCTTTATAATTATATCTTTTGACCATATGTCTCAGGAGAACTATGTAACCTTACCCTTCTTCAATGGCACTGGGCTAAATCAAAGTGACTACAGAAACGCACAGAGCTGAGCCTGAAAAATATTGTCCAAGGGAAAATCAGGCTAATGCCCTATGGAGAATGAAGAGAGGATAATAGTGTAATCTACAAGAAAGCGATGAGTCTCCCGATGCTTTGGTCTCCTGAACTCCCTGGCTATGTTTTTATGACTTTCTGAATTATGCAGTGCACAGGAAAACTACCATAGCATTGTTTACAGCTAGAAACTAGATAAAATTACATACTGCCAGGAATAAGGTATATTCCAGCAATCAGGTTAGCTAAACTAAAACAAACTTTTGTATTTCACTACTGTGCACCAAGGACATGCACATAAGTTGAGAATTGATAAGAGGTCGGTTCTTCAATTTCATGGGCTCACAGAAGGCAAAAGTAGGTTTAAAAAAATGCATCATTAATCTCTCAACTCATCTCTCAGATTTCAATTTTATTTTATTGATCATGACCTGAAGACAAATTATTTCAAGAAAAATATGATTGATTGTTTTATTTAACTGTTTCTATTATTTCACAGAGCTGTTACATACTGCTGCAGGAGGACTACATGGTCTCCAGGCATCCCTCCAGCCTCTTTGGCTGTGGAGAATTATGTGATTCTATGAAAAAACCCAGGCAAACCTGAGATGTGAAGAAAATATATATAGTTATATTAGCAAGTAGATGGAACTGAAGAAGGAAGAAAATATTAGAGCAATAACCCTTAAATTATCAAGAGAATTCTGTAATAAAATCTTTCTTCTCCTCCCCCAAATGATACCACAGTGATTATCCACAGTCACTGTGCTATCACAGCAGAAAACTGGTTCTAGTCTAAGTTTTGAACCCTTACTTCACCTTACTCAGAGTAGAAGCCCTCATACAATAAACTGACAAAAGAGGAGTTTGAAAGGAAATCTTTGTTCATTACAAGACTCCAGAATATGCATAGACACCATTCAAATGAATCATATATATTTAGGTAACTCCATATTCAATATTCCTAAAGCATCTAATAAATTTATTGAACGGTTTCTAATACTAATAGCTGTTCCTTCTGTAAGTATCCATATTGAATTACATATAGTAAATTAAAGAATTTTAAATGCATGAATAATTGTCATCGTGTTTCAACTGATGTAAGTGAAAAAGCCTGATTTCCTTTTATGCTGTGTCTGCTCCATTTATGTTATTGTGCAGCAACAGGAGCAAGCCTGGGCATGGGTTTTGATGTAGAAATGGATCATCTTTCATTTAAATGTAGCTCATTTCTTGTGAAGTCTTTCAGATTGTTGAGTAGTGAGATGAATTATTATTTAATGTGACTCTATCAGCTAAATGCAGAATTTTAAAACAAGTCTGAGTCACCACTGCCTTCTATAATCTTTACTTTTGTTGGTGTCATGCAGTCTGAGAGCACAATATGAACACTTCAATTGTTTCAGATGCAGACTGTCTCCAAAATCCTTGCTGGGCAACTGTAGTGTTGAAGCATACTGTATTATAGCCTACTACAGTACAGTATTTATTTCTGAAAGCATATCAGAAGAAAATAATAGACATAAATTTGAAACTCTGATTCATGTAGAGACTGAAAAATTAATAACTAGAAAATTTAGAGGTAAACTTGCAATTTAAGTTATAATGATTAAACAAAGTGCATAACTTTAGGTTTGTAACTGAGGTTAACATCTTCATAACTTATGGTCCGTCTACATCTCTCCATCTTCTGCACTGAGAACAAAGAGAAAATTATGTCTATCAGTTCTAAGTCCTTTAAATCAATCCTACATCACATTTAGCTACAGTGTGAGAATATCCATTCCCATTCATTTTCCCACTGTTCTCAGTCAGCCATTTTTGAAAGTGTAAAGTGAAGGTTTGTTAAGATGATCCAAGATTTTACTTAAATAAGTGTGTGTTTAAGCCACAGAAGGTTGGCTGAAAATTATAAAAAGCCTCAGAAAGTCAGGTACACAAATTTAAACAGAAAGCAAAAGATCTGGAGCATAATAGCTTTGACTGAATTAGAAATTTCTAATCATGATACTGTCAATTTCACTTAGCAAAATCCATGAAAAACTAACCCAGGGTACTGGCCTTCCTAGGACAGGGTTAGTTTTCTCCATACGTCTCATACAGCTCTATGTTTTGGATCTGAGGCCAAAACAGTTCTGATAACATACCAATGTTCTGGTGTCTCCTGACCATGCAGAGCATCAAGGCCTTTTCTGCTTCTCACTCTGTCCCCCAGGGGATGCACAATCTCTTGGGAGGAGTCACAACCTGGCGGATGACCTGCACTGACCAAAGAGATGCTTCATACTGCATAACGTCATGCTCAGCAATAAAAGCGTAAAGAAAGGGCTTTGAGGGCTAATCATTTATTGTTAGGGGACAGGATGAGCAACAGGATGGGCATCAGTCTACTGTGGAAGGTGGTGAATGATTGTTTTTGCATCACTTCTGTTTGATTCTCTTTTTTTCCACTTATCATTCACTTATTGTGTTTTTTCTTTCTTGACTTCCCAGTTCCTTGCTTTTACTCTTCTTTTACTATTTCCTTGTTCTACTGGAGGCATGAAGAGAAAGTGAGCAACTGGTTTTGTGGTGCTTAACTGCCCATTGGGATTAATCCAAAACAGCCATCAAGTCTGAAGAACTACACTGGCTTAAAAATCAGAGTTTTTTTTTTTTTTAAGTACAGTTTTGTGTAATTATTTTTTCCTTATTTCAGAATTGATAAAAGGTTTGGGCTGGCTTTTTTTGTTTTGTGTTGTTTATTTGCTGATGTTTTAGAAAATGGAATCAGATTGACACAGTTTTTCAATTCACAGAAACTGAGCATCAGATAGTCATGTGAATCTTTATAAACTATACCATGTATCAACAGATATGGAACAAGACTAAGATCTGACAATGCTGCAACACCAAGTGCTGTCAGAATTATCAGTAAGAATACAAATTCTCTTTTTATCTGAACAAAGATCTGGTCAGAGGTCTGAGGAAGAATATAGTTTAAATTATGCTGCCAAATGCACCTTCCCACTGTGCTGTGGGATCCTCTTGAAAGCCTCACTCCACAGCAATTGCTACTGAAGTACAGAGCAGGACTTTTCTTTCACCTATCTAGTGTAAAGCATTCAAGACACTTGCTGACTTCAAAGAGCATTGCAGGCATTCAGCAAATGATCATTCCCAGCATGTTTTGTCCAATTTCTATTGCCAGCTCTCAAACAATGAAACAGATGTTGCAAGACAAGGACTCCAGTGAAGGCTGAGAAGTCGAAGCTGCACTCATATTGCTTCCTTCAGCATGCCGTGGTTTAATCCCAGCTGCCAACTAAACACCATGCAGCCACACACGGAATCACCCCTGGAGGGATGGGGGGAGAATCAGAAGAGTAGAAGTGAGAAAACTCATGGGTTGAAATCAAGACAATTCAATAAATAAAGCAAAAGCCACTCTTGTAAGCAAAGCAAAACAAGGAATTCATTCCGCACTTCCCATGGGCAGGCAGGTGTTCAGCCATCTCCAGGAAGGTAGGGCTCCATCACTTGTAGTGGTGGCTTGGGAAGACAAGCCATCAACCTGAGCACCCCCCACTTCCTCCTCCTTCTGCCCCCACTTTAAATGCTGAGCATGACCACATGGCCTGGAATATCCTTTGGGTGGCATCTTCCACTGCTTACAGAATACTTTAAAAATTCCCACTGTCACCTCAAAAATTAATTATGCAGACTTAGATGATGCTACACCCCAGATTGTGATAAAGATAATAGTGAATTCTCTAATAATGATATCCTTTGTACCTCAGCTAGAAGAAGTACGTGGTTCTACATCTTAGGTGAAGTCTATAGGATTAAGCAGGTGTTGGCTCACATACATTTTTTCGATATTTGGTTACAAGAAAATAATTGTAATTTGTTCTATTTGTTATTCTCAAAATTCAAGATTTTCTTAAACATTTTTAACATTTTGGAAACAGAAGCTCCTTTTGATTCTAAAAATAGAGGAGGTTGCAATGTCCTGTGATTCAAATATCTCTGCAGACTTTGTGGGAGGATGGAAGAGCTCAGTTCAGTTACTTGAATGACTGTGTGAGAAATATCTCAGCCAGGTTTAAGGTGTCAGTCAAGGGCAGTGAGGGTCTCTCATAGGTTTGGCACAATATTTACCTCTTTAAACTGAAGTTCCTGGGTGTGAGGTGCCTCAGAATTTGAAATAAGGTGTTTAAGGTATTGTGTAACCACCCAGCCTGCTCCAAATCCAACCATATGATCCATATCACTAGAGTAGACAGAAAGAAATAGAGGATTTAGAAAACAAGCAAACATAGATTTTTAAGCAAATTGGGTTCTTTTCATAATTACCAATAATTTAATCATTTCATAGTACTGAAAAACTCCCAGATTTGCAAAAAACATTAATTGTAGACTGAGTTGATAATTTGTATTTAGCAGATATGTTTTGCAGCTGTGTAATTTTAAGTGCTTTTTTCTTTTTTCTTCTTTTTTTTCTTTTTTTCAACAGACATGATAAGTATTAAATTTTAAAGCATTGTAATCATTATAAATATTGCTAGAACTTTAAATTTCGAAATTTCTCAAGATTATGGCTACTCAATATTTCTCTTTTTTCAGTCAGACCTTTATATAAGTGTCATTGCAGAAAGCACTGCTCTATCTTCATCTACTTATTTCACTGTATGTTTATGAGGTAATAAAAGAACAACTTTTCTGATCAAGGAAGATGCATATAAAGAAATTCACATATAGATTAATTAATGCTACTAATAAAATTACAAAATCATAATAATAATTAATTTTAGCTTTCCTTTATAAGGTACATGAATAATTGGATATTTGAGGGAAAAATCTTCAAAAATCAGCTGTTTATACAGACATACCAAGTCTTGAAATAAAATATAAGAACAAGGGAAAAGTTCTGTTCAGGACTCTAATTTGCAGAAGGTACTTGTACCAAAAGTTTATTCAATTTTTTTCCTTCCTATTTGCTGATGAGAAAAAATTCACAGTGTAAACTTTACAGGATTCAGGACACCCATGAACATAAATTACTACTAGGAATTTTCTGTTGATTCATTACAGTGATTTAAAATGGCCTTTTAATTTTTGAGCAACAAAACAAGAACAATATATAATTTTCCAAAACTTCATCAAAGAAGTATCTGGAAAGAAAATTAATCAGTTGTAAGACAATAATCTCTCTGAAGTAAAAATTTAGAATCACAGGATAAAATCACAACAGACAGATAAAGTGCTGGAACTGTAGTACTTTACAGCACTTATCCAAAATATCATGATTTATCAAAGTTTATTTCTTTCACGTCCCTGAGTTGTACTGGACCAATTCACAGGAATTTCATGTGAGAATTTGAACCTATGCTTCTATGTAATTGTACAAGCTTGTATGTGATAGTGAAATATTTACCATATTTTTGTTCTTGTTCTATTCCAAAGACCTGTTCCAAAAGCAATTTTTTTCAATGAATTATATAATCTTGAGATTCAATATTTGATTTAGAAATACATCTATTGATGTGGTGGACTCTAAAACATTGTGCTTTATTCATAAGATGATATTTTATTTGGAGTCACCTCAATTTATCTGCCAAGTCATCAATTCAACTCTACCTTCACTAGAATTAAATTCTTTTTAGTTTCTCTATTGAATAACTTTAAGATTTCCAGCTTTGGTTGCTGGGACTGTAAAAGACATTTATTTGAAAAAGTGTGGAATTATCAATAAGAATATAAAAAGGCAGTTCTTTGATAATATCTATATATTTGTTCATTTTAGTCCACGAAGATAAAGTTGTGAAATTAAAGGGAGTCTTTCCAGCTTGCATTTATCAGATCTCATTAAACATAAGGAGAACAACAATATGTACAATTAATGACACAGCCAAAACTAAAAAAATTAAAAAGCTAACAGAAATAACATTTCTTTTCAGAACAATTTTACTATCAAGCTATGAACATAAAAGTGTAAAATCATACATGCCACCTGTATGAAGTATGGAAATTCTTGCTCCTCTTTACCTTTTTTAATATCATAAAGACAAAAAAAATCCTAAAATCACCCAAATAACAAAGAAATCACTACAAAGTAACACCCTCCTTCCAAACACATGAAGATTTACATCATTTTGAATTATTTTTTGACATTTAGGTTAATTAAATATTTAAAATTACAAGGAGACATCTAAGGTCAACAGTAAAATATTAGTTTCTTAATCTCTACTTGAATCCTAAGTTGAGATTGAAAAAATGAATCCTATCTATGAGCAATCTTCTTTATCTCATATCTCCAGGGGTTTTTTGTACAAACTATGCACAGTCCTAACTACATTCTGAATATTTTCACAACTCCATTTTATAATATGGATAATTTATAATTATCTAATTAATAAGCATTAAATTAAATATTTAATTAATATATTTCAACTGTAGTAATGGTGAAAACAACTAGAATGTGTCTGGTAGACATTGGTAGGCAATCTGATTTTGCAGTTCAGTTCATCAAAGTAGAAATCTCAGTCTGGTTCATGGATTTGTTCTAGGGAGAGCTGGATGTGATTTTGTTTGTCCTTTTGTTCCTTTGGTTTTCCAGGAAAGCTGGTTGATTTTGGAACTTTTTTTAACATGATGGCAACACAGCAGTCAAAGAACACAGCAAACTGGAAGAGGAAAGAAAGGGAAAAGGCTATGTCAGTGTGCTTTTCTGCCCAGCCAAAGCCTTTGCACTTGGTCAGTTCTATTGCTGAGCTGTAGATCTCAGCTCTGTTGGTATTTTCTCATGCTTGTCCAAGGGCACAGGCTGGCAGATGAGGGTGACCCCACCATGCCCTCTAGGTGCATATATAGGGGAATGCCCGATAGGTCACGGTCCCACAGGGTCTGAGCACAACAGGCAGGTTTGGTAAAATCTCTGCACAGCTCAGGCAGGGACTGCATGCCTGAACTCCTGGTGCCACAAGAAGGGAAGCCCTGGGTGAAGCTTGTCAGGGACACTGAGATGCACTGATGTCTCCAGGGCCCTGATTGTCCTTATATGAAACACAAGGTATTTTCTGTCTGGAAACAATGAGCAGCTTGCCACTGATCCCCAAGGGGAAGGTGGGTATTTTATGCTTCTCTAGTACTTACTAGAGATTGATGTGCCCTCATTTTTACAACAGCATTAGCTCCTCAAACCTAAGCTTGTTGGATCAATTGCTTTCTGGATGACTGGAATGGAAGGATTGTAAGTCACAGCTTTTATTTATGTCCTTTGGTATGGATTTGTCTCATATCTAACTGACATAGACTCTGCTTAGCTTGCAAGTTTCTGAAAAATCCATTCCTTAGGCACTTGGCTCTTCTTTATACCTTACTGGGAGCCAAAACATTTATTGGCTGCTGAATTTTCCAGGAAGTAAGCTGGCAGCAGACGAAGTGTCGTTTCTCTAGTTTAGTGGAACTATGCCTAAGCACCTTTAAAAAATCTGGCTTTATATATACTGCTTCTCATCCATAAAAATAGAATATAAAAAATAAAAAAAGAAAAAAATCCTGAATTCTTAAGCCATAAAAATAAGCACATTTAAGTTCTGAATGTCTTCAGATATTGTGATATAGAGACCACAAAGAAATGTTTGATAAGAAGAAACTATAGACTAGTTAAGATCAGAAACAGCTTTTTAATTGCCAGCCAAGCTGAATACTGAACAACATACCAATACTTTAACCCTTCCCAGCCACTTATTCAAACAATTAAGTGGAAAACTTTTGAGTAATCCAAATACTGAATTAATATGAGGAAATAGTGGTTTGCTATAGACATTTGCAAATGGGAAAGATTAATTAAGGGAGGTATTTATTTCAAATTATTTGCTCAGCTGTTGTTGCTTAGCATTCAGTGGGTTTGCATGTGTAACTGAAATAGTTCGATACAGGTCGGGGAAAAGTATATATTATTTAATTTTTTAATTTTTTGTGGGCTTTTTGTTTGTTTGTTTTTCTGGTTTTTTTGTTTAAACAGGTTCAGATTTAAAAACAATTAATTAAATAGCTAGCCTAATTGATCACTAGATAAAGAGAAGGTAAAAGTCTTGCATTTTAAAAAAAAGGTAAGCAAATTGATTAAAATAAAATAAAACATCTACATAGCTGATATACATTTTCATATGGAAGGTTCTGGTTTATATCTGTTAGGATATTTTCTAAGAGTATCTTTTAAGAACATTATACTTTGAAATCCAGTGAATTCCAAAAAGTTCAGTGACTGTGGCAAGGTGCAATCATGCAAAAGGGCACCTTTGAAGCATAGAAAAGGAGAAAGAAATATGAGACAGACTCACCAGGGCTGTGAACCTTGACAGGGAAACAAACAGCCCATACTCAGCAGAAAGTCTTGGAGGGCCAGTAGATTTATTACAGCTTTCCTACTTAACTGACTGGAAGTTGTAGCAATCAGTGGCATGAGAAGAAGGACATCAAGACAGAAGCAAGACATTACCATGGGGAGTGGCAGGCAAAAGCATGCAAAAAGGGCTTGAATATGGTCATGTCATCATGGTGACAGTGATATTGTTTGGCTGATTCAGGTACCTCCAGGGATAGCAGCCTCCTCAGCCAGAATGAACTTCCTGGGACCTTTCTACCGGAGGCTGCAGGCAATGTCAAAAAAGACTTTCAAGTGAAAGTTTATGTCATTGTCTTCTACGATGAACTTATGGGTGTGGAGTGAGAAGTAGTTATGTAAAAAAGTAAAATAAAGGAACCAAACTAAAGAAAACTGAAGTATGTGTTGAGGTGCAATGTGTTGCCATGATGTAATGTTCTACTGAACCACAGGAACAGATTCATGCAGAGCACTAGAAATGGACTGGACCTGTCCAAGGCCTCCAGCACACACCAGCACCAGCAGTGAAGGTTATGCCTTGGAGCACCTCCAAGACAGCAGTGGCTTATCTAGACAAAGATTATAAGATTATATGTAAATATTTGCTAACCAAAAGTCCCTTTAAGGGACTAGCAAACACCTGCCAAGAGGACACTTGTGCCTCCATATGACCCAGTGGTTCTGAGTAAACAGCTGTGTTTTCTGTCCCAGCTGTGCCCACAGAAGCTGTGAAAAACCCTGGGCAAACTGCTCTAGCTCTGAAAAACGCTTTTAGCAGGAGATGGAGTAGCTAAGGTTTAGTGATTTGTTCCAACCAAAATTCTTCGGCAGTGCTTTCAACAATCCAAATTGAGCTTTTATTGACAGGTTATAACTTTACAAGTTTATACCAGAAAATTATTTGTTTTTTAGCATTCAGTACCACATTTAAGCATTCAGTTACAAACATTTAAGTTCTGGCATCACAGTGTTCTCTGATGCACCATTCTTAGAATAAAAACTGATTATTTTGGCTCTTTGAAGGCGAAACATGGATGAGGAAGCAAAACCTATTATTGCTAGTCTGAAATAACAGAGGCTGTTTTACACACATACATCTTTTTATTCATATTCCAGCATTCATGTGTAGCCTATGCTCTCCAGGTTCTTAATTTCTAAAACCAGGACACAGATGTTGTAAAGAGCTTTTATACTGGGCTTTTGAACAAAATATATATTTAATTATTACAACAGGCAAGTATGCATGAGAACTTTAAAGTATTGGTGACTTTATTCCCTGTTTAGAGAGAAATTATACCAATATATTCACTAATGAAGTCAGCTGGAGACCTTTGTTAGCTAATGAAATGGCAGTGTTGACATTGTAATAAAAGATACACTTCTGGGTTTCTGTTATATTTTCTTCACCTAGAAATGCTAATGAAAATTGATGATGCCACAGGCCAGATTTTTTTTTGTAACTAAATAAAAATAGCATGTCAAGTGAACTGCAAAAGATTTAAGTTACTAGAATCTGTATATGAGAAGACTATTTTATGTTAAGCAATAAGGTAATTTAATTAAACCATAAACTTTCTAATAATAGACAGAAGGAACTAGAAATTTACTCAAAAAGTAAAAGCTTCATCAATTAATGCAAAACCTGATATTGAACTAAGAGAAAAACGTGTATTAAAGTGCCTAGTTAGGGTTTAAAAAAATATGGTAGAATTCTGTGTCTGTTATATGTATGTTAACCACAACTTTCATGTTTCTGGGAAAAAAATCACTTTTATTACGACTTTACATTCATCCATTTTATAAAAAAATTGTTAATTTTTAAGTAGAAAGATGTTTATGAATTAGTATCAGTATCATGGTTCATATTAAATACTTTCCTTTTGCAGTGTTAGTCAAATATTTTCTTTTCCATGTTTCTATTTTCACTTAATTTGCAATTAATTTTATAATTACCTATTTTGCAAAATTGTGAAATAAAAGATTTTATATATAACTATATTTTATTCAATTAAACCAAGAAAATGAAAGAAAAATTGAAAAATTATCTTTAAGGGAAAATTCCCACATGATTTGTTCACAATACAGAATTTGATCAATTATGTTTCATTTTAGGAATTCAGCCTGAAGCATGCAAAATAAATCTAGTTTGCAACCATGTTACAGTAATGTCCTTGGCATGACTCAGAAAAAGCAGTGTTTTTACTGGTGTGTAGTATGTTAGAAAACAAGCCACCTTTTTTCATTCATAATTAATAAAGTATGAACTGCATTCTTTGGGGTTGCAAGCCAGATAGAAGCTTATCAAGAATAATGACATATTCCTGAATATCAAGTTTCACACGTATTTATTTTTCACTGCGTGTCATCCCCAATTTATTGCAAGATGTTGTATACATTTGAAAAATATTCAAAGGTAACTAATATGATTAGAGACAATCAGAATTGTTTATCTCTAAAGAACAACAACCTTGAAATCTTGCAAATCACTAGGTAATAACAACTTAAAAACCCATTCTATATTTTCCCACATCATTCCTTGCATTTTGTACATCTAGAGGAGCTGAGAAGGTGAAAAACAGAGACCAAAGAAAGGGAGGAGGTTGTGAAGAATGGTCAGGTTGAAATTCCGCTGGAAAACTCCTAAACATGTAAGACTTCAAATAACACAACTGTAGCTCTCTAAAACTAGTTAAGAAATTAAACAGATTTTCAGAAATTAAGGTGCATTTCAATTCAAATGTACAAAGTTTCAGTATCACTATAAGATGAATAAACTGTCACTGTAATTAAAGATATATCCCTTATTCCCTCAGTTCCTTGCCTCTAGCTTCTACCACCTTCTAAATGCCAAGTGCATAAAGTTCCTATAGCTGGATGATGAACTGGTGTAGTTAAAAATATTTTTGTCTCCAGGGATCACTTTTCTCAGCAGCAGCTAAAATTTAGGAAATGAAAGGTGCATATCCATAATCATTTCAACAAACCTAAATTGAGACTGCTGTGATCTCAGCTGCCTTTTCCATCCCAGCTGTGCACTCTCCTGCCTTGCACTGGCACTATGTCTTGTGTAATCATGTATTGAAACATTATGGGAGCTGAACAGATAAAAATTCACGGTGTAAAAAAAAAAAAAAAAAAAACCAAAAAAAACCACCTAACCAAAAAAAAACCACCTACTAGTACTCAGCTGGATCAAGTCCCTGAAACAGTTTATGATATGGGCACTCAAGCCCTCAGACAGTAGAAGATAAGGAGAAGGGATAAATAGTAGAAAAAATTAGGACCCTGACAGACTAGAGTGTACAGAGATTACCTTGCTGAAGCAGCAAATGGAGACATTGTTTTTAGATCTGTGGCTAAAAAAAAGGCAGAGTTCAGATAAATATGCTATAGTATAAATTCATAGGTATTTTCTTTTTGGTCTGTTGCAGTCTGGATAAAACTGAAAAATGGAGTAAAGATACTGGGCATCAGCTGATACAGATATATCAAGGATCTCAACCATTCTGAGAGGGTGTCATAAGGCTCTGTGTTGAATCAGAGCATCATGATGTCCCTTTGTCTTACACCAGCAGAAAAATTCCTCACCAACAAGGACTTAGTTTTGATGTTGCTATTTTTGAATTAAGACCTCTATAGAAACCTAAACATCTTCAGTCTTCATTTCATCAAAGCACAAAAAAGGAAGTGATTTTGAACTCTTTTCTCTTATATTTCAAGGTAAAATACTCCTGGCAAAGCAACACACTGGCCATTTGTGTTTACTTAGAGTAATGCCAGTAATTCCCAGCTTCAGGCATGAGAAGAGAGAGAAAAATCCCTGCTCACTTTTAGTTTTGGATCACCTCTGCACTGTGATGGACTTGCCAGGCTGTTTATAGAGGCTTTGGGGCTAGTTTGCACTTGGTGTGAGAACAGCATTACAAAAACCTGGCCCTCAACCTTCTAAAAACCTAAAGCCCTGCGATCAAGTTGTTTACTTGCAGTGGCTGCATCATGACAACAGAGCAAAAAGAAAATGAAGTGTAGAAAAAAGACACACATGGAAATAACACCTGTGTTCTTTAGTGAATTTCTGCTGCCCATTATCAGTTTAATTATGATTCCTTTCTGCTCACTTCAGTGACAATATCAGCTGCCTATCCTGGTAGGACACATGAGCATCCCAAAATGATGTTAAGTAGGCAAGCTTAACTGTAATACTGCATTAAATATTTCCTATTCAGGCAAGAATATGGCTGCATTTGATCTCACTGAAATCCCCAAACTCTCACTTCATAGAGATTTACCCAGGCTCTAAATCACCGAAGCTTAGGGCACGTTGCTTTCTAACAATCTGTTCCTTCAAGTTAAAAACAGCTGAACATGATCTTGCCAGCTCCCAGTGTGGTGCTGTGGCTGAGAGGGCTAATGTGGCTGCATAGTCGGGGGAATACTCAGCTGGAGTGGGGAGGTTATATTGCTGACATAACAGCACAAATGTTTATGTTTACTCTGAGACTCGAGGTGCAAACTGTAGTATACTCATTCCCTAGAGAGGCAGCTATTCTCCATGACTACAATGTTTAAGAGAATGGTAAGAAAACGAGACTGTTTACCACAGCAGGGAGAAAACAACTCACGCAGATTTAGATGCCAAACAGTAAGATGCTAGGACTTGAGAATACTGATGACAGCAATGTTTTTGTTAGTCTCATGTCACACGTACAATCTTTTCTCACAGCAGATTGAATAATGGATGAGGAGCAAAAAATATGTGTACCACAAGAAATGTATATTTCTTTATTGTATCTGGACTTACTGCTCTCTTTAGCCTCCTCTGAAAAAGGTTTTTGTACACAACAGTTAGCTTTAAAACACTTAGCAATACAAAAGAACACAGAAACACAGAAAGAAGAACCAGACAAAACACTGCTATATTTAGATACAAATGTGTGTAAAGAAATACAGAATACACTGAGTTTTCATGCTTATTTCAGGCTTCTCTTCATGCTCCTTTAGCCCATTGGAAAGAAGCACTAGCTTCTTCTGAGTGTAGTAGATGCCAAGTTTTGACATCAGCTTTTCATCCATCATTTCTATTTACAGACAGAAACAAACCAAAAACAACCAACCAAACCACCAAAGCCACAGCGAGGGAAGCACTTGCTGCAGGCAATTCAGCAGGGTAATAAATGATGATGGAAATACTCAGAAATTCCAACCTTGTTTTCCCAGGTTAGTACTTACCCAGTAGACCATGCTGGTTCTGTGAGATCACAAGTGCATTTTGTCTTTGAAGCATGTTATCCATTACCTTTGAAGGGGCTTCTTTTAATAAAATACAAATCAAACACATCTAAAATAAATCAAACACATGAAGGCTTTGAACTAGATCCCATGTGGTTCTAGTAACATACTCTGCATTTAAAAATGTGCTGATAACATAATTTGCATTTACAAATTCTGCTACTCTCAATGGGAATTAAGGATAGTCAGGATATCACTCAGGATTTCAATCCAAAGTAAGGTAAAGATTGAAAAACCCCAATAAAACTCCCGAAAAAACTCCACATGGGGCACAAAAGTGAAAGGTGGAAATAAACTGTGAGACTACTCTGCCCCTTATATTGAAAACAGCAGCTGCCAACAGGCATAGACTGAGTTCCTCATCTTTTAAGTGTAAAGGGACAAAATTTAGACCCTCAGGCTTCCTATTCTTGTAAGTCAAAGATGCTAATGATGTGTCTACCTACCAATGTCACAAAGAATGCAACTGCTGAGACCCTTTCTTTGAAGCAAAGTACAATTCAAAACCGTTCATTTTGTCATTGAAAATCCCTGCTAAAGCTCTGACATATTTTCTGACCTCACATACAGTGCTGTAATGTAATCCTAGTGGGAGCACCAGAAGTTCAAAATCCGCTAAACCTGATAAAAGAGGTAACAATGACTTCCATAATTAAAAAATAATTGCAGCCCAACACCTCATACCTGAAATATGTCATTACCTGCTGCTTTATCAATCAGGAAAGATATAATTAGTCTATTCAGTAATTTTAAAAGTGGACATATCCATACTCTTTCACAGATACTGAAAGATCCCACTGTGCTCTGCTGAAATTTTCAATACCATTAACTTGAACTATGATAAGCACAGATGGTTGTAAAATTGAAGACTTTGTTTACAGCTACTGCACTGAACATCTTTTTAGGAAGAAAAAGGACATTTGTGAAGAAAGATTCTAAATTAGATGATAGCAAGTTTCTGAATGTGCAGTTCAATGTCAAGATGTTACATCAACCAAAGCAGTTTGAGCTGGCATTCATTTTTTTTTTTCAAAACATGCCATTTATATCTAGTAAACAACGTTATTGGCTTAGCAAAGTACTTGCTGCAATAGAAAAAATCATGTTGAATCATCCAATGATTTAGGCCTTCACCTTATAAGAGGTTTTAAAAGACGAAGAATGAAATTTATACTGAAAGGTGACAGTAAGAGATGTGAAACCACCAATTTATGTCCCACATTTGGCCAATTTAAAAATAAAAATAATAGCCTCATTAACTGTCAGTCTTTAGGGGGATGAAGTTCATGCTAAAGATCTGTATCTACTGCATGAGTTATTGAGAATATAAGCCACAGGAATAACGATTCTGCCTAATTTAAAATCTTTGTGTCAGAAGAAGAAATGAAAGATTGGACATGACAGAGGTGAATGAAGCTGTCGTTCTTTTAATTTTACTCACCGTAAAAATCTCACTGTTATTTCTCTAGATTTTTCTTATCTAACAGCACCACCTTGTGACAGTACAGATTTTAGTATTTGAGTTTCCACACACCCACACCATCAGCAAAACCTTTCTTTAGTAACTGAGGTAGATAAAATGCCGAAAACGTTAAGTATTATTAAGGATGCAAATAAACACCATACCGGTGAATCAGTGGTCCCTAGCTCTTCAGTCAATAATCATTGGAAAAGCTTTCCGATGAGAAGATATCTTTTTTAATATGAATATATAAGAATTTACATACCTACATTAAAATCAATATGCCTGCATATTTATATCTACATATTTAACTGGTATTTGGTGCTGTTAAACAAACGCTTAATCTCCAATTGGTTTTTTAAGTGAATTGTTGTATTTCTTTGGTGATGATTTCTAAGACTGTGTATGAGATACAGGTGCCCTGTGGAAAGTAAGATCTCTGTAATACTTCTCATTAGCAAGCTAATAGGCAAGCATCTTGCCTAAATAGCACTATTTTGGACCTTCACTCTGAGGTACCACATTTTGTAAATCCCCTGTTCGGGGAGCCCAAGAGTGTGTTTTCAGTCTATTAGCCAAGGGCCAAAATCTTTTACTGGCTTTTGCACATTTTCTCTCTCCAGCCTAGTGAATATTTACCCAGGCTATGCACAGTGGAACTGATTGAGCAGGGTGGACTGAAATTACACCATTGCAGAACATGTCCTTAGTGCACTCCCATCGGAAATGGTGAGGCAAAGAATGAAATTGAGTCTTGGTTTCCCATATCCTAAATGGATTACTTAATCACTGAGCAATCAAAGAGGAGCAGGGCTGAGGCCTGTGTTGACTTGAATCCACTAGATATTCCGTGAAAGTATCTATGAAATGAGACCAGGAAGCAGAGACTGTTTGTGGATATGTCAGGTGCAAAAATAGAACAAAAAGTTTCTGAGTGCTTCCAAGACAAAGGCATTTCTGCACATGCTTGTCAGAACCTCATTCAGAAAATACATATGAACAAAGGGGTTTAGTAGTAAAGTAGCTGTATGAATTGAATTTTGGATTCCACTTCTGGAATCTAAAATGTCAGCCAAGAAAGCAAAAGACAACCAAATAACAAGTTTTCATGGGTTTTTATATAGTACAGAATCAATCTCAGGGAAACTTTCAATCCTGTAATGATGAATTAATTTTCTCCTAATTCTGGGAATTTAATAAATCTCTTGCTTTCTGCTCTTCCTCTTTTCTTCCATTTATCAAAAAAGATAGTTCAGTGCAATTTATTATAATTTTTATATTTTCAAACTTTCAAGTGAAGCTATGCCATAGAGTTTTATTATAAGAAATCATAATGACCAAAACAATGCAAAATAAAACTTTCTATGTTTAGTCATTCTTAATAAATAGGTCTTATAAACTGTGTGGCTCAAGGCAATGTATTTTGGGTCAGGATCTCTGGAGAGCTTGCCAGCTGTATCACAATTGTCCTTATTGAAGAACTTCATTAGACTGCTTAGGAGGGAACAACCATTATATTAATAGTATTTTTAGATTGCACTTATTCAGGAGACCTTTCAAATCCTGCCAAGGACATAAATATTACAAAAGTCAAGCTAAAAATTTGAGTAAATGGACATACAAACCAAAATAAGATTTTGAAAAAAAAAAAGTAAGCCACCAGATCTAAGGAAAAATGAAGGTCTGAAACTCTTATTTTGCAATCAACAGAAGGGCTAAAACACAAAAGTTAAACAGATCAGGGAGTGATGTTAGGCAAAAATTCGAAATCAAGTTATAACACAAGATGACAAAAAGCAAATGTAGTGTGATTTATAATAATATACAAAAGAATTCCTGAGTCACAGAAGACAGAAATGACAGTGTACCTCTGATATTCCATCAGGGAGATCACCTCTGAGTTTAAGGTAAACAAATTCTACAAAAAAAAAAAATACTAGAGTAAAAAATTGAATAAGCAATAAACGTGTGACTCGTTTTTCATTAAATCTTATAATGAAATCTGTGCTGTGTTTATAAACAGCCCTTCTTGTACTTCCTGGCTATAAGCATTGGTCCTTAGAGCCAAGTGGCACTGTCTGCTCTTACCCATTACACTCGGACCAGCTATGGTCTCCCAGATGATTTTTGACACTCTTCCTGGAAAAGCAGTAGCCATAGGCTCCTTCAAGTACATCCTGTGGATGTGCTTGCTCAGTGATCTGGACACATTGTAGACATTGGCACTTGCCTGCAGGGAATCAGAAGAGGCCCTGGCATCCTGTAAAATAGACTTAGCCCTATATGGCCTAAGTGTTTTCCTCCTGTACCATTAAAGGTTTACCCTTAACTTAATGTACTTTGCTAAGGGCATTGGTGCCAGGGAGTGATGCTTAGTCTTAAGACAAGTATGAGGTTAGGAGTAGCTTCCAGTAGCACTCTTGAAAGCTTTCTGTAGCAAGCAAAGTGATTTTCTTTCTTCAATAGAAAATTAGATGCTATGTACTATGTATGAACTCTACAGTGCTGGGTCTTCTAACATCATCCACCATTCCTGTGTCAGGAAGACATAATTATTACTGGTGCATTTTTTATCTCTTTTTTTTTTTTTTATTGTGGTTTTTTCCCTCCACCTTAATGTGTACAAAACACTTCAAAAGCAGCACTGCATCCACCAAAGTATTTTTTTATATGGTATGAGTCTCTTGCATGTGTTGCATACCTGTGGTGTGATATAGGGAGCAGTAAGTGTGCCAAACCTGTTGGGACAGCTTTGGATCACTCTGTAACCTGTTGGTCAAATCACATATTTGTTACCTAGTTTGTGTTGCATTTTTTAGCTAGTCCTTTGACTTGGAGATTGATCAATGCATTGTTTAGGGATACTCTAGTCTCATTAATCCCAAAGAGACCCCAGGAGTGAAATGAAATGTTTATGGTTTAGGCAATCACAGGAGCAGGTCCCAATCTAGTAGAGGAGAGCTAGATTATTTAGTGACATATCAATACCTACTTTGAAAATACCATCTTTAGTAAGAATAAAGTCAAACCTATTAGTAGAACACTACATAAAAAAGTTTTCGAAGAAGCAAATAGAGGTTTTACCTTGACAAACCCAGTAAGAATGCCTAAGCATCTCTATAAAGAGACTCAGGTGACACAAAAGTTTTACCCTCAAATTTTGGATCATACAACCTGTGCACAATTTAGGAGCGCAGCAGAGATTTTTACATTTCTCTGTCCTTTTCAGGACATGCACACACAAATATGTGTATTTATCTATATACAAATGTTAGTTCTGAAAATTAGACATTAGTTTAATGCCAGGAAATGTTAATAAAATGCAGTTTTTCATAAAAATCCATAAAATTCTCCTTGGATTTTCAATCAAATCAACTGAATAAAAAAGTTTATTAACAAACCGCCATTGGAAACAAACAACCCCCTCCTTCAAATTCTAAGTCTATTTCCTTTTTTAAAGGAAAGAAAATAATCTGCAGTTAATAGGCCTTGATGTGCAGATTGTTTCTAGCTCTTTAAGACTAGAATTAAAGAATTAATAAAATTCCAACTTAATTTTTTCAGTTTCTCATAGGTCAAATCAGAATTAGGTACATTATTGTATAAATGTACTAACAGTAAACAGTGTTGTGCCAGAAACATTATACTTGCTAAAGCTGGTTTTTTTTAAATTAACTTCCAAATAATAAACGTGGCATAAAAGCTGAAAATTTCTTTTGGTTATGACAATTTCTGTGTTTTAAGCATTGAAAATCACTTTCTATAAGTATTTAGTTTTATAAAAACTCATGCTTTCTTTATTATAACTAAAATAATAACTGATTTTGTTTTATTTGTTTTCAGGTACAGTGTTAATTCACTTACATCAGATTGATACTTAATATATCAATATTTGAGTAGTGAGAGTCACAAACTTTTCAATTTTAATATAAAAATATGCAAGTATTATATTTCCTTTTAAGATTTGCAACCATTATAAGTATTTTAATTACATATTATAAAGATAAAGGTTACAAAATTTATTATGAAAGATCCAAAATAATTTATTTAGAAAAGTGTTTAAAGGAATAGCGTGTAGTGTCAGACAGGTAGGAAGGCCCTGCTATATTCCTTTTTTTAAAGAAATTCTCCCTTTCAGTGAAGAATTTTTTCCTCATATCCAACCTAAAGAGGCCATTTCCTGTTGTCTTATCTTTTATTACCATGGAGAAGATACTGACCTGCACTTTGTTATAACACCTTTTTAAGTAATTATAGAAAGCAATAAGATCCCCAATGAGCCCCTGTCCCTCTCTTAGTTAATTAGAGAAGTGAATATCTGGCATATTGCATAGTTAGAGCTGGAATTTATGACATATTCCATAATTAGTAACATATTCTATAGTTAGTTGGCTAAGGGTCATTAGGGGTTTGGATCTCCACCTAAGGGTGGGATAAATCACATTCTGTAGATGTTGTTTGCTTTGCTAATTATAAGAAGCAGCCAGGTAAGATGATCTGCCTTTGTCACACACGTTGTTCTCCTATGAGAAAGCCTTTATCATCCTTTAACCTCCTCTTCTCAGCCTTTACTTTCCTAAAAGCTCTAGTGTGTGGCTGACTGAACTCTAGAAATAAACCAGAGAAAATTATGCAATATTTTAAACACAGACTCCAAAACTGAGTCTGTGTATTTTAAATGCTAAAAAGCATTCAACTTTGTTCTGAGCTCCTCAGTGCCAGGATGTTCTCCATGGTAACAGGAACTTGTGGTCCAAGTAAAGGATACCTTAATAGGGTAGTAGTAACAGTGTAATGCCTTAATAGTGTGGTATGGTGAGAGTTATCAATACAAAACTGAATAGAGTGCTTTTTGTCTTAGTTTGAACTATCTCTGGACAGCCACTGAATTTTAAGTGATTTGTAACAACAGACATGAAGCAGGCCACTTTCACTTAAGAATGAGTCAGACTCACCCAGATTTTCTTGATTCTTCATTCAGGCTTCAGAAATTGCTCTGATTTTAGCATCAAGCTTGCCACTAAACCTAAACTGTAGTGCTTGGTAGGCTATTAGAGTGCAGGCTAAAAAGCACCAAACTTTTATGAATTGCATGAGCCAGCTCAGAGGGAAAATGTTCTAATCGCAGAAAATGCTGACTTCATACGGGATGTATTTAGAGGTTTAACACACTTATTAACAAAATGAATCCTCAATTAACATTGTCTCTACTAATTAACAAAAACACCAACAGACTAGTAATGAGACCCTACATCAAGCAGGCTAGAACTGTGAGGAAAAAAAAGTGAGTTGCTGCCAGGATGAAGCGGAGTCATGGGAATGCAGCTGCAAATCCTCACAGAACAGCTATGAAGGCAATGAAAAATCACTGCTGAAAGAAAGGGATAAAAGAAAGACAGATGCTTTTCCCCTGCCATGAAAGAGAAATATACAGAGACATAAGAAAAAGAAATCAGAAGATAGAAGGAAACATTAAGAGAAAAGAAATGGAAGACAGAAAATCAACACAACAATAATAAAGGATGACAATATTACTTTTAATTTATTCAAATTATTTGTTTCATTATGTTTTTTGCATTTTAATGTTAAAAATATATATAAACAAATAGATTTTGAAAGTGCATAAAGTTTAAGGAATGACCAGTTATAACTGAGAAATTTTTCTTCCTGTTTTATTTTAGGAAAATTTCACTGATATCAATTAAGTGTGAAAATTATATTATACTAAGCCATACAATGTAAGGATGTAAGATCCTATTGTTAGCATCTTTTTCACTTATTGCCAAAGTTCTGCAAAAGGTATTTTTTATATCCAAAGAGGAGAAAACCACTGGAGAAGAAAGAAATTAGGCTAGAGGGAAAATAAGATTGAAGCATCTGACCTCTATGTGAGAATATAAACTCTAAATTTCATATTCAACATCCCCATGTAAAACATAGGGAAAAATATGTGTCAGATTTCTGTTTTCAAACTGGTGTGCTGAGTGCCATGTTGACTAGGCTGCCCATTAAAAAATGCTGAGTATATTCTGCTTTCTAAGTTTTTCCTTGCTTCAGTCCTTAAGACCCCTCTGAATTGAGCAATTTGTAGTTTCAGGACATTATATATAGTCATTTCAATGTCAGTGGAGAGACTACAGCATATTTATTTCCAAATTCAGAGACATTGATAATCAAGTTGGTTTCTTTTCTTCCTTCCTATTTATGATTGCCTAAGTTAGCGATTTCAGCACCTTTATAGAGAAAAGGAGATGTAGCACTAGTTTTTTTTATTCAAGAGATTCAAACTTTGATCCAAGAACTCTCAGATTGCACTGCTATACAGGGAAGATAAAAACCGACATTTTCATTCCTTTTTGTAGAAGTCTTCTGCATCTGTAATTAAAATGAATTAGCCCACAGAGATAACAAGACCGAAAATCACTTCTCCCTAAGTGTTTATTTATAAACTAGGATATATTCAAGATTACTCACCTAGTGTGTCATTTGAGATGACTCATATAACTCATCAAGACTGCAGCTGCCACTTCAAACAGAAATGGATTTCTTGTAGGTCCTGTGCCATATTTGTAATTGTGTAAAGATGACTCAAATATGCATTTCAAACAACACCTGACAACAGCAATTAACAGGCAGTAATTTCTAGCTGCAACTAAACCATTGTACCAAATACATCTCAAAAATTCTATCCATCCACCTGAGATCCACAGCCTGTAATTATCTTTCTGGGAACAAGGGTGGGATTCATCATAGCCAAATGTAGATCTCTTAAAATAAGCCTAATCTAAGACAGCATTCTGGATTCCCTCCACATCCAGTTTTCCTCTGTGGTAGCCAGGAACCATTGCCTTCTGGAATGGCTTGTCTCCATGAATTGCAAACAGAGCAAGACATCTGTGAGGTTAAAACAAGAAAGACTAAATTAAGTGAATCTCAGTCATGTCTTTAAAGTGGTAGAATTAGATTTACATTTCTACCATTTCAAATAGAACCAGGAGTTACAAGTTTTCATCCTGAAGCAGGAAATCTTAATACACATGTTTGACACCCACAGACAGGTATGGAGCAAATGGAAGAGGGAATTTGCATTCCTGCAGATGAGGGTTTGTACAGGAAATAATGAAACATTCAAAAGATTAAAAAGAAAACCAACAACAAATCTATAAAAAGAACATGGTTGTAATGAAATTCCTATGAGTGAAGGAAGAGTTCACTACACAACAGAAAACTGGTTTTTAGAACCAGAGCCTCTTTAATTTAATTTTAAAAATAGTATTTATTTTCCCAATTATTCTCTGAGATGTTGTGACTTTTCAAACACTTGCAAGATGAATCTTGTCTAATGCAAAGAGCCCCCCAAAAATGTACTGTTAGCTGAAAATTATTACTCTGTTCCAGAGCAAGGCATATTCTCTCTGGTTGCCTACAGCATATTATTATCACAGGGCTTATAGTTTTCTTCTAAAGTTAAATGGTCTTCTCCAATAATAACAAAAAGAATTTGACATGAACAGCTGCAAGATTCATTTTGGGAATACCAGTAGATAGTTTCTGATATATATTTCTGCTGCTTTAACCTTTCACAAAACAAGTTTGCATTTGAGTGCTCATCAAAGCAGTCCTTGGAGTACACAGATGGTTCTGTAAACCGTATGGCACCAAAACCTCTTCACCATACATACATGACATAGAAAATTCCAGGCATTATTAAAAAACTGAAAAGTATTGTGGGAAAAATGTCTGTTACTAATGTTCCATTGAGAACATTTCATTTGTATCTGAGGACCATGCTTAACAACAATTAGATAAAATTTTGCAGTATCTCATTAGATCAATTTGTTCATGATTAAAAGCAAATTAAAGTATTTCAGCTGATGCTGTCTTGCACTGAACAGGGGAAACTGACCTGGTGTTCTCAACTGAATAAGCAGTGTTCTACATCTGGGAGGCAATGATTTTTCACGTTCATTCAGCTTGATTTTCTCTGTACACCATCAACATGATGTGCCAGGGATTTGAGGTCAAATTTCTAATTCGAGGTCAGACTTTCAAACTCAAAGCTGAAAACATTAATGAAATATCAAAATCTGCTTTGGTTTGCTTATAGAGGAACAAAAATCAGTTAATTTACATCCATGTCAGCAATTTCTGACAATGATGGCATATATTCAGATGCTAAATTCATCAGAATATAAACCACATACCAACTGATAGATAGAGGGTCTTTTTTTTTTATTTGTGCCTTCTACAAAACATTGTTTCTACATTCTTACGTCAGTGATGAAAAATTATTTTCAAGAGGAATGGACATCTGAAATAGTCAAGTTTGTTGCTGTGCAATATGCTCTTATGTTTTTCATATAAATCAGATTTAACCACACTCAGAATAATTATTGTTTGATAATCAATTTAGATAATTATTCTCTGCTAATTCACCTAGTAGTCATGCTCTAGGTATCTTCTCTAAGTTTCAGTGATTAAGTTATACTTAAGATGAGCCTCAATGTAAATGATTACTTTATTTTAGAAAGGGAAAAGAAAAAATACCTTACTTCATGTGCATGGCAGTTATATTTCAGGATTGCCAGTATTCATGTATTATAAAAAATCCTGTTCTACTGCCTGTGACTATTCCAGAATTTATCTATTTAGAGTTAACTGTAGTGGAATAGAATGAGGAAGCCCTTGGTGGAAGATAGGTGGAAAATAAATAGTTTTGCTCACATTAAAAAAAATAATATTTAATGAATTTCAGGAAAAAAAACTACTTGCCCTAAGCTGAAAAAGAACATCTTTGAAATATGATAAAGTTCTTTAATTGCTGTAGACATGTGCCAGTGTAGTTATCTGTCTATTAAGCTTTAAAATAATCAGAATTCACTCTTAATTAGAATCTTGTGAGTTATCACCTCAGTTTTCTGCAGGTTTCATCTGTGATAGACCTGCTCTATCCCAGGGCAGCAGAAGCTCAGTGAGACTCTCCCTGAAATTGTTCTTATCTTCAGCGATTCCCAGATCTCTACAAAGATAATTTGCATCTGGGGCATATACAATTCCATTTCTACTATCTTCTCTGTCTTCCCTTCTTGATGTCTCTTGTGATTGCTCACTTCTCCGAGTTAGCATTCCTGTCATAGTATTCCAGCAAACCCTTATGACTGTAAAAGCAGCATATGCTGGATCTTAGCCATAACTGCAGTTCCCCTTACACATCATGCCCTTGGTATTTACTCACTAGTATCGGCGTGGTAGACTGAGGTAGGAATTACAAGCCAAGCAGAGAAGACCAAAAAGCTGCACCTGAGCATAAGGGGATGAGAAGAGTAAAAGGAACAAGGCAGTAGAGGGTGAAAAGGATGGGATGAATTAGGGAGGCAGGAGGGTCACTGTGAGTCATCCAAAACCAGTGGGAATAGAAGCCAGAGTGGAGGGGGACCACAGGCTCTGGGGCAGAAGAGTGTGAATTTAGGTAACTGATGAACAGTGGCCCATGTAACACCTACTCATCAAGAAAGGAGACTGCTCAAACTCTAATATTTAGAGAACATGTTTTAAAGGGAGAAATATATGAAGTATGATATATGCCATCTACAGAGAGTATTTGAAAAGAAAGAAAAAAATACTATACTTTTACCTGTAAGGGACAACTTGTATGTGCATGCCTTCCTGAAGGTTCTAATCCCTTGGAGTCCTTTCCATCCCTAAATTTCTAGGCTATAAACTGACATAAAAATCTAGCTTGATTGTGTTTAGGTCTATGAAAATTGTATCAGACTCTGTGTGTGAGACCACTGCCCAATGTCTTAAACCAATGGTTCTGAATTTTAGCATTTCTGTGCATAAAACTGAAATGTACTGAAATTACCCAGTACTGCTAACAAGTCATCATCAGATAATATTTGTTCATTTTTTCCCATTCTTTTATGATCAGAAATTTTTAATTTCAGGTGAAACTGCCTTCACTGAAAGACATCTGTAAAGTCTTGTTGTGCAGTGGCCATTAAAAATGGCACAACAATAATATGAATGAGTTTCAATGTTATTTTTTTTATTGGGTTTGTAGGTTTGCTTGCTTTGTTGTTGTTTTTGTTGTTGTTGCTATTGTTGTTGGTTTGGTTTGGGTTTTTTTTCAGGTAAATTGTGTCCTCTGAGTAGCTTTTTGGATAGATATTTTGTTGCATATCTCTACTAACTACAGCTAAATAGGAGGGATAAAGTAAGAAAGAAGTGTAACTTAGAAAAGTGTTTTACAAAGACAGTTCTCACAGGCAATATGGAGTACACCTCTTACAACATAGATTTTACTTATATTAATGGGATGTAGAAAAGAAGAGAAAGTGATGGCAAATAGCAAGTTGACTTTCTCTGGAGTTTAAATTAATATTGCAGAGAATCAGTGCTTCATGGTGAGACAAACTGCACAGCCTTCACAAACACAAAACTCCCCACATTATCTCCTCTGATCTCATCCTTCCTGGGTAGGAGCTGGCAGTAACTTAAATGCAGTAGAGCTTCCACTCATGAAAAATTCATGTGTCTGGTTTAGGACAGCATGCTGCAAGCTAACAAAATGTTCAAGTTGCAATTGGGCCAGGGTACAGTGGTCAACAGCTTAAAGCATGTGTCACAGAAAGAGAAGGGACACTGTCTCCTTTTTTACTCTATTCTTCCTATGGCATTTTATTACTCCAGTGCTCTCAGTAACAGTAAGCTATGGGTAAAGAAACCAGTTAAATACAAAGCAGATAATAGAATAAACCTAACTGTCTTTCTTGTTTTCTTCTTCCTGTTGAGCAGTAGCCTGGCTAAATATCTATGTACCAGACATTATGTCGATTTTTGACATCAGAATGTTGTTGTATAGCCAGAATGAAAGACGTTTTATTGGTCTGAAAAGTTTACAAACACGCATTCAGTCTTTTCTCTCCAAAATATTTGCCCTCATACGAATTAGTTGTAATACTAATTTCAAGCACTGCAAGTAGTGATGAATACTGTCTATTTAAAGTATATTTATTTCAACTCACAAACCAAGTTCAAGCTATAAATTATATAAAATTTTAGTTCAAAATATAAATAATTTATCTCATGTAGCAGGTAAAACATTGGCCTTAATTTTTCTCTTTAAACCTTCTGTTTTGGTGCTTGGATAAAGCTGCCATTTTAATATTTGCCAGTTTACTGGCAAAATTAGCCCAATAGAATTAAAAGGCTGTTAAAAGCATTTTTTTTTTTTTAATAATATCACATATATTTTCCATGGAGTGCAGATGATAGTGCAAGGAGATTCTAGAATTTCCCAAAATATCAGTTAATTTATTTCATAGATCTCTATGCTCATATTGACTATCTCTCAGTCTCTCTTATTAATTAATTCTGTACACATCAGTCTCATATCAATTAATCTCATTCTCATGTACCTTTGGAGCATTTGTCCCAAACACCAATTACAGGGACCAAAAGTCCTGTCATCTGCAGAGAAATTCTGAATAGCCAGCTTGTATTTTAACAAAATCTGATTGTGAATGCTGAGCTCAGTTTTGATGATGAATTTTCCACATTGGTAATCCTATCCTTAATATCCTGCTTGGGCTCTTAGGAAATATTCTGCCTTCAATCTCATCTTGCAAAGGAAGCATAAAATGCAGGTCCAGGGCATCCAATTGCATAAAATACCACCAAAATTAAAAATAAAAATAAAAAAAATCTATGGATTAAGCATGCTTGTTTCAAAACAGAGTAAAACATCGCACCAACAGAAATAAATTATGCATTTCCAATTTCCTTTGAATCCTAGCAGAGAATGAACAAACCCACAAGATTCTAACTTCTGCAGTAGATTGCAGAGTTCACACTATATTTTCCTTGCAAACCAGTGATTTTTCAAAGACAAAAGAATAGAAAACAAAACAAAACAATAAAACTTTGTATTGTGCTACAAGTAAATTGAAGCAAAATATTGCACACCAAATGTCTGATTTTAAGCTTTTCAGCCTTAAGAATGAGAGTAAAAGCAATGTTTTATCTGAGATATTTGAAGTTGAGAAAGGTATCTAGTGGCTAACTCAATGTGTACTTTTGTCTGTGCATCTCTTTGGCTGATGTCAAATTAAGCCCATACACCAAAGGGTACATGAAATTAAATTAAGTCATTAGCAACAGAACTTAAAAAGTAACATTTGCACCCAAGTTAATGATAACAGCAACATTATCTTGTAGTGAGCTTTGTCTCTCAGCTCGTGCTAAGGGATGAAGAGATAATTTAGCCAAAGATCTGTCGGACCAGGCAAATAAATTTAAAAACATAATGTAGCAGAATGGTTGACCCATTTCTAGCCTGAAAAATAATCATGGAGAGGTTTTTAATGCCTGAAGAGGGCCAAAATTAGACTGACAGGAGCCCTGTAGAGCAGAAAAAGACCATTCTGTCCTCCACCTGCAGCTTTTAGCAACCCAGCTACTAATTTTGCATAGTGCTTGTAGTCTGATTGCATACACTTAAACCAGCAATCTCCTCCAGGAGAAGGAAGAAAATTAATCTGCTTGTTTTAGTTTCTTTTACGGTATTGAAAAAAAAGTAATTGTGAGTTGTTTTTACAAGAGGAAGGTAGAAAATAATCCATTTTTCTGCCAAGCTTCTACTGTTTTAATATAGTGAGTAACATTCATCTTACAAATTATTTTTGGGTGCCAGTGAGATTCCAAGCTCTCAAAAGATTTATGTACAATCTTGTTAGTTTGGTTTAATAATAGATATATACAGATGGTATTCTTCACTTTTATCAAGGGCTATACCTATACAAAGAGCTCTTTCTTTAAACAAAGGTAAACCAAGCAGAGACTGAGTTTATTAACTATTTACTATTGCCTTTACACCTCTCATGCTTTTGGATTATTCCATCAAGTTCCTCCCAAGGAAATTACGACATGAAGGGAGTTTATTTAAACCAGTGCTTGTGTGAGGTGGCCCATGTTGTTTGGTCATGAGATCTTTCTGTTTTTTCTGAAGTTTTTCTGAGTTATCTGGTATAATAAGACTCTCCCTACCATGTCATTAAAATATGACACCTCCTTAAAATGAGATCATTTTATCTATATTGCCACCTGGAAATTTCTTATGCTCTATACCCATACCAAGGATTGACTGAGAGTTTTGCCAGACATACAGCAGAACTGTTCCAGAAAATGTTCCCAGAAATAAAACTTATTGAAAGACAGTTTTTTTAAACCTATTTAGTTTACAAAGGTAATTTCCAAAGGCATCTTTCATTACTTCATTATAGTTTCTGCACTGAAATATTAAATATGCCCTCTTGCTTTTTGTGCAGTATGAAATCAAAAAGTTTTTGACCAAATGTAGGTGGACAGGGAAGTTTTCAAAATACCTATGTCACCATATATATATATATATATATTCACTATTTCCATAGACCTCTAACACTTATGTGAACTTCTGAACTTCCTCTTTTAGTTCATGTGCATCTCTGTAGAGATATTTTAAAAACATATGTATCATAATAGCATATTAAATGCTTAGGCTTTGCTATATAATTTCTGTTTTGAGCTGTCCTCCATCTGACTTAATTCTAAAATAACTGCTCATTTTAGGTCCATCTGAAGTGAAGAGCAGATTGCAGAATTGCCCATCTTACTAGTAAGATATAATCTGTTACAAGGAGGACAGAATGCAGAAGATTTAGAAAAATAAGTCAATTTCATAATTCAGAAATGTAAATCATGGAAGGGTAAAATTCTTTCTGAAACTTCTTAATGATCAGTTACTAAAATAGACAAACTAAGAATTGTCAGCCTTACAGCTGCAGCTTCTTAAAATTGTTCAAAGCTAAACCGTGTGCTCTACAAAATTTCATTCTATTACTCTGCATCCTGCCTATCACCTGCTTTTCTTTGCACAGCAAAATTCGAACACAGATTAAGAAAGCTCTGTGTATACACCAGTAATTGATTCCTTCTGCCCAGTACTTTCAGTGAGCCACAAATTCAGATGAGGTTTCTAAAAATTCGTACTTAGAACAAAATGACAACATTCAAAGAACATCTGATCACACTAGCTCAAGTTTTTCTCAGAAAATATGGTAAGCTTAATCATGCCCATTGATCACCCAGTGATGAGTTAAATATAACTACACTGACAGATAGTGAATTACCCACAGCCATACTTACATCAAATGAAAATTTTAACCTCAAGTTACTGGAGTACTTAGCTGCCAATACCTCCTTCACAAGTCATTGTCAGAGTCAGAATTCTTTTTTTCTTGAGATGTCATGACTTCAAATTAAGGAATATGAAATCTTTGTGCCTTTTTAGCTATCGTGGTTGAAGTGATGATAACCCAATCACTGTAAGGAGGTTTCTCAGCAATCTATCAATAGCATCTCAGTTCTGCTTTATTTCTGAACCCATTGTGATTATTGGTCTCTTTTACAAATTCTTCTCTGACATATCACCTCAGCATTTAGCACACTGTCTCTTCTTTGGAAAATAGATTGTATTAGGAAAGATTCTGTAGCTTTGGCACTGAAGGTAATAAAACTTGTTTTAGCAGTGTCTCTGAGTAAGGCTTCTCCATCTTAATCTGAAGATTGCACATGAAGCAGTCTCATACTGACCACATTTTCTTTTCTTACTACAGTTTCCAAGTATCAAAGTATAATCTCTGCAGTGTTAAAATTTAACAACTTTCAGTTTATATAAAAAATGTTTTGTAACCAGCATGAAATCAATATTTAGCTAATTCAATTGACTTCCCCTGCAAACATTCTGAGAGGAGGCCTTTTTGTTAGAGAATCCTTAGGGAAATGAGTTCATTAGCAAGTGTCAGGAATGAACACCCTACTCATTGATAAGGGGAGCAGTGTGCTTTGCAACCCAAAAAATCCCCTCTTGGTTCACTGAAAGAATATAAACACAAAATGGAAATTAAATGAGACTACACTTACAGTGTAGGTATACCTGACAAGTACAAATATTCTTTTTCAAGAAATCATACTTTAATATATTCATATTCATGCCTAATTTAATTCTAAAATGTTTTGTACATTTGTTTTCAATTAGAGACCTTGAAAGCACTTCACTCAAAGGCAAATCTTTGTAGTTCTTTTTGTTCATAAAAGTCACTGGAAGAGGGAACTTGAAAACATCATTAACAGCAATTCGTCCTTGATCCTTTCATCCCTTCAGAGTTTATTTAAACTTCAAAGTCTTGACCCATTCAAATGATTTAAACAAGTGCTCTGAAGTTGCTTAAGATACATAACAACCAATAAAAGTTCTCATAATGTGATCGTTCTTTATTGTAAAATTTTCTAGAGAGGAATAGCAAAGAAAATTTGTAATATTTTGATAAAATCATGTTAAGATCAATGGTATTGGAAGAGCATGGTGTAATTTAAACATGGAAAACCTCTCATCACATTTTAATTTTAGCCTTATAAGCAGACATTTATCAAGTTGAATGCATTTGGACTACTGTGACTTTTTTACAGCACAATCATATATGAGCACTATCTTCAATGGTCAAATTCATAGCATGGGCATGAAAGCCAAAAGGATGTGGTTCATCATGCCTGGATGAATCATTTTGGCTTAATTCTCAGATGGAAAGTATAAGGACCTAATTGTGTAGCTTCACTCTGCTGTGTCTTTTACAATCCATTATTTACTTTAAATTTGTTCCACGCTTATTCTATAATGTCACCTGCCATTTTCACTACCAAAATATAAAAGTGACATAAGGTATTTAAATAAAAACCCCTGTATTTTATGATGAATTAAGAGGTTCTGAAATAACATTAAGATGAGAATTTAATTTTCATTGCATTTAAATTATTTTATTAACTCTTCTTCAAAACCAAGAAAAGCCTAAAAATTGAATCATAGGGTACCTTAACAGCTAAAATTGTCTCCAGTTTAAAACAGAAAAATTAAAATGCCAGTGGTTGGGATGCCCTTAGCTGAGATTAGTACTGTAATAGCAGTGAAATGGTGCCTAATGACCATCAATATCAACTGGCTTCACAGCTGGAAGAGAATGAGAACCCTCTTGCAGAGCCTGCTTAAGGGATAGCCTCTGTAACCAGCCTTGAGGAGACAGGAGGCTGCCTGTGGGACACTATTAGTCCCATTTCCTTCAAGTACTGTAAAAGATTCTGAGAAGGGATGCAGCAAACATCACACCTGACAATTTGCTTTTGTTGTTTTCTTTTCTTGGAGAGCTTATGAGAATTTGGTGTGCAGAACAAGTGAGTTCCAATGGGGTGAATATGTGACAGCCTTAGAAAGGACATTATAAGCTGTTTTTTCCCTGGTATAGACTTGAAGTTCAAATTAATATTATTAATGTTACATTATAAAATCTCAATAATGTACAAGAATTACTTCCATTATATGTACATTTTCTACCTTTTATCCCTAAAACATCAGTGCAACCACTCCCTCTTCACTTAAGGGAAGTACAATTTGTCATTAGTGATGTTGACTATAGCAGACCAAGCTCTAATCGTATTCTTGACTAATAAGAAGAAAAGAGGCAAACTAGAATGGACCAGTTTTGTCAGTATGCAAGCCCCAACTGTGACAAGCAGCTACTTTCCATCTCCTGTTTAGTGCAATTTCTTTCACAATGATATAGATTAAAAGCCTCTCAAAAAATTTGCCAGGTCACCCTAAGATGCTTATATCTTTCTCTAGTTCTCATTTTTAATGCAGTTGCTGCACTGATAATTACACATTTCACTCCTAAATTGCTACAATTATAGAACATTCTTGTTATCTGCTCAGTAATTTAATTTATTAAAGTCTGTGTATAAATGTAGCATGGTGTCATGTGAGCTGCTTCATATGAGTGAATCCTTTAGAATTCTTTCACTGAGTTGAGAGGGAGCAGGACCAGGCTACTACTAACAGAGGAGTAGACACAGAGGAACATAAATCAAAATCTCCACATTTCCATACTACTTTTGAAGATGTGATACAGCCCTGGGATCAATAAAAGACCTTCTCAGTGACATATACCTGTGCAAGAAGTTTCTCATGCTCTAGCCTAAACTTGTCAATCTACTCCTTCAGCCCAGTGGAAGTGTTGTTGCCATCTTTGCAGAGGATGCTGTTACTTCATTCTTTCACATTAATATTTAGATCTCAGGGCTTTTTCTCAACAGAATATATTTCAGTGTCTTATAGCTAACTCACAAGTGGAAAGTGAAGAAAAACACATCCTCTTTAAACATATCATAAAAGAGTAGCATGTCATAGTTATAGAGAATGTTTTCTTTGCACAAATCACCATGCAAACCATACAAACCATCCATTTCTACAATTATGGCTTAATATCATAGAGCTTAGACAGCATCCTCATTTTTATTTTCTAATACTCTGCTGACACCTTCTGGAATGCAACACTATTTTTGACTTTACAACTGACTTGTGTAGTGGTAATGGTGGAGTCAATTTAAGAAATCTGATGCTACCATATGCCCTAAAACACAAATATCAGCATATCTTTTACATTCTTAGTGCCTGTTTTCACTGATTCAAAGTATGAAAATCATAAAGCAATCAGGAAAACATAATAAACAGAACATCTCTAGACTGAGATAATCTAGTTTCAGGGAAAGAACCAGCCTGTATTACTGCTCATGTCTATGATATTTGATGCTATTTATAAAAGTCTATCTACTGAAAGCCAGGGATTAGGGGGAAACCTCTGATTTGTTTTAAAAATGTGTAGAGGTTAAAATTAGGAGTAGTATATTCTTTCAAATTTTATGTCATATGCACATTTAATTCCTCAGTTCTCTTTATTCCCCATCAATGCAGCTGAAGGTGGAAATCTTGAAGCACATAAAGTTGCAGTGCTTGAGTTTGAGAATGACCCAGTTATCCATGACCTCTATGCGAAACCTGCAGGTACATCACAAGATTTATGAGATACATTCATCCTTCTGGAGGACATGCATCCAATGTCTAAAATGACAGCAAATACTTATATTTAGGCTACTGAAGCCCCTTGTTGCCACATTCAAAGACAGTTTCATGAATAGCTAGTTCACCCATCCTCAATGACAGAAAAGACAAAAAAATCCCTATCATTTCTTATTAAAAAAAAATAATAATAGAAGCACATCTGATTCATAAAAGTACTATCTCAGGTTCCTGTCTTTTATGTAGTCACAATAATAATGCAGTCTAAATATGCTGAGAAATCTTTTTATTTTTTTTCCTTTGAAAGAAAGAGTTGTTTGTTGCAAAGAATTTTGTTTTACAGAGCTTCCTAATTTTATTTCTTTAAACCCATTTTTGTCTCTTTATGTAGTTTAAAAATTCTGAAGGAACAGATTTTCATTCAATAAAATAACTAATTTTTATAAATGGTTGTGTGCTTATTCACATGAATACACAGAAAATCCTCAAATTATTTATTTTGACTTTGTAATAAAACTGTATTTTTATTATAATTACATTAGGTCCAGTTATGCATTGAACAAAATAATACATCTTCATAATCAAACAGGACTCAGAACATAGGAGCTGAAGCCAAGGGGATAGGCCCTCAGTTATTTTCTACTATAAATAGTAGATATAACCTTCCAGTCAGAAGGAAGGACAAGCAAAAGCAGGTATATTGCACACATCTGGCTGCACAGCTGTTGTTTCTAGCAGGGTTTTGGCCTCATGACTATTCAAGTACTCTTAAAAGTCTGTGGGTTACTGCAAAGAGGTGGCACTCACCTATCAAAAATGTGCAATGACAACTTTTTAATAGGTTAACTAAGTTACAGAAGTGGCTTTCAGCTAGGTTGTTTGGGGAGTGGTGCCCAAAGTTTGGAGATGAGCAAAGACCTAGGGACAAGCTGAGAGTACCTTGGGAGCAGGAGCAAAGGGTCAGATGACAAATCACTCGAGTGTCTATGCCAATACTCATATTCTGAGAAATAAAAAGAAGAAATTTTCAGTCTCCATGTGCAGTCTCAGAATTACACTGTCTTTGGAAGTACAGATATTTGGTGGGATGACTCAAGTACTGCAAAGGACAGTTGCAGGCTGTTCAAGACAGATGAAAAAAGCAAAAGGGTAGAGCTTGTGCTCCACAGAAAAGATCAACTTGATCTTATGGATATTAGCTGTAGAGAAGAGGACATACCTGTAAATCTGATGGCCTGATTTTAGAGAACTGGTGAAGCTGATTTGAGAGAAATAAATTAACCAGATTCTCTTGAAACCCTCTCCAACCTAGATTTCTGTTTGATTCCATTGTGACATGTTAGGAGTGTCCCTCACTGTGGAATGCTGCAACACATGAGTGATGCAGGACTGCTTCCAAGAGTAACTTCTTCATCAAGAATTCACAAATCTTATGGACATAGATAATGTGTGAAATGATGTATAGCAGTCTATTCTACTTTAATAGTTGAAGAAAATAAAAAAAAATAGTACAGACAAAATTGAGGACTCAGTTTTTTACGGTTAATAATCTGTGTGAAAAGAACTGATGCTATGCAAACCAATAAATACTGTGCATATTTTTTTTCTTAAGCAACAGAAAATATCATGAAACTAACTTTGTTATTTAGCAGTTTGACAAGATGATTCCACAGTGACTTTGAAATTGAATGCTTGAATCCTTAAACTTCCACTAAAAAAGGAGTATATTGACTCCAGTATTGCTCCATCCATATATTTCTGCTTTTCTGAGTTATTTAAACTGTGAGATAGCCTAGAATGGATTTCTCTTTTTCTGCTGCAGTGATTATGTTTTGAAAAATATTTCACCAGTTTTATATTTGAGTGAAGTTTTATTAGTTACTAAAGAACATTCTTTACAGAATTTAGTGAAAATATTTAATATGTGACAGATAGCAGCCTTCATAATGCCGTGTAATGACTAGAAAAAGAACAGAGCAAATGCCGAGGTTAAAACTCAGTTTTACCACCAATCTTAGCATGATCAAGTAGGCATAAAAATAGATAATAAAGTCTGAAACTGTGGATGAGTTCAAACGAAAATAATGTAAAATCTGTAATTTTTGAGCTTCTCTATCATAAATAATGGATAACACATTCAAAGAATATTTTTTTTTTCCCCTTTTTAACTAGTCCTTTTAATTTTATCATAGTTTTGATTTGGTTTGTTGTTTGGCTGTTTGGGGGGATGGGTGGGATGTGGGAACAGGGGGGGTTTCATTGGTGGTTTTTGTTGTTTTGTATTCCTCAAATATATGCCCTAAGCTTAGCAGAAGGCTTATATCCTAAATATAATTATCTTGTTCATGTAAGAGACAGTTCACATCCTCCAGCATATTTGTCTACAGAGATACTAGTGCCATGAATATTTTTAACCCGAAGTCTACAAATACTAGTTTTCCATAAGCTGCTATATTTGACTCTATCTCCCTATCAGATGCAGAACAAAATTTTCTTGAATAGTGAATATTTAATTAATAGAGTATTATGAAAAAACTGTGCAAGACAACAAAAACACATATCAAGTATATTCAGTTATGTACAGTTTTATAGCTGCAGAAGAAAAAAAAAAAAAAAGAGTATACCTTTGATGCCAATTCCTAGGCAGCATAAAGGCATTCCCTGTAATACCTCAAAATTCATTGTTTCCTCATTTTTCAGCCAAAAGATTTCTGAAGTTATTCCACTGCATGAGGAAATAAATCCATTGCTAACCTAAAACTGAACTTTTTCTCTTATTTCCAGAAAAAAATAACAAGAGACATATAATGAGCATCTATCTCTAATATAACCACTGACACCCTCCAAGATGCATCTGAGCTCCTTTAAATCCTTTGGATTCATATGTTGGATGTTGGCCTTTTAGCAGTAATGAATTTTTATCTCTGAGCAACTTTCCTGTGAAAGTTACTGGCAGAGTTCATTGTCCACAAGATGAGCCAGACAGATCTTTTAGCCAAAATTAAGATGCTGGTGTCCTTGGCTGGAGGTGCCAAACGCCCGCGATGGAGCAGTCGTGCCACGGGATGGAGCCGTGATCAAGTTGCCGGCTGAAGCTTCCACCCTGAAATTTAATGAGTGCAGCTGTAGCTGCCAAGAAAAACAGAATCCACTCAATTTTCTAGGCATTCAATAACTAGTGAGCCTGGCCTACTAAACAGTGGGTTACATCAGCCTGCCAAACTTGGAATAAGTCTTTGTACCATTATCTTGGTAAACTACAATTTATTTTGCTATGTGAGAATGGTCCAGGAGTGGACCCTCACCGTTGATGGTTTTGTGGTAGGTTTTTTCCCCTTTTTCCTGCTCAACAGCCACATTTTGCCCATAATTAGTAGTGGTTTATTTAAAATTAAAGTGAATTGGTGGGGTTTCAACTTTTTACCTCCTTTACTGGGTATTTAGATTTTTTTTTTTTTTTTTTTTTTTTTTTTTTTTTTTTTTTTTTTTTGTTCTTTCCAGGGAGAAAAATAAATAAACTTCTCCATCCTGAAATAAATAAAATGTTTGAAGAGCTTTGGCAGTAGTCTAGGGAAATACCATCTCTGAATGCCCTTGTCAAGCTTCTTATCCTGTTTTTGCAAGCCAGTTCTTTCCCTTAGGACTTGTGAATATCTCAAGATAACGTTGAATGCAAGCAGATATGTATGGGGTTCTACTTCTTTCTGAAAGAGACACTTAAAACACCAAAAAACATTGTGAATACTTGATTAATATTGCCTATATGCCAATAAGTTACTGGTAATAATTTTCAGGGTTTGTGGAGGGTGATCTAATGAATATAAATAGAATATGAGTAATTCAAAAATAATGGGAAAATTTTCCATCAGCAACAGGCTCTCCATATACTCAATTAACAGAGAAAACACCAAAAGATTCATTTCAATTTCTCGTATGCTTATAAAACCAATTTTCCACCTTCTCCACTCTAAGGGAATCTGTGATTGGAAGCACTTCTTATTTTCAGTTGAAAGTTACTGCAAAACTCCATCCAAGGCTAATGTTAACTGACAGTTTAGACCATGCGTGGAAAGTCAAAACAGAATCACAGCATATTCACATTTCTTTCTTCATTCAGGGGTAAGAAATTAGGTGGGAGCATGCTTACTACTTCTAGACAGTAAGTACTTTGGGAGGAGGGTGATGAAAGGAAAGAACTCACCAGAGCAGAATAATTGCCTTTCACATAAGTATTGTAATTTCTCTGCCCAAAGGAAAACATAAGCATGAGCAGAAAGCCTTTATATTTAAAGATACACGTAAATTAAATAGAAAGAACTGATTCCAAGACTGAACTGCTTCCTCATGTGGTATAAAGCTTTAGGTTAAGTAGAGCTGCACACTGATTTATACCAAAATAATCTGACAAGTCTGGAGGTGAGAGGCTGATATATGAACTATACCTAGCTCTTTATAAAAAGATTTCTTATAGTAATTTCTTTTTCTATTTACTCATGCTTTTGTAGCACTTCCCAAATATATTCTTTTAACAATTCAGGGTTTTAAAAGATTATGAGCAGGTATTTTAACTCCTATCCACCTTCTAGGAATGGTGAACATTAAGGACTTGTGATAGTCCAGTTTTCCTATTTCTGCTCCCAGACTGGCAACTCTCAAAGTCCTGGCCAAAGGATTCATTGACTTCTCTGGCTGCAGATTTTGATCCTTCTTGTTTGACTTGTATGATTAAAGATTTTGTAATCCAGTAGACTACAGTAGTGTCTCCTCCTTTGATAATTTTTTTTTTTAAGTGTATGTTTTATTAAACATAAAATAATTCACACTCTCAAATGTTGTCCACCCTAAACTACTGGCTATCATGACTGCTGCAGAACAAGGCACAATACACAGATCTCGTTATAACTTTCAGGATTTAAAAGAAACTCAGTCTATTATACAGTCTAATACACATATCCAGCCAATATGACAGTCTCATATCTTGTCCTAGTCTTTTCTCCAGTCTTGAATATTTTCTCTTCCTCACTCTATGTATCTGTCTCTTCTTCCCTCCATCTATTTTCTTCCATAGAACATGAACTTTCTCATTCTCTTTAAAATGATGGATAAGAGAATGGCCTCCTACTTAGTTTGTAAATCTCTTTGTTAGTTAAGTCTTGACCAGCCATATGACCAAAATCCACAATGATATAGTTTGCTGACAACGTGCCTGGATTGGTTCTTTTCCTTAGTTTGATGACATCCTTTACTCAAAACATTTATTTTCAGACAAAGGATTGCCACAGTTCAGTCCTGCTGCCTTATGGATTATATTATATGTCTCTTTCCTGGAACTGCACCTGAAGCTAAAATTGAGGGGGAAAAAAAATAAAATAAAAAAAAGTAGAGGAAATCATCAAGCCTCAGGCTCATAATAAAATATTTAGTTTCACATAATCCACAGTACCAAATGGAATAACGAAAGGTGCTTGCACAGATTCTGTATGTCATCACAGAATTCTGTATTTCATCACTGAAATCTGTTGGGGAAAAAGCTTCCTCTATAGACCAAAGTGGGTAACAGACAAAGGGAGATAAAGCCTTGACCATGTAAAATTATTCTCTCATTAAAATGAATGAAAGTTGGAGGCATATGGTTCATCACAGAAACAGATAAAATGACAAAATAGCCCAAGAGGCATCACTGCAGTGTAGAAATTATCATATTTTGATTCACTGTTTCCTAATTGGAGACAGGCTTCTGGAACAGGGTTAGCTTGGATTTACATGATGAAAAGCAATCCAGTAATAATTGTATCAGTTGACTCCCACCACTACACATGGTGACAAGTGAGAAAATAAAGTTCTTGTTTCTTCACAACATGAATGATTCAGATAGTGCTCATTCCAGAACTATCAGGACAGGATGTTAATTGCACAAAACATCTGTATATCAGCAAAGAACTGCCTTTCATCTCACCAACACCGTCTTTGTTAATAACAAGGAAGCAAGAGAGAAGCCCATTGCCTTGCAAGTGTGTGATTCAATAACAGGATTTTTATTAGTGTCAAGGCATGGCTTTGATAACTGTAAGTAGACAACTGTCAAGCATGGCAGAGAATACACAGGCAGCTCCTGACACATCAGCTGCTGAACCTCTATTTCCAATAGAAATACAGGAGCTACTGGCATGAAAAACCTAGCGTCCTATGAAAACTATAATAGGTCTGTTAAGCATCTTGTTTTGTTTTGTCTTTCTAATGCCAAAACCAAGCTGTTTCTTCTTTCTGCAGTATCATACTGTTCACAATTTCCTTGGCAGGCAAGCACAATTTTGGACACAGATGCTTTGTTTGTGCTCCAAGCTCATTCCTATCTTAGGCTCAGCTGTGTTCTACCCACAGACATACAGCTTCCCCTTTAGAGGAAGAGGATCGAGTGAGTTTTCAAGAGGCCAAGCACACAGTTTGTTAGCAACTTACCATCTTGATTTCCTAGCAAGGAGGTCAAAATTCCAAATGTATTTTCTACACAGAAGATGAAGCAGTAGACAGTATTTTTACAAAAAGAAGTGGCAGTAGGAGGACAGGGAAAGCTGAGCTTTGGGCTGTGATTTTGTGCCACTTCAAAAGAAAAATCACTTTTGTTCTTTTCCACACTATTTCTTCACTCATGCTGCATGTTGCCTCTTTTATAGCTTTATCACACTGCTGGCTACTCTGGATTGTACTTATTTTTTGAGTGTCTTCAGACGCAGCAAGGTCAGGATCAGACTCTGCAACCCACCTGACCCAGACCTCAAAACTGCAAAGAAATGCAAGTTGTCATCTTTGTAAGAAAAATATACTGCACAGTACCCAGGCTATACTGCAAATACATAAACTGATTCTACATCTTCCAGCCTCCAATGGTTAAAGATAACCAGAATGTGCTAAATGTCTCGTAGCAGGACCAGAACAGGCACTAGCCTCTGCAGACAGGAAAGATAGTGCAACAACCTAAAAATATCCTGGATTGGCAAAAGATCAAAGACATCACAGCACTGAATGGCCAGAGATCTGCAAAGTAAATTCATATCCTTCACTGAAGGGCCTAGAAATTATCCTTGCAAGCATTTCCTGACCTGGACCTGGTTTCATTAGAAAAACGAAGGGCAGCTTTTGCCACTGCTTCTGTCTGATCAGCTGAGTAAACATGTGCAGTATTAAATTTTATGCATCCAAGTTTGCTGGAATAATGTCCTCTGTACGGACAAGAATTAATTTATGCTCTAGGTTTCAACTGTTATGGATAATTTTCTCACTGAAGATACCATCTGTTTTGCTCTTTAATTACATTATTCTCCATAATATATTTTTCCTGTTATTAACAAGTGGAAAAACATTAACTTTTACAGACACAAGACAAATATTCAAGCATTTGGCATTCCTCATTTTCCAGTGACCATTGTGAGCATTCTCAGAAATTAATTTGATTGCCAAAAAAATATTATTTGATTGTTTATGCAATAAGTGGCAAAACAGATGAGCATTTTGCTGTCAGTCAAACAGCAAGACAATATAAACAGATTCTTGTTTGTTTGGCATAATTTTCTAGATTTGATTCAGTTTTGTGATCATGTAAACCTGCAGAAGTCCCAGGTACTTTCCCTGTTAATGGGGATCTCAAAGCAGAAAGCCATGTCTGAAACCTCTTTATCAATATATCAAATCAAGCATAACTGCCATGAGAGAAATTTGAAGCTGCATCCATAACCACTCAAAATTAACACTGAAGTAAATTTGCACACAAAACAATAATCATACATTTTCTGTATATATGATGGTACTTGTTTTTTTCATTCCTTGTAAGAGCATAAAATTTGGGGTTTTTTATAAAATTAGTGAGCCTTTAAAGTACTTAAATAATTTTGAAAGCCAACTGCAACTAATTTATATTAGTTTTTTTTAAATTTCTGTAAATGTCTGTGTTTATCAAGGCAATATTTCAAAATTTCAAATCTTGTGTTGATAAAATGTGGTTGCATTTTTCAGCTAAAATGGTTTTCATCACGAAAATAAAAATATTTTTTAAAAAATTGAAAAAAATTTACAAAGTCACAACAACAGGTTTAATGCCTTTTTTTTTTTCTAATTAGCCAAGTCTCTCACTATAAAGCAATATATTCATATAGGCTAAATTCAAAGCTCTTAACAGCAATGCTATATTCATCCTCTGAAATTAGGCCACCCCCTTATGACAGCAAGTCAACAGTAATTGGTTACCCAAATATTCTCTGTAATTATTAAAACCTTTCCATATATGAATAGATTCTGTTTCCAAGCTATCCACAGGATGACTGGATCTGTCTTTACCTTCCCCTCCTTGCTCACTGTACTTTGCTAAGCAACACCCTTTGTAGCACTTCTGAGAGACAGTTGGCCCAGACCTAATGAAGGCTAAAAAGTAAATGATGCATTTTTACTGCCCACTTAACTTGAATAATTGGCTGCCATTGCTTATTTTGCAGTTTTCCAAGGGAAATCTTTGGCTCCAAAAAATTAAATGATCTTGAACAATAGATGGCTAAGCTTTTCTTGCCATTGACTGGCAAGTAACCTACAAAATATTAACCTTCTGAAGCTAACTAACTATTCACTCAAAATGAGTCAGAGATGAGGAATAACTATAACCAAAGTTGTGGATCTGCAGAACTACTAAATAAAAATCTCCCTCAGAATCTTAAATATTTTACTCATTTTTTATAGGGAATGTTGCCTATTTTAACACAAATATTTTGTTCAACAGAAAGTAGCATAAGCTTTTAGTTTTATTCCCCAAAGATCTCATTCCTGTGTTCTTGTAGTTAACTCAGCATACATCATTATATGTGTAAATTTCAGACTGTCCATTACTTTCATTTAAACTGAACTTAATATACCATTTTCTTGATGAATATTGAAATATTCCTTTGCAGTTCTTGCTTCTGCCTTTATTTTCTTGGATAAGTTACTTGTGAAGAAACATTTTTTTATTGCTCAGTCTCTTTACAATATCACATATGAACAACTTAGAGGACAGCCAAAACACAACTCCTGGCCACAGTCCTTTGTTGCTGTGACCTCCCTGAACTGTGAAAAAATTAGAATCTACTCCTGCCCCTCATTTATTCTCTTCCCAACAGTTTACCCTTAATTTGATGACCTTTCCTTGTATCCCATTACTCACTGGTGTTTTTAAAAGCCTTTTAAGAGCCTTTCAAGGAAGAACCTTGAAATATTTTGATTTTTGAAATATTTTCCCCTTTAAAACATTTATGAAGTACAGATTGGAACAGGCAGTACCAGCAATAATATACAGACATTCCAAACTTTGATGTACTCTAGGACACTTCTGTTGAAGGGGGGACATGTCTGCAGCATGTCATGACACTATTTTGCTGCTTATGATTGACTTTTCTTCCTGAAGACACTATCAAATAAACCTGTTGTGGTGTGCATCTAGGTCTTCTCAGGATATTGTTAGGGGATATACCTGAACATAGGAGCAGATGAGGACTTTAGAGTTCAACAATTGGGAAGTGCTTAGGAAGACAGAGACTTGTCTGCAGGACTAGAAACCAAATCTTAGATGTCTGCATTTAAGTTGTTTCAACTACAAAATCCTCTGAAAGTGCCAAGGTTGGAAAGAAATATTTAAGAGAAAGGAAAAACATGGTGGGCAAATGGGAGATTTACTTTAAAGGCTTATATTTTGGGTATTTCATCAAGAAAATCAGCTTTACTTTATTTAGAGATGCAGTTCTCCAGATTCTTTGGTGTGCATGTGTGTAAGGAGGACTTCGCTTTAGAGAACAGAAGTTGCCAATGTCCTTCAGGAACATCAAGAAAAAGAAAGGAAATATTCTGCCTCAAGCCCCTGAGAGACTCAGGGATCTGTGACAGTCATACAGGCACCATAAACCATTTCTACAGGATCTCAAAAGATGATCACTAGTGATAGTCTCAAACAAGATATTTGCAATCATAGTATTTATACATTTAGAAATCATTTCCTTGAGCTCTGCTTTTATTTCAGGTTACAAGAATATGTATATTATATTTTAATTAACTGACAATTTTGCTATAGCTTATTAGAATAGATATAGAAGCAGAACCTAATGATTTTTCTTTAATTTTACCAGGAAAATATATGTAAAGTAATTGACATTCTTTGATCATGACTGAGCTTCATCCTTAACTGAGTATAATCAAAATCTATTCATTTTCCTAACTGAATAGCCTTCATTCACAATAAAACTGTTTCCATGAATTAAACTGAGTATTCCAAGTGTTGTCTTTGAATGTTATGAGCAACTTAAATTAGATGGACTTCAAGAATGAATTGATTTGCTTTATCCTTGGATATGTGCACAAACTGAGGAATGAGATGCTGGAGAGCAGGGCCATGGAAAGGGACCTGGGGGTGCTGTCGATGGCAAGTTGAACAGAGTCAGCAGTGCCCTGGCAGCCAGGAGGGACAGCCCTGTCCTGGGGGCATCAGGCACAGCATCACAGCTGGGCAGGGAGGGGATTGTCCTGCTCTGCTCTGAGCTGGGACAGCCTCACCTCCAGTGCTGGGTGCAGTTTGGGCACCACAATGTAATAAAGATATAAAGCTATTAGAGAGTGTCAAGAGGAAGGCCTCAAAGATGGTGAAAGGCCTTCGGGGGAAGCATCTGAAAAGCATCTGAGGTCACTGGGTCTGTTCAGCCTGGAGGAGACTGAGGGGAGACCTCCTCGTGATTACAATTTCCTCATGAGGGAAAGAGGTGAGACAGACATTGATCTCTTCTCTGTGGTGACTAGTGAGAGAACCCGAGGGAGTGGCCTGAAGTTGTGCCAGGGAAGGTCTAGGTTGGGTATTAGGAAAAGGTTTTGGTTCTTCACCCAGAGGATGGCTTAGCACTGGAACAGGCTCCCCAGGGAAGTGGTCACAGCACTAAGCCTGACAGAGTTTAAGTAGCACTTTGACAACATTCTTGGACAGATGGTATGATTCTTGGGGATGGTCCTGTGCAGGGCCAAATGTTGGACTTGATGATCCTTGTGGGTCCATTCCAAATCAGAATATTCTGAGATTCTGTCACAATGTAGTCCTTCATTTTTTATGGGGTTTGCTTTGGTCATTGCTTTATCTAGTTCTCACTTTTTCTGACTTCTTTCTGATTTTAATGACAGAGCCAGGACTGGCTGTATTGAGTGTGGTGTCTGTGTATGTTTACTTCCAGGCAGGATGTGAAGAGTCTTGGTATTATCAACATGCCCATGAGGAAGAGTGGTACTATTACCAGCAGTTTCATGACTAAGGTACCTTGTAGTAATCAGCTCTCAATAAAATCAAGCTGAAAATAGCTTACCAGCTATATTGTAACTTTCCTTCTTATGACTGAGAGCAATTCTGAAGTTGTGTAGGTTAGAAGAGAAGCTGTGTGACTAGAAAATAAAAAGAACAGTTAGGCCAAATTCCATTTGCCTTAAAATCAACAATGTTAAACATTTGAGTCCCTGAAGATTACTAAAGAAACTGCACACCAGATTGATTAGTTCTCATAGGCATTTGCCTGTAGCTACCATGGTGATCATCATTCAGTCTGTGGCTTGTACATCAGGAAATGACAGCTCTTTAATAGAAGCCAAAGAATGCAGCAATGTCAATAATAATAAGGTCTCATGTTCTGGACAGCACTGCAGTTTGCTGAGTCCTTCTTTTTCCCCTGCTTCAGAAAAGACAATAGTTGTTATGATCCCAGGGACAAGGGAGGAGGAGGTCTGGGGAAAGAAAAGTGTGTAATTTGGAGGAAAATATAGTAAAATTAGTACAGAGGTTTTATTATTTCCTTTCTTGCCTTACAGAGCGCTCATTTACATTTTTTTCTCTGGTTGAGCTTAATTTTGTAATGGTCATGGACTCTAGCCTATGCAATTATTTTAAACATGTCCTTCTTTAACAAGGGTGTAAAAAAGAAAAATCTCTGCTTTAAAAATTACGGAATGGTTTGGTTGATAAAAGTTCCGATGGGAAAATTCTTTTCTTCAGTGATGTAGATGGATTAAAATTTCAAATGCAATATGCAAAACAGCAAGAAAAAACAGGTAGATGTTTGCACAAATGATGAAACCAAATCTGACATCTTTTTTTTTTTCAGGAAGAAAAACTAATATAAATTCTCAGTAGCATCTCTTGCCCAATAGAAAAATTCCCAGAGAAGAAAAAGAGGACAGAAAAACCTCAAATCAACCAACCTAAACAAAACAACAACTACAAAAAAACCCAACCAAACCAAACTAAACCAAACCAACCAACCAAACAAACAAAACAAAACAAAACAAAATAAAAACAAAAGCAAAACACAAAACCCCCAAAACATTAATTGAAATTTAATAATAGCTTAGAAGTAACTGAAGAAAAAAATTTGAGTAAATGGAAAAAGATGACCAAATACAGCAAGGAATTAGTAGAGAAAGATGAGAAAACACAGAGATTACTTTATTTATTGCAAACACATTCAACTCTTTTCCTAGAGTGTAAACTAAAATATTCTTTTCCCATTCATTTTTTTCATGTAATGTATTACACTTATAATATACTGGGTAAGTTAGAATATCTGAGATATTCCTGTTTCCTAAGATCATTACTGACTGCTTTGGGACATACATTTCATATAGTGAGGCTTCTGAAAAGTTCATGAGAGAAGTTTCCTAAACTGGTATCTCTGGTATTCTGGATGATCTGATGTGCACCAAAGACAAGGCACATAAATGAAAAAACAAAGTGTAATATTCCCTTCTAACAGGATTAGTCCCCCCTTCCCCAACTGATTCCCAGTGTAACTCTACCTAAATGGGAAGAGTGAAACACTAAGTGATTTTAGAATGATAACTCTATGAAATATAACATTCATTACATACCACTTGCATTTCTAGCAGTTATTGCTCAGCACATAATTGTCAGTATAACTTAGAAGGAGAAAGACATAAAAAGGTAGGATACAGGAATGGAAATATGTGTGACTTATCTGAAAAATATTAAATATGTGTGACTTATCTGAAAAACATTTGCCTGATGTTAGGCCAGAGGCTTTTTCCTTCGTATGATCCTTTTGTGGAGAAAGAATCTCTGTACAGTAAAAAATAAAAAAACAGAGATGGATTTTTATAAAAATTACTTCAGTCTAGCTGAATCTGAAAGGGTAATTTGTGAAATCAGGTTCTTTTAAAGTTTAGGCACAACCCTAAAAGAGCAGAGCACATTGCCATTTGACACTACTTGTCCTATCTTCCTTGCCTAAGTCCACTTGAATTGAACAATTCACCTGCATCAAATGAAGATTTATTCCAGTAAATAATGCCTTTACTGGTATACATAGAAAACATTTCTGAGCAGCTTATCTATCTCTTCAATTGAAATGCTATTGTCTTTTAAATATCACAATAATTTAAAAATGGAAAATACACTACTTTCTGAGTTTCATAGCTCATTAATGGACTATGAGGTCAAATCCCACAGGACAGATGCCAATGGTAAAGTTTCCTCCTAAGTTTAAGCAGAAAATTTCATTCATATTTTTCTTTCACATTTTGTCATGACATACCAGCTTCTTTAAGAAAACACAAAGGACACAAGGTGGAGCCAAAGATCCTTGAAGAAAACTATTCATAACTTTTTTTTAACTGAGACCCTTTTGAAAAAAGCAAGTGAGAAAAAGTTTCAAATCCTGCATTTGAAGTAAGTTGTTGAAATAACTAGAAGTAGAAACTTGCTATTACTGTCTATAATTCAATCATAAGGAAGTCTATACATCATAATAATGAAAAAAATTAGGGGTTTTTTTCTGACCATATTTATCTTTTAAATAACACATCCAGATTTAGTGAGCTTATTTTTATTCAAAGGCATATTCAAAGAAAAAAAATTCCCAACATGATTTGAACCTTTTTCTGAAAAAAAAAAGAAAATTGTCCTTTATTCTTATTTCACTATGTTTTTGATTGACTGACAATGTTTTACTGCTTAGATTTTTATTTTTTATTTTTAGTTTTCTCTTAACTTGTTGATAATTGGGAGAAACAGAAATTATAGTATAGATTACACATACTATTAGGTTTTGTTTGCATAAGACACTTTGAAAACTTCAGAGTAAAGTGAGAGAGAAATTAAAGCTACTCTTATTCTAGTGTGAGATATTTAATCTTTAATCCTCTGAATTGGGTTGATAAGGATTTTCATTACTGCATTCAGTAAGAATATTTTATATCATCTACAGTTTCAGTGGCAAGGCTCACATCAAAATGTATTCCATGTCCCTTGAAACTTGAGAATTTTTTTTTTTTTTCCTGACAGTACACTGGAAGGATGAGATGACTGATAATATTTCAGAGCTGTCGTCATCATCTGGTTTCACCCACATACACGTGGCTTCACAAAGCAAATGAAAGAGAATGGAAATTAGGCCCATTCTCCTACTCATATTATTATGTCTAGAATTTAGTTGATAAAAAGGACTAGACTAGAAAACTACACATATTAGAACTGAAATTGATGAATTACATATCTGAATTTTCTGTTTCCTTATAAGTTTGACTTTCACATAGATTGAGTATAAAACCACCTAGGAATTAAATATTTACTGTTCTTTGCTTCAAGTAAAAGAGAAAGAAAAAAAAAAAAAAAAAAAAAAAAAAAAAAAGGATCCCAGGAGCTGGCAGTGTGATAGACCAAAATAAGGAATGCTTTCATTCCCATAACTGCTATCACATGCTTGCACAGTGATGAATGCTTAAGAAAAATCATGTACAAGCAACAAGCCTATACAAAATAATTTCAAAAATTGCTTGTTACATGCTACTGCTTCTCTGCTTTTCCATTAACAGGGCAATTTCCCTGTAATCCTCTTTTAGAAATAATTAAAAAAAAGTCTTTCAGGATTTGTGTGGGTTTTAAAATCTTAAAGATCACTGTCTTCAAAAAGGAGACCTAGCACTGTTCAGTAATTTGAAACTGTGACAGAGGAACACTGGAAATTTTAATTTCATTTTTCCTGTTTCTCCTGTTTTAAATTTTTATCTACTGAAAATAGAGCTCACTGACTTCTACAGCTTATGTTTAAAACTGGGCAGTAGCTCTAAGTATAAAAAACAATATTCTGATATATAACCAGCTTAAAAATCCAGAACTGAAGCACTGAATAGCAGGGCTGTAAACTGCCAGTTGTTTCCAAAGCCATTCCTATCAGGGGTGGGCAGGGGGGGGCAGAAACATGAAAGCTGTGTACTTGGCAAAAGAAAAAACATACACAAAATGCTGTGGCAGACTGTTGCAGTGAAAATAAATCTGACTTCTCTGCCACATTCAAACCCAAGCTGCCACAAAATTCTGAAAGGAATCATACAAGTCAAGAGCTGTATTAAGCACAGGAGCATAAAGCAATTCAAGCATTACAGTCAAGTGAAATCATTACATTCAGTCTGTAGTGTAGCTTTTTAAGTGAAGAAAAGGACAATCTATTATGACAAATTAATCTGACTGTGCACTACAAAGTAAGAAGATAAGAAACACAAATAAAGAAGCATTTACTGCTAAATTAATTGACAAAACTACTAAACACAGAAAAAACATATGAAAATAAAATTTTATAGGGGCTATATTAAAAGGAAAGAAAGCTAAAAAAGCATAAATGGAATCCAAATTTCTTTTTCCCAATACTTTGGCCAACTGAGAGCTACTGGCCTCTCTGCCTCACCTCTGTGCCAGGTAAGATCATTCATTAAAGCCTTCTAGAAGCTTTGCTATGCTCCAGGATAGTTGACACAGCTTCACCAAGGTCATGTCCTGCCTGACCAATCCAGCGACATTCTATGACGGAATGACAGCTTTAGTGGATGAGGGAAGGGATACAGATGTCCTTTATCTGGACATCTGTAAAGCCTTTGATATTGTCCCCTACAACAGTCTTCTCTCAAGATGGAGAGAGATGCATTCGCTCGGCAGACTCAGGTGGATAGGAAAAGCAGCAGGTTATGGTCAATGTCTGGATGAAAATCAGTGACAAGTTCTGTCAGAAGGTCAATACTGGAACCTATTCTGTTCACTACATTTACTGGTGTAACACACCATGGAGTACTCTCAGCAAATTTTCAGACAACACCAAGCTGAGTAGTGCAGTTGACACACCTGAAGAATGGAATGCCATCCAGAGGGATCTGGAAAAGTCTGGAGAACAAGGCCTATGGGAAATTCATGAGGTCAAGTGCAATTTTCTGCACCTGGGTCAGAGCAACCCCTGTTATGGATATAACAAATAAACAGATTGAGAGCAGCCCTGATGAGAAGGACTTAGAGGTTTTGGTGGATGAAACACTGGACATGAGCCAGCAATATGCATTTGCAGCCCAGAAATCAAATCACATCCTGGACTGCATCCAAAGAGTGGCCAATGGGTTAAGGGATGTCCCTTAGATGACAGAATCTACTCTGCTCTCATGGGACCCCACCTGGAGTTCTGCACCCAGCTCTGGGGTTCCCAGCACAGGATTAACATGCACCTGTTGGAAATACAGCTTTCAGTAATTTTGCTTTAGTATGAACCAAACACTGTTGGGTAAGAATGCAAAACTCCCTTCACTGACTGCAGAGTAAGACACATCTGCTCAAGATATCATTATTAACACAACCTATTTAAAGACACTGATAGCAAAATAGAGGCAACATTGTGAGGCTTTAGGTCCATAAGCAAAATCATAACTATGGATAAAATGTGTAATTCCACAGAGATCAGAAATTAAACACCTTTTACAGTAAAAGAAGTATTTTTAACTTAAGAATGTTGTCTTGTAAGCTTGGCAGTTATGCAGCTAGCAATCATCCTAAAAAACATCATAAATGTTTCCACTCCTTGCCCTGTAAGTACTCAACTGTGCTGTGCTTTGCTAAATTGTCTAGCTCTTTTTCCTGACACTGAACAAGAGGTGAAAAAGAAAAACAAATAAACATACGAATAAAAAAAAAACAACCAAAACAGAAAGAAGCAAAGAAGAGAAAAATGTTGGCATAAGAGGAAAGATTAGAAAGTTGCCTGTCTGAAGAGCCCTAAAATTTCTCTTTTCTTTCAAATAACTTTCTATTGCAAAAACAACTTCCAGTGAATAAATATTAATTCCTATTATGCAAAATAATCCCTCTCTGTAGAAAATGATAGACTATTAAGTGTCTCCTTTTGAAATAATTCTGATGTTAGTAGAGCCTGTAGCCTGAGAGGATCCCAATATTTTTATTATTTATCTTGAATGGATTGAGGAAAATATGTCAGTCTTTCTCAGCTGAAATCTATTAGCAAAAATGCCTGCCTGTTCCCATTCTGAGTAAAAGGAGTAGCTATTAGTTTTCCACCTTTCTGACCTTCTCTTTTCTTGCAGTAAGGAACTACAAAATCTCTTACTGTATTTGATGAAAATATCTTTCCTCCTCATGGATTTTAAAAATTGTTATTTTTATTTTCAGCTAAAATTCTGGATTTATTTTTGAAGACAACAAATTAAAGCAAGATCTTGTATCTACTCATCATCTCCATCCAATCCATCAACATTAATTTCTTGGGTACATAAACATCAAACAAACCCCCAAAAAACTAAAAACCAGAGCCAGACAAAAAACCCACCAAACTTTTAAAAACTTCCCTTGCATTAGTTATTTTATTTGTCCAGAAGCTTCAGTATTCCAGAATATATTAAGAATCTTGCTGAATCACACACAATACTGTCAAGAATTGGTCTTTAAAATCACCTAGGTTTGGAAATAATGTGTTGGATTTGTCTGCCTTTATTATAGATAATTGAAAGTCAGAACTTTTCATCCTATCCTGCCCTTAAGTTAATGGATAGAAATTCCCTCTAGAACATGGTTCAATACTTCTGATGGAAGGCAAGGATTCCTGTTAAATGGATCTTTGTTAGGCATGTCCATAATTGGTCATATGATAATGGAGGGATCTTGCCTCTCACTTCAGATATCTAAGGTTTAAACACATGCATACAGAAGTAAAGAATCTCATCCAATATTGCATAGTCAATATTCACTACAGGTTCAGAAGAAAATGAACAGAAGAAAATACTGAAACACTTACAGCCTTTCATATCAAAAAAGGTAAAAATTAAGGTATTCCAGAATGTATTTGTGGTACAGTGCTATTCTATAACATGATTCTTCTTTCTCAAGAAATGATGTGTCAAACACTTATTTTATTTCTTCACTAGTAGCAAACTGATAATATTTTAAAGAAGTGCTATACACTTATTCATGGGTTGCATTTTACTCTGTGTATTTACTGCTGTCATTTATAGCTACCTACTCTCCAAGGCAGCAGTTCACAATGCAGTCTGACAAAAACAGTCTTTGCAACATTCAGTTGTAAAATGTTCCTTCACCTAATGCAGCCTTCACATCATGACTTCAAGGATCTTTAAGACAGCAGACGCTGAGCAGTGATGGAAGAGCACATTACCTAGTAAATAGCAATTGCATTAATTTTCTAACAATGAACTACAGAGACAATCCAGTTCACAAAGAATATTTGTTTAAATGTTTGTAAGATTTATTAATAAGTCTATCCCTCAGTCCCTGGGATCTGCTGTTCTTCATATTGGCTCAAAAGTTATGACAAATTAGAAACAGCATCTTCAAAAAGCTGTTCTCACACAGTAGGTTTGGTGATAAGCAGTAAAAAGCATATCCCCATCCTAGGTACACCATCTCCCATCAATGTAACAGTAACTTCCAACTTGATATTTTAAATTGTGTCACATGCATTATGTTTCATCTTTCAGAAGTAACAGATGAGCTGTCATTTAAAGTAATGACACAAGAAAATATGGACATGAATGCACAGGTTGCTAAATCTAGAAGCTAAACTTAATTTTACACATTTCTTATAGAAAAGTGATGTGGGTTAAGTGGAATTGTGAAAAACCTCTTTTCCAAAACCACTTTTTAATTGCTCAAATAATTAATTTTGCCAACACAATTTTTTTTTTTGCTCATTTGACAGTTGTTGCTGGTATGTGTGTGTGTGTGTGTCTGTAAAAGCACCTGTGTGTGTCTGTGTGTAAATATCTATAAATGTACACATATACCTACGTGTGTATGCTCTTGCATACCTATGTGTTTGTATTACAGTGGGGATGGGATGAACAACAGGCAATAACATCAGATATTTCACTGACATCCCCAGCAAGAGAATCCCTAATGCATCTCTGCTTTGCTGAGAGACACTTTCAAGAATATATTCTAAGACTGTTCTGCAACTTCCAGGTTGCTAATATTTTCAATCATTACTAATAAACGGATTTTCATTTCCCACTGTTGTACTATTACCCAAAATTTGTCAATGGCTCTAATTTTTCATTTTAAACTTTTTTATCATATTCAAATTTTCCCCTAAATGGTTGTTTATATTCCTCCTCTGACTTGTCCTTCTTCTAGTCTTAGAACTTCATGTTGTTTGGGTGACAGTCTAAATGAATCTTCAATGAAAACAACAGCTGATTTCACATATGTGTGTGAGTGAATCAAATGATTATTTGCTTTATGGTTGGATGCAGTTGGTATTTGGATTTTGTGAGTCTTCAAGGAATCAAAATGACTTCTTAAACAGTCCGCCAATAACTACAAGTCCTGGAACTTTTACCATCAGAATCTATTTTTGGACACTGATGGAATGAATTCTCCACTGTTACCATATAGCTCATTACAGAATGTGAATGTAAATATATGTAAATGTCCAGGGGAACAATCTCGCAGGAAAAAACACTGTAGCTGATCTAGGGATATGAGGGTGGTACAATGAGAAATTGATTCAAATAAATTTAGTTTTTTGAAGGAGACATACATGGTGACTGAATGATGAGCCAATGACTTAACATCTGTTATTTTCCTGTGTTGCACAACATTGTCTTTTACATCTGGTTGTGAATGTTGCCAGAGTCCAATATGTATAGGTAGGAAAAACATGCCATACTTCTCTTTTTTTTTGAGTTATTAAAATCAGCCAGGGCAGACTAAGTTGAAAGTGTCACTGTTGATCCCATTTAGCAGTACTGACAAATATTTCAAAAATTTTAATGAGCTGTATAAAGCCCTAATAATCAAAATTTGAAGGAAATTTCATAATATATGACAGGCTATATCCTGCAGCTCTTATACTGTGTAAACAATCCTACTGGATTTTTTGCAGACCTGGCCAGTGTGAACAAGAACTGTGTGAGACAGCATAAAAAGAAATTCTGCATCTCTGAGCTACATTCATGTGCCAAGGATCAGATCAATATTTACACTTCTTTCTGAGTTGCCGTTTACACCCCTGACATTCTCAACTCTTCTTTCCACAAAGAGTTATAGTGTAAAAAGATGAAAGGAACAAAGTTCTGCTTGGAGGAGCCAGACAACCCAGGGGCAGAGACCTTTCAGATCCATGCTCTGCACTCTGAGACCAAGGAAGGAAGCCAGAATCAAACACTGTGTACAGGCAGCATTGCATTTTCCCTTACACACATATCAATAAAAAATGTCTTTATCTTCAGTATGCTCCCCCCAGATTTACACTGGACTCACTGGAAGAAAAAAGTACCAACATTTCCTTGTTGAAAGGGGGAATATTTCTGGTGTAAGAGTTTTTTATCAAATTTCCTCTTGATATGTCCAGTCAATACTAGAATCAGATTTCAGCACAACTTTAACTCTTCACTCATATAACAACTATAACAAATTCATCAATTTAACCATTTTTTCACAGAAAATTTTTCTTAGGTGTAGATGGAATTCCTCACATTTGTGTCCATTGTCTCATGCTATTTTCTTGAGAACTAGTGAGAAAATTCCATATCTTTTTCTTTTAAGAAGAATTTTTTCCATCAGAGGTTTATACACATTGCTAAAATAATTCTGACTCTGCTATTCTCCAGGCTCAACAGTCCCTGAGCTCTCTGTCCCTCCCAATATGACAGATGCTTCAGGTCTTTAATAATCTTTGTTGCCTTTCACTTGCTCCTCATTATCTTTTTTCTGGGGAGCCCAGAACCAGGCACAACACTCTAGATGTGTTTTCACCAATGCTGAGTACACATGAAGGATCATGTCCATCTATCACTCTTCCTGATGTATTCCCAAAATTCTGTTGACCTTCTTTGCTGCAAGGGTGCTTTGACATGTGGTCAGCTTGTTAATCACCAAACCATAGAATGTCTTGGAAAAGCTGTTTCCAGTGTGGTCCAGCCCTAGCATATATTGGGACATAGGGTTATTTCTTGCCAGGTGAAGATCTTGGAATCTTGGTTTCCTCCAAGCCTTCGTCAGTCCTCAGAAAGAGGGTTGCTTTCTCCCCTCTAAAATGATGAAGGAGACCTGGTCCCTAATGTCTTTGATCACCCTCTCCAGAGCCATGTAGTCATGCTCCATACTCTCCAGATTTCCCCTGACAGTTCTGTCAGTGCCCACACAAAAGAGCAGCAGGTCTGAGTGGCAGACAAACCTTGCCAGCACCTCCACAAATCTGTCTGAAAGACAGATATGGAAAGCACTAAACTTTCCTAGATCAGGTCAGCAGATGGGGACCTCTGCTGTTCTCCCCAGGGAGCCTCCCACAGCTGTCATTCACCATTTTCTCCTGGCTCTGCTGCATGGCTCAGGGCCAGCTAGCATGAATGCTTCATTGGTCAACACTCCCTGCTCCTCATCAACTCAGACAGCAGTCAATCTACTGTGGAACTGCAAGTTTTAGGCTCTAGCAGGAGTCTTTCTCCTGGTGTCTGAAGTCACCAGCTTCCAGTCTTTGCTATCAAAGGAATTTTTCTTTTCAGCTTTACAGGCACAGATTCTTCTGCAACAGTGGGCAGTTTGGGTTCTTAAAACAGCAGGGTCTCCAAGAAGAATTGGGTGATCTCTTTCTCATCTTCCCTGATGAGACACTGACTGCAACTCTCCACCTGGAGATCCTTGACTGGGGAGCACAACTGCTCAACAGCTGGAGACAAGCTCATTTTCCCTACAGCATCCCTCACAGTGCTGTGCTCTGCACTGGTAGCTGGAAAGGTGCTGATAACACACCAGTGCTTTGGCTGCTGCTGACAGGGCTGGCACAGCCTCAGCACTGTCTCTCCAACTAGCAGGATTCCACCCCCACCAGCAAGCTGGGGTGGGCAAGATCTTGGGAGGGGCCACAGACAAGGCAGCTGACCCCAACTGAACAAACTATATTCCATGCAATATTACATCTGCTCAGATATAAAAGCTAAGAGAAAGGAGGAGGAAAGGAAGCATTCATTATTTATTATGTTTGCCTTCTCAAGCAACACCATGTGTGCCAAAGACCTTCTTCCCAGGAAGTGTCTGGACATCACCCATCAATGAGAAGTGAAAAATAAAATATTCATTGTTGGGGATTTTTTTCATCTTTTGCTTTCATGTGCACAACCTTCACTTTTGCTTTAGCAAGCTGCCTATATCTCAACCCATAATGATTTTTCTCTTGGTTGTTTTGTTTTGGTGTTTTCTACCTTATTTCCTTCTTCTGTACAGCTGTGGAGGAAAATGATAACAAAAATATAGTGGCTGGGCATGCACCTGGCATCCAGCCAAGGTCAACCCACCACGGGTATTCTCAGAAGGCCTGTTGGGGTGTTATCCTCATCTTTGTAGCCATCCATATGAACTACTGCTCAAAGAGTTTAATCAGTTGACTGCCTCAGCATTTTCACACCTGCAGAAATGACACCATGGTCTCTTCCATAATCCTCCCCCTTATGCCCAAAAAATGGCTGCTGTATTTTTAAGGCCCAGGACTGGGTGTGTGTGGGGTCAGCGAGGGGGGTGCTTTGGGGTGTTTCATGGGCATTTTTCAAAGCCTCCCTGCCCAGGTGTTTTGTGGCACTGTACAGTTTGTCTTCGCTTGGCTTAGCTTAGTTTTGTCAGCCCAGACAGAAAAGCTTTTGGCTTCTCTGGCTTGAAGGAGCTGCAGTATCGATCTCTGAGCTGCCTTGAGGTGAGGTGAGCAGCTGCTGACCCAGGACCAGAGAAGCAGGATCAGCAGGAGCAGCATCGCCCCACTCCAGCCCCAAGCTTTGATGGGCTGAGCCAGGGAGAGAAAGCACACAAGAGGCCCCAGCCCAGCTGTTCATCTGCCATGGAGAAGAGGCTGACACCAGAGAGCCACCAGGTTTTGCCTCCTGCTGGAACTCCTTCATGGAAGCTCCACTTCCCTCAGGGTAAAAGCCAGCGCCATCTTGCACCAAGTGTTGGGAAGGGGCATTTTGTCAACGTTTGCCCCATTTTTAGGTCATTGTTCCTGTGTGTGTATCTGCTTGGGGCAGGGGGTGAGCCTTGTGTTAATAAACTGCTAGTTTGGGTTATTTCCTTTTCCTCTATTCCCTCTTCTTCCAAGGGGTGGTAATATCACATGAGATGTGAGCTAACTATAGGTGAAAGTGAATGATTTTCCAAACAAAAAATCCTCTGTATATTTTTCTATTTTTTAAAAATGCTTCCATTATCTGAAGATTAGGATTAAGTTGTGTCACTCATGCCCAGGAGAAATGGAAACACTTCGTTTTCCAGGAAAATGCATTTTCCAGAACTTATCCCAGCAAAATCTTAATTTTCCTCAAGAAGCTACAGCTATTTTATAGTCTATAACTCATGTTTCCAAGCTACATTTAAGGGTAGGCAGGCAGCAGACAAAAATGGTGGTAGGTTTTTTTCTGTCAATCTATTCACATCCTGTGAATCATATAGATTTATCTGTCAGCAGTGTAATTTAATGTAAAGAAAAGAGAAGAAAACACTGACATTGGACTTTCTGTGAATGCGATGTAACATAAAATTTGATCAAAGAATTATGTTTGCAAAGGCAGTAGGTATACTAAAACCATCCCTGATGTTCTCCCATCTGCTGCTTTAAAGCAGGCTTTCATCTGTCCCAAAGCTGATTATTAAAGGAAGTAGAAATATTCCACACAATAATGAAGAAATGAAAATATGTCTATGTGACTAGTTCATTGACTTTTAACATCTTCCTTATGAACATCCAATATCCAATACAAAGTTAATATGTTGCTGCAGATGATATTTTTCAGAGATCTTTGCCTCCATATACTCCCTGAAGCATCTGACTGAAAAGACTGAAGTAGCACAGTTTTTAATGCTGTGGAAAGTACAGAAGTACAATAAAAGGACAGAGGAACCTTTCACCAGACATGACCTTACAAAAACAAACAAACAAACAAAAAAAAAAAAAAAAAAAAAAAACAAAACAAAAAAAAAAAACAAAAAAAACAAAAAAACAAAAAAACCCCCCAAAAAAACCACCCTCTGCTTTAATCTAAACAGAGCTTTGTAAGGAGATTTTGTGAATTTGCTGATACAGAATTCAGTTACTATATTAGAATTTCCTTTTAAATTTGCCTAAAGTTGTCTCTTGTCACAGAGCTTGTTCAAGATGCTCACATTAAAATGATAGTCTGAGGCACATGGGGGTTAATCTGAAATCATGATGCAAACAAGACACAGTACACAGAATATGTGTCTACCTGCCAAATCATGATGTTCCTCTGAAAAAAAAAGTTAATTAATGAAGCATGGGCAATGTAATGTAGACAAGTGTATTACTGGATGTAAAAACACAGTCTGAGAACTGAAGCTATGGGAAGTTCATGACATTGAATGAACTTGGAATTCATCAAATTAATTTAACAAGGGTACAGTGATGACTCTTTTCATGCAATTCAATAATATTTTTTTAATTCCAAATTATATCTGAATATGCTGCACATTTCCAGGAATTTTGGAAATAAACACTACAACTTTAAAAAAAAAATCACCCTGTCAGGTAAGTCTAGCACACTGCAGCTTCAAAAATCAATACCCAAAGTAATAAAGGTGAGAAGAAGTTGCCTCAAACTGCATCAGGGGAAGTTAAGATTGGATATTAGGGGAAATTTTCTACATCAAAAGGCTTGTCAAATATTGGAACAAGGTGTCCAGGGATGTGGTTGAGAGACCAGCCCTGGAGATATGTAAAATATGTGTAGATGTTGCACTTTGGGACAAGTGTTAGGTTTGCAGCTGGATTTGATATCGAAGGTGTTTTCCAAATGAATTTTTTTTATTTTTCTATGAGCAGCATGATTTTCCCTCCAAAATGCAGGGTATGGTACATGCCACACTTGCCCAGCTGCACCATCAGCTCTCAGCCACTACTGGATGTTCTCAGCCTGTCAGGCTCCTAGGATGTTGTCAGCAAATCAGCCCAGCATAACCAAGAGAGCTGGCAAATCCTGGTGTTTCAATGTGGGACGTGTATGTGCAGATAAGACATTTGTGGACACCAGCTGGTACAGCCACATGGCCCTTTGCTATTCTACATGGATTTTTTTCAGCTCGGCGAAGATTAGCTCAAGGATCTCTGTGCTCCATAGGCACATCAGTGTCCATGAATTTTTCCCATCCTTTATCCTCACAGTATTTCACTAGAGAAAAAATCCCACATCTGCTCTGTGTCTTTTGCAAGTTCTCATGCTTACTATTGCTCCATGTATTTGACACAGGATTCATGTGTTCACATTGTACTTCTTTTTAGCCTGCTGTTTCAGTCATTAGATGTAACCTACAGATATTTCAATCCTTTAAAAATTTCTTAAAGATATGCAATAGATTTATCTGGCAAGATTTTGATGGGAGGCAGTGGAGATTGTAGGAATGATTTCTGTGCAAAGAGGTCAAGGAATGCCCCAACACTGGACAGAGACTGTTCCATCTGGCTCCAAGATGGACCCACTGCTGTCCAAAGCTGAGTCAATCAGTGACAACTCTGTAGACACCAAGGTCAGTGAAGAAGGAGGGGGAAAAAGTGTTCCAGACACTGGGATAGATTCCCTTGAAGCCCATGGAGGGAAGACCTTGGTGAGGCAGACTGTCCCCTTGCAGCCCATGGAGGAGGACAACAAATATCCTACACTTAAGGAGAGCCCCACAGCAGAGCAGGTGGACATGCCCTGAAAGAAGCTGCATGTTATGAACAGCACTGAACAGATCCTGACAACACCTATGGACCTGTGGGAAGCAAATCTCATGCTGGAGTAGGTTTTCTGGTAGAGCCTGTGACCCTGTGGGGTACCCAGGCCAAAGCAGTCTGCTGTTGAAGGACTGCATTCCATGGAAGGAAACCATGCTGAAGCAGTCCATGAAAAAATACAGCCTGTGGGAGGGGGGCAGAGTGTAAGTAGCAATGAGTTGCAGAGAGGAAGTGTTAGAAACTGACTTCAACTCCTATTCCCCATCACCCTGCATTGCCTGGATGAGGGAGAGAGCAGAGGAGTCATGAAGGAAAATTAAAACTAAGCTTGGGAAGAAACAGGGCGGATTTCATTTTAGTTCTGTCTTTGTTTCTATCCTATTCTATTTTTTGAGTTGACAATAAATTAATCTTCCCAAGACAAGGCTGTTTTGCCTCTGAGAGTATCTGGTGAGCGATCTCCCTGTCCTTATCTTGATTCACCAATTTTTTTTTGTCTTATACCTTCCCCCATCATGCTGAGGAGGTGGGATGAGAGTGGTATATGAATGTATGACATCCAGACAGCATTAGTCTACCACAGGATAACGTGAGTGTGCCTCACAAAATGGCTAATTTAAAATTAAATACTCATAATACCAAAAGATCACTAAGTAAGATATAGTCCTCAACATCATTATTAGAGAACTCTGCATAATGGAGGAATTAGTTGTGAAAATCAACATTATTTATTTATTTAGTTTAACATAAAATAGCATAAATAAATCTATAAATCTTCCAACAAAATAAACTGTGTGCAGCAAGTTGCCATGTGTGTAATATTACTTCAACATTTTTCTAATTTTTTAGAAATCAAGGTTGGGGAAAAAATAACGAGAGTAATTTACGTAGTTCTCAGCTCATGGTACTATTAGCAGGTTAACAAAGTTTTGCACAGCTGAGTAATTAAAGTTTCCATTGCATGGATTTGTTTAAACTTACTACTTTTATTTATATTAATACCAATAGACCTTAGTACACATAATTGTACTCATAAACCAGAATTGCCAGAGATGATATAAGATTTGTGTTTCTGCTGTGGAACAAGCGGGCTCAGGCTGATAAAAGCAATCACCATAGACTGATTAGTATGTGGTGTTCCAGCCCCACTATGGCTTGCTGTGAGATAATATTTTATCATAAGTATGAATTATATTTACAAAGTGCAGGGATAATATGCTGAGGACCATGTCTACTGATACTCATTTAGCCACATGCCTCTGCTGACACTTATATCCTTGCCAGTTTATCCATTACAGGAAGGAATATAAAAGCAGGTCATTAAAAAAATCTTGGAGGCTTTTCCAAGACTGTCAGAAAACACTGTTCATAAACAATAAATACGAGTTGAAAAAAAAAAAAAAGCCTCATTTGCTGAACAACCGCAGTGTTTCATTCAGCATGGCACAGCGCAGCACTCCACTGGCAATTTAGCAGTGGTTTTGTGCTGAGCTCCAACCCGCCGCTGCAGCTCACTGCTCTCATTATGGCTGTGCTCTAGCTCAAGCACCAGTATCAGGCACTCAGGGAATAAGCACCAACTTGCAATATTTTCTGTATTAGAGTGGAGGGATGGGGCACTTTGAACGCAGCCAAGTTTAAGCAAGTATTGTGGACTCAAGATCCTGCTCTGCAGGAGTGTTGTGCCTCGATTTTTTCCCTGAAAATTTCAGGTCTTTAAAGGCAATTTCTCCAGTCTGTTCAATGAAAGTGTGTAACTCACCTTGGATTTTTATCCCCGTGAATAAATACTGATTTCATAATGCCATGTATTTATTCCAGCTAGATTGGTTCTTGGGAAACAGTATGGCAAGAAAACATCTTGTGCTGATAGCTTTGGGTTCTTTCCACAACAATTACTTCAGTGTTAAAATTAATAATGTATATAAAGAATTTCTTGTGATTTTGTAAAACAGATTACTGATTAAAAGGAATATTTTAAGTTGTCTGCTTATAATTTGGATAATGTTTTTTTAAGATACACTCTATGCACTTGATCTGACCTGGTGGACTTCGTGACTTGTTTCAGAAATCAGTAGTCTAACAATGTAAAGTCTTCTAGACATATATCTGAAAAATTGCACTGAATTTCTTCAGAGGATTGTGAATTTAAAGGTATCAGCTTCATAGAAGACCCTTTTCCATTATCAGATCACTTGTTTCATTGTAAAGACAGCTGAATGAAATTTCTGCAGATATTCTTTTGTTTAAAATACCATTGGAAAGGCAATCTGATGTATTTGATGGCACCTCTAATTCATTGAAGGGATAACATTTTTACAAGAAATTGCTTCTGTTTACATAAAGTTACACAGTTTTTCAGCTTTGCAGCAGAGCCAGTGGATTTTGGTGGGATGACTCAATGACTTCTGTGTTTTTTGACAGAGTTCCCAAGTTAACTTGCCAAGATTTACTTCCCCACTAAGCCAACAGACAATATACAGTGATAACCTAACTGCTCTGGCAAACTAGAAGGAAACGCATTTCAACAGAGATAGAAAAAGAAATGAAAAACACTTAAAAGAGAACAGGAAAAAAAATCACAAAAACAGGTTGAGGGTTCAACAGGCTTATTGTTGATTTTATTTGTACTGGATCAATGCCAAAAAAGAAACTCAGACTTATAGAAACAAAAACAAGAAGTGGCTTCAGCCAGGAATATCCACAATTTATCATGTCAGGCTGCTTTCTGCAGTGCAGTTCTGGACATTTTTTCTCCTCCTTTTGTCACTGACCTTCATCTGTCCCACATGGCCTTTTTTTGTAATTTTCACTTGAACCACTTTACAGATGTAATCAGGCTTATCCATTTACTTCTCCTTAATTCCTTTATCAAAAGTACCATCATCACTCAATACTTCCCTATCCAGAAGTTGGCTCTTTGATTTTCTTATAGGCAATAGAAACTAACTAACCACATCCACACACATTCACTGGCGATCTAGAAGGAAAATTAGGGTGCTACCCCAACTCTACCAAACTACCAATATACTTGCTCTGCTGTATAATATAATCTCTTTCACTGGCATACTGTTTATATATATTTTCTATTCAATTTGGCCTTAGAGTATCATCTTTATTTCTACATACCTTACATCCAAAAATAGAAGGAGGAGGTGAAGAATAATAGCAATAATTCATGACTATAGGTTGAATTGAAATATAAAGACAATGATGATGATGATGATGATGATAAAAAAGAGCAAATGTCCTAAGATGACTAAAGTGTAAATGGATGTGACAAAAGTCCTAGTCTTGCACAATGTAAAGACTCAAAAAGGATTTACTTCAGGCAGAAAAGCAATATTGGTATTGTAGTCCATATATACATATATATACACATATATATATAAAGGCAAGAATTGAAAAAAAATTTTTTTTTCAATTATCACCTTCCATGAAATGCGTGTTTAAAATATAAACAAGGCTGATGAAAAAAAGGAAGGAGAAGAATACTCCATAGTAAGAGTATTCTTTCCTCCTGCATAAGAATGCTAAGCTCAGAAATGCTGAAAAAGAGTAACAAAAGTTATTAAATAAAGCATAGTTTTAAGAAAATATGGCTCAAGGAAAGTGTATGCAATAATGATGTTGATTTTTTGAACAGTCCCTAGGATTTTCATGACAGAAATGTCATAAAAGAAATGCTTATCTCAAAAACTGACTCTGTCTTAAAAACTGAAGTAATTTTGAACATTGACATTGATCCTTATGTCTAAAATATTAAGAATGACATCAACACCATATAATCAATGATGACCCACTGTAGTATGATTCTGCCTAGTAACCATTTCTTCTTTTGACCTTAATCCAGAGCTCAAATAAAGGGAATAAATAAATAAATAAATACAAACTCAACTGCAATCAATAGATAAGAGTATTTAAATTTTGCTTGGTGGTTTCTTCAATGTATTTATGAAAAGACAGGATCGATCTCCTTAACAGTCATTGCTCTAAGTGGAGTGGGATGTCTCACCACATTTCACTTACCTATGCTCTCCAAAATTTTCATTACAAAGCTTCTTAAGTCAAAAGGCTGGAATGCTTTCAAGAATTCAGAAAGGTTCACCATCTTGAACAAATAGAAGTTTTTAGTGATAGTAATGACTATCACAGCATCTTTGAAACTGGCAAGAAGCTCTGGGCATTTTTTATTCCAAGGCACCTGCTCAAAGCAAAGTTCTAGACAGCAGACTGTGTACAGCTGGACTTTGAACGGCACAAAGGACAGAAACTTTGAAACATCTCTGGGTAAGTTGTTCCAGTATCTAACCACGCTCACAGTAAAAAACATGTTTTCTAATATTAAAGTATAATTTCCTGTGTTTCCACTTGCACCTCCTCCTTCTTGATCTGGCACTAAACACTACAGAGAAGACACAAGGTAGCAACATTGCTTGTGAGCTGCTGGATTTTATAGATTTCACAGGGGTTCTGTGGCATTCACTGCATTCTAAACTCCTTAGGAGACAGAAGTACTTGGTACTTGGTACTTTCCCTAGCAAGGAATGGGGTTTTCTGGCTCACAGTTACAGCTGAATTTTCTTACACAAAGAAGCCCCTTTGTAGGGATACTAAGCTGGCATCTTCCTTCTGCAAGACAGAAACCATCAGCCTATTCATAGTTCAGAACCCTAACCTCCAATTTCATAAATGCACAAAATCTTTCTTTCTCTTCTTGTAGCCTCAAAATAGGGCTACCTTGAGTACCCATTTGGTAAAAACAAGGATAATTCATTTGTCAGCCTGAATTAGATTGGCAAGAGCAAGCTAAGAATTCAGAGCAGACAAATGAAGAGTTAGTGGAATGCATGTCAACATAGTTTTCACAGCTAAGGAGAACCTACAATCCAAGGTACAGTTTTACCACCTACTCAGAGGTTGGTGTTGCTCCACCTTCACACTACTGCTACCCTAGCTGCCTGAGGAGTAACACAAGCCATTTGACAAAGCCAGGGAAGCACTTCTTTGCAAAGTGATTTGGTACTTCACCGAGATTGGCTTTAAAATAGACTGTTGGGAAAACTGAAAATACCTGAAGAGGAGTGGAGGCTTCAGGAGAAATGAAGAGACGTACAGAGAAACCCATATAGATGGAGGCAGTGTCATTACTGCTGTGGAACCCTGAGACTCATTGTGAGTGTCTGCACACTGCATGGGAACCAAGCTGGAGAAATTAGAGACTGCCTATGAACAGTTCCAGAGCTGTGGTCTCATTTGGATCACAGATATAAACAGGGAATGACTCATGAATGGAGTGGTACAACAGATGGATATAGGCCCTTTAGCATGGATGGGACAGGAAGATGAGCAGGAGGAGTGAATTTAGTGAAATGGAGCAGTAAACATGCATAGAACTTTACCTTGGAGCAAAGAACATGCTGGTCAAGGACACACCAACATGAGTGATGTCAAAGTGAACATCTGCTACAGACCACCTGATCCACAAACCTTCTCAAGCCTCACAAAGCCTTCTTCTAAAAATTAAAAATTAGTTGAACAGCAGAGCTACTAACCTGGAATTCAAATATATCAGGTTTTAGCTCTTCTGGAATCTGATTGGTGGGGGCATATGAAAAAATGGCCCTATATAGCCTAGGAAAGCTAGTTCATCTTCAAGGACAGCAGTCTTTTCCAATGTGCAGACAGTCAAGCAATCATGGGAGATGGCCAGCATAGATGAACAGGGAACACATGACTGAGCTTAGATGCAAAAATAAAATACACAGAGGTAGAGGTGGGAAGCAGTGACCTGAGAGAACTACAGAGAATATTTCTCAAGTGTACTAGTGTGAAATTAAAGCCAGAAGTTGAAACTGGAGTTGGAAATAGAAAAGAATGCAGAAGGCAACAAATGAGATTTCTGTAGGTACACATGCCACAAAAGGAAGACAAACAAAATGTAATCTCTCTTTTCAATAGGTAAGGGATCTAGTCGTAAATGATGCAGAAAAGACTTAAAGCCACTTCTGTCTCAGTTTTACTGATACGATCTGCTCTGAGGTTCACCAGGTCCCTAAACCTGGCAGCAGTCTATAGAAATTAAACCATCACCCAGCAGAGATAAACTGACTTAGAAATCACACACTCCAAATTTTTATACACCAAATTTTTACACACCAAATTCAATGTGAAGACATCAAAGCATCTAAATATATTGGGGGAGCTATATAGGATCATTGTAGGACTACTCTTTATATTCAAAAATTCATGATCACTGGGAAATATTCCTGATGATTAAAAAAGAGCAAAAAACAAAAAGCCATAAAAGAATATTAAAAACAAAAAACAAAAAACAAACAAAGAAAAAAAAGGCAAGAAAGTATAGACAAAATTAATTCAACTACGGAAGGATCACAGTATCATGTATCATATAAAATGAGATTGAGGACAGCATTCACAATCTTATCTAAAATTTATTAATCTCAATAAATCTAAGAGTCTGGAAAAGTAATGCCAAGATCTGAATATAAGACATGGAGTAACATCCATTCTGTCACACAAAACCCAGATCCTCCCCTTGCTTCAGATCTGAGTTTTCCCAACTGGGAACCAGATGCTTTATTCAGCATCAGACCACAGAGAAAAATCAACACATGAACAACAAAGAGGTTTGAACTCAAGTTTGGATTCAAATCCAAGTTGACATCACATACAGAGATAATCATAGCTGTAGACGTTTCCTTGCTCTTCACTGAAAGAGTCTCCATCTTTTCTGATACATGCCACTACTGGGATATGTGCCACAGATGTGCTTAACCTTCATTGGTTGAATCCCACAGAGATAGAGTTAATGCTTGCCCAGAAAAATTCCACATCAAATTTCCTTCCTCTGACAGTTCTTTGTACTCTGTGAAGAGTCATAATTAAATGTTAATCCTCTGCATATTCTCAGTGCTGACAGATTTTGAACTGTAGCATGAAAATCATATGACAGACATGAATTTCACCATGTACAAGACATTCCTCCTTTGCACAGCTTTCGGTCTACTTGGCAGCTTATTCCCCTCATGCCTAGAAGGTTCTGCATTTCTCCTTGGCTACCTGAACTCCTGGGTTGATTTTAGCCCAGTAGGTTGGTTTACCAATATGGATTAATTAATTTTTTTTTAAAACTAGGTAAACTGCAAATCTCAGTGTTTTTCTTCTGCACAAAAAGGAAAGTTACACACAATAACTTAGTCTTACAAATCTGTTTCTTCCAAAAAGCTACAAAAGTATTACTTGTGTATGTAAGTACAACTTCAATAATTTGCTAGCACTTCATTAAGAAAGAAATACTAGATTTATTTAGTCATTCAGATCTTATTTTACAATTATTTTTATGAATCTGTTCTTGTGTTTATTTTGCGTAACTTAAGGTTGCCATCTGCTCTACTTTCTTGACTGAAACTAGGTTTATCTTGCCCTCCCAGAGGGAAAAATATTTTGCTTCCTTGTATGCAGTTTCCTTAAGCATCAGGATAATTTGATTCCTTGTGCTCACATGTAAAGGTTTCCTGAGAAAATGTTTAGACTTTTTTTTCAGTTCTGGGCACAGTACTACAGATCCCTCATATTCCCTCTGAGATCTAAATATGTTTATACAGTTTGTTCAGGTTTGTTCATACTTAATTTCAGAAATGCAATGGGGACAGGTCTTTTAAAAGTCATGAATCATCTGTCAAAATCCCTAGAAGTCCATGTTTTTATCCTGAAGGGAGTAATAATATGTCATATCCCAACCTCAGAACAAATACAACACCATTGCAACGATTTGTTTTCTTTTTTTCATCTCTTATTCTACAAGTTAGGAAAATGAGGGCATGCAGGTAATTTGGTGGTATAATACACAAAACAGGAGAATGAAATTTCAGTGCCTTCTGAGTGCAGTGATGGCTTTGTCAAGATCCAGGAACATATTTTGGTTAGATAATTCCTTATGCCATTTTATTGCAGAAACACTAAACCAGCTTTCTTGCATTATTTGTGGTATAAAGAGCTGTATTTTTTTCTTTAGAAGTTCAATCAGGCTTCAGACCTGCCAGCTCAAAGCTTCATTTCACAGTCAAGCTCAGATTAGCTTGTATGAGGAGAAAACATTAAAAAAAAAAATAGACAAATAAATTAGTGTGGCAGTTTAAAAATATTGTTCTTTTTCCCTTTCTTCCCTCAATAAAGAGAAAACTATTCTCTCAAAGACTTAGGAAATAAAAATATATTGTCTGTGTAATACAATCATAGCTAATAACAATTTTTCAATTAAAGAGCAACTCTTTACAAATATATATTACCAGAAAATTAGTCCATAATATTGGCTTTGCACAGAAAATTTCTACATGTTTTGGTCAGAAGAGAGTTTGCCTTCCTCAAGAGTGAGACCCTGACCCCAGGAGCACTGTATATGACCACTACTGCTACTTACTCCCCTGAACTCCATCATCACTTGCACGCTATCTAGCCTTTATGTAAAGGTACAGGGAATGAACTTTGCTTTCTCATGTCTCATTTCTCATCTCAAGCATTTGAAGAACAAGAAAAACCCTATCATGAAATGTACTGTTAATTCAACAAGTAATCCTCACCCATCCTCTTGCAGAGATCCTGTGGACACAGAGCAGCGCAGCACGAAAATCATTGTAAGATCAGTGAGCTGAAGCAACTGTGTCTTTTTAAATCTCACTCCTGCCATATATTTTGGATACAGAGGACAAAAGATTTCTGTTAAACATAGCTGTTTCTTTGAGTTGCCATGTGATCTATCATGGAAATCAGTTTCTGTGTCAAACTGCATGCTGCATCTTCACCTCTGTGTCAAGGTTTGAAGATAGGGGATTTAGCAAGTACTAGGTCTCTGCTGTTTTCTGGAAGACATGCTGCCCCCAGGGAATTTTCATTTAACCTACTGCAAAGCTTCACTCCAGGCTCTACTACTAAGGAGACTAGTGGGGAGCATAAGGGTATGAAAATAATAATTTATAACATATAATCACAAGTTTACTGGTTTCACCTCAGACATATAATGGCAAGCATGTTGATTGTAACAAACTTGCTTGCAGTCAATTCAGAAACCTTGAACTGTGATCCTTAATCATGAGGGAGGGTTTTTTTTTTTTTGTTTTTAGCTTGTTTTGGAATTCGTTTGTTTGGGGATTTTTTGTTGGGTTGGTTTGGTTGGGTTTTTTACATTTTATTCTAGTTGCCTATTGGAAATAGTTTTTTAGCTAGACCTGGAATCTATTCAGATGGGAAACATTATACATTCTGGCAGGAAGTTCTGTAATTAGCCTTACTTCACACTTGCATCTTAGCACTGAAAATAAACTAGAGCTTCTGCCTCTTGGTTATCTTTTCATGCTGAAGAACTGGAATGTGAACAAGGAAGAAATATCTATTTTCTTTCATTAATTAATATATTTTGTCACCTGAAATTGTTGTATATTATTTCACATTTATCAGCTAAAGAAATTTGTACATTGTTATTGCTATTCAGGCTCATATGACTCTCATCAGTTCACTTTATACAGAGACTCTTGTTGAGATTTGTTTGCAGCCAGTTTTGGTAGCTACACTATCTATGTCAATGACACCTGGGAAGTAATAAAATAAACCTGCATAGGAAAAAGCCAAGGTTTCACTTGTGATACAACATATTCCTGGAGAAAAAAAAAAAACAAATTGTATTTTTAGCTGATGATTCTTTTTAAACAAAAAGTGTTTTAAAAATGTTTTTCTAATTATAGAATATATGGATAGAAGAATCAGAAAATATTTCCTATTAAATCATAGTTATAGTAAACAGAAGATAGGAAAATTCCATAAACTAAATGTTAGTTGAACTGTAACAGAAACCCAAATTAAAAATTAAAATGTAAAACATCAATGTAACATCTGAGTAGCAGAAGCTTACTATTTCAGTGTGAGAATTCACAAGACATACATGGATCTCCTATGCATGCCAGAGCCAGTTTAACCAAAAGAACTCAAGATCTATTTCCAGAAAATAAAAGGGTGCTACCTAGTTTCCCCAATGGACCTTATGCAGGGAATCTAGCCATACACACCCTTTGCAAACACTGGAGATAATGACATTTGAATGAATTAGATGAAAATTAAGTGTTCATTCAAGAAGAAAGAAGCTAGCTCCAGATCCAACATTTCAACATTATCTCACCAGATACAGTTACTGTAAGACTACTTGCTAATTTAACTATAGAGTATTTCTACTGCTTCCATTGGATTTGGTCTTGTGTGCAGAAAGGAATACAATGATCAAGGGTTCAGGAGAAAATCATAAAAGCACGTATCTCAATTACATGATCAAGTTTGTGCTGGGTTTCTTGTAGAAGTGAATTGAAACAACGCAATTTAAAAGAAAACTGGAATTTAATACAACTTTCCATATGTAGAAAATAATTAACAAGCAATAGGTAACTTGTCTTGAATGAAAATTATGGCCATAAGGCATACTATTTAGTATGTAGCAATATAGTGATATGCAGGGATGTAGTATATACCAACTACTGCAAAATTTATTGTTTCAATTCTTATTACAAAAGTGTACAAAGCAAAATAATTTATTTACTGTCTCTGAGGGACATCTGAAACTCAGTTATAAAATTTCTTAAATTAAAATACCTGGCAGCATAGAAAACTTAGCCGTGAATGAAAAAAACACCTTCAAATAAAATCTATTGGATTTATAAGCAGGTATGTTAAACATTATTGCCTTAATTTAATAAAATCTAGGGAAAAGACACAATTCATATATTTGTATGAGGCTTAGAAACTGTATTATATTGAATAGATTACATTAAGTTTTTTGTCATATTTCACTAAATTTACCATACAAGACTGGCTTGACCTAATTTCAGACCAACTGGTATTTGAAATGAAATTGCTCTACAAGGCAAATAATCAGGCAGTTACCTTTGAATCATGATTCGGGCACAAAACAAAACCCCTGTACTTCTAATTTGCCCAAGAGAAAGAGCACAGAGTTTCAATCACTCAGAAAAGTACTTTAAATGTAATGAAAAAGTAAAAGCAAAGGTAGGATAAAAGGGGGGAAAAAAGCTTGATTGAAAAGCTCTTTCAATATTGCTTACCTTTAAACCATATATATCTAGCAAATTAGCTACCTGATATTTTTATCACCAGCTAATTTGATCATGTTTGAGTGATTTTCAATAAAGAATTTGTTTAACAGCAGAAAAAGCTGTACAGGTCATAGTCATTGACTCTTCTTTGTGAACAGAATTAACATCAGTAAAAATGCCACTGTTAAAATTGCGCTCTCCTCATGTTAATCATCACATTTTCAATGGCTTTATAGTTTTTTCACGAAGCCTGTATCCTGAAGACTGAAACATTTTGTAAGAATTCACCTGCCTTCAAAAATAAAAGTACCTAGGACCTTCATAAAAGTACCTAGGGTGCTTTTTATCCACCCTTCCTAGAGATGCTGCCTTCCAAACCAATCTGTTTTACAATTCAACATACCTTTCCCTGATCTCCTCTGGCTTCATAGCTTGATGCCCTTGAGGATCTAAAACATCATAATTATTTGAAGAGGTGTTATTTTCCTCTTTTCTTCCCAAGTCAGAGCGCCTGGAGTAATGTCAAGGCTGTAAATAAGTCCAGAATGATTGGGGTTCAATAGCATAAAACTTATGGCCCTTGTTTTACACTCTAGGATTCGGCACCAAGGAGGTACAGATCCTCTTTTCTAATGGGTGCTGACCTGTCACAGCAGGGACAGAGGACAGAGAGTGCCAGAGCAGAGCAATTTAGCCATTCTGTCTACTGAGATACACATGATTATTTAAAGGTTTGCAAATGACAACTAGCCTTTCTCTGTGATCTGTTTCTGTTTTAAAGTAATCTACTCACATTATGGAGTCTTTTACATACAACATGACACAGAAATATGCAGACATTTATTTTTCAGCTGGATACATATGCATTCACAGAAACATTGTACACAATTTAAATATTTATATTTTGTCACAAATGCTGCTAGGATTTGTCTATGTGTAAGCCATTGTTCCTACTGTATCCTTTAGGAACAACAGCAGTTATCAAATGTACCAACTTGTTAACAAATAGTTGAGTCTTTAAAAAATTTACAGTATGGAATAAATATGTTTTCGTGGACTAATAATCCATTCCTTTTACCAGAAATCCTCAGTTTGATTCTACTGCATTATCCAGATACAAAACTGGTGGAAAAGAATCAAGCTGTATTGCCTGTGACCTAGAAACACAACAATGCAAAACAGTTTCATTTAAAAGCATTCTCCATTTTTACATCCATTGAAATATAACAAAACGAAAAGTTATTTGGTTAAGCTAGACTATTTTCCTCCATGAAAAGTTTGTTGTTTCATTCTACTTGTAGAATGTGAATATACTTAGTGATTCTTTGTGCATACCTGCCCCTGGATGAAAAATAATGATTTCTACCTGTTTGGAAAGCAAATTTATATTGAAGTAAGTATTCTAAATCTTCAGAACAGTATCAAAAGGTTATGAAAGAAATTTCAAAAACAACAACAAAAAAAACCCAACTAAATCAACAACTTTTATGAGTGAGAGTTACAACATGAAACACATTGAATCCAATTCAGGAAAAATACACCTAAGCAATTTATGTATTTACACTGTTCTCTTGATTTGGATAGTTATGATCAAAATGCCGTATTTTTTCTCCATCATCACCTTCTTTCATGGCATATCATAAGTTTATTGAATTATTTAGCCAAATCAGAGTCTAGAATGTAAGGAGTGAGATACTGATCAATATACCTTGTGTCTCATGGATTCTATTCCCTGTGTACAACTGCACATTCTTATTGGTAGAACTGATTACCTTGACTTCACCATTCTATTCTATTTTCAAGTTTAGCATTTGTCTTGTGTTTTATATGTAATGTTTCCTACTTATTCTTTAGTTTTGTCTTTACATAAACCATTGCCTTACATTATTTACTTCTTCAACTAGAGCAGATCTATTTTTTTCTGGCACCCAAGAACAGGAGATGAACCCCTGCTATTTTCATTTTACAGATGGAAAAATAAAGGAATCTGCCTGAAACCACAAAGTAAGCTGGTAGCATCGTATGGATTGCCTCCTAGCTGTATGATACATCCTCCAGTCCCTCAGTGATAATTTTATTTGAATGGTCACTGCCAAGCAACACTCCTGAGAGTAGGAAATTATGACCTGTTAGCTGTGACCACCAGACAAATCCAAAACTTACCTGAGCACAAGCAAAAGAGCATTCACATTGTTACAGATAGAGACCACCGTGAAAGGAATGTTTGTTGTATGTTGTAAATCATACACCCCTACAGGTTCAGAAATGCAAAATTTGAAATATGTATGAACTTGGTAATTTCCAGACAATTTTAATTAAAGTCAAGAGTGAAGCTGACCCCAATTTTTGCAGTTGCACTCAATGATTTGTCATAGATTTATACTTTTGGTTGTACAGCTTTAGTCTTAAGAGTTACAATCAAAAGATCCCAGTCTGGTATCTGTAATGCAGCCACTTCTAAAGACATTTTACAATACTCATATATTAAATGGTCTAAAAGACTGGGGGTTTGCTTGGTACCTTAGAGTTTGAACTGCAAATTATCTTAATTTTCTAAGGTGGAGATTTCTTACATACTTATGATAGCACTGAAAAAGGGAAAAGTGCAGGAACTTGACAGATAACAGTTTTAAGATCTTTTGCATATTGTTTCATCTTCATGCCTAATTTTCAAAGCCTGCAGATATTGAGATAAAGTCAAAGTGTCGATTTTCTTGTTTGTAAGTTTAATGTAAACTGTAATAGCTCAGTAATTGCTTCCAAGTAATATACAAAGTGTGCTCAAGCAACAAAATATTCACACTCATGAAGAATTACAATATTGATCTTTTGGGGTTGCTTTTTTCTTTTTCTTTCTATTTGGTTGGTTGTAGATTTTTCTGAGAGGAGCTGGACAAGTAATATTGTTAAATCACTGGTAAATATGCTGTTAGCAAATATTTTCTCTGTAAGCAACTCAAGGACAGAAAATTGTGCTGCAGTGGAATTAGTGGATATTTTCAATTGGTTTCAAGTGTGCCTTGGTTTTATCCCAGGAATTTAAAATCTGCTTAAAACACCTTGAGATTAAATTTATTTAATTCTTCAAACACTCATACAGCTTCCTGTACAATTGATGGAAGCATAGGGATTAGAGACTTTTATCTTTTCCTGATTCATTTTTGGAATTACCTTAGGCTGATTAAGTTCTTAGATATTTCAGCTAAGGGCCTGAAGATACCTTTTCCATGAAAGTGACTCAATTTACCCTTAGGAGCAGAAAAGATAAAGGAGACTTGTAGATTGTCAAAGGGAGGAAAGCATTTCAGTTGCTTGTTTGAAGCTTGTCTTAGAATCCTTGGAGTACTTTTGTTACTTCAAAAACCATAAACTTTAAAAAAATTAAACTTTAAGGAGTCTATATTTTGTAGTTAATATTTTGTTCACATGCCAGCTGATGGCTGGGCATGTGGATATGGAGCTGTAGAGGAGTGTTGGAGTGCCAGCTGATAAAAGTGTGCTTTAAAGAAAAGAAACCATGTTAACTGTGATGTGATACTTGTGTAAACAGACTGAGTGGCCACTTGGAGAGGCATTCTGGATTGAAAACACGTTTGCTAGGATAAATTTGACTGAATATGTAACATTTGCTTCTTTGTGTAACAGTAGGCAATTAATTTCACTTAAGTCTCAAATAGACTATGGTGTAGCTAACAGCATGTGACTATTTATCCAACCTTGCTTTGTAAGAAAAAAAAAATCATACTTTCATTCTTTTTCCAAACCTGTGTGTGTGGCTGTGAGTGAGAATATATCTTTGTTTTTCATAAATAAACTTCTGAAATCTCAGTTCATTAGATAAGACTCTCTCTGGAAACCTGCATACCACAAGCTATGATGGTATGCCAGAGATTATCTCTACAGATGAAATTAAACAGATCCTGAAATACTTTATATTTTATTGCTGTGGTATAGGAAGGTCTTAAAGTCCAAAGACAAACTGCCATGCAATTTGCTTTAAATTGTGCTGATTTCGCTATGAAACCTCCACTGATGCCACAGTTATGATCTTGCAGTGATTTGAATCCTGCAGCATCTGTATTTCCTTATCTGTGGAGGAAAAGTGAAAGAGGAAAAGGAGTTAATTCAATGGATTATTTTACCCATCCTTCTCTGAGAAGACTTTATCTACAGATAGGCCATTGAATTATTTCTGTGTTCTTTTACTTTGCATGACAGAGAGAAAGCATAGACTTGTATGCATACATGGGAATCATTTCAATTTAAATAACTGAAAAATTAGATATAATTTTTTTTTTGATATTTGAAAGAAAATAAGTGTATCAAAACAGAAATTCATATGTCTTTGGGCATATAATTTATATATCCTTTATAAAAATATACTTTCTATATCCTTTAAGTATTCACTTTTCATTAAGCAAAGATGAACCAATACCCAAGATCTTAAATATTAAAGACAAACTTCAAATTATTATGGTAGGAAAAATTAATCTTCCCCAATAACTTCACTACTGCCTGGCACTGATTTTCTGCCCCCTAATGAATAGCTGATAGAGCCTTCAGCTCTCTGCTTGTACCATTTGCCTAGGGACCTATCATCATTAAAGTTATCATTTTATTGGAATTGAGGAGGATGTGAGAATCAGAGGAATCTGCAAGCTGCACTCAGAATGAATCTTTAAATCAATTATGAGCAGTGGCTGCAGGACTACTGGATAATCAGTCCTGAAGACAATCTGCTCATTAATATACTACATACATGGAAATGTAAAATAGTAATTCATCTTTTTAAAATATAAAGTTAGATAAATTATACTTCCTTATTAAAACAAGCAAATTATACCCCCCAAAAAAAACAAACAAAAAAAAAATAACCCAATCCCCAAAGAGCTATTGAACTTGTTTGAAGAAGGGAAAAATTCCTAAGAACAATCTTGCTGTCTGTAGCAAGACCTGAAAGCTCAAAATACATACAGTACAACTTATTTCATATTCAGAAAGGTAAACCTAGAAATAAAAATTATTTAAATAATATATTGCTATATATGCTTTTCAGGTCCAGACAAGTTTTATCAGACTTTTATTTGCATTTTCAGAAAAGACCATGAATAATCAAAAATACAAGCACATTTCAAGGAGAAACAAAAACTGAAGGTCCTAGTACACATGTTTACAATTATAGTTTTCTGAAAATACAGCTCAGATTTCAGTATAACAACAATAGGAATGAGAGATGTTTTCACTGGATAACAGCACAGTCAGGACAAGATGCAGCTGAGTAACTTTTGAAGATGGGCTATCTCAAGGAATTATAAATGATGAGCAGTAAAAATGATTAGTATCAAATCTCAATGCCATTTTGTGATTTTACTGGGTTAATACTGTATTTTCTGATTTCTTTTTGACCTTATTTCAAAGGTTACAGTCAAAAAGTGAACTTTTTATTCTATTGTACAGCTGAAAGTTTTTGTTTTTTTCTTTTAAAACCCCTCTGTATTTTAAAGTGAACTCATAGGTAACTGATAACCCAGATGTCTTTTTTTGCATCCATTGTGTCTCTTCCAGTCAGGGATAGCACAGCAGTGGTTTGCATATTGCAGGTTCCCTCAGGGTGAGCTTTTCTACACCTGTGAAAACTAGCTGAGCTTTATTTCTTGCTAAACCTTGTCTCAAACTGCTGATAATATTTGTCCTTGTTAAAAAAGAGAAATTCCTCCCAGTGAACCTGTTCTAACAAACATCTGGTAGTTGAAAGACAGACTGTGATATCTTGAAATGTCAATAGTTTTGCAGAATCATCAGATATATTATGAACATTTTAAAAAATTAAATTTAAAGCTAGTTAAAAAATAAGAAGCTAGGCAAAAATAGAATTACAGATTGTGCCTTAAAAAGGACTATGAGTATTAGAAAGAGAGGGTTGAAGCCAAGATAAAATATAATACTTAAAGAAAGAACAAACATAAATTTAATAAAGTTAAAATGTATCAAACAAACCCTAGGACAATAAATGTAAGCCAACAAGATGAAAAATGAGAGAAGCTGTAGAATATGATTGTCTAAAAATACTATATGGAACAGATTTATTACAAGTAGATTTACATTAATCCCTGGGGAATGTTTTGCTTTTCATTTTTGCCAACGATTCCTAAAGTCAAGAAAAATGGAAGCAAGAAATTGTGGTTTCATCTCACTCATTTTTAGTTTTAGAAAAAAGTTTGTATTCTTCCTGAAAAAAAAAAAAAAAAAAAAAAAAAGGTTTCTGACAAAATGTAGATCCTGGAACTAGGCAGCATTAAGATGTAAAATACTGTAGATCAAGTTTTCCCAAAACATCCAGACTTCAGTAGTCAGAGAAGGTACTTTGATATAAGTATTGATATTTCAGGCAGTAGTAGTAAATACAAGGTTGATAGTTCTACTGTTATTGATAAGCAACACTAGCTTTAGCCAGAAATTGCATCATTCTTAGAACTGAAAAATCATAGAACAATTTAGGTTAGAAAAAGAGTTGGAGGTTCTCAGCCCTTTCTCTGCTCTAAATGCAAATAATTAAATCAAGATACTCTGAGCTGTGGTAGCTGAATCTTTTACACCTTTAAGGATAGACATTCTACAATTTCTCTGAGTAACCTGTTCCAATATTTGAGCCTCCTTGTGGTAGTTTTTTGGGGGTTTTTGGTTTTTTTGGTTTTTTTTTCTTAAATCAGTACTTTCCATGTTCCAATTACCACTGCAGTATTATGTGAGGAGTGGTCTCTGAAGTTGGCTCCATCCTAGACTATGTTTAGTCACTGTAAAATTCCATCATATAAATATGAAGGATCTATTTTGTTGCTTTTTCATCTTATTTTGTTTATTTGTTTGTTAAAGCAAAATAATTCAACATTACTGATATAGTGTTTAATTTTGACAAATTGCTACTTCTTAGGGGAAAAATATTTGATTCAAAAGATTATGACCAAATGTAATCAGCATTCAGTGTATCCTGTTTTGACTAGCAGTGGAATAAGAAAATATCTGAATGTCCATCAAACTGGTGATTTGATGTTCTGAGAACTCCTAAAGACTTTATATAAATTACTTCTTTCCTATTGAATTTAAGCAGGAAAAGCCTCCTGTTGAGTCACAACATCCAGAAATAACTTCTTTGTATTCTTAACTCCATTTCTCCAGAGAAGAGTTTAGGTGCAGCTGCATCCAGTCCTAGTCCTGCATTTGGTCAGCTATTTACTTCTAAATGATAATATGCACAAAATCAATCCTTATATCACTCAGCTAATATTTCAAAGTTTAGCACAATCTTTACCAAAGATCTGCTGCATCAAGGAACATGCCATCTTCGAGGAGTAACCTTCAAAGATGTCCTTACTCAAGGGGAGATCCTGGCATGCAGCCCAATGCCATGCAGGAGAGCTCAAGGGCTCTGGGCTGTCTGCTATTTATGGAGTGGGATGATGGATTTATATTCATATTAGCATATTAGCAAGGCATCTGGGCCACCATTCCTGACAGCCCTTGGCTCCCTTGTTGCCATCTGTCCCGCAGAATCCAGAGTGAACTGGAAGGAGCGTGATAACCCCGGCTGGCTCTGGTTGAAGCAGGCAGAGGGGTGTGGGGGCAGTGTCAGCCAGCGCCTGCCCGTCAGAGCACAGCAAGGCTGGGGCTCAGCACAGCTCCCTCATGCTGGCCGCAGAGTTCTGACTGTGGGGCTCCATGGACAGGCAAGGGAATGTCTGTTTGGCCTATTTCTGAGCAGAGGTTCAGCACTCTTCAGCATAGCTCTGGAGGGGCCTGATCAGCCCATTGAGGACTGAGCTGGAGCCTTTGGACACACAGGTGTGGCTGGAAGCCTCAGGTGAGGCTGCACAGGCCTGTTCAATCTTATTAGTGCCCTAACATCAGCCTTGAAATGCTAATGCATCATGATGACCAGTTTGCTATTTGTTTGAAACTACTTCAATTATGATAGACTTTGAATGAAGAAGACCCCTGAACTAGCTGAGAAAGTCAAAAGAATCTAATTACTCTTCTCCAGCCAAGCATACAACTGATATGAATCCCCTTATTACATAGCAAAAAATTTTGATCATTTCCATGCCTAATAAATTTGATAAAACCTATAGAAAGTGATTTTAGGTTGATAAACAATTGCAATTGTACTCTATGATCTTCACAGAAGAAAGTATGCACGAAATTCTAAACAAAATAAAAGCCAAATACATAATTTAATCTTTCTTTTCTCTACTTGGTTGCAAGACTAATCTCCAAGATCCTAGATAAGCACAATTTATTTTTTATGAAAAGAAGATAAGGTGATCTTAAAAGATTTATCAAAATCCAGAGGATTGAGGTATATGATCAGTTTAAACTGATCATGGGAGTCTTAAAAATAACTAACTAGGAGTTAAAAGTGTAGGGGTTTTTTAGCCAAGTGTGCACTTTTTGTTGCCTATGATTTTCCTAATTGTGATCACAATCTAAACTTTTTGTCCTTAAGCCTTCAGAAGTCCTTTGAATAAAATAAAATTTTATTCAGTAGAAAAATGTACATAGAGGCAAGCTAATATGTTTGACAATGTTTAAAAAAAATAAAGGCAGGTGACTCCTTGGAGTGGAAAAGTAAGTTTGCAGAACTGCTTTAACAAGAATTCAATTTTATTTTTTTTACAAGGAGTAAATAGCAAAATGTCTCTTGACTTATTATTTTGGGGGGAAGGTTAATTAGATTGGGGAGATTATAAGTGAGGGAAGATCTTTTTACAGAGAAAAGATATTTTTGTGTTCTACATTTACAGACAGAATCACTTGTAGGACAGAGATGAGAAAGTAACTGACTTCAGAAAAAGTTAATTTACTGGTACTGACATGGACTGTTAAAGCTGTTTAAAGCAGCTGAGCATGAAGGCAAAATTGGAACATGTTCAAAAGAAGAGAGAAATGAAAGAATGAGAAGAAATCTGAAGTATTTCCATTTGGGAAAACAGAGTGATATCTGACAGGTCGTAATTTAGTTAATAGTGACAACTTGTCAAACTGACCAAAAACGATGTGGATGCCGTTTGATTCCAAAGTAGATGGCATTAATAAGATACATAATCTTGCTGAGTTGAGCACACAGAGGAACACAGTAGCAGATATCAGCTGTTATCCTCTAAGTTTCTCTCTCTTCTGGTACTACTATATGCAACAGCTTCTTGAACTTTTCTGTGTTATTGTATCAAATATTTATATTTTTTAAATATTTAGGAAAGGTGTATAATTCAAGAGCTAGAATTAATCATCAGTAATAATGGGAACTAGTAGATGACAACTGTCATGGTAAAACTAGAATTCTAAAAATGTTTAAAATTTCCAGCAGGAACTTCTGAAGAAAAGAGTACAGTCTGAACCTAAAGAAATGGCATTGAGACACGGACATATTAAAATTAGGATTGTTTCAACTAAAGCCTAATTTTGTCAATTATCATTATTCAAAGGGTGTTTTTTGTCCAAGTGCATTAGTTATCTGAAGAAGAGAATTAGCTTTGGAGATACAGGTACTTTATCATTGACTAAGCAGATACCAACTTTAAGATACATAAACATTAAATGAAATAAATATGATACTCGGTGATTTTCCCTATTTAAACAGGAAATCAATGAAGTGGCTGAAAAGGGGCAGTTACCTTTTTCATGTGTTTTGGCACAGAATACATAATTGAGTTTGCTTTTTATTTGCAGTAATACCTGTGCATTCAAATCTTGACTGGTTCATAGAATGATAGCATTCTTGAACTGTCACAAACATGAAATTATTTATATGAAATATACAGATGTATATTTTTGCATATGAAATATAAAAAAATGACAATTCAGTCTCTCTGTCTGCAAGTCAATGTAAAAGTTTTCACAAACATCAGATTAACAAGCAATCCTGTATATTTTAAGTAGCTATAGATAGACCTGGAAGAGATGTACACAGTTGTGACTGGATGTATCAAGCATTTAAAGATAACAAAAGTTTTAAACTCAATTGAAATATTTTTGCAAGCTCCATAATTTTTTTTTGTTGTTGTTATTATTATTCATTTGGCTTTCCTCTACACTTTTTAATCTGTCCAAGAGAACTAATGCTAAAATAAGATAAGAAAAGCTATTTTCACTGCTTCTTAAACCAGCTGGCACCAGAAGAAAAGTCTCGCCTCTCAAGCTTTCAAGACTCAATTTTTGTGAACCTCAGGGATTTAGACAGCTCAGATAGCTCAGCTTAGTCACAGAATCACAGATTATTGTGTGTTGAAAGGGACCCACAAGGATCATTGAATCCAAATCTTGAGGGAATGGCCCATGTAGGGGTCAAAACCACAACCTTGACATTACAAACACTATGTATGCATGTGAATTTAAATCAAAGCCTTTAACCTTGTAAAATTTTTATTACAAACTCCTGTTTATATTTGTAAATCCATTTTCAACAAGCAGGTGTTGCTTTCCTTTCCTCTTAAAGTTTTGTTAAAAATTAAAATAATATAAGTTTTGCTAAAAAAATCAATTTATATGCCAACTAGAAGCTCAGATAACTTTAGTAATAAAGAGAAAATTTTGAGTAAAGAGCTTTTCCTGCCCAGCTAATAGACAGAAAAAAAAATTTGCATGTATACAAAAGTTAAAAAAAAAAAAAAAAGTATTGAAGTATTATAAAAGAGCTCAGAGTGATCTTTCTCAAAACAAATGTAGTTTATAAACAAAACCTCAATACAGCTGTTATCATAAGGTATTTTTATTAGACCACATAGAAAACACAGTTCATAAACCTTGGGTAGATTTTTTAAAAAGAGTTTAGAAATTGGATGAAAGCATGTACAAGTTAATGTCAGGAATTTCATGATCACACCATTCTCTAAAACTAGAATATTACTAAAAATGGTTCCTTCCATCAGTTCTTTTTGAAGGTAGTTTATACAATGATTAACTTATAAAAAGACAGAATCTGTCTCAAATTCTCAATACAAGTACCTTCTTGTAGATAATGAGACATAATGGTCAGCGATGCCTAGGTTAAACTTTCTGGTCATATCTGACAGATCTCTGTAGAAGGAAAGCAATTAAAGACACTAGCAGTTGGGTAGATTAATCTAGATTTTAAAAGAAAATACAAATAATTCTGGAAATTGTGAATAGAAGCCGATTTTTTTAAACTCTGTTTCAACACCAGGAAATCTTGATATCCAAACCTGTTGATCATCTTTTACCTTGGAATACAAACATGAGCTCAGAGCATAAGAGGAGTTCAGAAGGTGAGTGATATATAAAAATGTTGGGTTGTTTTTTGTTTTTTTTTTTAATCCTAGATTCATATATTTTGATAGACATCTGCTATTATATATATGTTGTAATTTTAGTAACTCAATTTCATTCTTACTTCTATTCTTCTTTGAAATACACAGTGATAAACATTCACTCAAAAAATACTTGAACTGATAATTGAGTGTGGTTATATTTGGTTGCTTTTTTTAAAAAGAAGTCCACGTCAATTAAAGAAATATTGAAGAAACCTTGGGTTTCTCATAGTAAGTGACAGGCCTGAAATCCTTCAGAGGTAATGTCTCTCATCCATAAATCTGCAACAAACACAATCCCCTCTTGATCCACAGATAAGATCATAGTTCTTGAAGGCTGCTTCTGTTCAAGAATTTTATTTTAGGATCAGTTTAAAGACTATGACAAATGTTAGGTTTTTTTAATATTTGCGGTGCTTATAGTATTTAAATTGCTCTTAAGGTTTCTGAAAGTGTATGAAACTTGTGTAGTTTTTTTCATAGCAGTTTTCATCATGAGTTGTATGTAGGTACCATAAACTTCAAATCAGCTTGTTAGGAAAGCAATCAACCTTTAAGAATATATTTCACAACAGTGTGTATAAATCATTATTCTTGAGTCTTACAGAGAAATATTATGTAAGTTTAGTGAATCTAAAAAGCTTATGGATTGATCCACATCATTAACTTCAAATGCTTTATTGAGATACTTAGGTTGCCCTTGACTTCTTAGTAAAAAGGGATCAGTACTCTGGGAGATGATCAAGCACAGATAAAATCTAAACCTCTTTCCAAATGAATTTATCTCTCTCCATTGCTGGATGCTCCTCTTTCTAATGACACAGGTAATTGTGGGATCCTCTTGTAAACTGGATGTTTTATAAATTGGATGTTACCAATATATAATACAAAGATATTCACTGGTTAGCAAAATAAACAGCTATTTGAATGTTTTTTGAATGACTGAGAAATTAATTCTCAGAACACTAGATGAAGCCAGAAGATAAAGAATACTTTTCCAAGGTCAATTGCAAAGAAAAAATTACTATTCAATGAACAAGAAAATTTAACACAGATTTTCACTTATAAAAGACAACAATGAATTATCTGAAATGGAAATGTTTCCTAGTTTTACATGATAAAATATGTCATTTTTACAAAGATTTCTTTGTAAAGGGCACACTGCTGGTTCATGGACAGCTTGTGGTACAGCAGGATTCCCAGATCCTTCTCCACAGTGCTGCTTTCCAGCAGATCAGCCCCCAGACTGTGCTGGAGCTTGAGTTATTCCGTCTCAGAGCAGGACCCTGCATTTGCCTTTGTTGAACTTGAGACATTTCTTCTTTGCCCATCTCTCCAGCCTGCTGAGGTCCTCCTGAAGGGCTGCACAGCCCTTTGGGATATTAGCCAATATCTTCCCAGCTTCCTGTCACCAGCAAAATTGCTGAGGAAGCATCTGCTCCTTCATCCAAACCACTGATGAGCAAGTTCAACAATTCTGTTGTATTGAATGCTGGGGAACACCACTACTGACCAGCATCCAACTCAACCCCGTGCCACTGATTACAACCCTCTGGGATCTGCTGTTCAGCCAGTTCTCAATCCACTCACTCTTCACACATCCAGTCCTCCTGAGCTTGCCTACAAGGATGTGAGAAACTGTGATGAAAGCTTTTGTTGAGGTGGGAGTAGACAATACTCACTTTTCTCCCTTTTCCATCCAGATAGTTTTTCAATTGTAGAAGCCAATCAGGTTGGTCAAACATGATTTACCTTTAGCAAATCTATGCAGGGTAAGAAAACAGTAGGCCAAATCCATAGAAAAGATGCCAATCATGTATGGAATCTGCCATCAGACTACCCTTTTCAATTTCCTTGCAACTTTGATTGTCTCATTTCTTGCCCTTCTACTACTGTGGATTCTCAATACATCTGAAATATAAGACACATTTCTCTCCAAACCGGCTATTCCAGCCTGCACAACCTGCATGGCATATCAGCTCTTCATTGCCTCTCCATGCTGCCCATAACTTGTGGTATTATCAATTCTGTCATGTCAGAAACAAGTGGTGCATCTCAAGAAAGAGGCCAATGCACTCCATAGAGGTTTTGTTTTTATCTGTCAAGGGAATTGGAAATAAACAGGATTAGCTGAACTGTCTCAGTGGATGAACTAACATGGTTCCATTTATTCCACTGATTTCCTGCCAAAGGACTGCACCCTGATAGATGAGAAGGGAATAAAGCCCTTGCTGAAGACGCAGAAAGATGGGGCATGTGGATGGTGGGAAGATCATTATACTGAGGATAACACAAAAAAAGGTAAGAACAACTGCACTAAAAAAATCTACAAATAGCTTTCTGTGGGACACCAGCTCACACAGTACTGAAATGATATTGAGACACCATTATTGAATTTAGCCTTTCATTTTTCATCTCTCCAGACTATGAATTTTTAGTAATAAAATTTTGGGAATAAAATTTTTGGTGCTGGACATTTAATACATCTGATTCTTTTCCACAGCAACAATTGTTCAAAGAACCTAAAATATATTCCCTTTTCTCAAATGAACTTTGAGGATAAATTTATTAATGTATATGAAAAACACAGAATATACAGAGTTGGAACCCATATAAATAGTTTAGGAGAATCTGATTGTTTTATTCTCTGCTTTGATAGTGCAGCTGTAAAGTGTATAGCTCTAATTCTAAGCTTGCTCACATTCTCATAAATCAGCCTACTTTCACAGCCATGTAGTTACTGGTGCAAATGAAGATTGGAATTAGGTGTTACCAGCTAAATAATCAGCTACTATAAACTGCTGTGGATCAATTCCATTCACCAGACACAAGTAAAATCCCACAGTTTATAACAGACAAAAAAAGTGTCCTTAATCATCTTTTCTTTTAAATCACAGGTACTAAAAACTCTTATTGATATTCTCCCCTTTCCCATACTTAACCTTGATTTTATGGTATGGTGCACAGTTTATGTCATGACCAGAAGTTATGCCAACATGCACTTTTTCTTTCCATATTAAATAATATTACATAGGTAAAGAACTGATTCCTTTTGAATCACAAATATAAGATAACCTGAGAAGCATCACTACAGTGACAAGTAGTGATTTAAAGTTTGTTTTTTTCAGTCAGTAGGAGTATTCCATTGATTTTGCATTAATTTTGCACCATGTCATAACATGAAAAATCTAGGAGTTCAATCTGATTGCACACACTTTGAAAAGCCAATAAAGTGTAGAGTAAAAGTAATATTTACTATGTATGTGGTGGCAGCAAGGACTGGCAGTGGCTTTGATGGAATCTTGATAATAATATGAAAAAAGATTATTTCTGTCTGTAATCTTACATAGAATAGTACCTCTCTATTGATAATTTTATTATTGCTTAATGGAAAACTCGACATTGAGACATGAAAAATATACTCAACTGACTTAAGATAAATATCTTATAATTTAAACTTGAATTTCCTTATTTTGCAACAACATGGGTGGTCATTTGTAAAACATATACTTTCCAGTGAATGTGATCTTCATAGATATTGCATTCTGTGGCACTACTGTTTTTTTTTTTTCTGGTTAGACCATGTCTGTAAAGAGCATTTTGGTGGTACTTTAGAAAACAAAAAAGCAAATAAATCAGTGAAGTGGCAACAACTTGTCCATCAGAAATAATAATAGAATCAGAATAGAAGCAGTATTTCTGCCTAATTACAATAGGTATATCATGCTCCAGTCTCCATCTGTTGGAAATATATAAAGACTTTTAGTTTATGGTTTTTACCTTTAATTCTTCGACAATATACTATGAGTAAGATATTTCAGAATACCATGAAATGCAAATAATAATAATTTTAAATTAATTCATTAAGGTGGAAGGTATTCAGTGTAAAAAGCTTTTAGTATTCAGAATATTAAGGAAGCTAAAATTCATTACAGTCAAAAATTTTTAAAAAATTGTTTTATTTTTGATGTCTACCTGGGAAAACTGAAAAATCAAGGTGATGAGCTTCAAGATTGTCCTTTCAGTAAAATTGTCCTTAACACTCCTCAGCATTTCAATGCATGAAAAAAATGTACCTCTCTTTTCTCTATCCCATGCCTTTACTGCTTTCTTCACTACATTACAGTAGAAATTGAAGTAATATATTTGAGTTCTTTCACACAAAGGAAGACATTGTATTCACACCTCTGTGAAAACTGAAAATGGGAAGAGTGGGTAGTGATCATCAGACAATTTTATTAAAATAAAGCTAATATTTTATATATATTTTGAAAAAACTAGAATTTTTCAAGTTTCTGAAAGAAATGATGAAACTAATAATAGTTCTAATTTGTGCACATTCAAATGCAAATATTTTCTCTATGCCTTGTTGCATATTCAATATGAGATTTTTTTCCCTATCTGTATCTAGCCTTTCTGTGTGGGCCAGTATCTTATGACTACTTTCATGTAGTGGTTTCAATATGCTGATTCATTTTGTATCTTGTCGTGCTACTTAATTCCCTCTGTTTTTATAGATCCTAGACAACCAAGACATCTGGATTTCACATTGCATGTCAGTTATAAGAATCTTGTCACATTTTGTTGTTCAAAGTGTTTATGTCATGTATTTTTCTCTCTTTAGCAGAGTTTTAAAAATTCTTACCTTTCAAATAATGTTCAGACCTTCAATACAGTAATATCAATGTTAATAAACAATCTGCTTAATTTTTTGAATGTTGCGTGTCCTAGACCTTCTACATTTCTGAGCATCAATAATTTAAGCCACAGGAGACATTATAAAAGAGTTCTACTCTCAATAGATGAAACTTGACATTTGTTGTGCATTGCCATTTTAGTCATTCTGTAACTGCCAACCCACAAATACAACTATTCCACTGACCGGAGGGAGGCTACAGATGTCTGTCTTGTGTGTAGACAGCTAGGCATGTGTATGGATTAAGTTGAACCTGAATTCCATATCAATCACAAAACAGAAATTATTTACTCACGCAGTTTGGTTTCCCAAAGCCAGTATTATTGGGATTTATTCTCAAACAAGACAGTAAATAAAATCAGACAACGAAAGCAAGCTAATTGCAAAAATGAAACTAAAAAAACTGCTGAAATTAGTATCTACCCAGGATAGATTAGGCTTCATTTTTCCACACTGGCATCTTCTTTGGAATTAACAATTTTGGAAGACAGTATGTCCTGTAACAGAAAATTCATAGCAAAATAGGCTATTTTTGTAGGAATAATGCATCATTCCTAACAGAGGTTATTTCCAAGGCAGCATACATCTTCACCAGTTAACAGAAACAACTGGCAGATTAAAAAAAATGCTGGTCTCTGGTCCCTGTTGAAAGAATCATCTTTCACAGAGATATTTTCAGTGAATAACAAGCCAGAATAAACAGGTAAAAGCAAAAGTTTAAAAAAGAAGCAAAATGTATGAAAATATTATTAAAGAGATTACCTGATGTAATTTAGAGATAAAGAAAGACCAAAAAACCCCCAAAAAACTAAAAAATAAAAACAAAACAAAACAGAAAACCCATCCAGAAAACTTTAGAAAGTGTGAAAGTACAAAAACTAAGGAACTAAGGGATGAAAATAATTAGTATCTGAAAGAGGGAATATTTTTTTATGAAGGTTGCATATCAGTTAGTAGTTTCTACAAAGATTGTTCAACTATACTTTGGAAGACAAATGATGAAAACAAATGTATTCAGATGTATTAAAAGAAATATGCAAAGTCAACATTCTGGCACTTCATAATCTTTACATGACTCATGTGCCCACAGAAAAACAAGAAGATGAAAACCACACTACAAAATCTTCCCAGTTGGTAGAGAAGATGTCTCACTTAGAAAATGTTTAATCTCAGAAATTTTAGATTTTATTACTAAATCTAGAACTGAGAGGAGCATGTTGCTCAATCATGAAAAGCAGTGATTGTTTAATGATGTTTTGAATTCATAAAGGGAAAAAAAGCCTTTTCAAGTGGATTTGAAGAACAGGGTGGAATGAATGCATTTGGGAAAGACAGATACACATAAGAAATGCGTGGCTGTTCCATGTCTGTTTCTCACTGTTGGTTCCATTCACAAAGGAGTGAGCCTTCAGGCATTCAAATGCTTTGCTGTAATTATTCCTGAATGTTTGGTATTTATGAAAAATGCAATTTACTCTAGGGGATGCTTCACTAGCTTCACTACAAAGGCAAGCCACAACAGTACAGTCAAACATTGCTATAATTATCAGCCTATCACTGGTTCTTGTTTGTCACACATTAATCCTTCCTTAAAAAAAAAACTTGCTCAAGGCTGAAATTTAGCATCAAGACCAAACTGGGAAATTTTCCCCACATTGAAGAAAGCTGATCTTATTTGAATATTCAAGGACAAGCTCAGAACTCTCTCTTTGAAGACGAACACTAGATCCAGCCCACACTAACATTTAATGTTAGTGCTTCAATACATCCACTCTGATATAATGCCCAATAGTTAAGAGGCAAAGTACTTGTGTAGTTGCTTCAGAAAACACCACAGAAAATGAGTTTCATCATTAATAATACAAGCCTAGACAGTAAGCAGCCTTCTCATGGAAAGCCTAAAGCCTCCTCAAGAATTACATAAGCTGCTGTTGTAACAATGTGATGGAGGGAAGGAGACAGACCCATGTGTAAGCAGCAAATGTGTTAGGTTTGGCAAAGGTCTGCATGCCTTTTGGTGGGTATTATTCTTTGATTTGCATGGAGGAGCTTCATGAAGATAACTCAATATCACACAAATCTAAAGGGAGCCAGCAGTGTAACACTGGAGTTACATCACAGAATCACAAAAAATTTTTCTGACAGTTTTTACTTACATAAACAAATTTTTATCTGAAGATTCACATAAGAAATTTGCTCAGCTATTCCTGCTCCAAGACTGTAAGTCTTCTTTTACTCAACAGAGATTAAAGCAAGTTGACGAAATTTGTTTCTTGCATGATGTAATTAACATCGAGTACTAGTGACTTCATAGATTTTTTTCCTTTCTTTTTTAACACTGGGGAAATAAAATATTGATTTGCAGGGAGGGATGGCTATTAAGCATTGCAATTACTTTACACAGTAGCTCAGTTTAACAGATGGAAGAAGTTTAGTCCCACATGCTAGAATCTAAAACCTTAAGAGTAAAGGGAAAAGTCCTTTAGTAGGAACATTTTGGTAATTCAAATGAAGATAGTTCACAGAGGTCTCCTTGTAAACTCCCTGTTTGTCTTGTGTGGTTTACACCACTGAATTCAATGCCTTAGAACTTTAAAGATCAAATATAACTGGTAGGCCTTAGATAAAAGAATCTTCTTTTGAAGATGATTCTGTCAGCTCATCTAGATTGTACTTGAGATGCCTGAAAGGATCTTGCCACTGGAGGGGAAGGAGTGAACACCATGGAGCCGTCCCTTCTTGGTGGTGCCAGGCCATAGGACAAGAGCCCCAGGCAGAAGCTGGGACCACCAAGGCCACCCCTCCCTCAGTAAGCCTCTGACTGGAACTTTGCCTAAAGGAACTTGAGATAATAGATTATCTCAAGACTGGGGAGAAGTAAACAATGCTGAGAGAAGAATGTATCCTCAAGAAAACCAAACATAGCAGCTGTCCTGAAAATCATCTCTGGCAGGGTTGAAGGTGGGGGAGGCCAGAGCCCAGAGGCTCATCTGCTGAGGCCAGGTTTGCACAGACTCCCCCACAACAAAGGGGAGGAGGAGAGGTTTGGGGGGTGGTGTAACCCCTCACCAAAGGCAATGACCATCCACCCTCCCTCACACAAACTGCTCAATTGCAAAGCCCCCGCCCAGGGAGGCCACACCAGGGGACATTCACACGGGGGCAGCTGAGGAGGTGTCATTACCCATCAAAGACCCCAAATGATCCCCAGGCTCATTGCTGAGGCCCTGCAGCAGAGCACTGCACGGGATGCAAAGTGATGCAGCACACCCAGAGGCTGCTGCAAGAGACTGTGTCCAGCTTAGCCCTCCCCAGAAGAGGCACCTGGGCATTCCCAGCTGGCCCAAACATATAATATTCCATTGAAATATGTGTTTTGCAGGACCATCATCACCAAGAAGACCAGGGAAGAGGATCAATGGAATGTCACTAGGGTCCACAAAATACTGATTTTTTCTACTTAATCTATCTTGCTATCATTCTCTTTCTCTCCCACCCTCCCATGTTCTATTTCTTTCTCTACCTCACATTTAGTGTTACATAAAATCTATACTATTGACTTTGGAATATGGTCTCATTTGCACCTTAATTCAGGCAGATCCTTGTTTCTTACAATTTTCATAACCAGATCATAACAACATCTCAGCAAACACATTTAAACAGAGGCAATAGAAATTTAAAAAAAATGAAGGTTCAAAAGGTGTTAAGCTCCAAATCAGTTTAAACTGAACATGCTGTGTAGGGAACAAAAAATGGCTAACAGTATGGCACCTAATTTTAGACACAGGGCTTTTGAGTTTTCAGTCCATTTCCAAATAATTAATACATACTTTGCTTATATATATCTAGTCCTAACATTCAAGAAGCTAAAAAGCTCTATTTTCCTTGAATAGAAGCTCTTACCAAAACGTCATTTTTTTTGAGATTCCACAGTTTGCATCAATTTTACTTTTAACCTGCTTTGTAGAGTGGGTTTCCTTCCTCCTGACAGCTGTTAGAGATGCAAAAGACTGTTTTGCTGTATCAATAAGTTGAGTTAAGGACAGATTGTGAACTTATTCTTTTGGCTGTAAATCTGGTTGTTTGCTACCTTTAGACTTCATCCAAACCCCTTGGGGGCTATTTCCTAGGCAGCCATTCACTGAATTATAAACAGCCAGTATATATTTATCTTAATGGTCTACTTTTGCACACAGCCTTTCAACCTCCTTTTTGTAATCACATGTTAGAAGCTCAAAAGTAAAATCATTCTATGACTTTTCTCCTGCTAAACCAAGAAAAAAAAATTCCCAAGTATATCCATCTTATACAACTGTACTGACCTAAGCTGTATTAATTATATAGAGTAACACAATTAAAATCTGCCAAAATATAGCCCTATTTTTTTCTTCTTCTTCTTTTTTGCTATTATTTGACAAAAGACTCTTCAGTTGCTGCACTGGAACTGGAGAAGATGGAGTGAATTTTCTTCACAGCAGCAGCATGTTGTCTCTTTAATTTGTGATTAAACCAGTGTTGATAATGTGCTAGCATTTTGGCTATGGCTAACAGTTCAACACAATATTGAGATTTTCTGTTTTTCCACTCTGACCCTACAATATTTGGGGAGAACATGAGACTGGGAGGAGACTCAAGTAGGACACGTGACCCCAACTGTCCAAAGGGATATTATATTCCACATCATGTCACTCTCAGCAATAAAGACTGGGGGAAAAGAGGAAGAATGGGAGATATTCAGAGCAATGCTATTTGTCTCCCCAGGAAGATCTCATGTATGCTGAGGCCCTGCTTTACAGGAGGTGATTGAAAAGTGCCCATGGGTGGGAAGGACTGAATGAGTTCCTAATTTTACTTTGCTTGTGCATGCAGTTTTGCTTCACATTTTCAACTGTCTTTATCCTGACCTATTTTCATTTTTGCTCTTCTGATTCTTCTGCTCTTCTTTTTGCTCTTCATTCTTGTTCTTCTGACCCATCCTGCTAGAGAGGAGTGACAGAATGGGAATGATAAGGATAGTTGCTATCAGGAGTCGCAGTTACTTTGTACAATCTGTATAATTTTATTGCCGCAGAAGATGAGTTTTGAAGCACATATTTTCAGTAATACATCTTGTCTGAAAACAAGTACAGTGATCAGAACACAGAGTTCTTTCATTGTATTAAGCCCTTATCCTAGCTCTAGTTCCCTAGCTCTGACCTGGCATTTATTTTAAAAATACAACATTGTATTTCAGCAGCACATTAAGTTTTATAAATCAGAAGACACGTAACCAAAATACATATTAAGTCATATAATCAATATTGCTTATATAAATTTGTAGCTAACAAATTTAGCACTGTCTTCTTTAAATATTAATTTAATAGTTTGCAGAAAACATTCTGTTGCTGTGGTATTAATAAGAGAAAGCCAGTTGAACACATGTTTTGTAGGTGTCTGAAAACTTCCAAATGCTTCAGTCACAAATTGTGTGTTTAAATGAGCATTGCCCTCAGACTGTCTCCAACTAGAATATTAAGCATGATACCTACAACTCTAGTAGATTTAGATGTGGGAAAGAAGTGATTTTCTACTCATAAAAGGATTTACTGTTACTCATCTGGAAGTTTGAAGGTGTCAAAACAGTCCATTTCAACAGTCTGATATTTTGTCTTTCAGAATAGATTAAGTTGGTCTTCTCCCTTGCACGCTTTTGGTCATTGCCTTCAAATTCATTAATTTTTATTCTCAACAAAACTAAAATTGTTTCAATAATGAGTGACGTGTTCTGTACAGCATTCCTCTTGGCCCATGCTTCAAGTTCAGGGCTGAGTACTCAGCAAGTCTCAAGATGAATGCAGTATGTTCACTTACATACAAACCTACCATATGGTCCCTTTAGCTAAGGCTCGTTCATCCAAAGCTGCCCTTTGGATGCAGTTACTAACTTTTTATCCACTCCATTAACTGTGGGTTTATGTATTTCCCTCTCCATCTATAATTATCTGAATAGCAGTATGATCTAGCATTTTAGACCAGCATCACAAGGGACTAAGAAACTCATAAAATTAGTGGTTTTGCTTTGATGTTATGAACCTAGTTATAGGCAGGATAATTGCTCTGAAGCCACTGTTGTATTTGATATCAGTGCCATACAAAAGTGGTCTGCATATCCCCAAATTGACAAATCAAATGGATGTCTCACAGGGTGAAATTATATCAGCTATCTACAGCTTCTATGAACTCGGAACATAAAAAACATGTCCCTCCTATGTCAATTTGTAAATGAAAATCAGCTTTTTTTGTTCCTTCTACCAGGGATTTTTGATAAGGCATTTTGAAATAGTAAGGCACAGGACCCATTTTAGATGCTAAAAATGATGCTGGATAGCACTAGACATCATGTTATATGTCCACATTTGAGACTCACACCCGAGGCTTCTTTTATTCAGTATAGAGAATTAGGCAAACTGAAGAGCAATTCTCATCAGGATTTTGAAGAAATAGATCACAACCTGAAAGCTGTCATTTTTCTCAGTTGACCACACAGGGAATTGGGCTGAGTAGCTCAGATGCATACATTATTAACATCTACAGCTGGTCAGAGGTAACAAATTCAGTAACTTTTGCATCATCTGAGAAGTAGCTACCCATGCTGTATCTAAATCATGCCAGAGGTCCAAAAATTTCCCAGATGATCTAAGCAGGCCAGTGCAAATGCTGCACAGATTGCTGCCCAAGTGTAGAGCCACATGAGTGCAATGGCATCTATCCTTGGCTCAGAAGATTTTAACTGCTTCCATGCTGTGTTGAGCCCTTTCCAGTGACAGGAGCTCTTCCAGCTGTCTTCACACCATGCCCTCTGTCATATCTGAAGGGCTTATTGGTTTAGATGCTGGATACAGCTTCAGACCCAAAGTGGCTCCATGCATTTGGACAGCATAGCATTTTTCATAAAGCAAAAGGGACTGTTCATGAGGCTGATCCTGACCAAGTTAGCTCAGTGTGGAAACCATAGCACTAATTCTGTTTTCAAAACTCTGTGAGGCTCCAATTAGCATTGGTAACAGTTGGCTGACTGCATTGTGATGGCATGAGTGGAAGGAATAAGCTCATGCTGAACTCTGTGCTGTCAGGACTCAACTGCATCTGGTACATGGGCTGGTTCAGGTGTCTCTTCATTCCACTGAAAGCTGTGCTGTAAACACACTCAGTGGGTATATAGATGCTAGTATTTCACAAAGCACTGTGTCAAATGGCTTTCCAAAATCCAGGTGCAAAGCACATAAAATACAATATTTAATTCTCCCATGAATTTCATGTGCTATGAGTTATATTTCTTGTTTGCAGATTGCATAAAATTATTTTATAGGTTAGTTAATCAAAACAGTATATATGCATCTTCGTATCATCAGGTTTTTACCAGCCTCTATGCATGATATAATTTAAACTGATGTGTCCCTTTAATATATCTTTCTGTTTTTTTCTCAATTTATAGCTGATGTGCTTGGAATGGCTAAAAAATGTGGATTTTTGCATTCATCTATCTTTCTTTTTATTTTAGTTTCTCTTAGTCAAAAAAGAGGGGTTTTTTATTCATCACAAAAAAAATAACAAGTATTCCTCGGAGTGATAAAATGTTAATTAATATTGATAAATAATTATAATAACTTACAATGCTTTATTATTTTGGTAAGTTATCCATTCAAGAAACTGAGATTAAATGTTATTCCAAATTCAGAAGGAAAACCCTAAAATTTCTGTGGATGGGTTGTGATTTTTCTAGTATTTTTTTTATTTTCCTATCTTGTTAACTTGCTTATAAACTGAAGTACAGCTGACAGATTACATGAAAATATAAACAAGATTCTGAATTATTCTTTAAGATCCTACCAAAGACATTATCTTTAAAATACTATCAAATTAAAAATAAAAATAAAAATAAATAAAACCAATGGGTTCTTCTAAAGAAGAAAAACAAACAAAGGAATTATATTCAGATTGCCTAAATATGGCTTTAGAATAGAAAAGAAAGCCAGGAAAGTAATTCAATATTATGCCAGCCTAAATGAAACACTTATTTATTTAACTCTAATATAATATTGAAAACATCTAAAGAACAAATTAAATTATACAGGAAAAAATCTGATTACCCTAAAAATGCAAAATTTTGCAGAAGGCAAGAAAACAGGAATGACTTTAAAAAAAATACCTGCAAGAATTACTTGTGTCTTTTTCCTAATTAGTTAAGATCAGACAAAGTATCTGCATGGATTAGAAAGGGTACAAAAGAGGCTCTTTCAGGTACCAGGTTTATTCCATGGTGATGGTGTGGCAGGAAAGAGGGAGATTCTCTCTGGGAGAGGGGTATTCAGGAGAAGGTAATGGGAGTGGCCTTGGATGGCAGCCAATGGGGTAAGGACACAGGGGGTCTGGGTTCAGAATACAGGAACTCTAGGTGGGCTACGAGGTCACAGGGGAAGGTCACAGGACAGGAAGAGGGACAGGGAGCCAGGGACCAACCGGAAGAGATGGACAGAGGTATGCTGAATCATTCCCTTTACCTCATTACAACAAATACCCACAAATAGAAATAAGTACATAAAACTTCCTAAAAGTTAGAGTATTTTAGAAACAATGGTACATTATGTCTGAATTCTATGCATTTAAACCAGAATTTCTGGTGAAACTATAATTAAGGTGTTTATTTTTCCAGTTTCTTTTGTAGTACACAGTTGCATCTTATTAATACTATCTACAGATCAGGGTAAGCACAGATTAAGGCATCATGTCTCAGGGGTCTCCATCCCGGTTGCTGTTTTCCAGTTTGCCCATTCTGGTCACTGCCTTTAACAGCACCCAGCACAAGACATAAAACAGGACTCTCATAAAATAGGGGTACAGATGGCCAAACCCTGCTCCTTCTCTCTGACCGTGGCTGAGGTTCACTGCTGACATCATGCATGCTCTCACCCTCCACATTCACAAGTGCACCCACATCCTTAGGTCTCGTGAACATTCGCCCAAAATCCCTGTCTGGCTGCCAGGCCTCTTTCCCCTCCAAATGAGCCTCCTCCTGTTCGCTGGCTTGTCCAGCTTGATGTTTGTAATAAATAGATTTGGGCCGAAGCCTTTATTGATAAACAGCTCTTTTATTTATCGGGGCTGTGGGAGAAGGCCGCCGCCTGCTGCCGCTGTCTGCTGCCAGGATCCGAGGTCGGGTCCTAATGAGCCCAGCCTCGTGTGCACGCACAGATCCTCCTCTGATGGCTCGTTCTGTCCAGGGGTGTCTCTTTGGCTCACTACTTCTTCGGTTGTAGTGAATATAAAAAAAAGGTCTTTCTCTGATGGCTGGGGGAGTCCTTAATGGCTGGCAATCAGTAGCTTTCTAATTCAATGTTGTATTTCTTCAGTTTCTTGAGGTTTTACACAGGCCGGGACTTCCGCTTCTTGCAGGGTCCACTTGGGAAGGCTGGTTGTTTGCATATTGGGCGGAGCGGTTTGAATGACAGGACGTGGCAGCAGGCGGCCGGAAGTGAGGTCAGAGTAAGGGCGGAAAGGGAAGGGAAACCAACGGAAGTGGGGAGGGAGAAGGGCGGAAGTAAGATGGTACAACATTGTGGAGGAATACAAGGTATTACAACATTGTGGAGGAATACAAAGGTATTACAACATTGTGGAGGAATACAAAGGTATATTTCTAAACAATAAGTAACTTTTAAATCACTTCTCTCACCAGTTGCAACGGTAACTGAACATCTTCTACCATTTCTCATTTCATTTAACATCCTGAACAGTAAATAACTAAAACAATCCCATATCACCATTTCTATCCACCACAATATCCCCTCTCTGAATCTTTGATCGGGACTCACTGTCCCGCATCAATTTGCGGTTTCGGGCTCATCTTGATATTCATGATACTGTCTCCGAAGCGTTCGAAATTTATCATAAATACTTTTGACAGTATCTACTTCCAAATATTTCATTGGGATCTTTATCTGCTGGGGATATTGGCTTTTCCTTGATCAAATCGGCTCCTTCATTTATATAATTTACATTTTCTAAACAAAACCATTCACTAACGGGACATTCACCAATCAGCCGTTGCCTAAACGAGGCTAAATTTTTGGCGAGCCAATACTTTTTCCGACTTTCTTTGCAGGTAGTTAATTGAGTTCGATCAAAACACGCAGGGCTTACTTGTGTGTGAGTTTGGAAGAGGGGTTGCATGGTTTCTCCTTCGTATATAGGAGCATAACACTTGTGACATCCTTCGTCCACTGCTTCACAGACTGTCAATAGTATTACAAGCTTGGCCAAGAGTCCAATGCGAACCTTTCTCAGAGGTCTCGCTTGGGCTTGCCTCTTGGCGGCTGGAACATTACTTTCTTTTATTTGCTCCATTTTTTTTTCTCTTTGTTTTTTTTTTTTTCCCTGCGGTGATTCGAACTTTAATGCCTTATTTGGTAAATGTCTCGGGAGTGAAGTCTACTTAGCAGGAAATGTTTCTTTGTAACTTTAGGGGAGTGGTAACTTATACAACTAATGTTAACTTTTAACAGTAACTCATTAAAACTTATAACAACCTTTAGTTAATGTTTTGAGATGGCACTATTTCAGTCTTTAGTCTTTAGTTTTCTTTCTCAGGGTGATTTTAAGTGACTTAGGGTCACGTGTAGCAGTCCAGTTAGGCAAAGTAGCTTGTGGTTTTGGTGGCGAAATCTGAGATGGATCTTGAGAGGGGGTTTGCACAGCGGGGTCTAGCAGGGCTTTTGGAGGTGGTTCCGGTGAGAGGCTCGGAGGGACACTTGGAGATGGTAGAGGACCTTTTACGCGTGAGATATGCGTCCACCCACGTTCTTTAGTCTTAACTGCCGCGTGTGAGGTGAGGAGCACTTGAAAAGGGCCGTCAAATTTGGGGGATAAAGGTGTGTTACTCCATGATTTGACAAGAACCCAATCCCCCGGGGCGATGTTGTGTATATTAGCATCCAGGGGAGAGGTTTGAGGACAATACCCTTTCTTCCTTAACTCTTCTAATGTTTTACTAATAGTTTGTACATACTTTTGGGCTGTCGCCTCCCCTTCTAGATAGCTTCCAGTGCTATATGGTGACAGAAGGAAGGGGAGTCCGAACATCATTTCATAAGGTGAAATTCCCACATCTGATCTAGGTTTTGTTCTTAGCCTCAAGAGGGCTAGTGGGAGACATTTCAGCCAATTTAACTTTGTCTCTAGGACTAATTTTGTTAATGTGTTTTTTAGGGATTTATTTGTCCTCTCAACTCTCCCCGAGCTCTGGGGGTGCCAGGGGGTGTGTAGTCGCCACTTTATACCTAAAGCGTGGACTAAGTCTTGAAGAACTTTGGCTGTAAAATGGGGGCCCCGATCTGAGTCTATATTATTGATCATTCCATATCGGGGAACTATTTGCTCTAGGAGTATTTTGATTACTACATCCGCTGTTTCTCTTTTGGTAGGATAGGCCTCTATCCAATGGGTAAGATGGTCAACTATTACTAATAAGTGTCTGTATCCCTGCACTGGAGGCATTTCTGTAAAATCCACTTGAATGCTTTGGAACGGTCTTAGGGCTAGTTCTCTCCCTCCCATGGGTGGTTTCTTTGCTTGTTTCTGATTCGTTTTCAGGCATGTTAGACACCCACTAGTAACTGCTTTTGCAAGACTATGTACCCCTATACAAATATGGTCCCTTAGGAAATGATCACATAGGGCTTGTGCTCCCCAATGTGTTAGATTATGTAACTCATTTAGCGCTCTTTGAGCTAATGCTTTATTTAGATATTTCCGTCCATCTGATGTTACCCAATCTCCTTTTTCGTTTTGTTGTAACTTTAGGTTTTTCATTTCTGATAACTCTTGCTCACTATATACTTGCTTTTGACTTTCTTTTTCACTTGAGGCCGCACCCTCTACCCTTAATATTTTGTTTGGTTCCTTGGCAATTTTAGCAGCTAATTTAGCAGCTTGATCAACAGCTCGGTTCCCTCTCTGTTCTAAGGTATTTCCCTTTTGATGTCCCTTAATATGTACTATTGCAATTTCTTGGGGTTTTGTCAACGACCTTAATACAGACTTAATTAGCTCTTTATGTACTAGTTCTTTCCCTTTTGAATTTAAAAATCCCCTTTCTTCCCAAATTTTTCCAAAAGTGTGGGCTATTCCAAAAGCGTATTTAGAGTCTGTATATATAGTTCCTTCTTTGTGATCTAATAAATCTAGTGCTCGTTTTAATGCATATACTTCGCAACATTGGGCGGACCAATGTGCTGGCAATTTTCCTTGCTCTATTACTTCTAGTTGGTCTCCCTCTTTTTTCTCTACTATTGCATACCCGGACTGCCTTTTTCCTTCAACTACTTGCGAAGATCCGTCTGTAAACAATACTTGGCCATATAGTAAGGGTTGGTCATCTAGATCTTCTCTGACTTTTGTTTGTAAGCTTATTACTTCTAAACAATCATGTTCTAATGGGTCTTCTGGCTCTCCCATAAGAAATTGGGCTGGGTTAAGACTCTTTGCTGTGGTCCATTCTAAATCTGTGGTGTTCATTAACATGGCTTCATACTTTAAAATTCGTGCATCAGTCAGCCAGTGTGGCGCTTTTTGACTTAGAACTGTTCTCAAATCATGCGGGGTGTGTATAATAATTTTCCTTTGGAGTGTTAGTTTGCGGGCTTCTTCTATCAATACTGCAGTAGCTGCAATAATTTGTATACAGGTAGGCCAACCTCTGGCGACAGGGTCTAGAAATTTTGACAAATAAGCAATTGGTTTTCTTTGACCACCAAATTTTTGTGTTATGACCCCATAGGCTATTCCTTCACTAGTGTTAATAAACAACTCAAACTCTTTCCTTAAATCTGGAAGACTCAGAACAGGTGCAGATGTTAATTTCATTTTTAAGTTTTCTAACAATTTTTCATCTGTTTCTGTCCATTGAATTGGCTCAGGTTGAATTAATTTCTCATAAAGGAATTTAACATTTTGAGTATACTCTTCAATCCAGAATTTACAATAGCCAAATAGCCCTAGTAGTTTTCGAACATCTCTTTTGGTCTTGGGTGCTGGGATGGCCAATATCCCAGACACCCTCTCAGGGCTGAGCTTTTTACTTCCGGCTTCTAGAATATGCCCTAAATAAATAACTCTGGGTTCTACAAATTGCAACTTATCTTTTGACACCTTTAAGCCTTTTGTGTTTAGGAAATTAAGCAATTCAATAGTTGTTTTCCTAACTAAATCTTGATTATCTCCAGATATTAGCAAGTCATCTACGTATTGCAGCACTTGTACCCCTGTTTCCGGGCTAAATTCTTCAAGTATTTTTTCTAACTCCTGGCCAAATAAATTCGGGGACTCAGTGAACCCTTGTGGCAATCTAGTCCACCTCAATTGCTGTTTTCTCCGAGTGTTTGGATCCTCCCACTCGAAGGCAAACCAGTTGCGATCTTTTTCAGCTAGTGGGCATGTCCAAAATGCATCTTTTAGGTCTACTACTGAGAACCATGTATGTTCCCTGGGGACTTGACTTAGTAATATATATGGGTTAGGTACCACTGGATGTCGTGTTTTGGTCCTTTTATTTATTTCTCTGAGATCTTGTACTAAACGGTATTTGTTTTCAGCCTTCTTGATTGCTAGGATTGGTGTGTTGTGGGGGGACATACATGGTTCTAGTATCCCTTCAGCTAACAGATGGGCTACTATTGGGGCTAACCCTTGTTTACTTTCGGGGGACATTGGATATTGTTTTATTCTTACTGGAGGCCCTTCTTCTTCCATGTTTAGTTTTATTGGTGAAATATTGAGTTGGCCATATTTACCTTCTTCTGCCCACACATCTGGTTGTATTTCGCTTAAATCTTTGGTGGTCAGAGTCATCATGTGAGCTACCATTTTACCTCCTTGCGGGATTACTCCAATTCCAAGTTCTACTTGCAGGTCTCTACCCAACAGGTTCCCGCTCACCCATGGTAAATATATAAAATCTGCTACTTTTTCCCTGAAATTACCTTTTACTTTTACCTTTTCAATAAAATTTGCTTTAAACGGTTTTCCTCCTGCCCCTAAGACCTCACAGGTTCTATTTCCTATCATCGTTCCTCGGGGCGGTTCATTCAAACTTGATCGATCTGCTCCAGTATCTACTACAAAGGTAATTTCTTGACAATGGGGACCCACTTCTAACTTTACAATGGGCTCTTCTAGGTCTTTCATTGGGTCCCCCATCGAGAAAAGCCCATGACACCCCTATTCTTCATCACTACCCCCTTTCAACAGTTTTTCTAGAAGTTCTTGTTCCCGCGCTACGGCTTCGTCAAAGGAGATTTTTTTACAATATTTTTTAATGTGTCCCGTTTCCCCACAATAATAGCACTTACGGGGCACTGGCTGACTTGGAGTACGGTTTAACTGGGGTTCTGCTTTTACTCCTTCTTGCTTAGGGGCTGTTTCTGACTTATCTTTTGGTGTTTCACGTGGATGGGGGTAAACTAGGTCTTTTACACTCTCTCTTGCTACTGCAACCATAATTCTAGCTCGTGATTTGTTTTTTTCTTCTTCTCTTCTCAGATACACTCGTAATGCTTCCCTCAATAATTCATTAGTATCCTTGTTCTGCCAATCTTCTATCTTTTCGAGTTTCCTTCTTATGTCTGGCCATGACTTAGATACAAACTGGACCTTTAAGAAGGTCTGGCCATCAGGCGTATCTGGATCTATTTGTGAATACTGTTGTAGGTTTTTCCTAAGTCTATTTAGCCACATAGCGGGAGTTTCTTCTTTTTCTTGTGAGATGTCAAAAGCTAATTTAGCGTTACTACATTTGGGCACTGATTCTTTGATTCCTTTTATTATCAAACTCCGGTACTCCTCCATATTACGTCGGTCCATTTCTAGATTTGGTTGCCACCCAGGGTCAAGTAATGGTAGTTTATACTCCCCAGGGGGACCTGATCTATTTTCCCGCTCCCAAATTTTAATGGCAGCAGCTCGGATTAATCTTACTTCTTCTGGGTCAAATAAGATATTCATGATAGAATTTAACTCTTTCCATGTATAGATGCTGCAGCCTAGAAACTGATCTATTTGTTTGGCTACTCCAATGGGATCTTCTATTAGGGATCCTAACTTTTCTTTGAAATTTCTAACTTCAAAACCAGTAAGAGGGGCATCTACAAACCCTATTCCACCACTTATGCCTCCCATGGGGACTTCTCGCAAGGGGAATAGTTTTACCTTTGACCTGGTGTAATATGGGTGTACAGGGGTGCCTGCTTCTATTTGTGCATCTTTGTACCCTGAACTCCAACTGGGAGGAGGAGGAGGCAATTCTAATGGCTGAGGAGGGGGAGTTACTAAAACTGGCTGGACTGAAGGAAGGGCTTGAACTGACGTTGGAGAAGCTGAAACTGAAGAAGATGGAAGAGGAACTGGTGCTGAAGTTGAGTGAACTGGAACGGGAGAAACTGAAGGAGGGTCTGAAACTGGAATGGGTGGAACTGGGGAAACCGAAGTTGCGGGAACTGGTGGAGACACTGGAACTGAGGCTGGAGGGTCTGGAGGGACCAAAGCTGGGGGAACTGGAGGAGGGACACCTAGGGAAGCTGAAGGAAGGACTGGAACTGAAGCCGAAAGAACTGGAGCTAGGGAGACTGGAGAAGGGACTGGAGTCGAAGTTAGAGAAGCTGGGGAAACTGAAGGAGAAACCGGCACGGAGCCTGGAGGGACTGAAGGAAGGGTTGAGACTGACACTGAAGATGCTGGACCTGGGGAAACTAAAGGAGGGACTGGAACTGAAGTTTGAGGAACTGACGGAACTACAGTTGGGGGAACTGAGGGAGACACTGGAACTGAGGCTGGAGGGACTGGAGGAACTGGAACTGAAGGAAGGGTTGGGACTGACACTGAAGAAGCTAGAACTGGGGAAACTAAAGGAGGGACTGGTTCTGATGCTAATGGAACTGGTGCTGGGGAAACTGAAAGAGGAATTGGGACTGAAACTGGGGAAACTGAAGCTGGAGGTACCAAGGGAGGGACTGGAACTGAGTGGATCAAAGAAGTAAGAGGAGTGCTTTGGGGAGTAACTGGAATAGGAGGAATTGGAGAAGGGTGTGTTGAGGTAGTTAGAGACCTTTCAGAAGTTGGGAACAGAGGAGTATTTGCTGGTGGCTCCAATACTGGTACAGGATATTCAGGAGGTAGGGGAGGTGGTAGATGCTCTAAAGGATCCCACTTGCGTGTGTTACTCTCTTCACTTCCTTCTTCCTGCCTTTTACTTTCTTTCCTCTTATCTAATTTACAAATACGAATCCTTTCACTTCTCTTACTTTGCCCTTCCCAAGCTATTGCATACCGTAGCTGATTGTTACTGGAACCCCCTTGTGCTCTTAAATACTGAATTAATTGAGAACATAACCATGGGTCTCTACTACCACACTTAGGCCATCGTTCTTGTAAATTTAAGGTAGGCCACACTTCTACACAATAATAAATCATTTTTAGTTGATCTAGACCTTTAACACTTTCTTCTAGTTCCCACCCCCATAAGAGTTGTCCCAGAGGGCTGTCAGGGGGAATATCAGGACACTCCTTTTTTCCTCGTCCCCGTTTACTCACACACTGCCCCATTATTAGCGATGACCCACTCTTGTCTACTGGGCAGTTCACACTCAATGCAACTCTCGTAAGTTATTCGCACGCACTCTCTGTAGCCCTTTCAAACAGTCAGGCTACCCACACACACACACTCCCGGCAGCCCTTTCAAACAGTCAGGCCACCCACACACTCCCGGCAGCCCTTTCAAAACAGTCAGGCCACCCACACACACTCCCGGCAGCCCTTTCACAACAGTCAGGCACCCCACGCACTCACTCCCGGCAGCCCTTTTCAAACAGTTCAGGCCACCACACGCACTCCCGGCAGCCCTTTCAAAACAGTCAGGCCACCCACACGCACTCCCGGCAGCCCTTTCAAAACAGTCAGGCCACCCACACGCACTCCCGGCAGCCCTTTCAAACAGTCAGGCCACCCACACGCACTCCCGGCAGCCCTTTCAAACAGTCAGGCTACCCACACACACACTCCCGGCAGCCCTTTCAAAACAGTCAGGCCACCCACACGCACTCCGGCAGCCCTTTCAAACAGTCAGGCCACCCACACGCACTCCCGGCAGCCCTTTCAAAACAGTCAGGCCACCCACACGCACTCCCGGCAGCCCTTTCAAACAGTCAGGCCACCCACACGCACTTCCGGCGACCCTTTCAAACAGTCAGGCCACCCACACGCACTCCCGGCAGCCCTTTCAAACAGTCAGGCCACCCACACGCACTCCTGGCAGCCCTTTCAAACAGTCAGGCCACCCCCACGCACTCCTGGCAGCCCTTTCAAACAGTCAGGCCACCCACACGCACTCCCGGCAGCCCTTTCAAACAGTCAGGCTGCCCACACACACCCTCTGCAGCCCTTTCAAACAGTCGGGCTGCCCACACACACCCTCTGCAGCCCTTTCAAACAGTCAGGCTACAGCGGCAGCCCTTTCAAACAGTCAGGCTACCTTGGTGTGTGGGTGGGGGGGGAAATCTACGCGCACACTAGCACTGGGACTTGATCTTATTTCCCCTGGGGGCACCTCACTCAATCTCCTTTCGCTTCCCCCTGTTCCCGGCCAGCCCCCTCGCGGGGGTATGGAACCGCGGTACTAAGGGGTCCGCACTCGCTCCGGTTAGGCCAAGGCCCCCGTCACACCCACTCTCCACTCACTCGGCCCCCGTACCCGCCTCCGGCTCTCTTACCTTCTCCGTTGCCTCGGCTCCCAGTAGTCCAGATCCGGGGGATGGCCAGCTGTCCCGGAGGGCCTCCTCTGGGCGGTGCTCCCGTCGGACGTCCTCTTTGGGCGTGGCCAGATCCCGGACGAGCCCCCAAAATTGTAATAAATAGATTTGGGCCGAAGCCTTTATTGATAAACAGCTCTTTTATTTATCGGGGCTGTGGGAGAAGGCCGCCGCCTGCTGCCAGGATCCGAGGTCGGGTCTTAATGAGCCCAGCCTCGTGTGCACGCACAGATCCTCCGCAATGGCTCGTTCTGTCCAGGGGTGTCTCTTTGGCTCACTACTTCTTCGGTTGTAGTGAATTTTAAAAAAGGTCTTTCTCTGATGGCTGGGGGAGTCCTTAATGGCTGGCAATCAGTAGCTTTCTAATTCAATGTTGTATTTCTTCAGTTTCTTGAGGTTTTACACAGGCCGGGACTTCCGCTTCTTGCAGGGTCCACTTGGGAAGGCTGGTTGTTTGCATATTGGGCGGAGCGGTTTGAATGACAGGACGTGGCAGCAGGCGGCCGGAAGTGAGGTCAGAGTAAGGGCGGAAAGGGAAGGGAAACCAACGGAAGTGGGGAGGGAGAAGGGCGGAAGTAAGATGGTACAACATTGTGGAGGAATACAAGGTATTACAACATTGTGGAGGAATACAAAGGTATTACAACATTGTGGAGGAATACGAAGGTATATTTCTAAACAATAAGTAACTTTTAAATCACTTCTCTCACCAGTTGCAACGGTAACTGAACATCTTCTACCATTTCTCATTTCATTTAACATCCTGAACAGTAAATAACTAAAACAATCCCATATCACCATTTCTATCCACCACAATGTTTACTATCAAACAGCATGAAATCACTCACCTTCTTTACAGTCTCCCTCACACTCATAGATCCCTTAAATATTAACACAGGTTTCTCAGCCTGGCTAATATCCATGGTCAGACCTTGGGCTCCATACCCACCATTGACTTCACATACACAGATTTCTCCTATCCACCAGACAGTCTGACTTGGTTTGCTGCTAAATTTGGCACAAACAAACATGCACATAGGATTAAATTACCCAAGGAAACAATAAATACAGATCTATCACCTTCACAGGTCTGTATACCTGTGTGATTAATTTATTACTTTCCTTGTTCCTTTTATATTTTCTGTAGTAAATAGTCCTTAGCAAGGTAGCTAAATGAATCAGATCATATTCCACATGATCTTAGTGAAATAATATTTCCAACATGCTGTGTCTGCAATGCAAAGTGTGTCAGTCCTCTATACATGGCCATACATGGCCACAGTTTAGCAGCAAAACCATTTCCTTGTTTGTACTCTTCTGATTTAGAATGTTCCCAAAGTCTGAAGTGCAAATACAATATTCAACAGACATACACTAAAGTTTACAGTCATTCTTTAAGCCCTAAACAGACATTCTCATTCTGAGGAAGTAAATCCTTAGGACTCCTCCCTCCATTTAGTAACAAATGTCTAAGACTATACCTCAGAGGAAAACACAAAGATATGATTGAAGAGTCCACACATCAGTCAAAGAATCTATGACTATAAAAATAGACTGAGCAAATAACAAGTTGCAGCCCCAACTTCACACCACAGACTTTTTAGGGTCCTTGGACTTTTTTTTTTCCATAATCCCACTTGTTCTGAATGATGGCCTGTAGCATGCATTTATGTACATTCGTAGATAAATCCTCTACTCATGGTATCATAGTGTCACCTGCAGCTGGTGTACCATGCATCATCTCCAGAATTCTTTCTCCAAAAATCTTGCTAATGAGAATTAGAAAATCAGTCCATTTCTTTGTATATCTTCACATCCTTTGTTTGAAATGAAAATATAACTCCTTTCAAGCAGATTCCACCACCTTTTTACAAACAGTGTTTTTCAAATTAGTACCTCAGCTAGGACTGTTGTACATGCTATAAATAATAGCACTTAGAGCATTTATTAACTATTGTCTCTTTTCTCAGAACTGTCACTTAGAAATTCTGATGCTTTGTAATACAGTGCTACTTTAGAAAGGTTTAGAAAGCTTGTGATAAAACCAACATCATTCTGCAGAATACAGCAGTATACTAGTCAGTCCAACAGACTAGAGTTGAATACTCTGTGTGTGTTCATGTGCATCTCATACCCACAGGTCATTTCCTGATAAATCTTTTAAGCTCACACTTGCAGTCAGAGTCCTCCTTGGCTACCTCATGAAAAAATTCTCCTTTTTATCTGGAATAGACAGGGTGATCTGGAAAAGGCACCATTGGTATACATATATAATACTGAACTAAAGAATATTGTCAAGCCTGTTGTAATCCTGAAATATTGTTTTGAAGTCTATGTAGAAGTAAATGAAAGTATCAATGTTATCTCAGATACAGGAATCACTCCACCTATGGTGCTGTGAAGAGCCTTGATAAAGTTAAGTTAACCTCTAGGTGCTGAATATGTATTACTGCTATTATTGCACTATTTTAGATAACGTGAAAAAAAGAATAATCCACTTAAAGAATAATAAAAAATCACTCCATACTAAAAACCAAACCCATTTCAAGGGATATATAACATTGTAAAATTATTTACATAGTTGATTTTCGAACATATTTTTTCCCTCTTTTCTTACATCTCTGCAGATTTGGGCTCTGCTAAGACAAGAAACAGAAATTTTGAATTATCAAAACAAAATCTGTTAGCACAAGATTTCCAGCGGACGTTGACAAATGAACCTCAATATAGAAACTTTTAAAGTTTTTCCATCCTTATTGATGGAGTTATAGTGACTCTGTTGTTTCTGATGTTGCATCTCCTCTTTCTACATTCCATTTCCTTTTATTTTTTTCCCCTGGGACATTTAATGGAAGCTACTTCTTGCTCTTCTGACTCATCCTCAGTCTTCTAGTTCTGAGAACTGAAAAGTGTCATTATATTCAGATTCAGAAACTGAAAAAAGTATTCTATCAAACACCATAATTATGTAGTCTGTCAGTGTCCTTTTTCAGACTCATCTTCAACATTAGAATTAAACACAGTTCTGCCTGTTGTATATTAGATGAAATTTTACTGCTTTACTTTCTTTCTACTTTTACAATTCTTTTTATTCAATAGCTGAATAGAAATGCTAATAGAGATATGACTAGATAGGTCAACATTCATAATATTCATAACACCTCTGCATCTCTTTTTTAACTGAAGTGAAATAGTCTAGGGGAAATTTAACACATTGTATAAAATTCAAATGAGAAGGATTGTCTCACTTCATGTAAAAGTTTAAAAAATGCCTATATTTATTTCTTTCTAGACTGAGAAAAAAACATCAATTTAGAACAATTTACAATGAGACAGCCCTGAAGCAGTATATTCTATATCTCAAGTAGAGAATACTTGCCTATTCTGTCTGTGCCCTGATCCAAATTTTCTTTGCTTAAGTAAGAGAACTTATGCTGAGGTTTTCTTCTCCCACATAAGCGTCACAACCTCTGTCACATAGAGTTATTTTTGCACTCTCTGTTCCTATAAATATTTAATTAGTTACACAAAGTGAAACTATTCCAGCAAGGACGATAAATTCACACATGCAGTAGCATGAATTTGAAAGATTTTTTTCTATGCCATAAAAGAAAGATTCTGAGTCTATTCTGTCTTTAATTCAAGTGAAATCTGTGATACTTTACCTACTTAATTATTAAGAGAAGATCTATGTTTTGTCTGGCAGCTAAGGTGACTGTCCTGGCTATGGTTTCTTTGAAGTTTGCATATTACTGCTTAGAAGTCATAACCTAACATTTGATATTTTATCAGAAAGTCCAAATAGTTTTTGATGTTGAGCTACCATTACCTGCTCATTCTTTGCCCCTGATGTAGTCTCACCTTGCTGCCTGGAATATAATTTAACAGGGCATGTAGGATGTGTATGCAGGATCCCCTAAGTAGTGCAAGCAAATATGATAAAACTGTTTAATTTTGTCAGGTTTCAATTTAGAGAACATGGTATAAATGTAGGGATTGGTGAAAAAAAAAAAACATTCCTAGGATACACACCTGAAAATCAGTCATCTTGAAGAACATTCAATCATCTGTCACATTCTGACTGCTACTCTTAATAGCCAAGCTGCTCTTGGAAAATAGACTTTATGTGGTGTGTTTAAAATCTTCATGCACAAAGAACAGTCAAACACTTCTAACCTGAATGATTGTCTTCTTGTAGAGCAGAAAGAAGTAGAGATTCTGCAGAGTCTTGTGACTTTTCCTTTCATTCTGCAGATACATATAGCAATTTAAATGGCGGTATTAAATAAATAAATTTATTGTAACTATAAAAACTTTGCCAAGCTACTTCTCTGTATCTTACAATGTGAATGTAGGTTAAACCTCTCTAAAACTTGCCTTTTTAATGTGAAAAATTTGTTTATCTGTTTTACTTTTATGACATGAATCCCCCTTTTTGATGATATACCTAATTGCAGTGGACTTTGCTGAATTAATATTCCATAGGTTTGTGTATATCCAAGATGAAGGGTTCTAAGCTAGTCAACATCATATGTTTAGAAGCTTTTTATAGCACTGTCTACCTTGCAGTGATCATGATAAATTTATCAATACTTTAATACGTATAAGGAGATTAATGGAGTATTTTGGTGTAGTAGATGAACATCTCCCAGACAGGATACGTAGTGAAAGAAAAAAATGTGATTCTTTGCCTGGTATAATTTTGGATTTTTTTTTAATTAAGACTAATTTGTCCATTTCCTGTAGAGTTTGGGATGGCTTTAATTTTTTTATTTATTCCAGCTACGTGTAGTCATGTCCACTGAGGCACCTTGAAATGTATAACAGATATTTGAACCAAATCTCTCTCCTGAACTGCACTGGAAACTAGCCAGGCCATTTATTCTGTTAGACATGGAACAAAGGATGACAGCTGCAGGTTTGGGGGCAGCTGGTTTTTTTTTTTGTTTTTTTTTTCTTCAATCTTTTCTGCTACGCAGCTTAAAAAAAAAAAAAAAAAAAAAAAAAGAAATCTGACTGCCACAGTAGACAACAATTCATAGCTATAAAGCTGAAAACAAGGATTGTGCTCTTTTCACAACTTGCTTTCATGTGTCTAAATATCACAAATTTTAAGCTCGAGTCACCTGTAGCACTGAGTAAGAAAAATAAAATATTTAAAGCCACTTGATTTATTTTTACTTTTATCCAGTTGCATTAGTATTGAAATATGTCTTCACTAGAAAGCAAATATGTCTATTATATTGACTTTTCTGGACCCTGTAAAGTAGTTGCATGGAAGTCTGAGGAATGAAAGGATAATGAAAAGTCATAAACTCTTCCGTGAGATGTAGAGTTTTTTCCCAAATTAGGGAGTCTAGTGTTCCACTGGTACCTTCCTAACTCAGATGTACATACATTCAGATCACTTATAGAAAGCAGGTACACAGTAAATAAGATGCAAAACAGAACTTTTGCTACAGCTACATTAGCATAAAAAAACATGGCTATGTCATATATATTGAAAGGCATCTACACTGGGACATCTACATTCCACATTTTAGGAAAAATGTCATTCATAAGCATAATAATCTTGAGAAAAAGGTATTTGAACTTGGTATAAGAAAAGAAAACCAGCCAAACCAACAAAAGCAAAACCTGGCATGCATTCTCTGTATCTTTCTAAATTTATACACTGTTTTATGACTAATTTTTTCTTTTCTGGTGACAACAGTACATGCAACATATGCCTATATTCAGAAGCAGTTGCTATTAACATTAATTAATAATGTCACCCAATTTGGATCTTAGTCTCTACATACTGCACTGAAATTTTACTCCATATATATATCCATCCAAATTTTTACAGTTGTGAAAAGACTTTCTAACTGTTACTAATGGGTTTTCAATAATATTTAAATCCCATCCTGCACAATAAAAGCATAGGCTGTCACCAAAGCTGCAAAAATCCAAATGGATTGGAAAATCGAATAGGTTAAAACTCACTGTATCTGTCCCTCTCAAATTTCTCTGTCCAGTTGTATTTTCTAAGTTTTGAAAGGAGGGTAATCTGAAAAGTATTGAAATCTGCCATCCATGGGAGAAAAAAAAAGGAAAAAAAAAGCATAATTTCCTGTCAAGGTTTTTTGCTTTGTGACTGGAGGTTTTAGTGTCATCTTCTATTTAAAGGAGAATTTCTGTGGTGCTAAAATAGACAAAACAATAAATAGCCTTTGTGAAATATTTAATCAACTGCAAAGGTTGTTTGCTGCAAGTATTCTCCTGTACCACATGAATTATTACTGTCAAGAGGACAGTCTCATACATCAGCATCTTACAGAAGATGCAATTTTGATTTTGTGAAGATTTGGAAGGACTGTAGTATATTTCTGTCACTCTCTTCCTGACACTTTGAAAAGACAGTGATATCAGGAATGTGTCTCATCCTGGATGTATGGGAAACCACATGGTTGATAAGCCAGTAAATTTCTGATATTAGAAGAAGAACAGTCATCCTCTAGAAGTGTTATTCCCAGTGTAATGGACACTGGAATAGAAAAGGGAAAATGCACATTGGTTATTCAATGTTCCTTTTACTCTACAGCAAAATAAGCCACGAGTGCTTATTTCTAAAATGCTTGTTTTAATTTCTAAATACCTTGAAGTAAGAGTTCACAATCAGTATGTTTGCAGCACATTTACTGTAGACATTCCTAAACTAGACATGATGGAAGTTAAAAAAAACCCCAAACCTCTACACTATATACTATCTTAAATTCTGAGAATTCTGTCTCTTTACTTCTAGTCTTTTCTTAAACTAGCCAAATTTTCAGGGCATCTAGCCTTCCGTAATTATCAGGTAAGGAAGTCCTAAGACAAAGAACCTACAGTGTGAGCAATTTCTTTACAATTAGATTGAGCTAAAGCATCTCTCTGCAGCATTATTTTGAACTGAAAATTGTTTTATTACTCATTCTGCTAAAGGCAAATATCAAACATTTCAGAAATGTCTCACCCTAGACTTTTAACCAGTAAGTGTAAGTCAAAAGCCCATTTGAGACCTTCACAAGTTGATACATCAACAGGTTATTGCAGAAGTAAAGGGAGTAGAACTGCCATCCTTATAGAACCAGGAATAGAAATAACAATTGAATAATTGCCCATGACCAAGGTGTGCAGGGCAAGATCACTCCTGCCCCTCATCGGAGATGCAGCCCTGAGAGTTACTGAGGGTAAAAGGTAGACCAGTAAGGGTGACACGATGGTGGATTTTGTTACAGATCAGGAGGGGGGAGATGGATGAGATTGTATAAACATTCAAAGAGCCTCAAAGCCACAGGCAATGGCTCTTGTGGGTGAATTTACCTATCCTGACATCTGTTAGGGAAGCAATACAGCAAAGCACAAAGAATTCAGGAGGTTCCTGGAAAGCATCAATGACTTCTTGACTGAGGAAGGAGGATCCCACAAGGATTGCTGTGCTGCCTGATATTATAGTAACAGGAATGACTTGAAACAAGTCAAGGAATGACAGGAATGACAGGAAACAAGGTGAAGGGTGGGGGCAGCTACAGAAAGGTCATGACAGCCTTGGCTGTAGAGGACATGTGACTGTGGAGTTCAGTACCTGGTAAGAAGGAAGCAGGCAACAAATCAGGTTGCAACCATGTATTGTGGTTTCATACAGGCTGGACGCCAGGTTCCCACAAAAGCCACTGCCTCACTTCCTTCACAATTGGACAGGGGGAGAAAATATAATGAAAATCTCATGAATTAAGGGAAAGGAGAGATTATTCATTACTTTCACAGGCAAAACAGATGTGACTTGGAGAAATTAATTTAATGTATCACTATTCAAAATCAGTGGATAGTGAGAAGTAAAAAAAAAAAGTCTTATAAACACCTCCTGCCCACTCCTCCATCCTTCCTGGGCTCTGCCTTGTCTCCTGCCAGGGATGCAGGGAGACATAGAATGGGGGCTATGGTCAGTTCATCACAACAGATGTTTCTGTCACTGCTTTCTCCTCAAGGAGAGTAGTCCTTCCCCTGCCCCAATGTGGAGTCCCTCTCATGGGAGAAATTCTTTCACAAACTTCTTCAACCTGTGCCCTTCCCACAGGCTACTGTCCTTCATTAACTTCTCCAGAGTGAGTGTCTCCCATGGTGTGTAGTCCTTCAAGAACAGTGTGCACCACTGTACTGCCAGCAAGCCAAGGGAGGTGGTCCTGTCCCTCTACTTAGCCCTGGTGAGGCCACATGTGGAGCCCTGTGTTCAGTTCTGGGCTTCTCAGCACAAGAGAGACTTGGAGCTCCTGGAGCGGGTCCATTGGAGGTCAATAAAGATGATTAAGGGACAAGCATTCCTTTTATGAGGATCTGCTCAGTCAGAGGAGTCCAGAGGATGGAGCCAAGCTCTTCTCAGGGGTGCCAAGCAATAGGACAAGAGGTGATGGGTAGAAACTGATGCACAGGAAGTTCCTGAGCATGAGGAAGAACTTTACTGTGCAATGACTGAGCAGTGGAACAGATTGTCCAGAGCGGCTGTGGAGTCTCCCTCACTGGAAAATTCAAGAATTGTCGGGACACAATCTGTGCCATGTGCTCTGGGATGACCCTGCCAGAGCAGGGGCATGGGACCAAATGACCCTCTGTGGTCCCTTCCAGTCTGACCTATTCTGTGACTGTGAGAGCTGTATCCATGACAGTGCCTTCTGCTGAATCTAGTACACTTTATTTATTACAGTATGAGGCCAAATACATTTGTTTAATTGGTATTTTGGATATTTTTTGTTATTTTTTCAATATTTTTAAAGCAAGCATTTCATTATTACAAGACGTGTTTGTGGTTTTTTGTTTTATATTTCAGTTTAAAATATAACATTTTTCTATTCATAGTGAATGCTTCTACTTCAGACGACATTTCTTCTAGATGGGAGATTTCTTTTATTTTTGTTTTTTTTTTAGCATTATTATTATCAATACATGGATAAGGCATTACTTTTTATCATTGTTAAGGTTAGCCAACACATCTATTTTCAGTTATTTTTAATTTTGCTAATCTTTCTTCTTTGTATTGAAATTTTCCATGCCGTGTATTTGCCTTAGGCTGGAATATTATTTTGAAACTTTTATATCAAGAGGATTCAGAGAAAGGGAAAACACACTGTTTCAAAAATCTAACTGTTTAATGGAGAAACTCTCAGCTGAGAAACTAATGCAAAGAAATCCAGGGGAGGAAACAATCAGTTCAGGTGGAGTAGCTGGGACAGCAACATTACTCAGTATATCTGGGAGACTTGGGACGTTCTGATTTTTTGAAATATACTTTTGAATATATGAAATGTCTTTAAGGTTTGTTTGCTTGCTTGCTTACTTGCTTGCTTTTTTGTTTGTTTGTTTGTTTGATTGTTTCTTTTTTAATGAGTTTTCTGAAAATGTATTAAGGTTGGTAATTACAGGAGTATGAAATTGCTTGAGAGAATAGATTGCTTATTTTAAGTAATTAAAATATTTTTCTTTGTCATCAGGACACATGAGTCAGAAAAACATTAGTATTTTGCATACCTAAATTGATAAATATTCTTAACCCAGAACAGCCAAACATGGGATGGCAATGGTTGTCATAGACAGTGACTTGAAGTTGATTTATATGGCAGATTGATGTAACTAAACACACTATATGTGACTGTGATAATATTATCACAGTAAGTGTAAGTGTGCTGGAATTTATTGTTCCTTAAGACATCTCTAAAGTAGCCCTGACAATATTTAAATTTGGTAAAGGTGAAAGCAATAGTGGATTATACTTATAATTTATCAAGATTGTATTCCAGGATAATTTTCCTTTGATCATGTAGGTATGCTATATTTCAGAAGCAGTGAAATGTATTTATATTAATCACTAGAGCACAGCAAGCTTAAAGAACACAGAAGAATTCTTATGTGATAAAATAAAGTGATTAATGTGATTTCATCAAAAACATAATACCAAGCACACTATCAAAGTTGGATAGTAGAGACTGCATTTAGCAACTGGAGATATATTGTCTCCTCAGCTTTGTTTTAAGATTTTGAGTTTTTCACTGCTTGTACAATGCCTTAGTATAGAAAAACTGACTACATTATAGCATTTAAGTTTCTCCTATGAGAAACAGGAACTAACACAAGAAAATTAAATCTCATTCTCATTCTTATTTGATTTAGTATTAAAGTTGTAATCTTTCATATTTTTATTACAGTTAATTTGTACAGCTGAAGACATTCTCTATTCATTTGGTATCAGAACCACATGTGCCTTGAAATTAATGAACGAGAGTAAAACTCAGACTACACAAGGTTAATTTAAGCTTGTCCTACTCCATGTTTTCCTGCAGTTTTACATTATGCAAATTGCAGGTGATGATGTGAAGCTGACAGAAATCCCTGAAGTCATGAACCTGGGTCACAGCTATGAAACAGAAATTAGAATAGCTGATGATCAGAGGAAATGACCCTACCTTGTCTTTCTCAGCCAGTGAAGAAACTTTCCTTCCTTCTAATGCAGGCTTTTGGAGAGTTTCCGCTTTTATCTCCTCAATGAGATTATTTGACACATAAGCTACTTTAGAGATACAAAGGAAAAAATATCAGGGTTAAGATTTTCCCAGAAAAATGGGAAAAAATGGGGAAAAATATAAGAAAGAAAGCAAGAAAGAAAAAGAGAAAACTTTATGGTGCTTTAAACTCTCAATTGGATTCTGACTGACTGAAGTGAGGTCTTTTAATATACTTTATTCTCTGTACAGATGATTCATTACATAATCACATTCCATTTGGAAAGAGATACTTTAACAGTAATTATTCTGTCATTCTACATTACCACTAACTTCACACACAAAAGACCCATAAGGAGAAAAAAAATGCACTGCAGGTCTCAATGCTTAACAGTTCAGGGAGAAGACCTTTCACTTCACTAGAAATGTTTCTACTTTTAACAGGAAAGAACAGACCAGTACACTTCTAAATTTCACAATTCATTGAAGATATCTTTACCTCATCATGTGCAGATTGGATATCTGCCAAAAATATTTTTAATATGATTTTGAAAGGCTGTTGCATTTTAACATTCTATGTAATGTACTGGCATTATGTATATATGCAAAATGCATAGGTATAACTATAAATCTGTGTAGTTGGTGACTTGTAAAATAAACTATTATTATAAATTATTGTTATATACTCTTTAGTTATTCTAATACTAAAATATTATTAGAAACGATTCCTGAATTTTTTGTCATACATGGAAATTTGATGTCTAAGCTGACTAAAACAACTATGAAGACCTACATCTTTTAAGCTAATAAACCATTCAGACCCCAATGATACTGTTTTGGTTAAATGTTCCATAATTAAATATTACATTTAAATACTAGCAATTTATGTGAAAAGTGCTATAGAGACTAAGATATGCTGATGAACTTTTTTCACACTTTGTGACAGTGTTTCTCCCTGACTTGTTCTTTAATCTGCTGCTCCCTACAACCTCTATATAATATACTTATTTTTAGCTAATGCTTTGAACACTTCCTATAACCAGGCACTGATTATAGACAGTCTGAGTGGTTAAAGTTCCATAGCAGCCAGAAAATAGCAGATATCTCAAGCGCTACTTGCACACCATTAACAATTATGATCCCTGCCTAAGAGTCACTATCCCTGTCATATAATCAATTCTGGAAAATTTCTGCCACTCTGGACTTAAAATCTTTAAGGCCTTTCCTTCTGTTTTACAGACACATAATCCCTTTCCTTCATCAGCATGGAACAAATGATTACCCCCGATGGGCTACTTTTCATCCTCAGGCCAGCTCAGGGGATGAGAGATGGTTTCAGTCTTCACAGTATCCTGCTGCTAGATGTAGAGATCAGCAGGTATGGTGAAGTTCTGTGCTTCTGTGTGAGAAAGACTAATCTTCTGTAAGTCTGCCTTCTGAAAAGCATATTTTAAGAGCATTTTTATGTGCAAGGCTCATGCACTTGAACTATGCCTAGGCAGGAATTAGGTGAAAATGTAGTGTGCAAGCTATATGTACTACATTGGTTATTGCTCTTATACACGTATGCTAGAAGTGTCTCTTACACTTGGGACTGCCTATTTCAAACTTCACATCCATGATCTGTTTCTACAGGTATTTGGGGGATTTTGGTACTGTATTATTCCGTTCACTGCATGCCAGAGCTCTCTAACACCCCATACCTGGTCTCTGTAGCAGGAAAGACCAGCTTTCTCTTTCACACACATAAAATAATTGCCCAGTACAAGCCAGGGTGCACTCATCAGACTTGCTCTAAAAGCTAAATCCCTTTCTTCCTCTCTGGCTTCTCTGCTCGTACTAGAAAGTGTCATCATCAGAATACAGCAAGGGACCAGAATCCTATTATTTGTTATTAATTATTGAAGCATAGGCTAGAAGAAATATTGTCTCACTATCTCTCCTGTTCCCACTGGAGTTTCCTGTCTGAGCTGTTTTACATGCTGTAGGCTTGACACAGTTTCTCAGGCTGCTCTGCCACAGGAGAGAGAGGAGAGAGAACCAGAGATGTGCAGACACAGGGAAGCAGATCTGCAACACAGCCTACTTGTGCAGTCACTGTGGATTTGCCATGAGTGGAGGATCCGTGTGCAAACGGTGCAGGAGGTCACCTGGAAGAACCAGTCAGTGCATATTTCACAGCCACATGACAGAAGTCTGTTTTGTAGTCAGTCCTTAGGCATGCTTTGGAACTAATTTTATTTTCTTTTTTTTTTTTTTTTTCCAGCTGAGGTTGGAGGAGCATTTGGAAATGATCTCCCAAATGCCTGGAAGCTCTGCAGATTTTGTCTGTGAGCAAATGCATTGTGTGATCTTTCTGTTTTAAAAATGGATTTGTTTTGTTGCTGTTAATCCCAGAAGGATTGTACAGACACCCTCTTTCACAGGTCATCTTATTTCTTAATGAAAACACAGGGTTTCTATGTCCCTAAAGATTTCCTATAGTCGAGGCACAGCTTTTATTCAGTGCACTAGTTTGTGTTTTGACATTGGGCTTTATATTCCCTATACACACAAAAGATTTTCTTACACAGCCCTGTGTACTAAACATTTCAGTGATTTTGTTGTTGCTGTTCTGGATTTCATGCATATAAATATTTTTTATTGAAAAACACATCACACCAAGACCTTATTGATACTCGTATGTCAAGAGATGTTTTATTTCCTCTAAGCAATTATGGAAACAATAAAATTTAAGGCAAATAGCCATGAAAGTTTGGGGAAACTTGCATGGCAGCAAGGGTCTTTTGAAGTAGAAAAGTAAAGTGTTAAGTACTCTACTAGTATATAATGACAGAGCTTGATTAAAGTCAAATGGAAAAAAAAGTCTTTATATAAGATAATGCTTTTGGAGTCTATGGAGCTGCAAAGAATATGACATGAAGTAAGAGTGATTGTATCACTCTACCTAATTATAAGAAAACTCTTATATGATAAAGAACTAATTTGCCATGTACAAGTGACAAAGTGCTGACAAAAAATGATTTGTTAGGAAACTATACTGCTGTGGCCTAGACCTGTGTTTGAAAGTCCTGCAAGATCCGTCCTGTTGCAGAAATCAGTTGCTAAATGAATATTTGCCTAATTTTTGGTCTCACAGATGACTTCTGTCTTTTAAGGAGCAGCAAAGGCCAATTTTACAAAAATTTTTCATAGATTTAAAAGAAAAACTAGTCAGTCTTATTAAGCTTTTTTTACTTAATCAGGTCTTAGATCTGTTTTTATAACTCTTCTACACTTTACACAGTTATTTCTTTTTGTTACTAACATACCCTACTTCTCATGGGTATAGATGATATGCATTCAAGGACATATTTTGCTATTTTCACTTTCCTAAAATCCCCTGGAAATGCTGCAACCTCACATACTAATTTGGACTAAAAAAAAATAATCTCTGTCTGCTTCCTCTTTCTAGGCCCCAGAGACTTCCATCACTTTTATCACTGAATTTAGCTACAGACTGGCTCTAAACCTGGGTTTGCTCACCCATCTTCAAAGCATGCTAATCTATTTCTGGATGTACTGTGATAAACACTACTGTAGCATGCAGAATTCTTCATCACGAGATATGATGTCAAACTGATAAGAAACTTATTTGTATTCTTACTATGCCTTCTTACTTAAGAACATTTATTTATTCCTCTCTCTAACTCAGACTGGTATGGAGAAAATTAAATAAAACTGGAACTTATAACCAGAGCATATTTTAGTGTGCTTGTTTGCTTTGGTTTTTCACTTCACCAGCACAAAATCACATTTAACTGAAATCTAGTTAAAGGCATTAAATTTTTTTTTATGGTAGAGAAAAAAAATCATCTCCTTTGTAATACCCACCTCCAAAATTTATCATAATAATAGGTATCATAGTCTGTTAACTTTTATTCTTCACTTTTTTACAGTACACTGATCAATAATGGACTGTATTCAATCAGCTTATGATATTGTATTCTTCTCTACCTGCAGATTCTACTAATCTAAAAACCCTAATTTTATTCATATTGCTTATTTCATCTGAATTATTACTATCACAAGATTATACCTGGGAAAAGATAAATACATACATGCAAGCACAGGAAAGAGAAATGAAGAAGGAAGGAAGGAAGGAAGGAAGGAAGGAAGGAAGGAAGGAAGGAAGGAAGGAAGGAAGGAAGGAAGGAAGGAAGGAAGGAAGGAAGGACAGGAAGGGAAGGAAGGAAGGAAGGAAGGAAGGAAGGAAGGAAGGAAGGAAGGAAGGAAGGAAGGAAGGAAGGAAGGAAGGAAGAAGGAAGGAAGAAGGAAGGAAGAAGGAAGGAAGGAAGGAAGGAAGGAGGAAGGAATGAAGGAAGGAAGGAAAAGGAAGGAAGGAAGGAAGGAAGGAAGGAAAGAGGAAGGAAGGAAGGAAGGAAGCGAAGGAAGGAGGAAGGAAGGAAGGAAGGAAGGAAGGAAGGAAGGAAGGAAGAAGGAAGGAAGGAAGGGGAAGGAAGAAGGAGGAAGGAAGGAAGGAAGGAAGGAAGGAAGGAAGGAAGGAAGGAAGGAAAGGAAGGCAGGAAGGAAAGGAGGAAGGAAGGAAGGAAGAGGACGGAAGGAAGGAAGGAAGGAAGGAAGGAAGGGAAGGAAGGAAGGAAGGAATAAGGAAGGAAGGAAGGAAGGAAGGAAGGAAGGAAGGAAGGAAGGAAGGAAGGAAGGAAGGAAGGAAGGAAGGAAGGAAGGAAGGAAGGAAGGAAGGAAGGAAGGAAGGAAGGAAGGAAGGAAGGAAGGAAGGAAGGAAGGGAAAAATAAAAAGAAAAAGAAAAAGAAAAAAAGAAAAAGAAAGGAATTAAATAATCATTATTTAGCTTCCTAACTATATAGTTGTCTGGCAACCACATTTGAATAAGAAAAAAACCCCATTATTTATGTGTATTAATATGCATTAGGCATAAAATATCAGTTATTTTCCCAATTTATAAGTGTGCTGGCTCCAGTCATACAAGGTTTTGGACAAAATCGTTTGATATCCCTTACATGCAAAACTGGCTGGAGTAAATTGATCATTAGCTGTCTGCAGCATTGTGTCTGTGCTCCCATATGAAAGGGGGAGAGGAAAATCATCAAAGAAAACACTGTGCAGTTTCCAACCCTTATTTAAGAACTTGTCAGGTTCAAACACTAACAGGCATACTGTTTCTGGAGAACAAAAGCAGAATAACCAGCTTTCCTATGAACTCTCCCTTTTCCACATTGATTATGCAAGAGACTCAGACTTCTAAATTTAATTTTGTTTTTAAATATATTTCCGAGCTAATAACAATTTTGTCCTTACTAATGCAGGAGTAAATTATTATACTGAAGGTGTAATATGCAGTACTTCATTAAGAATAGATATGCACATCTGCAAGAGAATGTATTTTTTCTTCCTTTTTTTTCCTGGTTTCATCAACTAAAGCAGAATTGGATTTTAGGTGATAAACCCTCACGTGCAACAACAGCTTCAGTGATGGAAATCAAAAGAGAACAAATCTACATCACAGGATAAAAACAGCAGTTAACTCTTGTCAATCCTAATAAAATCTAGCAAATAGTCTGCAAAAAGTCCTCAGAACTCATAAACTAACTGGATCTTGTCCCACAAAGTCACTTTGCATTACAAGTTTCATTGTGTTCACTAGGGCTTAAAAACAAATAAAAACAAATTTGGAAACAGCACACTGTAAACTAGTGAAAAATTAAAACTTAGTGTCACCATGGGAGCCTTAAGAACAGCTGAAATGAATGGAAATGTTAGTCCATGTCCCCATCTCTTCTTGAACCTGTTTGTACAGAGTGTGCCTTGTGAGGTGAATCTTCAAGGACAGCTGCGAGGCCATATGAGGGGGTGAGATGTATGAGGGGTTGGGAGGGACAATTAATTGAAATAGAACTGAATACTATATACAGTGGTCTGATAAAACTTCTTTTAAAGTAATTTGGATAGCAAAAAAGCTATATTCTACATGGTCCCCTGAAAATATGAACAAACCTTTCTCTTCATTCCCTTTCTCATATTCTCATTTGGACAGCACTAACAGAGTCACCAAAGGAAAGAATCAAAACAAGAAAAATCCTGGGGTCTTATTGATTTGAAGGCTCTGATTGAATAGAAGGTGTGTGTCTCAGTAGAAAAAGAGAAACAGAAGTAACCCTATTTTCCAGAGAACTTGATCAGATTGAACATACCAACAGTCAGGCAAGCACAGAGAGATAATTATTGGAACAAAAAAGTCCCCAAACTTATGGCCTGAAAGAAAGCAGTCTTTCTAAATCCAAGGAAGAACTAAAACACTTTGACATAACAAGTTGGAAAGGGAAAAATTCTATTCTACTGGAGGATGTTCTTCTTTCTGCCTTCTATTATCTGGCAGTAGTATAACAGAAAAGGCATCTCATAAACTACAGGCTTTGTGAAGTTCTGTGTGCTTATGTAAATTTGGCAAAGAGGAGTGTCCTGAGGTGCATCAGGCACAGCATCACCTGCCAGGCAAGTGAGGGGATGGTCTGGCTCTGCTCTGCACTGAGGCAGCCTCACCTCAAGTGCTGAGGCAGTTTTGGGAAAGACATTAAACAATTAAAGAAATGTAGGAAAGACATTAAACTACTGGAGAGCATCCAAAGAAGGACCACGAGGATGGTGAAGGGCCTTGAGGGGAAGCTGTATGAGGAAGGGCTGAGGTCACTTGGTCTGTTCAGTCTGGGGAAGAGAAGACTGAGAGAAGACCTCATTGCAACCTGCAATTTTTTTGTAAGGGGAAGAGGAGAGGCAGACACTGATCTCTGCTCTGTGGTGACCAGTGATGGAATCCCAGAGACAGGCCTGCAGTTGTGTCAAGTAGGTTAAGATTGGATATTAGAAAAAAGTTCTTCACCCAGAGGGTGGCTGGGCAGTGGATCAGGGAAGTGATCACTGCACCAAATCTGACAAAGTTCAGAAAATATTTGGACAATGCTCCCAGGGGCAGTGTGTGACTCTTGGTGATGATGCTGTGCTGGGCCAGGAGCAGAACTTGATGATCCTTGTGGGTTCCTTCAAGTTCAGCTTATTGTGTGATTCTGTGATGTCATGAGGTCTTGTGCCTAGCAGTCAGGTTTAAAGTTTAAGATCTTACTGTCAGACTTTTTGGAACTTTCTAACTTTAATGGGATGGATTGTTTTTCTTATGTGGAATTAGTGTTGCTTGTTTGAAATTTTTTGGTTTACCACTGTGCTATGTTTAAAATTTGAGAAGAAGTAGGAGTCCTTGTGATCTGACTAAAAGGCTCAATTTTCATCTGTGTAGAAGAAAGCTGTCATTAATAGACAGCTTTCATTGTTTATTCTTTTCCATGGTATTGATTTCTATTATCCTCTCTACTGTGAATTCAGCTCAGTGACTAAGTCGTAACTACAGCATATGTAATGAAAAAGAACAAGTCATAAACCACTAGGCTGGGCAAAAAGCCACCAATCTCCCAAATGCCCTATCTCAATTCTTTTTCAATCCTCATTGGTTATTTTGGTTCATGAAGCCAACCATAGTTAAAGGACCATAAAAACCATTTCAAAATAATCTCTGCTGTAATTTTTTGTTTTATCAGGGACACTTCTTTGCAAAGAAAAAGAGTTACATAAGACTTAGGGAAAAAAAGCCACTACGTGGACTCAAGTTTTGTTCATGTGATTTTGAGAGAGTGGTCAGCCCCAGACAAGTTCAGACATTGGAAATATATAAAGCCTTCTAAGATCTTTTAGATCTTCAATCCTACAAAATTTAAAAATTAAAAAAAAAAAAAAACAACAACGACAACAAAAAAACAACCAAACAAACAAAAAAAAGCAAAGCCAAGAAAGCCCACAAACAAATGTAAAAACCCAAAACAGCAACAACAATAAAAACAACCTCCCGCAGAAACAAAACAAAACAAATCAAAACAAAACAAAACAAGACAAAACAAAAAGGCCAGAATAATTCAGGCTCTTTTTTTGCTGCATTTTTCCATTTTTTTTTTAATTTTAATTTTCTAAAGAATACTGTTTCTGCATAAAAGACTTTTTTTCATTTAAAGAAACAACTTAAAACTGAGACTATTCCCAAAAAGTAAACTTTAGTTGAACTTTTTTGTTACAGACAACACTCTTAAAAAAGTTTCAGAGATTCGCAGTCAAATATGCTTCTATCAAATTGTGACAAATTTAAAAACCTTATGCCTTACTAAAATCATCTATCCCTTATCAGGCTTACAAGCAATTTTAATTTAAAAGTACTGTATTTCTTAGCTGAATTGTGTCTGAGGACAACTGATTTTAACCCAGGACTAGCACCATTAAACTATTGCTATTGTATCATAAAAAGTTTTGACAAGAGATGGTGACAATATCCTCTCTTTTGAGAAATAAAACTTGCAAACTATTGTTGTTCTGCATTCAGTTTAATAGCCAGGAGAGTGTTCTTGTACTCCAAAATGAAGGAAATGGCATTCATCATTGTTTACAGATATTCAAGTAAGTTGTTTACTTTTATGCTTCTTATGAAAGATTGATAGTTTGGACAGTTTTAACACGGATATTGATGTGCTACCACTATATTATTGATTGTAATATAATTTTTTTTTGAGTTTGCAACATAAAGACAATATAAAAGGGATTAAGTTATCAATTTTTGTTTGAAGTTTACATGCTGCATGATAATTAGAAGGGAGTTTTACAAAATGCAAAAAAAAAAGAACATGTCATGCATTAAAGTAGGAGAAAATTAGAAAATGAGATTATATTTAGAAGGTTAGCAGCTAATTAAGTTACATTGTGGCTACAGTCAATACACATTTTGAAAAGTGTCTACAAGTTTAAGACTTTGTAAACAAAAAATTGATTTTCAAATTCCAGCTTAACACAAATGTTTGTTGCCACATGCACTTCCTGTTTTTCTCTTCATGACCAAAGGCATTGCATCATGAAGAAAAGCTTAACAAATTTAGATGAACCACTGATGTAAATTGGAAAGTTCCAGTTCATCCAGGTTTATTGTACTGGTACACAGGAAACATACACAAATATAAGAAAAAAATATCTTAATGAAATAATTAAACTGATTTTGGTTTATATCTATTAATTTGTTTCCAGGAAAAGAATCAATATAAGAACAAGAATATTAATGGTTAATTGCTCCATTTATTTGTGTATTCTTATACAGAACTTTTGAATTGTACCTTTCACAAAATCACAGAATGATCAGGGTTGGAAGGGACCACTGGAGATCGTGTAGTCCAATGTTACTGTGAAAGGAAGGATGCCCTAGAGCAGATTGCACAAGATTAACTCCTGGTGGATTTTGAATATCTCCATAGCAGAAGATTTCACAGCCTTTATGGGCAGTGTATTCCAGTGCTCTGTTACCCTCAAGTCATTCCTCTTGTTCAGGTCAAACTTCCTGTTCCTGTTGCTCCTTGTCCTGTCACTGAACACTGGTCCATCCTCTATATAATGCATCTATAGGCATTGACAAGATCCTCTCTCATCCATCTCCGCTCAAGGCTGCACAGACACAACTCCCAGCAGTTCCTCATAAGCGAGGTGCTCCACTCCCCTAATTATTTTCATAGCCCTGCACTGGGCCCTCTCCAGCAGCACCTTGTCTTTGCTGCACTGGGGAGCCCAGAACTGGACACAGCACTCCAGATGTGGCCTCTCCAGGGCTAAGCATAGCAGAAGAATCACCTCTTGCTGGGACTGCTCTGCCTGGTTCAGCTGGCACACCACTGGCATTCTCAACCACAAGGGTACATTGCTGGCCCATGACTGACTTTTTGTACTACCATGATCCCCAGGTCCTTATGTGCAGAGCTGCTTGACTCTGCTGGTGAATGGGATTATTCCTCCCCAGGTGCAGGATTACTTTTACACTTGCCTCTGTCAAACTCATTAGTGTCTCCAGCCTGTCCAGGTCTCACTGAATAGTAGCACAGGTTTCTGGTGTGTCAGCAATCCACCAAGTTCTGAATCAACTGCAAATTTGCTGAAGGTGCACTCTGTCCCTCCATCCAGGTCTTTGACGAGCTGAATGGAACTGGACCTGACACTGACACCTGCACTGACATCATTAGCTATAGGCCTCCAAGTTAAATATTGTTTATTTCAGCTACTAGAACATGGTGGCATTTAAAAATCCTCAGGAGAGCATTAAAGCCCCAAAACACTGAAACGGAAGAGCAAGTAGGCTGAAGCACTATTCTCTGAACAATGGAGGCTTCATGAGGGAGAACATATACAAAGAAATATTACACAAATAATTAAATTAATAAATAAATTAGATATATATAAATAGGACTGGAAAGACTAATAAGTACCTCTTCATGTGCATATATTTTTATAGATAGTCCCTGGGGATATGCAGGATATTGTTAGATAATATAAAGGGTTATATTGTATGAAAAGTGCCAACAAAAACAGACAGAACAATTGTGTGTATGAGCAAGAGCAATATTAGTTAAATATTTCCTCATTCCTGCATTGCAGTTTTAGTAATGACCACTAGTAGCTGTTGTAAAACACAATTATAACTGTTGACAAAATCTCCTGGGTAAATTAATTGCTTTCAATGAAGTTTCTTCAGGGTATATTTTTTCAATGATATGTTCAGAGTTGGGTATATTTTTTTACTCTTAGTAATAAAATGCCAAAAGTAATTTTAAAAAATAATTTTAAAAGTAAAGATTCCCCAAAATTTTAATTATAATTATTCTACTTTGGGGTTGTTTTTGTTTGTTTATTGTTGTTGTGGTTGTTGTTATTTTTCTCTACAATTTGAATGGAGAATAATGAACTCTTCAATATCAACAAAAGCAGTTAAATTGCTTTCTCGTGTATGCTAAATACACACTGATGGCATAAAATGGCAGTTCATTTTCTGTATTTGCTGCTTTTTAATGTATTTATGTATTTTAAATCTTATTTTTATTGCTCTTTTTGCTAGCTTTACACATTAATAAAGTTGCCATTTGACCTGCAAAGCTTCTCCAATCTTCATCTTGATTACAGCAGTTTGGGGATTTTATTGAAGTAATTTAGAAAAGTTGAGGCTGTTATAACACAACTTAATATTTGCTTTAGACATTTTGCCTTTATTGCTTTAAGAAACCAGTTATCTTTTTATTCCCTAAGGGAGACATAGGGAGATGGATAAACTATCAAATATAATTAAGGAAAATGCTTTCGCCTCATGCAGTGCACAAAATACTGATTTTTCTATTAAAAACCTACCAAGAATTTTAAAAAAAGAGTCTGATCAGAAAATTTAAATACCCAGAGATATTCCTCTCTCTGTCTCTGTTTCTCCCTCCATCTCTTGGAAAACTTATGCAGAGGTGATAAGTATATCAAAATGTGATGTTGTTTTTACGTTTAGTCTGCCTAATTACTTTGCCTGAAGCTTTAGAGGGCATGAAAGGTCATAGACCTTTTGCTGAGTCTATTCCCAGTAATGAGTTTCACCTTTTCACCGGGGAAATAAATGTGAGAATTAAAAACTGAAGTTAGTAAATACAATTTGATAAATTTCAATGCATCCCTAAGACTCAGAATACTAGCAGCATAGATGGTGCTGAGATTGTTTATACCACCAGTCAGTTTGGGACACAGAGTATTAATACATCTAGAATGTTTATTCTGGCAACTTAATTTGGTATTTGTGTTTAAAGAGATCCCTTAATCATTTGCAAATGTTTAAGCAGTGTCATGTAAAATCTCCAGATGGTAGTAGCAGTTGCGTGTCTGATAAAAAATCATGACTGTCTTAGCATAGGAAAAATCTGTAACTGCAGTACTTCTTGTTCCAGTTGCCTTTGAAAACTCTTTCTAGAGATAGAACCTTGCATTTGCTTCTGAAAAAAAAAAATACTCATAGTCTATAAAAATCACTATGCCTTTGACAATCTCCTTTGAAGTCAATATGGGAAGGAGAAAAACAAGTTTTTCCTCATGCTCTCTCATGAAATATGATTTTTTGTTGTTTTTTTTTTCCCTAGTTGCTCCTTTCTTAACCTAAAAGATCTTACATCAGCCAGTCTACTGCACCAGAGCTCAAAAAAAAAAATAAAAATAAAAAAGAAAACTTGAATGTCTTTATGTCTTGACTGAAACCATCTTCCCTGTTCTGTGCAAAATAAAGATATCCCTGTGAACTAATGAGATCTTATTCCCGTATTTCATTTCAGTCACAGACTAAGGGGATGTGTATAAAATGCTAAGAAGTTCAAGTATAGAAGTTCAGGATGCCTTTTTTTCTGAGGCGTTGTTTTAACTGGAGACTTTTCTCCATACTTGACAGCAGCCTAATTCCCTTTCCATTAAAGTTAATCAGAGACTTCCATTTCAATGAATGAGTTGTGGAGCAAACTGTCTCCTGGTCAAATTACATCTTCAAAGAGGAGTTATCTTCTGTCACGTAAATATTTTTGCTAATTCCCCTTAAGTTTCCCTAACCTGATTAATGTCAGTCAACCTTCAGAACAACACAGCTACAGCCTGCAAACAACAGTCTATTGTTACAGTAATGCACATCTGGAGTTTGGAGCTCTCAACTACAATTACTGGTGACAGGAGCTGTACTAGTAATTATCACATATTCACCATTACCAAGACCATGGAAAAGGCCTAATAAGTTTTACCCACAATTCAATTATGCAAAAATTCAATGTAACTTGTACTTGCACTGCAACTTACCCAAGATTTCCAAAACCTTACAAAGTATTGAAGTGTTTTCTACATTTGGTAGAAATGGGCAGTGTGGGTGGCAGCTGCATATTTTATTCAACTTTGTAATTATAGTAGTCAAAGAAGGTAAAAAATGTTCATTTCCCTGCTTGGCTTCATCTGGAGAAGACCCTGGGATCTCCAGCATGCCTGGGGAAGGACCTAAATAGACTGTAGTTCATCTCTGTGGTGGTAGCATCCTTGCAAAGTGTCTATAGAGCATAACTCTGTATAGGTGTCTCAGTCTGGGCTGATACAGGTGATCCCCACCCCTAAAGTTTACCATGAATTTATGGTAATGAGCAGTAGGGCAGGAACAGTGTCTAGGAGTCCGAATTGGGGGAAAATGTATGTATAGTAAAGGGCTTATTTTCAGAAATGACACACATCTGTGTGAAGATCAGAATAATTTCTCATAATGTCCTGATTTCATTTCATAAGCCTTTAAACCACTGCTCTTGGAAATATTTGCAATTCTCACAATTTTAATGAGAATTTTTAGTACAAGCATAAATTCAAAAATGCAAAATGAAAAGGAATTTGAAATAATTTTGATGAACAAGAGACTTTGTGCACTGAAGAGGGACAAAAATTCTAAGACTTTTTTTCTCAAAACTAATGTAGAGATAAATAATAATTTTAAAGTTATTTATCTAGAGTTTTCTATAATAGGATATAAGTTCAGAACTCTGAAACAGATCTCACATTCTGCATGGTTTCTTTTAAAGGTGAAAGCAGGATGAAATTCTGAGATTTTTCTTACAGTTTCGGAGCTTAGGGGTTTTTTTTGTAGAGAAGTGTCATATATTTTATTTTCTTTAGAATAACAGATCTCTGATATAGATCATACTTAACAGCTTACTGTGGGTTCTAATTTTTCATTTCAAGTTAACAAAACACAAATAAGTGCTTCAGTGAATATATTCTTTCTGTTGCTGTCAAGCAAGGAATTTAACAGTCCTGTTTCTTGGAAAGTTTTTTCTCTATCATTTCATGCTGCCTTGGAGGTAAAAAGGAAAAAAAAAATTATATTATCAGGTAAAATTGAAAAATGAAAAGTGCTAACAGTTATGTAAACAGAATAAACCACTAAGCTGGTTTATTTGCTTTAGCCCTTAGGAAGTCTATACAACAATGAAATCTTATTCCTTAACACTATTTGGCAAAGGAAGCTATGTATTCAGATTATGCCTTGCTATCCACTGTGCTTAATAGCTTCTGGACTAGAAAAGGAAACAATTTAACAATCCAGTTTGAAAAAAAGGACAAAAGAATAAAATGCAGTTTATCTTGTATGCCAGCAGGGCTGGGAAGAAACTGCATGATGATAATAATGCTGTTTCAGAAGTTTTATCATTTTATGCAACAGCTGAATTAATGATTAAATGTCATCTTCAGAAAAAAAGACTTTGAAATTGTATTTTATAGCTCTGGCTACACTTTTCTTCTGAACTATTCTTGAAATAGAGAAGTCATTTTGATAATTCCAGTTATACAGTATCAGAATATGGCAGGATATCAGGAATTATTTCAAAATTACTATAGACTGGTTCATTGTATTTCATGTATTGACAGCATGGCAGAATAAGATAAAGCAAAGTTTCTTACACTAGGATACACTGAATGTTTGCAGTGGGGATGCAAACCTAGGCACTGTAAAATATATTTCATATTTGGTGCTTAAAATCTACAGTTAATCTCATTCCTCTTCCTCACACTGAGCATCACTTGACATCATAAATAGTTATTTCTAGAATCATATGTCAATCTTAGTCTTTAACAATGCTGCTCTCTTAGAAGCACGGGTAATTTGCAGCATCAGTTAACAAAATAGAGATGCAGCTCAGAGAGCAAGATACATTGAAGCTCTGTGCAGGTTTATGCATCTCAGGAGAATTATTGGTGCCCTAGGAAACAGTGGTGGTTATATACATGGTTATATATGGCCAAAAATAAAAACCAAACCAAAACGATAGAAATCTGTCAGTGCAACCAGATTTCTAATGCCTTCCAAAAAGCAGACAGTTCTAAGTAGATCTGTATCTAATGGATTTATTTTGAGAATAAAACAAGGAGTGAAAAAAAAGCCTGTGGCAATACTGGAAAGTTAGAAGTAACAGTAGAGAAATTTAAAGAAAAAATAAAGGTCCTAGCAAGTAGTACTGCTCATTCTGTCTCTACCAGCAACCTGTTGAGTAGTTCTACAATTCTGGAACCAGTAGTCCAACTTTAACATTAAAAAATATTTTTTGGGAGAAAATCCTAAGCTGACATATTGATATCTGTATCACTAACTGTTATATTTTTACCAAGAAATTCTTCATAACTTTCAAGTTAGTTATAATTTCTGGCATGAGAAGTTAATAATCTCCTAAGCATAAGAATTGCTTTTAATTTGAACAAAATGTTTTAAGATTTCTATGTGCACCTGTTTGCAGGCACATCAACAAATGGAAAAGAAATATATCTCAAAGTATAATTCAACAGAAAGAAAATAGAATAAATCCCTGGTAGTCTAACTATGATGTATTACAATTTGGAAACTGATGAATCACATTTGTTTATTTACAATTGGTAGGAATGTGAAGTGTTTCAAACATATTTTGACATATAAAGCATCAAAAAATAGGTTTATTGTCAAGACCACTGAATTTTCTTCAACTCCTTTCAATATTGCTGGGATTCATAGATTTCCTGAACAATTGAGGCAATTTTTGTAAATCTCATGAATTAGCCAATTATCTTTACAAACTTAAATTTAGTTTTTAAACAACACATTATCCATCTAATCTGCTATTTTGTTAGGTAGTTCTGACACTGGTTTTCTGACTAGATCAGCATTGAGATTGTGACACTCTACATAAAACAGCCGGCTAAAGCAATTCTTCTATCAATTATGCAATTTAATTTGATTCAATTTAATTTAATAATTAAACCCTGTGTTTTTCAAAACAAATTTAGTTTTTGGCTTTAATATGAATAACAATCTATATATTTTAACTCAGTATTTATGAAAATCTTATTTAAATAAATATATTTTAAAATTGATAGTTTTTATTAAAAACTCCAACAAAGAAAATGAACAAAATAATCAAGTTAAAAATCTTTGCACCTGGATTATATTCAAGCTGAAGTATTATTAAATAACAAAGAACTACATGTTTCTTCTATCTGATCTATGAAATTTCAAAATGAAGCCAGACTTGGTTTTGGGTGAGATCTTTTATTTTTCATTATCATTTTGAATGTTCTTCATTTTTAAGTTCTTCCATCTAAGATACCAGAGAACTAGAAGTCATCAAAACTTGTTTGAAATTATTTTTTAGTTTAATTACTTTGTGCTCAAAATGCTGGATTTACAGAAATGTGGCTAGAAAGAACAGATGAAATTAGTCTATAATGAAAGTAATTTTGATACCTCAGATGCAACTTATTTTTATAACCACAAATATATAAAGTGTGTTAATGGATTAAAAACCATTATAGCAGAAAAAAAAAAAAAAAGAGCAGATATTCCTTAATAATAAATGGAATTGAAAAGTTGAAATTTGAAAAAATTCTTATGGCTTAGGCTTAATAATATTTTTTTAGCTTTAAAGCCATCCAGAAAAGTTGAGAGAAGCACTCAGAAAATCAACAAATTTCTTCTCATATGACTTGAATAAAAGAATATGATTCTAAAGGAACATAATGACATTCTCTCCTAGAATAAATCTCACATTTTAATAAATTTTAATCCTTATATTATTATAAAGATCTTGAACTTGAAGAAATCTAGGTAGGAATAATGCAGTGTAAAGTAAGATAAGCCATAAAATTATTCCTATGGTTAAAGGAAAAAAAAGGGAAAAAAACCCCAGCCACCTCACACACCCTACATATCCTTCTCAGGGTGGCAAAGGTTTCAAATTTAATGTGACATATATACAATTTTAAATGACATCAACTTCAGCCAATAATACACGTAGCATAGATAGGAGATCAGATAGAAATTCAACAACTTAAAATGAATAAGGCCAAAGAATGATAAAGGTAGAAGGAAATTGTATCTTCCAGATAATTCTGCAGCCCAGAATTACCAGAATAGAAGAGCTGCCAATGAAACAAAATGACTGTAATATGTCATTGGATAAGAAGAGAAAAGAAGAACATAAAGTGTTCAAATTGGTCTTTAAAATTGATTTGTCTCTTTTTTCCCTCTGATCTTTTGGCTCTGAAAGCCAGCCTGTGCACTTGGCATGTAAGAAATTAACTCCAGGTGGTTAAATGAAGGGAACATCCATAATGATTTAAACCAAATTTTATACTTTTCCTTATCGACAGCAAGATTTTTTAGCAGCCTTTCAGTATCTAAAGGGGCAACAAGAGAACTTGAAAATAACTTTTTACAATGACATGTAGTGATAAAATGAGGGGGGAATGGCTTTAACCTGAGAGAAGTTAGATTTAGATCAGAGGCTGGGAGAAAATTCCTTCTTGTGAGTGTGTTGAGACACTTGAAAGGGTTGAAAAGTTATGGGTGCTCCATCCCTGGAGTCGTTCAGTGCCAGGTTGGATGGGGCTTTAACCAACCTGATCTAGTGGAAAGTGTCCTTTGGTATGACAGAGGAACTGGAATTAGAAGAACTGTTTTGATGCCTTTGAAATGCATGATAATTTGTAATTAATAACTATGTCTATGTTCTGCAGTGCTGGGAACCAAAAAATGCAAAAGGTGCACAAGATGCAAGGATCTAGTTGGCTGAACTCTCTACTTACCAACAAGGGTGTTTCCTTCTCCAAATGGCATATCTTCAACTTTAGAATGGCAAAGACTCAAGAAAATAAAAAAAAAAATCTACTTGAATAAGCTTTATTAAGAATGTATACAAAAATCAAGATGAGGGAGCAAGAGAAAAACAGTATGTCCTGAGGAAAAATTTATATTTTGCCTCAGAACAAAAGATACATTTCTCTGTTTGCTTACAAAACAGCAGCAGAAAAAACTTTTTGAACTGGAAAAACAACCTAAGTTTATTCTCAGCATTATTCTAATGTGTCATTTCATAAAATGACACACAGAATACAGTGGATCCAAAACACTGTTTTGTGTTCTGTGGTGGTGAAGGAATTGACAACTAAGGCCAACTGCCTGTGGCTGTGACTGTCAGAGGAGACTGTGCTCATTCAGTGAGAATCATATGAACATCTGAGTTCAGTATTTGGGCTTAAAGGAAGAGATGTTGCCACAGCTGCACTACTAAAGAATTTTTTAAAATTTTAGTTTAATAAATATGAAAGGAAAAGAAAGGAAAAGAGTTTATCAAATTGAGAATAAAGGATTAAAAAGCAAGGTTAGGTACCATCTTTTATTTCTACTGTGAGGCAAACATTATTTAAAAGTTTTAGTTAAAATATGCAGAGTAGTTGTGGGTTTTTTCCTTTGCCAGATGTAAGGAGCTATTTCTGACTTTGAGTAGCTGCTGAATACAATATGTCATAGTTTCCATTACTCTGAGTAGAGACTAACAAAAGGATTCAAAACCAGTGGAAAAGAAAAAGACCTCAATAAGTCTCTTTGCTTTCATGTTTGTGTTTCCCCTTCTGTTTTCCTTAAGTTGCAAAAGAGGTATTACATCCTGACTGCTCCAATTTTTCTCTGATGTTTGGATTAAAAAGGAGCCAAAAAACCAAAATAAACAATTTTCAAGAAGGAAAGGCAGCCAAATACTTAGCTGCCTAATATTTCACAAAACTAAAGACAATTTTAGGAATTATTTTTATTATCCATAATTTTTACATACATAAAATATCCATAAATTTATTCTAAAGACCTTTGGAGCACAAAAGATAAGGGCACAAGGCTCAGACTCGTGTCTCTTAATCTTTGTGACATTACCTGTAAAACTCGTAAACCCTTCCTGTAAGTCTGCCATGGCTATAGCTGGAATTCTGATTTGGAAAAATATTAGAATCTGGCCAGATCCTATCCAGAATGTGTTTTACTCCCTAAAACAGAACCACAGACAAGCAGTGTTGCAAGGTCAGGTTTGCTTATGGAGCTTGTCCCTTCTGCTCTGTTTAGCGCTGCTCACGCGTGATCAAACACACACCCTGCTCATTCGGGAGGATGTCTCTGAAAGAGACAGAGCTCAGAAAGACAACAAATGCACCACATCTGCATCATCACTAGACAAGACTTTCCAGGGCACATTTCACTGTGTCATTCACTCTAACCTGCTCTTTGGCAATGAGGAGAGGCCCACTGAACATTCTGTATTTTATGGTGACTGTTCCCTAAACTACTTGAGAAATTCTCTAGCTATCACAGCTATTCCAAGAATAAAGTGTGCAATTTCATAGGCTTGATGGCTTTTCAAAAAGCTCTGCCTACATATTAAAGTAAGGCTCCTGGATCTTTTGAAACTATAAAGATTTTATTCTTCCCTTGGCATTATATGGAAGCTGCTCCAGGCTATTTGGTTGATGCTGTGTTTCTCAAGGATACAACCAGACATAAATCTAATTTTTAAAAGGCAGACAAGTTAGAGTTTTATGAAAAATGATAGTTATAAGTACTACTTTGCTTTTTGTGTCAGAAGCAGATTTGTGTGGGGTTTTGCTTGTTTTTTGAGTTTAGGTTTGTGGGGTTTTGTTTTTTTTTTAACAAAACAATTATTTTCTAAGAAATATTCACCTTTTGTGTTGGTTAGTAACAAAAAACATAAATATTTCTTAATCCTGGAATTTTTAAAAAAGTTTGTACATGGCCTGCCATCTTAAAAATTTCTTTAGCAAACAGACTTCTCTGTCAAACAGGGAGCCTGGCTATCATGACATAAATAGACTCATTATTCACTCCTAATTCATTGCAGTAAACACCAGAGCAACAATTTCTAAGTATCTCGTTTGTGGCTATTTATAGCTCTGTGCAGCTTTTCCTTTCTTACTTATTTTTCTTCAAAGCAATCTTCTTTACCCTGTTCCAAATCTGTTTGAACTTACAGGCATTTCTGGTTTGCTGGCACTGCAATTTTATCGCAATACCCTTTAAAAATGCATGTAAAATGATTCACTTTTCCAAGGCTATTTAATCATTAAACTTATATTGCTCACCATCATCCTGTTTGTTTGTGAAATAAAACACAAGAATTATTTTTTTCATTCAAAAATTGGAAAATATTCATTATATAATTGAGTTGCTAATTGTTATCTATGTATTTACTTACTAAATCCCTTAGGAAATGGAAACATTTTTAAATGAAATTATGGAAGTCCAAATTAATTTTAATGGACAAATGATAGACGTGCTATTCTTACTGAACAAAAAGGAAAACATGTTTCATCTTAATGATGGTGACTCATTTAAATTTCTCAATTATAGTAATATTGTTCAGTCAGTTCCTAGACACTTGAATTAAATCCAATTGCGTGTCTTGTCTATAGGGATATGGGCATAGAGAGCCATAGAGAAAAAAAAGATGAGACAGTAAATAACACCAAACAGCTGAAAAGATAAGCACAGATTTAAGGCAGTTTGTGTTGCTGGCAACATTCAATAGTTCTATATGGTAGAAATTAATTTATCAAATAAAAAAAAAAAGGAGATTGCATCATTTACAACCACTTGTGAGCAGTTTCTTTGGGGTGGTTATCAAGCATTACATAAGGACTATGTGACCAAGGCCAAGAAAGTGTCCAGTTCATCAAAATGGCAATCACATGCAGTAAGGATGAGACCACGTTATTTTCCTGCTGTTTTCTGTCTTGTTCACAACACATACATAGATTCTGTGTTGCTCCCTGCGCAACACATAAATGAGATCCACAGAGCAGAGATCCTGCAAAACTGCTTAAAACAGAACACTGATCCATAATCAAAAGACAGTTATAATTTGATTATTTTTAGATGTCCTGTAAGTGAGCTGATATATCTTAACAGTGACTGAATACTGGACTGGGAATACCCACATGGCTATAACAGATAGTAAGAGTAATGGCTCAGTCACAGCAAGCTAAAATACTCTGCAGAAGAGGACCTAGGGGGGACCAAGCTGAAAGCAAATCATCAAAGAGTATTCAGAGAAGGTATTTAGAATTATATTGTTAGCAGTAGGAAGTGTCAAAGGCAGGTTGCCTCAGGGGGCTGCAGTATCTCCACCCCTGAAGATAATCAGATCTTGACCAAACACAGCCTCCAGTTGCATGCATTGCTCTGACTCCTTTGATCGTGAGGATGTATTAGATGATCTCCAGAGCTCTCTTCTGATACAAATCACTCTAAGATTTTCTAAGTTAAGGTATTTTTAACTGTGTGTAGGTAGCATCATAGGGTATTTACAGTTAGTCAAGAGAGTGTTCTATAGATTATGCTTTTTTCTTTCCCCTGGTAGCATAAGAAGGCCTATGGCAGCAGATACTGTACTCCAGAATAATAAGGGTCATCTCTTTCAACATTAAAGATAAACTTCAACATGCACAACTACACAAGATCACTAGTCCTCATGAAGAATGTTCTAAGTAATACCTTTTACCTAATATAAGATGTAAAGAAAGAAAAGATGCAAAGAAAGAAAAAGAGCAGTTCTGAGATATGGAAGAAGTAAAGGCATTTTATGCCCAGAAACTTTTCATAGTATTCATTATTTTCAGAATTATGTCTTAACTATGGGTCACTTAAGCATATGGACAATTTATCTCCAGAAGGAGAATATAGTAAATTAATTTTTTTTTCATCAAGAGATAATCATCCACATTTTTGCCATGCCTTAAAAAAATTAATCATCAAACATCATTATATACAGAACCATGTCTGCAAGTATATATTTAGTTTGGGAAGGATAATTATTTTTCATATTGTCCTCTTTTATGATTAAAAATAAAGAAATAATATCAATTATTAATGTATATAATCAATCAATAAATATAGTGGATTTTTTTATTGATCATAGATACAAGAAAATATTAACTTTTTGAACAGAATTTTTGCTAGGTTTTTAGTTAGAAAAAAGACATATTTGAATTAGAAACTCATAAGAAAATGGAGCACTCACAGTGCAAAAAACTGGTAGAGAGATGAACAGAACTTTCTGTCAGGCATTGATTTTTGTTATAGCTTTGACTAAAGATTTTGGGTCAGCCCTGCTGACAACTCACTGCTGATTACTGTTGTCCGTGTAGATTTTCAAAGAAAATAAATCAAGAAGAAAGAGGACATCCATGCTTATGGAAAAAATATCACATATGTTCTACAGACATTTTTAACATTGCTTTGTCAGTCAGTTACTATGGGACACAGGATATAATGAGGGTTATAAATGTATGAGTGTGTGTTGCTACAACATAGAGATTAAGTTTCCACAGTTTATGATTAATCACATTTGTTAAAATTCTAAATTGTGACCTGCAATTGTATCTCTAAATGTTTCAGCAAGTTCCTTCAGCAAAAGATGTTGTAAATTAAGAAATACAAAACAATTTGGTCTGTTTGTATTGCAGTAAGATTCCAGAAAAGACATAATGACTTACTCTGACCCAGGTAGAGAAAGATATAGACAGAAAGGACAAGGACAAAAATTTTTAAACTGCTGACTGATAGCATCAGGATCAGGGGGATCATCTAGGAAACTATGCCCAAATAGCTTGTACATTTTGTTAAAAACACCCTGCTCTGGCAAAAAATTGTCATTTGTGTGCAGCCCCAAAACCCCTCATTAGGGCCTTCAAGTTCACCACCTGGCTTTCTCTCCATCAGCAAAACAAGAGTAACCTTGAGGTTTGATGTTCTATGCTCATTGTTTGTGACTGCATGTCAAAAAGAAGAAGAAAATACTTTGTTTACTAAGGCAGGGACAGAGAACAATGACTGTCGCATGGAAATAATATCCCTGTTCTCCCAGAAGGATGTTAACAGTTATTATATTGCACCACAAGTATGTGTCATCTCTAACCCAGCAATTCATTTACTCTTCTCTCAAAAATGAATGTACTGTAGCAGGAAATTTATAACGAGAATTTGAGGGGAAAGTAAATCAATCTTATCTTCAGCCAGCAAGCAATAATACACAGTACCAGGGGCAGACAGGAGTTGTCCAACACTGCTGCTCGCTAAAGAGGAAGGTATTGATTTGTGTTTGCCTTTTTCTATTAACTGTAAAGTGTGTACAGCACTTCCACACATCATGGGATAAGGCTTAAGGGTGTCAAAAAGCAATATACAAACCTCAAAATGTTTTTTGCTTTGATTTGTGGAAGCTATGATCATTTTGAATGCTTATTTCAAGGTTTTTTCTGCATCACCATCTTCCTTCAAACTGAGAGAACTTTCCTTTTGTCATTGACCTTCTAATAATCTGTTCTCAACAGATCAGTTTTCACTATATAACAATTCCCATTCATTCTTGCTGTTGCATGTACCAGAATATACTGAAGATATTACACATACCTTTTACTTTATACAAACAATTTTATGTTTGATGTCCTTGGGCTTTCAGGTATTGGCTTCTGTTTGTCAAACGAAATGCCAATAAATTTGATTACAAAAGGGTTAATATATCAACATATTTTAGTATAATTTTTTAGGATATAGAATAGCGGGATTATTTAATGTGTTATATTTGTCAATTATACAATCTCACTTTGAAGTCAAATAAATACGCTAGTCTGCTGAAATGGGATTGGCTGTGGACATCTATTGTCTTGTTAAATTAAAAATCGTTGCATTATTCCTAATAAACTCTTACATGTCATCATGAAGACATTTTTTTATGTATACCTCAAGTTTTATATTCAGATTAAAACTATTTAGTAGGTATTTCATGCTGAATTACATGCTATGGTCATGAAGTAAGAAAATCATTAAGCAGATTTTCAAAATTGACCAATATATTTTTTATTGTGCAAGATGGAAGAAGATGTCTCCAAAGAAATTCTGCAGCTCAAAGAATAATAAGCAAAGGTGACATTTTGACAAATAAATGAATAGAAAAATGCATCATTCAGTAACCAATTTTTGAACAAAAAGAAACAAAACTTTTGTAAATTAACAGATTAGCTATGGGACAGTCATGTCTGTATTGATATATTAACATCTCAGAATTTTTGAGAATTCTATATTCTAGTAGAACTGATATTCAAACATCTCTAATAGTAAGAACAAATGGAAGAAAGAATAATAGAGGGTACTGGGTCATGTCCTCAGCCACAGAATCAACTAGAAGGAGTGGTGTATGTATCTGAGAAATATTTAAATGCAAACCATTCAGTTAACATTTTATTCTTTGGCTTAATAGATGGGAAAAAAGTATTTTTATTTTCTTTATTTTCCTGGCATATAACAGACATTGATAGGCATTTTAGATATTAGATAATTCTGTCTAGTTTTCTGGTGGCCAGGCTGCCTCATTTTCCTAGAAATTCAGAAGATTGACAAGCATGTCAAGGGATTTAAGGGAAAACCACTTGTGCAGCAAATGAATGCTGGATGTCATACTGTAAGGCACTGAAAGCAACATTGAAAAATTATGTTTAAAAACTGAATCCTACTCTAGGTGATTTATTTCATGTGAGATTTATTCTCCTTTAAGCCTGGAGCAAAATTCAAATGCCCCATGGGCTCCTAGTGTATTTTAGCAATGTGAAGTGTTCTGCTTGGTCTCTAGCAGCCACTCCAGAGAGTTAATGTGCCTCTTGTCTTGTGTCACAACTGATAGACTGTGCAGATGCCTGTCTTATAATATCACCCTGGCCTGTTTCACCTGAGTGTATCACCTACTTTAAGGTGACTGAATCCCAACCTTGCTATTCTGTGCTGGCAGCTAAGTCAGACATATTCTTCCAGGTGTGCCAAATCATAATAGGCTCCAACCTCTGGTCAAATGAATTAAACTACTGTGTATCTCATGCTCATTCTTTCTTTTTACTATCATGAAACTGCAGCATTGTTCTCATGGGTTTCACAAGCTAATACCATACCTAGCTATGTCTCTGACATAGTAAATGAAAGTCAAGGCTCACAACATTTGTAAATAGAAAACTAATACCTGGGGAGTGAGGATGGATTTTGTACAGCCATATGAACAGAAACAAAGCAGAAAATTGAAATTATTGGTCATGTATCCCATTAGCACAATTTACCCCAGCAAATATTTATTCCACTGTCCCTAAGGAAATATTTTTATTGGTATCTGTAGAAGGCACAAGTGAGTTGCATATAAAGTGTTTCAGGAATATTTTTCAGACTCACATTGAAATCACACTCCAAATATTTCAAGTCAAGAGACTTTAGATATATATGAATGAAATTTGAAATTTAGAGTCATGAGATTAGTACAATTCAACTGACCTTATTTTGCATCTGCATCTCAAAAACACTCCTAATGTATAAATAGTGTAGATCTCAGTGGTATAAGGAACAGGAGTCAGAACTTTAGAGTCCTGTTTTGACTGATTCAAGTTTTCTTCTAAGTGGGAAAGAAACTGAAAATATATTATCCCTTATTATAATTGTAGCCTCTGACCCTGGGAACACCTAGGCAAATGTGTGCATTGTTCTTTATGTTGTCTCATAGAAGATATAAAAAAATAGGCTAAAAAGAGTCTTTACTTGTTTATATAACTTCCAGCTTTATATTAGAGTTTATTAATTTTTTTTTTTTGTGGGCTGTGAGGCATGTAGTGCATTCCACTATATTCTTTGGGGTCAGAAGCTGTATGTGCTTCAGAACAGGTGCTTGTCTTTGATTTGTCTGCATTTCTGGAAAGAGACATTTTGATCTTGGATTTTGATAGAGTGAGTTGGTCTTATGTTTGACTGATGCCTCACTAAAAAGTACTAGGGTAAGTCACAGTTCTTTCAGCCTGAGTTGGAATTGCTACTGCTGCTGCTGTTGCTGGAACTTCTTTAGTGTTCCATTAATTCTATAAAAGACAGGCTTGCTCTAGAATAACACCTACACACACACAAACACACACACATTCACACAAAATCAAACCAGAACAGTAAAACACCCCTCTGACTGATTGTTATGATGCAATTAGACTTTAACAGGGGAAATCCATTTTTTTATGATTAATGTTCATTTAAAATTTGTGTGTTTGATGCCATTTTGGTATGTCTGTTGTAAACAATTCATCTTACAAGGTTGTGATGTTAGCTATCTAAGCACTTTACAAAGAAGGGAACTATTATTCTTCCCCATTTTACAGATTTGTAGACTGCAGCAAAGATTGGTGCAGTGACTTGCCTTGTGGGGGGTCAGTTCTCTCAATATTGCCGCTGTAATCCATTTTGAAACATTGGTGAATTTCTGTGTTGGACTTGCCTGAGGACATTAGATGTGAAAATGGTCCACTAATAGAGTTTTTATCAGCTTGAGACAGCCAAAGTGCTCCCTCTGCCAGTGTTCTGGAAGCAATTTAGTGGGTAACTCTTCATGACTGTGACAGGCAAAGGTAAATCCCGTGTGGGAGTTCTGTTTTCCTTACTTTCTGCAGCAGCACAAATACAAGTAATCAAAGGAAGGTTAGGAAAACTGAATGATGGTTCAGAAAGTGTCTTGCAGTAGCCCTTATGATTTGATGTGCCCTTACAGGCCATCTACCCATTAAATTCCTGTTGTAAAACTCTGAACCTGTCAGGGAAAATCTGTCATATTAAATCTAAAAATCACGGGTTTTCATGGTTTTTTGGTACTTTCTCTGAATACTAACTTGGTATTTTAATGCTATCACATGCCATTATAGTGCCAGGATTGAAACATATCCCACACCATACAATGCCAGTGTTCAGTGCTGGTGCAGAACTAAACACTGCCTCCCCTAGAACAATTATATATATAATCGGTCCCAAAAATACCATGTTAGACTAATCTGTCTAAATAGGGATTCCTTCAGAGTGCCTGAACACTCTGAAATATTTAATTAATTAAGCATAAACCATGATGTCTTAGATAATGCGCTAGGTAACTTTAGAATATCACTGAGAAAATATATTATTTCTGATATACAGTGATTTGCATTTGTCTCCTGAACTTAGAATATGAACTTTTTTACAGTTTCCAGCACCTCTGTACTTTGTCATTAAGAAATATAGTAGAGAGTGCTAATTTCACTAATCAAAACATCAATGTCTGTGTGATTTCATGTAAAATGTTAATGAAGATATCTGATGGATCTGGTTATAATTATGAATTGAGTTGGCCATGATGAAGAAATTGGTCCTAGTTACAGTAGTTTAAGCCAGGGCAAAATTTACCCAAGAGAAACAGAGACCACCTTTTGCTTGAAAACAGCTGCTCATTGTTGATATCCTCTCCCTTGGATTCAGTGACAGTATCAATGGGAATGCCTCAAAATTTTGTCAGGGAAGGTTCAGATTAGACATTAGAAAGCATTTCTTTACCATGAAGGTGATCAGACACTGGAACAGGCTTCCTAAAGAGGTAGGTGATGATCCTTGTTAATTTCTTCAAAAATGTAAAAGATTCTATTCTATTCTATTTCTATTCTATTCTATTCTATTCTATTCTATTCTATTCTATTCTATTCTATTCTATTCTATTCTATTCTATTCTATTCCATTCCATTCCATTCCATTCCACTCCACTCCACTCAAGTCAACATTTTCCCCTTTCTTCATTGGTTGAATCCTGTCAGTTTCTAGTTCTACCATAAGTCCTTACAAATAAACATATATCATAAATTTTCAAAGCAATAGTAATTAAAATCAAGTCATGGGCATCATATTTCAGTGTGGAAAAACAAATTGGAACAAGAAAGCTGAAGATTATTTTTTACAAAATAGATAAATTTTTACACAAATATGTATTTACTGTAGAGATAACATTGTGTAATGTAATGTTGCAGACTTTAAAGTGGTAACTTTAATGTGCACAATTTATTCTCTTTTTCTATCTTATTATTTCCTCTTGTATATTACCAAGTAATGAAAAGTAAGTAATAAAAACACTGATTTTTTTTTTCTTTGAATCTGTACAAAATCTTCACGTACTTTAGCTCAATGGCATTTGCAGCTGCAAGTGCTGAGTTTAATACAATGAGATTTTAAGCTTTTTCCAGAAACCAGATTTAATGAACGTGCTGTATGGAGAGTTAGATTAAAAGGATTGTGTTCTTATTTGACTTGTTAAAATAATATAAAATAATAAAATGGGTCTACATTCTATTCTTCTTTATAATCATTTAAACATAGAATAACTGGAATGTCAGGACTAAAGCTTGCCAGAGTAAGCCATGCATTTCTCACCTCCAGGTCTTATTATTTCAACTCATTATGCCTGGGAATGAATTGAAGCAGGTGTTGAAAAAGAAGTTTTGAAATTCATCAACCCATCCTTTTAGTGACACACAGGTCTCTGAATGCATCACCCCACATTATAGTTTATCTTAATATTCAGAGTCTTCCATAGCAAAGGACCAAGCTTTTCTTTTCAGAACCCATGACCTCTCTTGACAGCTGTTATAATTGAAAGAAACCATAAAGTTTTCTGTCAAGAAGAAAAGACTTGCAAGCATAGGAGATAGAACTTTTGCAAGAGCTGCACAGAGATTGAGGAGCTCTCTTTTACATGTGATATGCGCTTGTGAAATGAGCTCAAATTTAACAGTTTTCAGATTTAAATGCAAATTCCGTTTCTTTAACTTTTTTTTCTCTAAATAGTTTTCCCCCATAGGTTGTTTTATTTTTTTTTTTTTCCCTGACCTAGCTTAGGTTTCTTGACATCAAAGTGAGAGGTTAGAGGACAAACAAGTACCCAGACAGACTCTTGAAACAGTCATTCATCTTTTTCTCATCTCATCCACAGACCTGGAGATTTTCTCAGCATAAGAACACAGGAAGTTTGTGACATTTTTCCCCTTCTCTCCTGTCTTTAGAGCAAAATTTCATAGAGATATCCAAGATGACTTTTTAAATTATCTATCTCTGTGCTAGACACAGGTCCACAAATCACATGGTTTCTAGTAGGCTCAGACTGGCTCAACACAAATCTACCCTGATCTGGAGTCAGTATGACTGTTCACATGAAATGGCTGCTGAAGACTATAGAGCAAGATCTATTAGTTTTGGTGCAGAACTACATAACTAATATTTCTGTCTCTAATCTGGTTATCTGCTGCTGTGCTGAGCCAAGTAGGTTAAATGCTCGATAATTCATCTTAATCCCAAATTCAGTGTTGGAGACTAGTTATTGGTTGTCATGTGAAACTTCTTTTTGATCTTCTTGGACAGTCAGTATATTTAACCACTGAAGAAAAATAAAAAAAGGGATACCACATCTCTTCATCATAATTTCATTCTAACCCTATATTCCTTTCAGTCTTACTGGCCTGTACACTTGTATTTGTATTCTTTTCCATATAGCTCAATTTCAGTTACATTCCTCTAACTTATGAAAAATAAAATTAAATAATAAAGCTGAAGTTTTTTCTGCTTTTTTTCATAAAATTATTATATTGAGTGTTTTACATTCCATTTTTCAACTCCAGGATATTCACATCTTGACCGTAAACTCTTCAAAACATGGATCATCAACTAGTCTGTGTTCATACAAGGCTTATCTCAGAGTAGCTCTTTTCTTGTTTAGCCTTTGGGTAATGCAACAACAAATACAATCAATAATGATAATAATAATAAATACAGATCATCACAGCTGACTCTCAACATACATCAACACAAGATGAAATTTAATGGTCGCAAATATATCACAGGCCAGACAAAACAACCCTATTAATCCTAAAGCTTTAACCTCTATGAATCTTTGAAGATAATTATCTCTCTCTCCTAAATTTAGTTTCTTGAAATAGCTTCAAGACAACAGATAGGAAAATTAGATATAAGTACAGAATAAAATTGATGACTGTGTGTAAAGAACATGGGTTTAGGAGCATGCTATAAAATACTGATAAAATTCTGAAGGAAAAAAAAACTTAAACCCAAAAATTATTGTAACCAATATAGTATGTCTACTTGTATTTTGAAATACTGTATGTGCAAAAAAAACCATACAGCACTCACTTAAATAAACAATTATTTCAATGTCAAAATTTAAGAGACCTCTATAGTTCCTATTACTGAAATGGACAGAAACTCAAGTTAGATGCCAGCTTCATTCCAGTAACAACCTTAAAGAGGTAGAACTAACCAGTAGAACTGGATATATGCCCATCAATGCATGTAGCAGCAGATGAAATTAAGGTTTACTTTGCAGCTGCCTGCTTACCTTGTCCACTTTGTTCACAGTAAATGATGATGTTAATGGAATAATCCCAGTGGAATAAAAAAAAATGAAGAAGAGGAAACATAATATGTTTATTTAACAGGATGGGAGAGTGATCAGTGTAATCACACAATTTTTAATCTGCTGTCAGTGGTTTGAAAACATTCAGCAAATGCTTTAAAAATTAACTAAAGACATAGATAGGATTAGCAAATAGGTGTGAAAATGTAGACTGTGATAGACTAATTTGATAACTGTTTTCAGAATGTGGACCATTGATTTTCTAGGCAACTGGAATGTAAATTTGCTTAATCTAGCTGTATTTAACAAAGTCTTTCATATGGTTCCATGTGAAAATCTATTATCCAAACTGGCACAGGGTGTACAACAACTGACTTTGAAATTGAGGAAGTGAACAGTACTGAAAGAAAACATAATTTTACAAGGAAGTTACTAGTGTGATTTTTCAAGGATAGGTTTTAGGATTAGTTTTATTTTGTAATATTATTCATTTTGTGATGTGAAAAATAGATTTATAGAGTGAAATTTCATATTGATTCAAAGACAAGAGGTTTCTGTTCATCTGAGAGAGGAATAACTGCAAAGGAAACAAGAACTTTTTTATTGTAAAATCCATTCCCCTAGATAAATTGAGAAAAATTGTTCAGTCACAGTGTCTCAGATTTCTTTTTCTTTATGTAGGTCACATGAGTTGAATAGAGTTCCAGGACAGAGCTGGTGTAGAAAGCTATTACTTCTAGAGGGGCATATTCACCAAGGAATGGTAGATATGAGCTCAGGCTTGCTGGAGAGCTGGCATCTCAGGGATTCCAGCTGAAAGTCAGATGAGGTGGAGTATTTCAAATAAGATAACTACATGTGGAGTAACAGTCTCATATTGCATTTCCTACTACAACAAATCTGTAGTTCACCTAATTATCTGATAGACTCTTTCATTTAAATAAAAATTGAGTCTGTGTCTGGAATATGAAAATGCAGCCTAGTTTTTGGGCTTGTTTCAGCTGCCCACATACAGGCATCTGGATTGATCAGAGAAGCCTGCCTCAAGATGTCGCATCACAGTTTAGGTCGTATCTGTCAGTCCCCTGTGATCTCCAAGATAACCAATAGTATTTGACTCCATCTCCCCACTACATGATGTTCATATCTCAAGTAGCATTAAAGAGAGATCATCATATACTTTAGCTTTAGATTAACAAAAATGGTGGAAACAACAAATAAGTTATGGTTATATAAAAAGTTATCTTCTCTCTCCTATATACAAGCAGTATAAAAAAATTGAACTCACATAATGTTTCTTGTTCTTGGCCTTTTAGAATGCTTCTCCCCACAGCAAGATGGCTTGTGCATAAAAAATACTCCTTGGATCTTGTGCCTTTCTCATGAAACTCAACAGATATTTATGATACGTACATGAAAAAATTTTATCCCCATGCAAAAGTAACACCACTGCCAAAATTTTCCTTCTTCTTCCATCCTCAGACTTGTATAAAGTATTCATTTAAATACTGCCCATGCCAGACATATGTAGAGTGTGTGTTCAGTGTGGGGTATTTTTTCTCATAGGCACATTTCAAATTATTTTATATTTACATTATTTTAATTTTAATAAGATATCGATTATCAAAGTGTCATCTCAGTAGTGGGCTTTTTTCATAGTGATGCATTTCTCTTTCTTTCTCCTTTAATTTTGACAAAAAAAATCTCCACCCTGCACTTCCATCAAAATAGTTATTATTCTTGCTGCTATTAATCTGTTGGCTTGAGGCCAGGCAAGTTTGAATTCCTTCCTATTTTTCACTGTTTTGGTTTTTCCTGCTGCATTATAAAGTATCACCATATTTTATTTCTTACATTCATTATCTCTCTCTGGAGTTAATATACAAAATCTATTTATCTCTAATAATATGAGATAAAAATTGATTATTTTCTATCATAAACAGTATTTACAGCAAGCAGAAAATTATAAATCAACCCTGCACAGTTTGAACTTGGTCTGACAGAGAGTAAATAAAGCTATATTTTGTGTTCTGATTTGGCCAGGCTCAGTGTCAGGCTTATTTTTGTTTGTCTTTTTGAGATCAGGAAAAGAAAATTACAGAACTGATCTTATAAAAGAATTCCTGGCTTGGCTGCCACCACTGCACTTGATTGATATTGGCTTTGTCTACCTAAGAGATCTTCAACAATCATTTCACAGATAGGTCAAGATTCAGGTTAATTGCTATTCTTGGATAATTCATAGCTTAGGTTGAATTAGTTGACAAAACGGATGCTACCTAAAATCTCTTCATCACAAGAAGCCTCTTCATAAGACATGATTTTGGCATAGAATGCAGGGATCTTTTCCCATGTTGTTGTCTACCCATCCCCAGAATAAAATCTAGAGTAGCACACAGGAGGAAGTATCCACTAACAAGAGTGTAAAGCTCCTTATTTATCTTGACTGATGAAAATGCAGTATTAAGAAAAAAACAGTTTGAGCTCATATAATTAGGAAGGGAGGTAGAAAGGAATGAAACCAGAATACAATAGGGCTTTTATGCGTGATACATTTAGAAAGGGTTTGTGGATTTGGAATTGGCCCCACAGCTAGTGGACTAGGAAAATTTTCAGAGCTGCTGCAAATCCTCTTTTCTTCAGATCTGAACCCATTGCTCATTCAGTGGAAGGAAATGATCTTTTTTTTTTTTTTTTTTTTTTTTTTTTTTTTGCCTCTTACAGAGTTCTCTGCAGAGCTCCAGAAAAGCAACATGGAGACATAGGAATTTTGCCAAATCTCTCTCCTAAATTCTTTCTTCCTTCAGGAAACACCAGTACAGCTTGGGAAGAGCAGACTAACTGGAGGCCACAGGGGGTGCCCCAGCCCCAGGCACCAGATTTGCCCCTGGGGATGGGTACAGGTTAAGGCTGGGCTGGGGCACAATCCCCAGGTGGGTCAGGATTGCAGGGACATGGCCAGGCAGGGCAGAGCTGTGGGGAGCTGGACAGGTGAGGTCATAGATCCAGGGAGCTGAAAAGGGACCCTGGGAATGGGCCGGGTTGGGGCAACCATGGGAGAAAAAAATCTGCATCTTCACGAGAGGAATTATATAAAAAAATAAATATACATGAGAGGCAGATGGAATGATCCTTTGTATGTGGTTATTTTCTTCCATCAAAACCAGTAGGAAACTAGTTGGATAGAGCGAGATTGATTAAGTTCTATTTTATCAATTTATAGGATATATTTATATATATAGGAGATATAGGAGATGTGGATGTACTAATTTCAAAGGAAACCACCACTATTAATTTTAAATATTTATTTTGGATGTTTTAGCTTCAAAGAAATGAGGTGTTTCAAATCGATGGTAGGATGTAACATAGAATTTATTGCTGCAATCACTATTGTTATGAGAAATGCTGTTGCTAATAGTTTCTATGCCACTTTTAAAAAATATAAAAATGAAAAAAGTGCAAATAAAAATATTTGCATTTCAATCTGAAACAGCAAAGATCATGCTAGCTTCTCTGCTTTATGGAATATTAATCATATCCTATTCATCCTAAAATAAAATGCTAACCTATCTTTAAAAGGGTACATTATCCTCACAAGGACTGTGTGCCTAGATGCGAAAATAATCCATGGCACCAGAAAGGCAACACGATATGCAATTCTGGGAAAGGTTGGCAGCAAAAGTGCCATTTTTTAATTGCTTTGACTTTTAAACTGTTTTAAACTATTTACCAGATTATAATCTGTGATTTTAGTATCCATCTGAAGTTATTCCAGGGACTTTGATAGAGTTAATTTGTTTAAAAAGTGTCTAAGGCAAATAAGGCATCTAAAAATTACAAGTTTACTGCCTCTTTCTATACAAATACTTAATAAAAACAGTGTTGCATCTTGGTCTCCTTCCAATGAGATTAGCAGTTTTTGCAATGAAAGCCTCCAGGCAAAATCCTGAAGTCACGTTTAAAAACATCATTAAAAAAACCTAGAAATTTTCTGACTTCATGAAATGGTGAAAATACCAGAAAGTTTCACAAAATTTTCAGTTCAAGTTAATAATTATTCCATTCCTATGACTGTGTATAAATTCCAAGGCTGAGTTGATGTCTTCCAAATGCCACAGAAGGTCACAAACTTAAGCATTTTGTGTCCTTCCTTTTATCAGTAGGAAGTTTGCTTCTGTGCATGTGTGCATATGAGTGTGGTTCAAGTGCTCATGTAGACAAAGGCAAGGTGGGAAAACAGAAGTAACCAAAGCTCTAACACTTCCTTCTTTCATTTCATAAATTTTTGCACAACAAAACAAACAACAGAACAGCAACAGAAAGCCAATGCCCATCAACAGACACATGGGGAAAGTTCAATTATAGAATCACATAATCTTCTAGATTGGTAAAAGACCCTTGAGATTATTGAGTCCAACCTACGACCAAACACCATGCTGTCAGCTAGACCAAGTGCCACATCCAGTCTTCACCTAAACACCTCCAGGGTCGATAATCTTTCCACCTCCCTGAGCAGCCCATTCCAATGTCTAATCACTCTTTCTGCAAAACATTCTTCCTAATGTCCAATCTCAACCTGAGGCTCAGCTTAAGGTTGTGTCCTCTTGATTTCTCGCTGGTTGCCTGGGAGAAGAGGCTGTTTCCCCTCTGGCTACAGCCTCCTCTCAGGCAAGTGCAGAGAGTGGTAAGGTTTTTCCTGAGCATCTGGAGGGGGCTGATACCTGATGTCCTGAATACCATGGAGGGCTCTGAAGCAATACCCTGTGGCAATTATGCCACATATATATTCTTGCCTTTACTTTAAAGTGAAGCAGAAGCTGTTCACATGAGGGCATCCTTTTGCCCAGCACTAGAATTGGTAGGCAAAATTATTTTCTGTTAAGAAAATCTTGTAAGAACTGGAAAAAACAATGTATCCACAAACCTCTCCATCGGTGGTCTCTGCACAGAATGATCTGCATTGCTAGGAGGTCCATCTGATGCTGCAGAACCTGGGGTTCCCTGACGAGGCATAAGTTTATCTAAACTATCATCATTTTAATTCTCCTCATAGCTCCAATATATGATGCTTTAAGCAATACCTTAAAAAGTCTGAGTGCCCATCTCAACAGGATTACAATAAGCACTAATACAAATTCATTAAATTGCCTTTTGAGATGGTGGAAACTGGTGACACTCATAAAGTCTAGAGCAGACTTAAGAGATCTTACTGTATGGCAGTAGATTAATGATGCAGACTGCAGGAAGATCTTCTGTCTTAATGACAACAAGCAAACACAAGCAGAGAATCACCAAAAAGTGCACCAAAAGTAGCAGGATAGCAAAACTGACTTGAGCCAATGTGATCCCCTACAATTTCAAAGCTAGGAATAGCAGATTTATTATAGTTTAGCATGTAGCCACTGCATGATCTCTCTGCTGAGCCAACAGAGAACATGAGGGCAAAATGAAGCCCTTATAGCTTCATTTTTAGCTTTTAGTTTGACAGATTTTGCTACCCACCGTAAAAATAGATATTAGATGTCCTTAAGTGAGTTCAGTACTGACCTTCTCAATACTTCATTCAAATTAATTAAAGTTTAAAAAGTGTTCAATTGTTTAAATATTTTTCATAATAATAGGAAGTTGTTGGTTTTTTTTCTTTAGCCTCATTTTTATGAAAAAGCTAAACAAAAATCTCAAATTCTGTTTGATTTGCTATGGATGCTTGCTTACAAAATCTATTCACCATGTCACAGCACAACTCACTTATAATTTGGTTGTTGAAATATGCCAGAAGTGAACAGAAAGAAATACAGAATGACAGATAGTGTGAATTGCCAGTACAGCAAGTGGTAAAATGTTTATTAGATAAACATCATTTGACATTCCAAAATTTAAAGATAAGTTTGAGAAACATAGGTACACTCTGACTGGGACAAAGTTAATTTATTTTAGAGCAGCCCATGTAGTGCTGTGTTTTGGATTTGTGCCTAAAGCCATTGGCAGCACATTGTTGAACAGTGCTTGCACAGCATCACAACTTTCTTGTTTCCCACTTTGTCCCCTGGGCAAATAGTCTGAGGTTAAGCTATAAGTTTGGACAGTGACCCAAACTGGTAAAAGGGATATTCTATACCCATATTCTATGGGTATTCTATTCCATACCCCCATTCTATGTCATGCTCAGCAATTAAAATTAAGGGTAGATGAAGAAAGTGTGGGTAAATGGGAGAGAAGTGTCTTCCAAGGTGGCTGCTGCTCAGAGATTGGCTGAGGATTGGTAAGCTTGGGGCAGAGAGTGTTGTGATGGCATGCTTAGCTGCTTGCCTGGGCAAACCTGGATAGAGGGCTGAATTCTAGAATTTGGGAAATTGTATCTTGGTTTCTTGGTTTAGTAAGACTGATGGTGGTCTGATGTTAACAGATTTTGGACAACTGGAATGTGCCAATTGATGACCCCATAGGTTTATTTTGAAAAAGCAATTTGACTTTAGTCTCATAATCTGGAGGGTGTGAGTTCGATCCTCACATGGAGCACCACATGTCGAGATTGCCATTGATTTCAGAATCACAGAATATTCTGAATTGGAAGGGACCCACAAGGATCACCAGGTCCAACACTTAAAGTGTATGGCCTTTATAGGGATCAACCCCCTATCCTTGGCATTATCAGCACCAACAACTGACATCTTGTTGTTGGATTTCTCAAAAAAAAAAAAAAAAAAAAAAAAAAAAAAAAAAAAAAAAAAAAAAAAAAAAAAATTCAAAAACCACCAAAACAGCTGTGGAAAATTGACAAATAATTCTAGTCTTGAGAAGACTGGCAACAAGGAAGAGGAGCTCAGAACAACTGAAACTCATTAAATAGTCAAAAGCCCAGTATGCAAAGAGGTTAAAGAAATGCAATCCTAGCAAATGTTCACCATTTAATAAAGCCAAAGTTTATATATAGCATAGAGGAGTTGATTCAAATTAATCAAATCAAGAAAGTGCTTCCTAAAGAAAACTAATAGTGTCTGTAATCTCTTCAAAAATGTAACAGAGGTTCATACACATATTGTTATAAGTTCTCAAAGCACCAAACCTTCTGCCTATGTAATGCTGTTGATGGGCTTTGATAAGTTGTTTTTTTTATAAGTAAATAGTAGAATAATCTGAAAGTGTTTAACATTCCTTTCCAGATGATAAGTATTTGTATTTCCATTTTGCACAATATTTCATCCTCCTTGCTCCCTGTGTTTATCTGAAATGCAGTACTCAGACATATGAAACTAGAAAAACATTATAAAGGAAAAGTAAATAGATGACTATCTGAAAAAGATAGGAAGGCATAAGAATACCAAAAACATTAGGAAGACATAGGTAAAGGAACTGAAGAAAGGTAAGAAAAACTTACCCACTGAAGGTCAGATTTTATGAAGGAGGAAGCAAATTTAAAAAGGAAAGAAAGGTTTGGAGTTGACATTGAAAGGTAATATGGGCAAAGAACATACTGTGGGAATGTCTCCTCTTAGGAAAGGTCTTAAGTTTATTAAGATTAGGTTATTTAGGCATAATTTTCAATTAATGTACCTAAAAGTCTATAAAATATTTCTTTCTATATTTCTGGGGTTTTAGAAAATATACTAGATCATTTTCAGCAGTTACCAGTTCTTCCTGAAGCAAAATAAACTATACTACTGATTAGCAGACAAAGCAGACAGCAACAAATAAACTGTATCATGAAAATACTTTTGAGAGTCCTTACTGTCACTGTGTTATTGACATGTTAGTGTTTACCACATTGATTGAAAGGAAATTAGAGGTCAGTTTGTTTTCCAGTGACGCAGTGATCATGTAATGATTTTACTACTGGTCATGACAGAGATTTTTCTTTGTGTGCTAACATTGATTTTCCTCTTAATTAAAACAACTAAAAAAAAAAAAAAGCTTAAAGATTATTTTTAAAAAACAGCAACAGCACAAACACCCTCCAAATACAGGAACCAAATAGTAGAAACCTGCATATTAATGAGCATGACAGATGGACCAATTTCTCCTAGGTAATCAGCTCTAATAGGGATGGACGCACTGAGAAATAAAAGACCAGGCAGTATGACTACATCATGGGCATGGTAGCAGAAAAGTTGACTACAGCTCAACAATTAAATAAAGGATGCAGAAGGTAGGAAAGGTGCCAGCCAGGCCAGGGTGCAAAGTAATCTGCAACAGAGTTTCAGACAAGTGGGATGCTGTATGTGAGAGAGAAAAAAAGTGTGTTCTATAATAGGATTTTGAAATCACTTTCTGTGATTTTTCCTGTGATTTATTATTCCTGCGCACATATGCCTTTGAAGTCTAGGTTTAACTTCTTAAAAAGTGGGGGGTTAAAAAATTGCCTGAATATTTTGGCTGTGTAACTATAGAGTACCTCACCTTAAAACACCCATGGGAAGGGCAGAAGCACAATGGAGCAATCACTTTCATGTGTGTTTTTTCTCATATTTAGTAAACAGTAAGTCCTAATGAAAAGGAGGAAGGAAATTAACATCTTCGTAACAAGTGGAGTATGGCAATATTGTTGTTTGAATGCCTGAAGGTTTTAGTAGGTCAAATATAGAGCCTTTAAATATGAGATTTACTTATTTCAGCCGTAGAGCCCTTATTGATATATGCTCAAAGTGTAGGATCCAGATATATGCAACAATATCAATATTAACATTATTAAATTTAATTTTCTTATAAACTTTTTTTTTTTACTCTGTACTATAACATAAGATTTTGATTCATGGCCTTCCCTGCCTCCCCTATCTGAGTCTTCTCAAGCTCCAGCTGCCCTTTTCTGTTCTCCCTGCCACAGAAAATATGCCTTTATTTATCCAGCATGGGGGTAGGAACAGCTTGTGAATTTTTGCTTATTAATATCTAAACTCTGAAAGAGACAGCCAGAATGGATATCCTTGGTTATATCTGGAGCTCCAATTTCAAAAAAGTTTAAGCCTTATGCAAGTTGCTAAATAAAGTGTGTGAAAATTCATTAAAGCTACTCCAATCAATGCAGATGATAGTTGTGCAGCTAATTAGTCAATAGTTTGGAGTTTTCAATCCTTTCACCTCTGAAGAAAAGGTAAAATAAGAGTTCACTTGTGTTTCCAGTTATAAAAATAATTGCACAAGGAACAAGAAAATTCTGAGTAAAAAAAAACAAAAAAAAAAGCTTCAGATATTTATATCTGTATCCACATTTTAATAGATCTAACTGCTCTCAGTATATAAAGACTACAAAAATTATGAAGAATAATAGTCAAAGTGCTGAGCTTCAGGGCAATCTGAAGCAGCTGCATGCTTTTAATATAACAAATCTTGCTCAGTATGGCTTTACTAGCACAGGTGGTACTGTACATTATTCTTCCTAGAAAAGAGTTATGATATTTCATTACACTCATTGTTCAGAGTTACAGCATTCTTCTTTCCAAAGGAGGCAGCTGAGATGAGGTCTCTAACATGAACTGGAAGGGTGTTTGCTGGTACCTGGAAGGTGATTAACAGTAATTTGATGCAACATGCAACATTTGCAAATGTGAGAATAATAAAATCAGTGAGCCAAACAAATGAGCCATATGTTGAGTTATCTATCACCCAGGAGGTGTACTAGGAAAAGGGCACTGATCATCTCACTGGGCATTTTCTGATCAAACATATTATGAGTTTAAGGCTAGGACCTTTATATGTGGTGATCACTGATGGTCAGTTTACATAATAATTTTAAAAATGTTTTTATTATTATTTCTTATAGCTTGTATGTAGGAACATGAGCAATTCTCACCAATCCATACATGCCATTAGCAAAGTGAGAAAATTTGGCTTGAAGAAAATAAGGTTTTATTTTAATGTTTAAGAGTTCATTTTGTATGAAGAGAAATACAGTCTTCTTTTATCATAGTTAAAAGAGATACCCTGAATTGGAAAGCAATTAACAAAAAAAATGTAAATTAAATGGGTAAAATTACTTCTTATTTCATTTTTCATTGCTGTCCCTTTAAACAAGCAGCAGCTAAGAAAAGTCCTTTAAAATTTTTGCATGCTTCATGTTATTCACAGCAAAATTGCAATATAAATAATACAAGTATTATATATATTATGCATATAATATAGCATAATATAATATAATATAATATAATATAATATAATATAATATAATATAATATAATATAATATAATATAAATATTAGCAATAAATTGGTTCATATTAGAATACTAATATTATATAAAGTTTTTTCTGTTTTTGTCAAGTCTAAACAATTTGAACTTGCTGTATCTGTTCTGCTTAGATAAAACAACAGCTTTTCTTTTTTATTTTTTCCTGTGTCCACCTGTGATATTATCTGTGGAAAAAAATATATATTTTGAGGTGCTCTTTCTTTCTTTTATTACTATATAAATCCAAACTTTTTTTATGGACAAAAGACTTCAAATAAAGTCAAATATTTTCCTGCACACAGTCAACAGCTTCCCTGCTCATAATGTTTTCACATAATAATCTATCAAAAATTTGTTCATATTAGCTGAAAATATGTTATTCCTTGTGATATATTAAAGATATTTGTCAGAATTAATGACTTTGAAACTGGAAACACTAAAAATTGAAAACTCCCAAATTTTGTGCATCTTTGTTTCAATAGATTTTTCTAGATTCACAAATTTCAGCAGAAGAAAGATTTGCTTTCACTTTACAAAACTTATAATTAAACTGCTTATATCTTTATTGCCTTTTACTTGCTCTTGTTTTTTCTTCACTTAGACAAAAATCACACATGAAGTTTATAAACCCCTTTCTTTGTAAAAACTTCTGTAAATCCCTTTTGCACTGTGCTCAGCAGCCAAGAGTTGAAGATTTAGCTATGATCTGGCCCAGCAGCATAACCTGATATTTGACTTTTGGAAAAGTTCTTGATTTAGAGACATATAAGAAAAGAGGACAGAAAAATAAGAGAGATAAAATTACTGCCAGAGGTTGCTCTATTGAGACAAAATACATGGTTCAAGCACCCAAGGAGAAAGGAACTAGCATGAAAAAATATAGTAAAAAGAACTTGTACAGCTAGTTGAGTAGTTAGGAATCACCAGGGCTTCAAACCGAAATTATCAATATCACCAGTGATGACAGCAGGTGACACCCAGAAAAGCAGAGCTGTCTCACTGAGAACCTTTTCAAGGAATGACAGAGGCTGCTTTGAGCCTTCTGACTGATGACTGAGACCAGCAGAAACCTGGTGAGGAAACCAATGCTTAGCCTAATAGCTCATTAAATCATCCAATCTTAGCTATGTTCTGTGCATAATGAACTGGTAAATAATTGCTTCTTACTTTTCAAGTTGAGAATATATCTCATGCGGAGGTTTTTGCACTGTACAAATGATAATAAACTGATCCTAAAGAGAGGTAGCAGAATTCAGTGAAAAATAATCCCACACTATGTTTTTCTCATTGAGAAATGCATAAGGAAATCAGCAAATAAAAATTAATCTAAATATGGGTAGTAGCCTAAGTATCAAAGGTTTGGCCTGCTGTGCAAGAATTTGGTACTTTCTAAAACCTACTTTCTCCATACAGTTTTGAGTCTTTGTTTCTTAGTTACTTTACAAAGGGAAGATAAAAATAGGAGAGGTTGATGTATGGTAAGCAAAAGACAACTTAAAACTCTTGTGTTTTCCCCCCATCTATAACATTCCCTGGGGTTTCTAAAAGCTACTGTTTTAGCATAAATGCTGGCAGCTAAAAGTTACATGAACCTTAGCTTTCTTACTCCAACTAGCTGAAAAGTAAAGAGAACAGAAATAGAACTGCTTCTTGAGATTCTAGACCAAATTTCAGCTCAGCCACACTCTTTACCTTTTCATGTTTATTTTCCATGAATGTTTGAGTAGCTGAGATTAACTTCATCAAGCAGGCAGAAAAGCAGAATTTTGTAGGAAAGATTATCAATGAATTTTGATAGGATTGCAATATTTGTAATTCATGTCCAATTCATTGGTTACTGTGTTGAAAACACATGAAGTGACCCACAAAGTGAGGTTTTGTGCTGTACTCTGAGACTATAATATGATACTCCTCTGTGTAAGGGGAAGACAGATATAACCCCAATTTAAGATGAGTATGCTACATAGCCAAAAAGCAAACAGTAATGCAAGAGCAAAAAGCACCAGCACCCAGAAGTGAACATTTCTGCTTGAAATTGAACATTTCTGCTACACACTTATATTGGTTAAAATTTGTGGGAAATATAGGGGTACATTCTGGAGACTTGCAGCTACCTCTCTGTTCACAATTCTTATCTTTTGTCTGTAATTTAATTTAGAAGTCACATAAATTATAAAAGCCACAAAAGCTATAGACAGAGTTATTTGCAGGCCATCAAATACCTAAGAAAGGAGAGAGTGTACATGGAGCATTGTAGTTGTTGCCTATGTTTACAGAGCATTTCTTGTAAGACAAAAACAAGGCTCACTTCTGAGTCTTCCATGTTGATCATGGAATAAACACACAGAATAGAAAAGGAAGGGCAGTGATAAGAGTCTTATCCCTACTTAATATTTTTGTGCCCATTCAAGTTTGTGATAATTTCGTATATGAAGCTAATTCAATTAATTTTGTTTGGCAATAAAATTCAAGGCTATAATCACAGTATGACTTTAGCAATCCAATTTCAAATCTTTAATATATAAGTGTGGTATTGCCTAAAACGGAGTTTCTGGCACCTAAATTTATTTTCAGAAGACTGGGGCTATGCCCCAAATTTCCACGGTGTTCATGAAGAAAATGTTTTGCATGGAGGTTCTTCCACCTATCAGAGAGTGTAGCTGCACCCCAACACCCTAAAGAGAGTCTGTGCTTCTTAGAAGGCACTTGCTGACATTATTCTGTCACTGGAGAAGTCAAGGGGCACATTCCCTCTCTGGAGAAGTCAAGTGGCACAACATCACAGGGAAGCACTGGAAGAGGATTTAGGTTTTTTTGTTGTTTTATTTGGGGTTTGATTGTTTGTGTACTGGTTGTGTACACCAATATAGAGACATTGTGGGGATTCACACCATGGAGGAAAAATTCAGTATGTGGTAGACTACTAATCCAATGAGCATCAGCAATTTTTCTCAGTCTTTTAGGATTATTCTTTCAAATTTTCTCCCTTCAAACATATTTTCAGCATTTTCACAGAAGATACATTTTAGGATTGGACAAAGCAAGAATTTACCTTGGGTGTCATTTCCCAAATGCATTATTCTCAGTAGCCAGCTATTCTGGTACAGCTGAGGGCAGCCTTAAAGCATCTATTTTTATTCTTAGATTTAAAAAGGAGTGATAACAACTAAGTTTGATGGCCTCAGGCTCTTGCATATGGATATACCTGTCCATAAGCCCCTTCCAAGGCTTGAGACCTTTATTCCCTGTCCTCAACACAGATAAAAGTGCATAGAGAATCTTACTTTGTGCTAGGCTGAACTTAAGTAAGTTTTTGTGTATATGCATTATATATATATCTGTCCTTTAATTTCTTCTCACAGGTTTATCTGTTTTAGATCTAATAGCTCCTTCCCAGCTGATATACAGATTTGAGAATATTTTTGAGAAGCCAAAAATGAATAAGTTATTACATTCTTATGCTTAGAATAGTGTATTGGCTCTTAGTTCCCTCACTGACTTGTGGAAACCATGAAAATATCTGACACTATAAAACTCATGAGCTAAGAAAGGAAAAACTTTTAGATAACTGAATTATTTTTGCAAGAAACAAGGCCTGATTATTTTCTTTTTTCCTTACCTAGGCCATTGTCATCCTCATATATTAGTAACCTAAGAAAACAGTGCTCATTGAATGCCAGTACCTGTCATGTTAGTCAAGCAATACTCTCTTCATTTCAAATTTCTACTGAGACTAAAAAGGGCATCTTACAGCTTTCCAAGTAATTCAAAAATATTCTGCGTTCATCTACATCAGTTCAATGGAGGAAATCAACTTGTCAAAATAATGCCAGGTGACTTTTTTTGTCACAAAATCCTTGGAACAGATAACACTTTCTAAGCCTTACTACAGAAATAGCAAGATGTATTGGGCAGTCTCATCTTATCACAAGCTCTGTTCTGATTTCACATGTCCCAGCCTTTTAGTCTGAGCACTTTTGTCTTTCAGTAAGCAACAGTCAACATGGATTATTCGAGATCAAATCATTCAAAACCAGTTTAATTCTTCCCATGATAACAAAACAGGATTTACAGACAAAAAGGAAGCAATATATTAGTCTTATATTTTGCTTCAGTAATATTTTTTACAATTTTTTAGTGTCAACTAAAAGTCATATGCACGCAAAAGAAAATTGTTTAAATGCATTTATGATAAGTGGATTGCAAAACTAATTGGAAATATGCAGTCAGAGAATATTAATGGTTCACTGCCCAAATGGAAGAATCCATCAAAATAAATTCTTATGATGTTGTCCCAGAGCAATTGTTTTTCATTATTTGACTTAATGACCTTAAGTCATTAATATGACTATTAGTTTTTCATGTTGATATCAAAGTAGGATAAACTTCAAGTATATTAGAGGACAGAAATAACATTCAGAAGGATTTTAGATACTGAAAGAATGAATAGGAGGGTGAAAGTTTGCATGACTCTATAGGTTTTGTGAAATACACTAAGTTTAGGCAGAAATAACTGCTATCAACAGCAAATCACCTGCTAGTTAAATCTCTGCCAAAGTAGAGGTGAGGATACAGTAAATCATAAATAGTCTTGAGTCTTCATTATGCCTGTTAAAAAATTATGACAAGATAAAAAACTTCTAGTTTTCAGTATGTCTCAAAGATTTGGATGTAGTATTGTGAAAGTGTTCAGGAATTGACCAATAAAGATGTAGGCATAATTTCTTTGAAGGAGAAAGATAAGCATCTATTTTAGGTCTTTCCCAGCTTTAAATCTCTACAAAAACTAATTCTAATGCATTTTAGTTTGTCTATGTAAGAGGGGGACAGACAACCTGCTGTTGTGATTCTCTGTTCTGTTCTATTTTTGTGAAATGTTTGACTTCAAGGGTACAACTAAATAACATCATTTCAGGATCTTAAGGAAAAGATGGAAAAATTGTTGATAGAAAAAAAAATCTATTTCTAAAGGGAATCCTATTTCATACAGAGGCAAATGCCACTACGCCAAAGGAAAGAAAACAAACCCAGGCATAAATTAAACTGGCATCTTATGAAACTCCACATAAATAACCCATCTTGTTCTTAATAATATAAAAATAACTTCATATGATCTGAATATGCATATATATTGAAACACATTTCATTCAAGGAGAATAAATTGGTGAATTTATCAGCTCATTTTAACTTTATAGATTTTTTTTATTAATGCTTGGCTTTGCCAGATAAATAATAAACTATGATTGATACTGTCTTTGAGTAGCTGAAGATCTGATTCTTTTCTTCAGAATTTCAAAGCTTTTAAAGTGAACCTTTCCTCTACCTTTCTGATTGTTTATTTGCAATTTCAGATGATTTACAAATATTTCCCATAAAACTGAAAAAACAAGTATTTTTGGTGAGGATAATTTTTTAGTCCCATTAAGTCATTTTTTAATGTACTTTCCTCTAAGAAGTCCTAGACCAAATCAGTTTTTAGTATCCTAATACCATTGCATTGCAACACAATTTCCCAGCCTACTGATCCACTTCTAGAAACGTGATGAGCATGGAGTCTTCAATTCATAAGTAGCAACAAGCAAAACAAAAAAGTGTCAAGTGAAATGAGTGATATTTTATAAACAGAAACACTGTTCTTTAAATTAATACTGTATTCAATTAGTGGTGGAATTCCATGTTTGTGTATCTGCTCAAATAATTTATTGCAATATTTTAAAGCATGGGCTTTATGTTTCTTTTTTTATTTTCAACATTTTATCAACTTTCAAATTAAATTTCTCAAGATACAGAAAATCTGCTTAAACATGCATAAAAAATAGAATTTGCTGCAAGATTGAGGTACTGCAATTTACTAATCTACAAGTGCAGTGTCTGCCTATGGTCTAGCCCAACAATGTCCCCTTGTAATGATGAAACTATGTCAGTCCCTTGACTAACTAATTTTTTTTCCATGAGATAAATTGCCTAAGATAGATATCTAATGCTCTCTGGGATGCACCCAACATCCAGGGCTGGCAGGTATTACATTAAAATGAAGGGAAAATTCTTTTCTTGGAATGGAACCTAGACATCCAATGGATACCCACATGTCCTACCCTCAGGTAAATACACACTTCCACTCAAGTTAGTAACTTCTGTCAGCTGACAGAGGGGGCACTTGATCTCCAGGACAGGAAAAGAGGTAATGCTCCAGCTCAACCCCCTGCAATGGCCATGAACATATTCCACCAGATTGGGTTGCTCAGAGGCCCGTCTAACTTGACTTTGAATATTTTCGGAATGGAGCATCCATCAGCTCTCTGGGCAACCTGTTCTAGTGTTTCACCTGAGTCACTGTAAAAATCTTCTTTATTTCTAATCTGAATTTACTGTCCTTCAGAGTAAAACCACTACCTCTTGTATTTTCATAATATGACATGCTAAAAATTTTCCCTATCTTCCTTATAGACCCTCTTCCAGTACTGAAAGGCCACAGCAGGGGTGAGTACCCCAGCGTCCTCATCCACTGTTATCAGCTTGCCAATCCTGCCTATGGAAGGAAGCTTTGTTTAACCTTCATAAGGTAATGATTATAACATAAAGCCTTATTTCCTTTGTGCAATTTCATTGTGAACTCGTGGTGCAGTCTTCTGAAAAAAAAAAAAAAAATCTGAAATGAGGTCTCTGTCAAGAGAAGGAAAAAAAAATTCTGGGAAAAGATACTTCCAGGAAAATAAAAGTCTCTTTCTTTGGATACTGAGCATCCAGGATTCACTAAATGCTTGCACTCTCTCTTGATTAAGCAGGAGAGCAAAGTGGGAGTCTCTGGGCACATTGCAAGATGCACTTGTTCTGCTGGCTTCTCTTGGCAGCAGGAGGTTGATTTGAAAGCATAAAAAATGCTGACCATGAATATTCATTTACTTTATAAATCAACTTGCTTGACTATACTTACGTCTGAGTTCATGTCTCAGAAGCATTTCAATAAATAAGTTTACTTAAAAGAAGTTTGTTGAAACTGTGAATTGTTCTTGACTGTTTCAGGAATGATCTCGAAAGCTGAACTGCAGATCTGTAATCTTAAGCTTTGAGCAGAACACTAATCAAGAAATCTACCATACATCTGAAGGAAAACTTACTGAATGCTAAATACTTGTCAACAAAAGAGGGTCAAGAAAGTGATTCATCAAAATAAATATTCTACAATAAATAGATCAAGTTATTTTGAAATTTGCTGCTATATAGTGGAGAAACCTCTATGAGTTGCTAGAAAGCAAAGAAACAAAAAATAACAAGACAAATATTAAAATTTTACGTAATTTCATACCTACTCTTTAAAGTCATTTTGCTGCCAATAATTTGCTGCCAGGATTAATTCCATGTACAGCTATAGTAAATGGTGAATTTGAAATTAATTTTTCAAATTGAAGCTCTTCAAAACAAGATATGTGTGATTTAGATTTTGGGTAGTACATTAAATGTAGGGAAATAGTTTCACTCTTACGAAGTACAAAATCTTCTATTAATACTGTATGTCTTTTAAAGTAATAATATAAACCAAAATTATTTGGAAAACCTAGTATCTAAAGATATTTCGTTCCTGTTTTATAACTCCATAAGTTCTAAGGCATTTGAATAAACAGCTTCATGAAAATCTTCAGCTTGTGTATCAAGACTCAGATCACTTACTTTTAGAAAATATTGACAGCATAAAGTAGACAGGAAGACACAATATTGACTATGCATCTGTGGTCCCCAGTATTTTAATTATATTTCTATACCAGTATTTCCATTGTAGCTAAAATTATTGAAGCAGAAAGGGGAGAAATAAAGATGAAAAACAAAAGAATAAAACCTTCTCCAATACAGGAAATTAAATGAAACTGAGTGTTATTATATTGATAAATTAAGCTCAAAGAGCTATTGTTTTAATTATTGTACAGAAAAACAGACATTAGCCCAGAAGACAGAGTGAGTCAAGACTTGCAGAGATAAAGAGTGTTACATCTCCTTTAGACTCAAATATTCAGAAAAGTGAAAGGGACAATGGCTTCTACCTCTTAATAAAGACAGCAAAAATGTATCAAAGTAATAATTTATGTTGTTTGTGAGGTGGCATCATGTCTGGGCTTCTCCAGGAAAACAGACATATTCTCAAAAACAACTTTACCATGGAATCATAAAATCAAAGAAAAATAATTATTACTTGGAGAAGAACCCAAATTTGCTTTTTCACTGAAGTAAAACTAATATAAAAGTTTAATAGATGTTCTTCCTTCAAAAATCTTTATATTATCATTTTTTAAGTATCAGTGAGGAAACAGATACATAACAATTTAATGTTCTTTATTTTTCTCATGAAGAATAAATTTACTGGGAATGGTATGAAACATATAATTTATACCAGTCTCTCTACTAAGGGCAGTTTCTCTGTCAGAAGTCCAGGAATAGGAGTGTCTGCTGTTCTACCAGGAAAAAAAGAGAGCAGAGAAGTGATTTAATCTGCTTGGGCTCGAGGTTTGCTAGACACAAATTTTGTGTTGAGTTCCTGCAGAATTAATTTGCCAGGCCAAATTACCCAGGTATTATACTGGAAAGGATACTGGCTCATTACTCAGAAAATGCACAATAAATAAATTTGTAAATATAGTCTACTTTTGATTCATTTGTCTTTGTATGATGCTCCAGAAAGTAACAGCTCATGCTTAAACCCAAGCACAAGCCAAATCACTCATGTAATGTTCTAAGCTATAAAAAACAATCCAATTACTGCAAAAGTGAGATGGGGGAAGACAGTGTTAATTACTGATAAATGCCAATAATTAATTAGCTTGCAGGCATGGTTTCAGTAAGCTAACAGAAACTGAAGATATTTGTTTCTTCTCTGGAGAAGCTGAGCTGCTCTTTTATCAAAAAGATTAAAGCTTTCTGCATATATGCACTTTTTTATGTCATTTTTCAACTTTTTTGAGAACCAGTTAACTAAACTTTGTCAATTACATAACGCTATGTCAGTTGCAGAACCTGTCAGCTACTGTCTCTTTGCAGTTCTCTACTGATCTTTATTGGCATTTATTACACCTGTGCCTAAATTTTGTGCCTGAAAATACATTAAAAAATATTTATTTTTCTGGAAACTTTCCATCCATATCTATAACTATCACCAATAGAATGCCAGCAGACCTGACAGAATTCCAGTGAGCTTATATTTTTCCCTTCTATCATTGAACATCTACAAAATTGATGTGAGATTAAATTGCCCATATTATCCTGATGAAAAAAGTTTTTTACTATTTTTACACTAAATATAAATTGAATTATCTCTTAAGATTTTTGGTTTTGTTTTTTGATTTTTGTTTTTTTCTTCAGTATGCAACTTAGAAAATAATTTCAAGGAAAGCTGTGGAATGAGGTAGAAGAAAGATAAATTTGAGTGATGGTAAAAGCAACATGTAGAGTAGAACTTTATTTATTACATTTTCTAGCACTGAAATTCTTCTGGTGACTGTTCAACTGCCTGAATCAAATTCCTCTGTGCTTACAATCCCTATTTTTTTTAGTTTTTCCCTTCATGTCTTAAAGTGCAAATAGACAGTAACTGCCACCTTCAGGCATTCTTAGATCAAACCTCTTACTGTGCTGTCAAAGTTCAGATGACAGGCAAGAGAAACTAAATTTTGCAAGTGACACCTATTTGTTTCAGACCAGAAACAGTCACAGGATTATTATCCTTAGTTAACCCAGTCATATTAGAACAGCACCTGTGAAATTTTTCAAGACCATATATGAAACAAGAGGCCTTAGAGGACAGATTCCTAACGTTTCAGTAAATTAGAATCTTGTTTGATTATTTAGTTTTCCCTGCAAGGCTGTCATAGCATGTCAACTTCATGGATGTCATGATATTGTTTTTGATGAGAATATAAACATCAGTTTTTCAAATTATTTATTCCATCTGATTCTCTTCTAATCCAATTTCTTTGAGAAAATTGGAATTTTCTCTTTTTATCATCTCCTATGCTAATTGCTAAACCCACCAAAAAAAAAAGTACAAATACAGGCATGACCTTTCCAATCCTCTTTTCCTTGCCAAAAACTTTCTGGAGTCTTTAAGATCAAAAGCTTCTCTTTGAAAATATAGTTTTAGCTATCCATTCAGCTCTTACCATCATTTGTATTAGCATGGGATATGTTTTTTATCAGAGAATGACAATCACTTTTATTATTATGCTAAAACAGACTCAACTCTGTAACAGTTTCCTATGAGTCAGATTGCACTGGCTCCCTTCTTAATTTGTGTCATAAAGATCTCATTGAAATTAACTGATTTTATGAATAAATTAAAATCTTCTTCTGTAGTATATCCTAATTCTAGCAGCTACAGATTGTATCTGTAGACAAAATGATCCCAAAAACTAGTTATGAATAACCAAGGTCATATTAAGTCTCACAAAATCAACGATCAAATTGTTACAGCTGCAGAATTTTACCCTGCTCTGCCTGCCATGCCAGACTGTTTTCAAGTTCAAATGAAGTTAAAACTGCTGCAAAAGTCTCTCTGTGCCAAGCTATACACAAAGCTTTGTTTCATTATAGTATCTATCAAGAAAAGGAAAAAAAGGAAAAGGAAAAACAGAAAAAACAGAAAAAACAAAATCCTTGCATGAAAATCTAAGGTTTTATTAAAACTCAGTATGGAAGTGAGTTCTTATGTAATATCTGAATATCTGAATTTTAACTTGACAGTTACTTGCATGAAAATTGGCTCTTTTCAATAATGTGATGTATTCCCTGTGTATTTAAAGAGATATCTTTTTTAGGTATTTTACCTAAAGACAGAGCTAAGAAAAGTAGCAAGTGAATTTCTTTTGTTTTGTTTATTGTTTTTCCTATGCACAATGACTGAAGTGTGTAACATTGCTCCAAAGAGTGAATACTTGCAGAACTCTTACTGAAGATGGCTTTTAAAGAGATGCATATCAACTAAGTGTGAGGGATTAATTTGATGTGAAAATGTACATTACTGATCATTATTTTATGTAAATAAGGAAGGACAGTTCAGTGATTAAGGCTCTGAGTAACAGAGGATAAGAGGATATTATTTCTTTATTAAAATCAATTTCTTTTGTAAGCTTCAGCTCCTCAGAGAAATGTGAGGTTTGATTTTAAAAACCCTCCTTAGTCATTCATCTGAATTTTATATGTGAGTAATACTTTTAAGACCCTGAATGCAGCACTTTCAGGATGTGTATAGATTTTGCAGTAAGGCATCTAGATCCATGCCTGGGAAGATTACAGCCATATGAGCATAACAGGCACTCAGATGGGTGCAGTCAGTAACCAGGTACCACAGCTGGGTTACCAGCTGGTATTTTCACTTCTGCTGTGTGACTCCAATCATACAAGTTTGCTTGGAGAGAGAATTGACGTTTTGGTGAAATAGAATGCAGTAATGCTCCAAATATCTGTTTGCCACGTGTGAAAGAGTAATAATAAATCCTGTGAATTAAAAGTGTTTCAGTGATTAGCAGCATAAAGAGTTCTGAGTATCAGTGATATTTAATGTAAAAGAAACCATATACATTTTTTAATATATATGTATAGGAAATAAGGCCCGTAGAAGGTGAATGCAACTGTTTTGTGTTGTAAGTAGCCTCAAAAACATGATTCTATTAATGTCTGAACTTTGTCCACAGGAGAGACTGACTCTTATCAAACATGTAAAATGTGATAGTATCCCTTGTATGTTTTGTGTGTGCTGAAGAAATTCACAATGTAAGCACAACGATGAATGCATATCCATCAATTACATTTTTTCCAGTCTGTTAGCATTATAATCAAGAAATTGCTAGTTTTCTAGCAATTATACATTCCAATAGCTGCAGTATTCTAATCAATGTAATTCTTAGTATTCTAATAATTGTTAACATTGTAAACTAAATTACTATTGCAGCTAATTCTCATTAATAAAAAAAATATAATAATAATAAAAAAAAGGTATTTGGGCAAACCATTAGTCCAAGTCATTTTCCAAGAGGAATATAATGTGGTTTTGCAGTTTCCTTACTCTTGGGGGTTTTGGGGATATTTTCATGTGTTTTCTAACAGCACATTCTACATTGGTCTTTGATTCTGCCTGCTGTCACATCTACTTTATGTGGTACATTTTCTATTAGTTAGGTACTTAGTCTTTGTTTCCTTTTTACATCTGTAAAACCTGTGAAGGTTACACTCCAGAGGTGGCCACTAATTGACCACTGCTGTAGCATTTTTAGCCCTGAGCCTCTGGTATCATCCTGTGCTTCTGCTCTCAAGCCCTCTGCCACCCTCCCATCCCCATACTCTTGTATGCTGCATTTGTATTGCAGGTTCATAGTCAGTTCACACTGCACACAATGGCACAGTCAATCCAGACAGAAACGTGGTAAGTCCTCATTCTGAGGTTTTGCCATGTTAAAACAGACTAGTGTCACTAAGAGTAACATAAAAACACCTCATCCTCATCAGACTGAATTTAGATCATGGTGCTCTAATTCAGCTACAAAATATTGATGTTTTATGTATAGACATGATCCTAAAACTATAGATTACTCATATTGCCACGTGTACTTTATTTCAAGTCTAAATTCTCTATTGAGATCAGTGGCAAAATTACACTAAAGTCAGAGGGATCTGTGCCACCATACACCCCACTTGGAGTAAAATACCTCTTTGGTATTCAGAATGAGCACCAGTATGCTGCACTCACAAAGTATCACCCCAGAGCCTGAAAGTGCTACTACAGCCTGAACATTAGAATGCAAGGATTTTCATAATCTTCTATATGCCTCCCACTTCCTCTCAGTAAAAGGATGCATTTCAACAATAGCAATGACTTTAATACTTTTTAAAAAATCCTTTGGGATTCTTTTATGTGTTATTTATGTTTTTACAGTTGTCACTGCTGATTTCAAATGGAAAAAATTAATTTGAATATTTATAATAATATGTTAATTTTCAATTTGATTCAATTCCACTACACAACACTGGCTTCTGTGGCCAGCTCTACATATCTGAGTTTATGTAATCTCCACAGAACATTTATTATTGTTCTTAATGCTGAACATAGTATGCCATAGTACCTTTTATTTTTCATTTAAATTGAAGTAATGAAAATAAGCCTAGATACCATTAGCTGATGAGTTTTTAGAGTAGATGGCATAAATTGCACCTCAAATCAATTTTACTAGCAATTTGTAACCCTACAGACAGAATTAGGGATGTTCACCCATTTAATGTCATAATATGCATTTCTGTTTGACCTATAGTGTGAAAATACTTTTTTGAAAACAGCAAAGTGAAGAGATAGGCAGAGACCTTTTATTAACACAGATTTTTTTCACTTGCAAGTCAGCATAAATTTTCATAATCAAAACAATTTGCTTTTTCCACAGCAATTTTCTGTCATTTTGTGAACTTCTTGAGAGAGGTGAATTCGTATGCAACGGAGCGAACATTTTTTAATGCAGAAAAAGATTTTATCAAAGAATCCTGAGCTCAGTTCCTAGCACAGACACCTATTGAACCAGGTTTTATTTTCTAGGGAAAAAAAAAAAGAAAATAAATTTTAAAAAATCAGCAGAGAAGCATGATTATCTACTTTTTGTCATCAGAAAAAACTATGCTTGCCTACATGCAGTTACTGAAATATTCACTGACTGTTATACTGGTGTTTTCCAAAACACCATGTTATTTTTTGTAGAATACCATAAAAAGATTATTCTTACATGTGTGCCTATTCTGACTTTCGTTTTCTGAGCCTTAGTTATAATATAGATTATATTGTCAGCTACTGAAGTATGTGCTTCACTTAGAGTTAACTGTTCTTAGAGTATTGGGTAACCTGCATAGCTCTGGCACAAAACAACATAGGATGTGTATCTCCTTAATTATGTACTTAATTATGAGTACTCTTGTGTTTTAAATTAGTTCTTAAAAATTGCAGTCTAAGATTGATATAGAATATGTGTTTCTGATAAACATGCAATTCCAGCATATGCCTAAAAAGAAAAATCTGAGAAATCTCAGTGCAAAATCCAGTTGCATGACTAAGACTGACTTTACCAGCCACTTCTAGAAGTTTTGACACTGTTTTACCACTGCATTTGCATTTACAAGTCTGAAATCAGATGCAAAGTTGGGGGGGAAATACAAAAGGAGGTACATTATCTTCAAAATAATTTTACAGAAGTATAATTGTGTTATTCATATCCATAGGCATTTATGGCAATAATAGTCATCTTCCTAAAGGGCTGAAAGCTCCAGTAAGGGCCAGTTCTCTCATTTTCTTGTCCCCTTTAAGTTTAAATTACTGGCTGACATGTATTTTATCAACATGTAATATGCAATGCCAATCCTTATACTTATTTTCCTATCTTGAATTATATTAGCCTCATTGCTTTTGCAGTCTGTTCTAGTTAAGAGACTGATCTAAGCAACAGAGAAATATCCGTGAATAAATATCTTTTTCCTTGGTTGAGTCATTTGAATCTTTTCCATCTGCAGTTGTAGATATGCTTCTGTCACCAGCCTAAATGCCTGAGGATAATAGAGGAGAAAAGATTTAAAGAAAGCTTTGCATGCTAAAGCCAGCCCTCATGATACTTTTATCACTTCAGTGCTGACTTGGAAGTCAGGAGATAAGGGCTGGGTAAGAAATACATACCAATAGAAAGGTGAGTATGCAGAGGTGCTAAATACTTTCAGAGCACTTCAGAAGCATCTCTAATGAAGACACAGTGTGGATTAAAATCACTCACAAGCCAAATCTTCTGAGTGTACTAGAACTCCACCAAGTATGAAATTGTCTCCTTGCCCTGCCACTGCAAAATATTCTCTTTCACAGCAAATAGACTTATCAAATCTGTATCAAATGCTGCAATTCTGTCAAGCGTTTCACAGCCTTATTGAGACAAAAAGCAGTATTTTCTATGTTCCTCCGTGTAAAAACATCCATATGGACTTTGACATTGCACCCATTGTTACTAATACTGGTATTATGGTATTTCTGGGAAATTTTTATGAAGGACGAAAGAAAGAGATATCAAAATGCATTCCTTCACATTACAGGGGATTAGAATGATTTGTGTTGGAAAGTGAAAAACTAGACATAAATACCATTTACAAGACTTTAGTAACCCGTATAAATGTGCAATGCTGAAACTGATGGCCCCATTTTCTAAGCTTATGTTGTGGTTTTAAGTCCAGCAGGAGATTAAGCGCCTCACAACTGCTCACTCAACCCCTCCTCTTCTCTGCCACACAAGTGGACTGAGAATTGAAGCACAACTTGTATGTTGAGATAAGAAGTTTAACAATTGAAAATATAGTAAAATACAGTAATAAAGTAAAATACAATATTAATGGTAAAAGATAATAATAATAATGATAATGAAAGGAAAAGAACAAGTGATGCACAATGCAACTCCTCACCAAAACACAGCACTGTAACAGCCACTAAGGAATTAACTCTACCCTAGCTGAAACCAGGACAGCTTAGTACATGACCTTTCACATTTACTTTTAGTATATCTAGCAAAGAATCAAACTTCTCTTTTCTTCAATACATTAACTAGCTAAATAACTCAGAGGAAGCTGTGTTCTCTGTTCAATTGAAATAAATATGTGAGTTATGAGGCAATAAAAACAACTTGTCTTTTACTTTTCAGCTTTTGAAACTGTGAAGAATTGGCTTGGCACAAGTAAGATAGAAAAGAGGAAAAAAAAAATCATTACTGAAATAATTACAAAAGGGCACCATCCTACTTACAATTTATACATTTGTACTTTACTGCAAATGATGCAGGTTGGTCGTTCAACTTGGTTTAAAATGACACTATAACTAATGGGTAAAGTGACTAGTAAGTAGGTAATTATAGTTACTACTAAAGACCATTTGAATACTCCCAATTGAAAGACTCTAATGTTACCTAAATAATAGCAAATGTCTTATAAAATATTCCTATTTGAAACAACTTAAGCAAACAAGGAGCATGACAGTTCCCAAAAGTAGTCTTAAATATCCTAAATTCTGCCTTCTAGAAACTTCTAGAAACTTCATTTTAATATGGACATGTTTATAATGTTCCTGATCTTCCTGAAGACAGGTAAGGTTTGATACACTTTCTGTGTGACTTATGAAGATTAAAGTATCAGCAATTATTTATTCTGATACTAAGCCATGAGAGAATATTTTTTATTTTAACTATTGGTTTATCATGTTGATATAATTCTGTGTATAGTAATCTAATTCAATAACCAAGAAGAGAAATATATTAATTAATAACTCAATTTCTGGTCCTTCTGAGTGGTCCTGTAGATGTAATGTTGAATTGCAATTTGCCATTTAATAATATTGCTATTTACAGAAAAACAAATGTTGAAATTCCTTTTACATTCTTGTTTCTGATCTGTATCAACTGAAGACTTGTATTTTTTAAGTGAATTTCATATAGTTGAATTATTTAAGTACAGAATCTTTCATGTATTTTTTATATAGAAACAATCAAAAGAATTGGGTAATTTCTATTCCAAATTACTAATTAGACTGAAAAGTAGATGATAATTTTCTTCTCATAAAAAGAATTTTCTGACTCTCAAGAATCAAATTTGATCTGAGATAAAAAAGTCTATTAATCACTTGTAAGATCAGGTCTTCTTTATCACACTTGAAGAATAAATTCCTCAGGTGCAGCTCTTTGGCGTTATAATAGACAAAATCAAACTCCCTGGTCTCAGTAATTTAAAAATATACAATGGATTAGGCAAAATATGTTGCAAGCATTCTTTTTCAGCCACAGATCCTAAGGGAATCCACTGATTGGTGTATAAGAAGCATACACGATCAGCCACAGCTGAGATGCCTTAAACTCAGCTTTAAGATCCTTTCCAGTTAAAAGATACAAGAATTTTAACAACAACATCCTGCAAATTTTGCCAACACTTTATTCCCACTCTTTTTCAACAACAATACTCTGGTTTGTCTAACTGTTTATACGAGTCTAAGTCTGTTTTTAGGGCATTTTTTAGGGTTATGAATGGTAAAAAAAGAAAAACAGATGTGACAGATAAAACTGAATTTGATATAAGGAAGTCTAAATTATGTTTTCTAACAACTGCAAGTTATATTCCCAGATATGGTTAAATCACAGGATCCAAGTGTGTGCTTCTGTTCCTACTCAGAAACTAAATTTTAGAAAAAATTTAATCTTGCAAGTGGAATGTGTCTGGAAGATAGATGGTTTTCACAGAAAGAAATGTAATCTTCATGTGTTTCAGAAAATTGTTATGTAAATTAGTTTGTTGTGGTCTTGCTTTATCAGGAACACTGTAATTATGTTTTCATTACTAAAATATCTTTCCCCTTGCTACTTCCTTTCAAGACTTTAATTTTGCTGGTTTTGCCATCTACTAGCAGGAAAAGTTGCTGAATCTGCTCACTTCTTTCTTTGAGGAGAACACATATTCTAGAAAATTTGCCCTCAGAATGGATACTGTCTAAACATCCAAAATGTTTGTGATACCATGGCTTGAGAAGGATAGGGAAAGCCCATCAGCTTTCATTTCAAGGCTAGAGCAGCTATTTACAGCAATTTCCTCATAAAGGCAGTGCATCTCCCAAACACATTTGTATTCTTGTCCTTTCCAAGTTCATCCTCCCGCGTCTTTCCGTCTGTCCTCTCCCTGTCAGTCATGCCTAATTAATGAGGGAATTTGGGGAGCAGTGAAGCTTATAGACCACTACATTTTGACTTGCTTAGCTAGAGGGAATTCTGGAGAGTATTCATGTGGCTTTCTATATCTCATGCCTTCCAGCAAGGCAGTAAAATAATAGTTCCCGGAGTACTGAAGGAGCAGGATTTGAAAGTAACAGGATAGTTGTGTCCCACCTTTTCAGAGCTGTTTGGCTGGATCATGCTGGAGGGAGAAATAAACCTAAGCCCATACGTCATACAGACTTAGCAAAGTGTAAGTTTATCAAAATGGTTTTGAGGCAACAAGGTTGGATATGACCAGTAAAAAGGGAAGCAAGTCCATTGAGAGAAGCTGAATGAAAGTGTATTAATTGGAATAACTCAAGTATATTCTGATGGTCTGTATGGAAATGCAGTGGGAGGGATGGAGAAGAGGGTTACTCATCTTTTAAGAACTTGTGCCTTGTGTCTCATATACTGTCATCAGAGAGGTTGGTTATTCCTATATTTCACTTCCTCTGGTTTCATTTTACACCATAGGTAAGCTATGGTTTTTAAATAAAATCTTCTATATTTAACCTGTTTCCTATAGAGTTGGTTCTTTATAGAAAATATATTTATTCAATATATATTTTAAAATATTTATTTTTATTACTGCCTTAATCTCACAGAATTCCTAACAAAAGTTTATGGCTGACACTTCAAAAACATGAAGTAAGAAACTAATCCCAGTGCCACAAACCTTACAATCATAGTGTGTTATGTGCCCTATCAGTGACACAGGGAACTACAGTGTGGAGAATTTTTTTTTTTTTTTTTTTTGGTTGATTGGCAATAAGTTCTATATAGAGTGCTTATTTTATTCAGAAAACAATAGAAGATTGCTACACAAAAACACCCAGGCATATTCTGAAATCCTTCTATTTCTGTGTGTATTGAGTATTGAAACTACATAAAAGGTCAGTTACCTCCCCTAGTTTTACCTATTTGCTGCAAGTTTTATAATGCATATATAAAATGAAGACAAGGTTTACTAATGCTTTTTTTCTCATCTTTGTAAGATAATGTCAGGCTTGAATATGTGGTAACTTTTTTCAATTTTTTTATTCAAATTATTATTTTCCTACTCCTGATTTAAGAACTAATAGTTTTAAAAAACTAAATAGTTTTAATTTTTTCAGTTCCCACTTCATTTTAGTCTTCTTGTAAGTCATAAGAAAAGTCTGTGGTGTTTGAATAATTTACTAAGTAGGAGAGATAGTTTGGGTATATACATATTTCCTAACAAAATAGTTGCATTTAGAAAAATAAATTCCATTTGAAAAGAGTCCAGTAGCCTGGGTGCTCCCTATTTTTAACATGAAAGAACACTCCAAGGATCAGTTCAGCAACTAAAACTGAAATCAGCTCTCCAAATGAAAATTTGTTAGCAAAAGTTTTTGTCTGAATTTTTTTTCTTTTGGATACATACAAAGTGATGCATATGGAATAATTTCAGCTGTTGGTTATATGGTCTTCCCATGGGTATTTAAGAATTTACATGTAAGCTTCTTACTTACCTGTCACAAAGGTATGCATCAAACAAGACAAGAAAAAAGTGAGTAAAGGATTTAAGTGGAAAGGGAAATGTGAGTTAATCAATGAGGACTTCAAAAAACAAAAAAGTCAATTTTTTTCTGAACAAGAAAAGAGCAGAAAAAAAGAGAAAGGCTCTGGTGCCTCAGCTAACCTTTTTGGTTTATAATCTGTGTTTATGTCAGATTAGCAATATCACTTTGCCTTCATCCATGAGAATTTCAGAATCCTGAAATTTCTACAGGATTTCAGATTGTGAACAGCATTGATGCAGAACCTGAGGAACCAGTTTGCTACCACTGCTCAGAAATTTCCCAGAGTCTCAGTGGAACTATGGGACTAAATTATATTCCACCATGAGTTAGAGGGGCTTGTTAAATACAGTGTTGTGGGAAATTGACTCAGGGAAGTGAAAGTGTTGAAGAGATCACATTATTGACCTTTATATATAAAGGTATATATATATTTATACACCTATTATAGCTAGGTAATGACTGGTGATGCTTTCCTCTGTTAAAAGGAAATGGGGTTATTTAAAATACTGACTTCCTATATTTGGGCTAAAGCAAAGGAAAGAAAAAGATACTAAAAAGCACAACACATTTTCTTTCTTTGTGAAATTTGTACACAGTCATTTCAGACCAATAGCATTGTGCACTTTTGGTACTCTCATCCTGCTCAAAAAGAACTAATGATTGGAAAGATAAGAGTATTAATAACAATGAACAAATATCAATTTAAAATACCTTTGTTTTTCTTAATATCCCAAGGAAAAAAATCCAAAAATTTCCTGTACTAGGCAGTATATTTGTATAAATGTTTTCTTTATGTTCTTTTGAATAGAAAAACATATGGAGAAGCTACAACCACAGGATATTGAGTGTGTAGGGACCCAGACTTCAAAACTGAAAAATGTAAAGAAATATCTGTGTTGGGATTGAAGTATCCAGTAATCCAATCAGGAATTTCCCAAGCTGTATTCCTCTACCAGCTAGAAACATGTTTCTATTTACCAGTCTAAAATTATTTCCTCAAATATTATATATTCTTACTATTTTTTTTCTTACTCTCTGGTATTTTTTTAAATATACATATATAATTGATGATTTTATATTTATATTTATATTTATATTTATATTTATATTTATATTTATATTTATATTTATATTTATATTTATATTATTTATAATATTTATATTTATATTATATATCATTGCTGATTTTTTCTTTCTTCTGATCTTCTTGTCTATCTGAACAATGGCTTATTCTACAATAAACAGAAGGGAAAAAACATTTTCAGGCTTGAAGTCTAACTTAGTTTTTCTTAAACAGTTAGGATCATATTTTGACTCTAAATACATGTGTTCAGTGATTAGCATGACATGAACATTTTCTGGTTTCTGCTGGAAACATGTATTCTCATGCTTTCAAGAATTTTCACTTTTCCATTGTCAGACCCTGTTAGTGATGCAAAATCACTCTGTGTTCAGACAATCCTTTTTGTCCTTTGATGTCTTCAGATGATGATTTCTATGCCAATACATGACATTATGCTAAATATTCCTGAATTGTATGACAAGCCATTTTGCACTATTTTACTCCACTCTGTTCCTAATATTTCAGTTCTTCTTAAGGTCATCTAAAAGACCACGTAGAATTCTTATTATGTCCTCCTAATTTATTTTATTACCAATTTCCATTAGCAAATATTTAAAGTCCATTACTGTAATTCCCCAGTAAAATTTATTTCAGGATGCCATATTTTTTTGCAAAGTATATCCATTAATTTCTCTTTCTGTTGTAATCCAATACCAGAGGTATAAGGAATGTTTTAACCCTTCCCTCCTGTCCCTAACCTATTGGCAGAGAACCAAATTCCCCTCCCTGTCCCTTTCCTAGAAAAGACCGTTATCTGAGATCCTCCCTCTCTTTTGCCTAGGAACCACCATGAAACAAACTACAAACTTTGAGAAAGGCAAGGAGCCTCTTTTGAACCTTTGTTTATCTCATGCAATGCCTAGCTCCTTCTTACAGATAGATAGGAAGGAGTTAGAGCACATTGCATCTTTCTTTTCATGGTTTTACATAAAGTAGATCAACATTCCCCTAAAAGAATAATGAAGGCCTAGCTAATACAGGTAGTGAAGTGTAAGGGTAGAATCTGTATGCTTTAAGGCAGAAAGAAAGATGAGATTTGGTTTTTAGATGCCTAACAATAGTTTGAGGCTTTGCCATACCCACCACATCTTCAGCTGTCACTCTGAGGAAGCATGGATCCCATAGATTCAATGCTAATGCAACCAGTTCCACATGACTGTTGAGAATGCCCTATGAATTCCAGAAGAAAATGAGGCATTTGAACTCCACCCCCACACAAGTACACCTGGAATGGGTTATTTGAGCTTTAAAACAGCTGCCACCCTCTATGTGATGTTCCACTGATTACATTTCCAGTATACAAATCAAATATCAAGTTGTATTGCAATAGTTAATTTTGCATGAGTCCATGCTGCATTTTAATATATTTTATTTAGGAATACATGTGCTTACAACTAATAAAACTACTGCTAAAGCTTGCATGTTATTAAGGGCAGCCTGAGACTTTAGCTGCCCAGAGTCACTAAACCTTTAGTACAGCCTCTTATTTGCCTTCTGTAACCAGATTTCCTGCTGCCAGAAAGTGTTTTCCAGATGGAAGGTGTGATCTGGACTTAATTAGAGATCATAAAGTAGGATGGCCAAAGAGGCCTAAAGACCATCTGTCACAGTTTTTTTATTAGAAGTTTATAGGAAAAAGAGTGGCAGATCAATGAATTTTTTTTAAATTTATTTCTATGGTTTTCATTTTTTTTCTGAATTAATGAAAAGACAATTTGTTTCCATATTCAATAGAATATCTGATTATCATGCTCTATCTCATTATATATTTTACAGGTGTGGTTATGTGTGACCCATCTATTATGTTTAGGGTAATTTGACCCTAATTTAAGCCCATATATTTAACTGCAAATCCTTTGAAGTCATCCAGTACACTTACAAATATACCAAAAAGGAGCAAAATTCTCTTTCTACATTCTGCTTTCCTGCCATAAAATAGCTTCTATTTCATTCTTTTCTCTGTCTCAAGTAATATTCTCCAAGATTAGAACACCCTGCTAGTGACATTGAAGGTAATAAGCATCTCTTTCTACATTTTGCTATGGACATGTCTTTCAAAGCTCTGGATAAATTAATGAGGGCATTTGTTCAAGTACTTCATATGCTGTATGCCTAGATCACAGATAACAATTGATATTTCAATTTTTTCCATTAATTTAAGGTAGTTTCTCATATAAAGGTTCTTAATAATCAGGCTTAACATTATAACACAATAGAAACTTTTACTGCATTTCATGACAGCAATGAATTAAGTGCTTTCAGTCAAGGGTACTCAGCTGTGAAGCAGGTTAGAGAAAACATTAAGGCAAAGGTTGTCTTATCCTCAAAACATGCTGCAAAAATCTTGTTCCTTACCATTTTCATTTTCATTCAATTCCAGGGATGTTTCCACAGTATATAATTGCAACACAGGAATTTTTACATCAACATTTATATAAAACTTTCTTGTTTGGTGTCCTATCTGTGATCACACCAGGCATGCTACAGAAAAATACAAATTATTCGTAGCCTGAATAATTTAGTTACAGTAAACATTTCTTAGATTCTGCCAATAAAATTAACCATAAAAATACAACAATCATTCCAAATGTAAACATTTATTCTTCTGAATATTATGTAGCATTTTATTGGAACATTTTCTTAGAGGGTGACTTCAAATTCTGACCAGTTTTCCATCCACTCGTTCACGTGAATGCCTGACAATGAAACTGAGTAATGTGTGACAACATGATGAAGTGTTACACAGACAGAAATTTCAGCATTTTCTAAAGATGTTACAGAAGACTGAGAAATTCTTCAGTTTTATTCCTAACTAACTGGAAAGGGGGCAGGAGGGGAAAGCACTATAAAACTTAATTTCTTTATTGCAAACAACTCTGTCCAAAAGTATGAGGGTTTATCTATTTACTTTCTAATATAACCGGGTAAGCTTTGTGATTATCTATATAAATGTTCAATTAGCCTTAATGATGTTTTATGGTGATTAGATTCACAGGCTGAAAATTATTATTGTTAGTGATACTCATGGGGAAAAATAACGGGAAAATCAATTCTAACTTTGTATGCACAGTGAAGGACTTTGCACTATCTTACACTACAGAGGAAAGATATTTCAGACTTATAATACATTATTCTATGAAAATAGAGTAATCATCTTAACGTTGAGAAGCAGTCAAACAAGCAAATTGAGTATTGCAATTTATTAGGTGAGGAAAGGAGAACTAATCAGAAAGCTATGCTGTGGCACTGTAGAATACACAATGTTCCTGGAACATGAATATTTGGTTAAAATAAACCAAATCACCTTATTAAAAGAAAAAAATAAAACAACAACAGCAAAAAACCCCCAGCCAAACAAAGCAAAGCAAAAACTTGGAAAAAGTAGAGGGAAAGGCAACATGATGACCAAAAGAAGAAGAGTGATAACTAGTGGTTAAAATAATGCCAATTTCATAATCCTAAGAAAAACTTAAATAATTTGTAATACAATAAAGATTTATCAAACCACAAATGTCCAAGGAAGTTGAAACTGGTTTGCTAGGGTTTTTTGCTTTGGTTGGTTTTCTTTGGGTTTTATCATTTGTTCTTTTTCAGTGTCTCAGAAAAAAAATCAGGAGGCAGCAGATGAAATTGTTAGGTTTCAGTCTGAAAAGCACTCTTCCACATAAAATACAGTTCCATCAGATGGAACTCACTCCAGTGAAACATTGTGTATGAAAAATTGTATATAAAATCAAGAGCAATTAAAAAAAATTATAGAAGAGCTGCCAAGAGTTCATAAACACAGTTCAGCTACTCATATTGGTCTCAGACTCCACTCAGTAGAGTTCAGAAAAGTAAAACACAAGAACATTGCAGAACACTTACCTCATTCTGATATTCTTTATAAAATATTCTTTTAATAATTGTTGGTAATAGAATTAGTCTGATCAGCATATGTGAGGATGTTGTTATTGCAGGAGAAAGAGGATGAGAAGGAAATTGTTTTGCAATTATTATCTAATAATTGTATGTAATGCTATTTCTTCTACTTAAAATTATTATATAATAATTATAACAGTAATATTTATGACTATACCAAACTGGGAGATGCTGTTGATTTTCTTAGGAAATAAGAGGCTCTGCAGCATGTTCTGGTACATTGGAGCACTGGGCAACGATAAATGACATGACAATGACCAAATGCTGGACTCTACACCTGGAGAAACACCAGGAACAAATATACAATGGGAGAGGAGTGGCTGGAGAATAGACCTACAGAAAGTAATATGGGAGTGCTCAATATGAGCCAGCAGTGTGCCCTGGAAGCCAAGAGGACAAATCCCATCCTTGAGTGCATCAAACACAGTGTAACTAGCTGAATAAACAAGATGATTGCCCTGCTGTATTTGGCATTGATGTGGTCTCACCTGGAGTACTGCATGGAGTCACTAGTTCAGGAAGGATATGAAGGTCCATGCATCCAGAACAAGCAACTGACCTAGTGAAAGAGCCTGAAGGAATATCCTGTGAGGAACAGCTGAGCACTTCAGACTTGTCACCTTTGGAGGAAAGGAGGCTGAGGGGTGACATCATTGCTCTTTTCAACTTCCTGAGGAGATCAAGTAGTGTGAGGTGCTGAGCTCTTCTGCCAGGGATCCAGTGGCAGGATGCATGGATATGGTTCAAAGCATACATCAAGGGATGTTTAGACTGGACTTTTGGAAGCATTTCTTTACTGGGAGCATGGTCAAACTCTGAAACAGGTTTACTGGAAAGGTGGTAAATACCCTGAGCCAGTCAAATGTCTAGGAAGAATTTGGAGAATGCAGTTAGCATTATTTAACGTTTAATCAGCCCTGAAGTGGTCAGGCAGTTGGTCTAGATGATCATTGGAGATTCCTTCCAGCTGTAACTATTGTGTTCTATTCTACTCCTATTCTATTCTATTCTATTCTATTCTATTCTATTCTATTCTATTCTATTCTATTCTATTCTATTCTATTCACTCTGCTAAAGTTGTGGTCAAACTATGCATTCTCCTACATATACCTTCATAAAACTATTATAGGTTTAAAAAAATATATTCATCTTCATAAATGCCATGTAGGAAACTTATTAATTTTAAATTCTTTCAAGGTCTTGTCTTTCTCAGATTAATGTGCATACCTTTACAGACTTGTATTGAAAATCTTGGGAATTATTTATTGATTTATAGAAAGCAATAATGAAGTAACTTGCAAAAATTGTTTTCAAATGGGAATATATTGTGAACAATTACAGATTTTAAAAATACTGTTTTCCCTTATGTCAGAGTTTGCTTTTTCTAGCCCCTCAAAATTGCCAATATATGCCAGTAGATGTTGTCCATACTTCTTTTTACACATTCACATCTGTTAAATTTTGTCTAATTTTAACTTAAAAATAGAGAAGTAAAGTAACAGCAGCTATACAAATCAAGTCAAAAGTGTTTGTTTGTAACAGAGTTAAATAAAAAGAGCCAGCCATGAGTAAGACAGGTGAATGTTGATGTGTGCAGACAGAAGATGTATGTTCATTGTTGGAGGTTAGAGAATAGGAGCAGAAAATGTGACAGATTACCAGCCAAAGCCTTCACAAGCAGTATCTAGGCATTGCAAGAAAACTCATGTGCCCATCTTCTGCCATCTGCTACTGACTAATTCTACTAATCCCTCAGAGATGAGTAGCTGCAGAGATAAAAGCCCAGTCCCAAAACAAGTCTATGCAATTTAATTTCACAAGACAAACCTGAAGATGACCTTGCCTGCCCATGTCAGAGTTTGTTCCTTCTGCCTTGATACTCACTGTGTGCTTCAGACAACATTTGCTTTCAGAGTTAACTTACTCCACGAGACAGACGGACTGAGGGTAAAACCAGCTCAAAATGTTAGCCTCCAGGTATACTGTTTCAGTGCACTGGAAGACTTTTTAGTCACTCTAAAGGTGTTAAACCAAAAACAAAATGTGAAATTTCTGGGATGAAAACAGAGAAAAATGTCAGATCAGACACTATGATTAAAAACTAGAAAAGAAACTGAAAATATCAATAATCTGAAGTAATTATTTGTGGTACCTTCAACAGTCTATGAGTGATGCAATTTAACTGAGGAGGATTCTCCAAAAAATACTTTTACCTCTGATGTTTTAAAGACTCTCATGTCTGTAACATAATTGACATGCAATAGCACGTGTTTTGAAGTGGTTGCTTAAATGTATAAGCTTCATTTTTCTTTGATTTCCTGAAAAGTTTTAGTTATTTTGTGCTATGGAGAAAATATATGGAGAACAGAAAGTGCAAATTTTACAGGACACAAGCTAATGTAAATTTTAACAGTTGTAATAAATGTGCTTGCATTGTAAAACTTCCAGTGAATTGTTTATCATAAATACCTGTGATGCTATATCAATAAACCCTCTTTGCAATGCCTTGTAGCATTTCCATGATAAATCAGGTGATTTAAGTGAGTGAATTAAGCAATACCAGAAGGAATTTCTATCAGAGCCAATGATAGAACTCATGAACTTACTGCTCTGTACTGACGCTAAGCTATAAATTTAAATTATGCCTATGTGATCTCTTTAGACACTTTTCAAGTGAATTTGAAAGTAATTCTATTTATAATTTTACCTCAATTTTACTCTTTTGTATTCCAAATGTATGTCATTTTTGCAATCAGAAAAGGGAATAGCAACCAAGCTATCTCAAAAGCTGTCCTGGTTCAAAGAAGTGTGCATATATGGTGTCCAGATGTAGTCACATCTTTTCAATTCTTCAGCTGGCAAGATAAAGGCAAATTTAATATTCTTGAAAGTGTCATAGCTACCTTCTCTGAGAGGAGATTAATGAGAATGGTCAGGTACACTTCATTCGGGAACAGTTTATTTAACAGAGAAAAAATATTAGAATAACTTGTAAATCAGGCCTACCAAAACATCCCTCAACAAAACCATGGTGTTTTCTCCCATTGGCAAACTGTTTTCCATTCCAAAATAGCTGGCTTGCTGTGTCGTCTCTCAACCAGGCTCAGGCAATATCTGGGAGAATATTTCCTTCACAAGCCAAACCTGCATCAAGGAACTCATGGAGAGTTGTGCTTGAACCCATTGGTATTGTTTATTTAATTTGAACAGACATTACATTAGTTTTGGATGTCCAGATAGATTCTCACCAGTTCCTCTGGTGGTATTCTCCCAGCCCTAGTTAACCATGGCTTTTGGGTATATCCAGACCAATATCAGCATAGTCAGAAGAAAGTAAGACACTCAGAACCAGGGGTAGAGAGCAGGTCATATTTGCTAGCAGAGCAGTGAGGAGATGGGTGAACACACTTGAGAGAGTTTGGGCAGTGTTGATGAAATAGAACTGAACTGCACTGAGATGTGCTGCAAATCTGGTAGATCATTATTATTCAGCAGAAAAGGGTTTAGAAGGAGATTTTCTGGTCAGGTTTGTCTCTGAACAAAATGCCACAGCTTTCCCTCACTAGCCCTCCCCTCTTCTGCTTTCCTGCATCTCAGCAAAGAGATGGAGAGCTGCCTCTGCCTGTCGAACAGACTGTGACCTCATTCCACTACCCAGTCCCTGCTTCCTTGCTTAATGACAGGGAAGAAAGCAGAAACCTCATTTGGTCCATGGCTTATGAAGAACCCTGGGCATGCAGCAGCCCCTGCTGCACCAGAAGGATGTTGGGGCAGCACAAAAGCTTTCAGTGCCTTCTGAGCTGGGGAGAACTGAGCCCTCTCACCCACAGTGTAAGCTGCTTCTCACAAAGCTCAAGGAGGGCCAAGGGTGGTGATGTTCTGTCCTCAAGTGCTGTTGAACATTTTTGAAAAGCATGTTTCAGGAACTTCCAAATAGTAAATTCTAGAAACTCACTATTTAATCATTATTATTAAACATTAATATTTTTTTTTACTTTTACTGCTCTTATGTGAGCTTTTCTTAAGTAGGTCAAGGCTACTGTACATAGGAAGTGATAGGATGTTTGTGTTCCTTACCTCTAGATGATAAATCCACAAATTATCTTCTATTTTCTTTTGGAGAAGGTATTTGCTGTTTGCTTTCTCACTTGTTTCCTTGTTGTAAGTACATGTATGCCATGTTCTCATTATAAATTACTTGGAATTCCACATTCTTCAAAATAAATTTGTTTTAGATATTGAATATTACATTTTTAATTAAAAAATAATATGAATTAGATGATAGGGAAAAAAGAATTTTTGAGCTTATAATGATCTGTGCAACACTAGTCTTCTCTGTTACAATTAATATGCAATCACAAAAATCTTCTTAACATATCAGCTGCAGTGGAAAATTTTTGTGTTAAAGAATACACGGATTAAAGCTGATGTTCTGATGTGTAAACAAGTACTCTTTCACCAGAAATTTAAAATTAAGAAACACAGAGTCTTTAGACATCAGTTCCATTACTGAAAAATACAGACTGAAATCCATGAAAACACCTGGATATGCATATATGCCTTTAGGGATCCACAGATTTCACTGTTGGAATAATTTACAGCATATCTTTAAGAGACTGGAAGTGCCCTCAAATGGTATAGAAATTGCATTGCCATTTGAAGAAAGGCAACCTTAACCCCTTATGTTTACATGCAAGCCAAGAAACAAACTACAAAGTAAGAATAAGTGATATAATAATGAAATATTGGCTCCTCAAATTTAGGCCACCTTTATATCTATGTTTTGGGAATGCAGGAATTTTTTTTCCTATTGCCTGTATCTACCCATTGGATCATGTACAGCACAATTAAATAGATAAAAGTGAGTAACTGCTACTAACATATAAAGCCATAACATAATGTTATGATTTTATTTTTAAATCAATAAGGAAAGTTATCACTTAACAAAATTGCAACAGACTGCCATAATTGAATTTACATAATAAACCAGAAATTTCAATAATAAAACAAGATATAAAAGTTTCTATACTTCCAGAGGCAATCAGCTGTAGAAGTCCATATAATAAAATAATTTGGAGATTATAAAAATAATGTAAACCCCCCAAATAAAGCAAAACATTAAATGAAATGTTGAAATATTCTGAGATTAAAACATTGATGAGAAAATAACAGAAAATAAAATGTATATTAAAAGTCAAGTATATTTCCAATATATGCATTTAAACAAAAGTGAAAACTTTATGTTGGAAAATCCTGCCAAGACAAAGGCTTCTTGACATCTCTGTTTTGCTTTGGGAAAAGAAAAAGGCCTAGATCTTGAACATAGCTGAATATATTTAACAAAAGAAAGGAGATATTCACTTGTGGAAAATTACTCCATGCAGAGAGCTCTGGAACACACTCTAGCTTTCTCCTTCCATTAGATCAAGACAAAACTGCCAGACCCTGCTAAGGAATTGATATAGCATGCACAAGGGAGATTCATCTTTCTCCTAGTAGAATTCTTTTTTTCTACCTGCCATTTTTGGATTGCTAAATTCTTGCAGTAAATAGGGTAATGGCTACTTGGAACTTACAAAATTCCCAAAAATTCAAATATAGTTACAAATGTGTGCTTTGAAATTTGCTTTTCATTCCTTATTTTATTTAACTACTAGAATATATAACAACTAGAACATATAGAATATATAACAACTACTAGAATATTTAACAACTAGAGTATATGCAGCAAGTTAGTTTGACAAAAACCTAAATTAAGAAAAAATGTAATGCTTGTCTTTTTTTGTGTGATTTTTTCTGTTAAAAGTAATGATAATAATGAGAAATTGGAGTTAAGGAAACATCAGTTGCACTATACATATCCCACTGTAAGTGATAATTTTTATTTTCTTCTTCCTTTGAAGCAAATACAGATGTTAAAGGAAAATGGATTCCTATTTTTAAAAAATATATCTGTGCAACAGAGGAAGAACAGTATTTCATACTGTATTGTATTTTGTATTTTACTTTTCTTTATATTATTCACATTCTTATTTTGTTGCTTAAAATAATGACATTTCTGTTAGATATCAAAGCACAGAGGACACAACTTGCATGTAATGAGATTTGAAAACAATTAAATACAATAATTTAGTAATAGCTATATTCTTTGGAATTACTCTGCCACAAGATAGTAGATTAAACTATTCTGACTACAGTACAAACTAGAGTTAAAGTAAAGAGTGTAGATGAATAACAGTCTTCCATATCTTTTTACGACCTTTCTGGGAAAGAATGAATGTAATTTGGCAAGCAAAATTGCTTTGGTAATACAGATAAAAACTAGGACAAAATAAGACTTTATGTTCTGCTTTACAAACAGCAACTAACAAGTAAATTAATATTAATATTAAATTCTTATAAATACTAAAATTATTGCATGATGTTTGTGCTAACACAGAGAAAAGGAATTACCCACAATGTGAGACACTTAGCTTTAAACTAAGCTTCACCAAGGGCAAAACAAAATGTCTGCACACTGAAATTGCCAAAACTGATTCACATCGATATCAAGAATCAGAGTTAGACGTAGGACATCCCAATTGTATGCAAAAGTAAGTAATGTGGGAAACAGAAAAGGTAAAAAACTCTCAAAAAGCTATGTGAAAGCAAATCTCAGAATGGAAGAATGCAAGAGTGCAAGAACGCTGAAGATGCAAGGACAAGAAACAATAAGGCTGTGAACTGTGTAGAGATAGGCCTTAGGAAAATATTAAGCAAGGTAGTAGAAATATGTAAGCTTAATAGTGAAGCTTTATCCATTGCTTCAAGCTATTACAAATAAGCATTGTTCAAAACAAGATGTACATGCAGCTTTATTAATTGGCCAGAGCAAATGCTTGCCAGCTTTTAATGTTATGCTATTGGCTAAAAAGTTGTTAAAAGACTTTGTAACAAAGCAAATTTCGGCTGTGTTTGCCACGGGAAGGGCTTTCACCATCTCCTGTAAAATGAGGCTGATGATGCTGATGAAATAAAAGCTCTAAGACCACTGTACCTGCAGGCCTGTTGCATTGTTGCTGCATTTATAATGTATATAATATCACAAAAACCAGAAAATCCAAGAGGTAACACATATTTTTCATGATCAATGAATTAGATTAGCGAAGAGACAGAATAATTTCTGAGTTGTAGATCTAAAAAATGAAAATGCAGAGCACAGATCAGGGAAATGATGGTGAGCAACTGAAATAATCATGTCAAGAAATACAGATAAGACGTGGCCTCTTTTGGATCACTTCACTGAGCAGGAGTTCCTGCTCACTCTTGATCATCACACTCTGGATTATTTCTAACTGCCTAATAGCCTGGTCAGAATTCTCATATGCCAAGTAATAGGAAAATAAGGTGAAAGGTCTAATGAAGAGCTGACCTTGGAAGTAACTTCATGAGCAAGGAGCATGAGAGGACTACTATTTAATGATCACAAAGTGTGCATTTTGGTGTCTGGCATGCTTCAGGAAGCCCCACTAGTTATATTGCTGGGAATAGAAAATCTGTTGCAGAACCCTAAATAACTGCTACCTCTTTATCAAGGCCTGTGAATCTCAACAAGGCTAAAACTACACATAGAGTGCTTCCAATAGACCCAAAGTGCCTCTCATCTCTGTCCCATTCTAAAATTGTGTTGTGGTTTAGGACTGGTACTTCTGAATTTAGTGCTGCCATGGAAAATCTTCCAACAATATTCTGTTTGCCTGCTCCCCCTCTCCTCTTCACCTTCCCCTGCAGCTTAAGAGGAAAATTGAAAGAACAAAACATGAAGATCACAGGTTGAGATAACAACAATTCATTTGAAACAGTACTGAGACAACCCTACCATGCTGACCCAGAAGCCAGCCCTGCCTTCATCCCTGGAAGAGGACATGACGTGGCATCCAATCACCTCCAGGTCCTGGTCTTTCTGGCCTCTTACTACCGCAAAAATTTAACCATCCTGGCCAGAACCAGGACAACTTGTTGTTTCTTGCAACAGGAAGAAATCTCTTTTGGAACCACCCAATCCCAGTGAAGGAAGAGGGAAGCAGAACTTTCTTCAACTCACGAGGTCTAAAAGCAGCCCAGCTAAATAGAGTGATTAATCCTTCCTCTCTTCCCATCTCCCCCATGCCAGTAAGGCATATAAGAAATTCTTTTAGCTTTAAAGATGCTAGTTTGTATCAGGTTTTCTGCTATCAATGATTGAAAGTTTCATAATTTAATTTTCTGTAGTAAATGTGATAAGAGAAACAGTTTTAAACAGAAGGACAGATTCTGTATATTATGTCTTTTTTTTTTTTTTTTTTAAAAGATCATTAGTTTACTGATTACAATTCTACTACATCATAACTTCATTTCATGGGTCCTCTCCTTCTGCATTTCTTCCTCACTGTTTTCAAGCTGTTCCTTAACTAATTGTACCAGTTCAGAGATGTTTTTAAATCTATGTCCCTAGTTTTCATCAGCTCATGTTCTGGTTCTTAAATTCGCTCTTTTCTTATTTTATGTCTCATCCTGCAATAAAATATGGAAAGCTTATATGGTATACCTTTTTCTATTGTTATGGTCTCTCATAAGCAAAGAGACAATATCAAGTTAATTTCATTTAAAAAGTGCATTATAAAAATTAGTATCAGGAGCACAAAATACACCCTTCAAATATCTTCATATCAGATAACAGACAGATGGTAATTTTCTTTTTTAAATTACATCAAAGTTAAGCTTAGAACTTAAGCACATTGCTTCCTAATCATTAATCAAAATAACTCTGGAGTATATGAAGCAAATAATGGCTGCTGAGCTCTTGTTAATGCCAAGAAGTTCTCTCAGAATTTCTGATTTTATTCAGTAGTGAGTGGCTTGACATTAATTGACACTGCAGGAACCAGAAGTAATAATTAATACCTTGCATTTATATTTTGACTTGTCGTTTGCTGTGAAATCTTAAAAAAAAAAAACATAAAACCTAGAATAAAATAATATATATAGAGAAACTTACATTATCTGCAATTAAACTGTGCAGTGTGTAAGCTATATAATTTAATCTGAAAAGAGAGTTTGTTATCTCTGAAGAGAAAGTGTTCTGGTTCATTCCAAAGCTGTACGGTTTGCTTTCCAAAATATTCCCAATGGGGTCCAAAGCTACAGAGTTATGTACTTACAGAAGTATTTTATTATTTATCTGTACTCTAAAGATATACTGGAAATATATGTACCTTTATCAAATGAGTCTAAGAGCTTTGGCCACAAAATATGGCCATTTGAACTGAAAAATCCATCAAAATGCTACTAGAACTCCAAAATAAATGGAGCTGATGTTGTGGCGACTGCACCTCAGATCACTCAGTTGAAATTAATGTATGTGATTAGGTTTTAAATGCTACACATTTTAGTCTATGAATTTTCTAAGAAATGACTTAAAGAAATGCCCTAAAACAAATGATCAAGTTCCTATACAAATACTTTATTTTATATATGACACCATTGTGTAGAAGTGTGAACAACAATTATATTAGAAGTTATGCGAGGACAGATTGTGGGAAATGACATCTGTAATGAATATTCCTCACAGCTGTCTGCACACAGCCTGGCAAATACCAGTATGTCAGAAATCATGTAACCAGTAGAGAACACGGAGGAGCCAGGAAATAAGATTGTACAGTCTCATCAATCACAACTAGGCCAAAGTTTGGTTAAACTCAAGTAAAGCACTGCTGCTTTAAATATTCTCCACATTCTGTAATGTCTATCAGAGATCACCCAGAATATTTTCTCTAGTTGGCAGCAAGGATCAATCTACCAGGAGCTAATGATGTTGTTTATCTTTGTCAAGGTATGACTAAAGCATTTGTCAATTTTTTTTTTTTTTTTTTTTTTTTTTGAGACAGGACCTAGGAGTAGAGACAGGACCTAGGAGTAGAGACAAGGCAGGCTCAAAACTTCAAAAGGTACAAGAAGAAATGTATTAATAACACAAAAATAAAAAAAAAAATCAGAATAAAATTCCTAGATTATTCCCTCTTCCCTTCATTCCATATTTCTTACCAACAACATACAGAGAACACTTCAGTCAGTTATCTACCCAAATAATCAGTTCAGTTCACTTAAGAAAGAAAAGTTCCTATTTTAGTTATGGCTTAAGGGGTTGTCTTCACCTTCACAGTCTGCATCCACCGGGGACCTACAGAACTATGAATTTTCCTCTCATTCCCACAGTCCTTCCAGAGCCGTGTCATGGGTTACGAGGCATACATGGAGTACTACCTTTAAAGGCAGGCTGCTGAAAAAAAAATACTCTTCATCATCTTCTCTATCAAATGTCTCTGTTCCTATTCCAGTCCCAAAATGGAGAGTTCAATTTTCCAAGGCAAAAAAAAAAAAGTCTTCATCTCAAGCACCCATCCTCCCCAAGTATATTTCACAGTTTAAAGGAATTTTAGTGAAGTCACAATCCTCTCATTGCCCCACAAAAAAGCTACTTATCAGTTGCATCTTTTCAATCTCTTCCCATCAGGAACTTTATCTTCATTTTGCTAACTTCTGTGGTCTCCATGCTTTATTCCTTCTCATTCAGGGGTTCAAGAGATCAAGAATCTTTAAAAAGTTAAAATTGTATCCAGATCATGAAGAAGCAACATCCGGCCTGTGCAGGGGCCATGTGGCCCTGCTGAGCCAAGCCTTGACCGGACTAGGGGCTCCCCGCTGAGCCGGGGCCGGGCCGGGATGCTGAGCCGGACCCCAGACCAAGCCCGGAACTGGGCCAGGGCCCCGGCCAGAGATCTCCACTCCCGCAGAGGCCGGAAACCAAAAGGGCCTCCCAGCACTTGATCCACTATGATTTGTGAAAGCAAAATAACTTTTCATTGGTTTCCCGAGCTGTCCATCACCAAATAAGCTCTGTGATTGGTTCCAGCTGCTCACAGAAGAAGCCCCCAGAGACAGGACAGCCCCCTCCATTCCCGGGCCACATGGAGCTTTCCCTGAGGGGAAGCCGCCCCTCCACCCAAGCACATGAAACCAACACAATCCTACAATGAGGAGCCTGGAAGGGTGTCAGTATGCATATATATAAATATATATATATATATAAATATATATATATATATAAATATATATATATATATATTCAAGTGCTCACAATGCTTCTTGTACAAATTCATGCAAGCCACTAGCCTCTGAAGCCTTTTTCTTTCTTTTCCTGTGACCAATCCACATCTTCTCAGCCAGAGACTGAATGCAGACCAAAAGACACATTTCAAAATCTTAATGCATATCAAGCAAAATTTAAGTTTAATTTTTTGTCTTATAAACTATAAGGCACAAGAAGTGGAAATAGAAATAGATAGAATTTTCTGTAATAGGACAAAGTCATATCATGTTCTTACATTTATTGAAGGAAATAATTCTTCAACAGTCTGACTATAAACTGCATGACTAGAATTTCATGACCTAATAGGACTGAAATGGGCACAGTGCCTTTTCTATATCAAATATGTATAAACTATACCATTTGCTTCTATAGAATGTTATAAGGGAAATTTCTAGTGACAGGGAGCTTCCATAACCAGAAACACTTATATTAACTTATTCCTGGAAGTTCCCACTTCAGGAGAGAACACAGGAAAATAATTTGAGGAATTGGATGAGTTTATACTTTCCAGTGGTTAGGGCACTAGCTGGAAGAAACCAGGCTTCCAAGCACTGCTCCAAAAAGTACTTGTAAATTACCTTTAAATTTCAATGCAAACGCAGAAGCAGTCCTGGGACCAGAGTCTGGAAAGGTAGCACAGCTGTATGAGCGGAAACAGAGATAACACAACGTATGTAACAGCAAGGATTTATTAAATTAATAAATTAATTATATAAAAGAATATTTAATCAATATTCTTTTAAATTAATATAATTCAAGAATATAGAATTAATTATATAAAATAACAAAACCACAGAATCACAGAATGTGCTGAGTTGGAAGACACCCACAAAGATCATCAAGTCCATTTCCTGGACCTGCACAGGGTGCCCCAAGAATTCCATCATATATCTGAGAGAATTGCCCAAACATTTCTTGAACTGTGTCAGGCTTGATGCTGTGACCAGTTTTCTGAGGAGCGTGTTCCAGTGACCAACGACACCCTGGGTGAAAAACCTTTTTCTGATATCCAACATAAACATCCCTTGAGACAGCTTCAGGCCATTTCCTTGGGTGACCTGTCACTGTATACCACAGAGACCAGTGCCTGCCCCTCCTCTTCCCCTCAAAAGAAAGTTGTTGTTGCAGTTAGGTCTCCCCTAGGTCTCTTCTCCAGGCTGAACAGACCAAGTGACCTCAGCTGCTGCTCATGCAGCTTCCCCTCAAGGCCCTTCACCATCCTCACTGCCCTCCTTTGGACACTGTCTAACAGTTTAATGTCTTTCTGACATTGTGGCACCCAAACTGCACCCAGCACTGGGGGTGAGGCTGTCCCAGCTCAGAGCAGAGCAGGACAATCCCCTCCCTGCCCAGCTGTGATGCTGTGCCTGATGCCCCCCAGGACAGGGCTGTCCCTCCTGGCTGCCAGGGCACTGCTGACTCTGTTCAACTTGCCATCGACAGCACCCCCAGGTCCCTTTCCATGGCACTGCTCTCCAGCCTCTCATTCCCCAGTCTCTGCTCCTGTGTTGGTTGTGAACACTTGATGGGTAATTCAATCTAGTTTGATTCTTCTTACACCAGCACTTGCCCTACGTACCTAATGCTACCAGTTCACTTAGCTTCATCTTCCAGTATGATATGGGGACTTGCACAGAAGGGCTCCCAATTCCTCAGTGCAGGTCAGGCACAGCAAGGAGAGAGGATGAGTGATTTTTGCCTGGAATACAGCCCTGTGCTTGCTTAAGAACACTGTGCTACTAGAAATTCTGAATGTCAAACAATTCTTTTATTATTTATTTACTTATTTTAGTTTACAAGCTTTGTTATCTTAGTTTTGCCTGAATTTGTATTTCTGATTTTTTATTGACTCTAGCCTCATGTGCTTTACTGGATCATGACATAGCTTTTACACAAATTAAATGGATTTATACTGTTTGAATTATGATTAAATTTTGATAAAATGCAGGCTTTTAAGAAGTCAATTCTCACCCACTATAACTGACTAGTGAAATTCAATTTCTGTAAGAATTTTAGAATATTTCCTGAAATTGGACTAGTGGTAAGGAAAATAAGATGAAAAAGAGTTTTAGTTCAGTTCGGATAATAATAAAAAAAGTTGTGTCCTCTTTGACAGAATTAAAATAGATTATTAAAATAAATGCAGTAAAGAGGTAAGGTCTATCTTTGAGTATCTTGAAGAAATACCTATATCCTATGTAGATGGAGTGTTAATTGGTGAATGGAATTCACCACACAAGAAGTTCCTGGCAATGCAAATTCTAGATAGTGAGAGATAGTCAAGGTAGGAAAAGCAAGCAAGCAAACAAACAAACAAAACAAAAAAAAAAAAAAAAAAAAAAAAAAAAAAAAAAATTTGAACCAAAATTTGTACAGGTTTGAGTTTGAAGAAATGGCTCTGTATGAAAAGGGCTTCTTTGTCAGCTGTGGACTGTGTCCTTAATGAAGACTCTCCTACACATTTGAAAAAATATTTTGTAGCACAGGAATGTACTTTATTCCTGCATTTCTCTTACTTAAATTCCATAAAAATTTCTGTGTAGGAAATGACCCCTTGAGAGCACTTTGTCCTACCCTCTGCTGAAAACAGACTTAGCTCAGGATGCTCAGGGTCCTGTGACTGCAAACCACTGCTCTTAATATGAGTGCAACTACTAAGTGAGGTGTGAGTTATATTAAAGAGCAAAAAAAGCACTGCTTTGCAGATGTACTATTGCTAACATAGGTAGCCTACCCAGTTATTAAAGACCAACTGCCTTTAGAAAGACCAAAAACTACACAGTTTGTCCTCTGCAGTTGTTTTCAGTCACAGGTGGACATACCTTGAATTTAAAGCTTTGGTTTTCTGAAAAAAAAAAACGTATCCTAATGAGATATATTTTAGCATAAATGTAGGTATGTATGCAAATTGTATGCATTATCCCTGAGAGAAAAGCCTTGCATTTTATCATGTGCATACAAAGTGGGATTAATTTTTGACATACTTTTTATAAGCATATTTATAAGAATTTTTTCTTTCGTTTTACAAGCAATATAGGAAAATAAAACAATCTGAAAAAAAAGCATTGGAAGACTAGGAAGAAAAGTAATTTTTATAGGTTGCAGCCTATGATGAGTGTTTTACAGGAAAGCTATAGGAAAAATATGAAAATACAGCTGTGCTTGCAAAACACAAGTGTTCATTATTTGATTGTTGAGCAGAAAAATAGTGTATGCTGTATTACAGTACAATGTAAACCACTTGTTCCTGGAGGGCAAAATAGCAACAGAATAATCTTCATTTTAATGCAACTCTTATCAGAAGAGTATTATGCTCCTTTAAAGTCACAAAAACTTAAGGTCTTATAAGCATTATAATAAGTTTTGTTGTTTTCATCTCGGTAGGTTAAAAAAATATTATAAAACCATTATTAGTTAAAACAGACCACAATATATTAAGGACATAAACTTATTTAAGACCCAGCTCTCAGGTGAAATGATGTGCCATCAAAATCCTGAAACATGGCATGGTCTCATCCTACAATGTCTAACAATTAAATTGGTAAAAACATTGGAATAAAACAAAGTAATGCATTACATGGAAAAAAATTATTCTTCATTCAGGTGGAAAATGGTCATGATAATTTAGAAGTAGAAATTATATTTCTTTACAACAAAAATTAACATAAAGTTAAGAAATGTCTGTTTCGGTATGTAAATAGTAATTAATATAAAGAAGGGATGAAGTAATCTAATTTTCAGAACAAATTTAACATTGTTTTCATCCAAATGCAAAATAATCTGGAGTTTATTCTGATGGATTTTTCAGCTCTAACTTGTTAGTAATAGTGGAGTAATTCCTAAAAATAATCACAATACTTTTTTGTGAACTTTTCAGTCGAAAATGTAATATGTAGTGCTAGAAAATTAAATTCCAGAAAAGTGTCCATTTCAGCTCAGAAAGTATCTTCCATCCTCTCTAGAAAACCACTCAAGCCATCCAGTTGGTGAGGAGCTATAATCAAATATGGAAGAACTTTTCATAAGGTTTTACAGATTGGGGCAGATAAAGGTAGGAAAAAAAGAAAAAGAACAAATATTAAGGAGTAATGCCTTTGAGTTTAGCCATTCAAGACAGAAATTATTCATCACTTCAACCCACTTTTAAAAATTTCAACTTCTCTTTTATTCCCAAACTTTTCCCAGCAAATTGATCTGAGAGTCAGGAATGAATTTTAATAACTCAAACTCATCATTTTGGGAATTAAATTACCCAGCTGGCTTTGAATTTTGGTAGTAAACCACCATAAATCCTTCTCAATTATCTAACTTGGATTTTTTTTTTCCATCATAGGAGCAGCACCAATTATCAAAAAAATATTTCTGACCTGTATTGTTTTTGAGCTTCTGAGAGCAAGAATCTCTCTTTGCGCAACTGGAATTGTAAACAACTAGTGGTAATTTAATAATTTCCTTCATTATCAGCATCTCAATATGTGATGAGAGGCATGTTTCCCCTATTCAACCATTTGCAAAAAGTATATCTAATAATGCAGCTATAATGCATGTTTCAACTGGTTTGAAGAATCCTTGAAAGCAAATGATAAACCAAACAAACAACAATAACTCTAAACAAATGTGAACTTTTGTAAGATGACAATGCAACACAAATCAAAATGAGTCCTTGATGTGCTCCACAGATGTGACCAGTATTACAGTATTAGAATTAATGTCACAGAACAGCTGCCAAAGAAATGACAGTTTATGGCAGCCAGGAAGTTCTGAAAGCTGCTAATATGAGCAAGGCTGAAGAAAAGGGCACAGAGAACATATGGTGGTCTTTAGTTTTACCCTGTCTGCCTAGCTAAATTCCTCACTTAGAAGACCACTGCCCTAAACTGTGTCCTAACAAAGCTAAACATTTCAGTTCAGGAGTTCCTTTTTTCCAGAGGATGCATTCTTAGAAGAAAACACACAATCAGATCCACCTCAGTGCACTGGCCACAGTGGAGGGCACTGTAACTCGTGTCTGTACAAGACTGGTATTTTAGGGTCACATTCAGGTTGCCTTTCATAGACACATGCCCTGGAGATTCCCTTCAGCTTCCTTTACAGTCATCAGTCTCAAGTATAAAAAATTCCTTAGACTATTTCTCTAACCTTTTGGCAGTAAACCTGCCTTGAACATGCTGAAATATTAAGACATTTAGGGTTGGTGTTTTGGTTGCTTTTTGCTTGTTCTTGTTTTCCTGTTCATTTTGTTACTTATAAGCTGTAATTTCAGAAGCACATTGCCTTCATTTCAGTCTCCAGACCACTCTTATTTAGCAGTACAATTTCTGTAAAATGGTTGCTTAGTTTTCACAGCTTTTCACACTGAAAATTATTTGACCACCCACAAATTCCTCTTATATACTCTCATACACTCTCTACAAAACACCTCTGTGGAAAATTTCTCGAAGGCTACTTAGCATAAAATGTCTTTCCTCTTTCACTTCAGCTTTGTCTCTCCCTGCTCCAATTCTCTCCACGTGGCTCATCTACTTGTTCAACCTTGTTAAAGGCCAGACTATGAGTACTTCTGGATGCACTTTTTTATTGTATATCTGTTCTCTAGCTACCACAATGAGGCTTTTTATCTTGATTTGATCTTCCGTTGCAGAATAATGGTGAGGCGCAATGACAGAAGAGTTCTGCAGCTGGTCTCCTATTCAAAAAAAGCCAAAATAATGTCTTCAGAGCTCCATAACAATTTGGAGAACAATGCCCATCATAACTAGAGATTAAAGCCTGCAGATGTCTAACCTGAATAGATGGAATCCAGCAATGTATTATCTTGAAGCACAAGCTTAGCATTGAAAAAAAAAATGAAACAAAAAAACACCAAAATCATGGTTATGGTGGCCTTTGTTAGTTGTTCCTTCACATCTTTAGAGTTTAAAAATGTTGTAAAGAACAATCTTTCATAACATACCAATTGGACATTCTACATATGTGGAATAAAAGTATCAGTAAGAAACTATTTGAAGTTTGGCACAATGCATAGTCAAATTTCTGTATTTTTTGATTCAGTATATCCATTGTCCATCCAGAATCTATTTCCATCTTTCTTTCTGCATTTGCCTTCAGCAATTTTAACTCATTTAGGGGGTACTATGGAAACTTTTCCTTTAAATTTATTGCAAATACAAAATAAATTAACCACAGTAAAATCACTACTGAGTAGGCTAAGCAGTAATGTGTTTCAAGCTGAGCAAGCAGATGGCACTATTTTCATTCTTACTCATTTATTTTAAAGTATTTTGTTCAATATTTATAAGGAAAAAGTGTTTTCTGAATTACTGAGGGTAAAACTATTAGTCAAACATTTTAGGAAGAGATTTGTAATTTCTCATCAGCATTTTAATACATACACCAAAAAATCCAGTTTAAAGCCAATGAAAGGCCCTTAATATTTGAAAAAATATCCTTATTTAAAAGACAAACTTTTAGTGTCAAATTAAAACTTTGCTGCTAAATGAATTAAACTTCACAATTCCATTTTCATATAGGTGTTTACTCAAACAAAATTCAGTGTGAAAATCAGTGCTTCTGTACTAGAAGGTAATATTCTATAGCTTAAGAATAAATAAGCATTTATTTAATCTCTCATACCTTTACTAACATTCCCTGATTATTATGTGTAAGAGTAGAATGCTACCCACCTATTGGGCACTGAGTATCACAACTAATAAAATATGTTCCTTAAATTTTAAGAAAGTCTTGCCAGATAGAAGCATAATAACAAAAGGCAAGTAAACACCAAAAAAACCCATGTTTCATCAGTGAGCCCAGATCATATTATACTCAACAATCAAGGACCCAGTCAAGTCACCCAGTACCACCACTAAGTGACAGAAAAATTCCTAAATCCACTGCAGTCCTCTAGTAACTTTTGTTTCTTTACTCACACTTCTCCAGAGTTTATGACTATGGTAACAAACCTTTGAATATGTAGAATGTCTCAAATCCTCATGTCTTGTATGTGACGCATCCCAGAGACAGATTTCATTCATCTGCCTTATATTACCTGTCCTAAGAAAAACACACAGAAAACTCTGTGTCTACTTGAGTTCTGTTTTTCAGCTTCATTTCAACAAAATCATAGGATTCCCTGTTCAAAATGACTTTAACAAGGTACTAACTACAAAGAAGTAACTATTTTTCTCATATCAATGTGTTCAGGTTAAGATTTGTAGGCAACAGGTAACTTTGCAATATCCTTTCAAAATTATGGAATATACTCATCGTGACTCTAAAGGAGATGCCAGAGATCATCTGATTGTGCTGGAGTCCCAGTTTAACAGCATAGCCAGAAACACTAACTAGAGACACTAAATACTGCTTCCAAGAAACCAATAGATACCAATTAGTTTTACAGTAATTATATAGCCACTGTAGAGAGCTATAACAGTTAAAGAAAATGTATACTTCCACAATTAATTTCCAGGCTGGGGGAGAGAATGAGGGAATGGAGGAGACTTAATTCTGCTGTTAATGTGGTAGGGATGGTTCTCCTAGAGGTCAATATCACCTGGTTACAGTTGGCTGTATCATGAAGAGGATAGGGATCTTCTGGTTTTCACTTTTAAGAAATAAATTTTATATATTCATCTTAGTGCACAACAAGGTTTTTTAATTATTATTTTTTTAATATATAAGCAAAATACTTGTAATTGGTTTATAATTTATGCAAAGTAAAATTTGCATACATACACACAGTCATATATAAAAATCTATTCATATAATCTTGATTTCTTATAGGTTTATTTTTCATTAAAAATTGATTACATATTGATGCCCTACTAGTAATTTGCTGTCTTCTACAATGATAGTCCTTAATTGTTAAAAAAAAATACTGTATAATTTCTACTCATACTCACTTCAGTTATTTCAAGATCAAAAACTTCATTTTGGGAGTCAATTCCATTGACACTAGTGTCCTTATTTCCAAGGAACATCCATTTCAACTTTTTACTTTATTACATCAAAATAACATTAGAACCCAAACTGCGTTATGAGCTGACAATAAAACTGAAACCAGATTTTTTATTTTCTACTGCAGATTATTATGCATCAATACATTCCAGTTAAGAAACTTATTTTTTCTTTCCTTCTTTGAAGTTTTTTTTTTCTCAGCGAAGCGTGTCTTCCAAACAACTGAAAGAGATTTTGTGTCTTGATAGGTATTTTGACTAATCTCGTTACCTGTCAGAAAAGACAGTGCCTGCTGCTCTTTAAAATTTTCTACACAATTCCAATTATACAATTCCCTGAAATTACCATACATACAGCATATCCTCTGGGCTCTTAAAAGTCAAAATATTAGAGCTTTGCAATATTATTCAGAATTTCTATATGATCTGTATGCAAGAACACTTTCCTTGTTATATTTGTACTTCATATTGTCTTCCTTCCATAATTCACTAGACAATTCCCTACATAAACACCTAGAAGTAATTTTTCTACCTGGAAGCATTTACTTTCTCTGTTCTGTGTATACAACAGGCTAAGAATTAGTCTTTCCAACTTTTGGTTTGTTAAGAAAGCCACATCTGTGTGTACATGTATAGGTGTGTATATGGTACATGCAGTATTTTAATGTTTGCTTGAAGGTCATGGAATAGTTCTGAATCAAAAACTTCCAGTTCACTAGTACTGAAAAGGAAATAGATAATTTTTGACTATCACAAATTGCTAACACTGTCAACACATGTATAGGATTATTCATAGGAAGCATACATTATCTATTTTTCTGTCACATATGCTGTTGATTGTCCTAGTGCTACAAAGCCAATAAAAATATTAATTTATTTCTATGTGTTGATAAAATATTATTATTTAGTGAAAAATGTTAAATTCACTTTCATCTTCAGACATATGGGCAGAAGTATCACTTTATATCTTGAATTATTCTGGAATAAGGTTCAGTCATATGTTTCTAGCTCCCTTCCTAGTCAGCAAAGAGGAATAAACACCTTTAGAGGACTACTCACACTAGGTAGGGAGTCATAATAGGTACATATGACCCAGTTATTGAATGAGGGAAAGTCTGTGGATGCTGTCTACCCACATTTTAGTAAAGCCTTTGACACTCTTTCCCACAGCACTCTCCTGGAGTAACTGGCTGCTGTGGCTTGAATGTGTTGGCACTGTTCACTGATGTGAACAAAGAGTGGTGATTAATCCAGTTGCTAGCCACTCACAAGTGCAGCTCCCCGTGCCTCTGCATTGGGGACACTTCTGTTTGATACCTTTATCAATGGTCTGGGTGGGAGGGTTGAGGGCATGCCTCAGTCAATTCACTGACAACATCAAGTTGGTGGGAATGCTGCTCTGCTGGAAGAGAAGAAGGCTCTGCAGAGGGAGCTGCATGGGCTGCATCCACAAGTCAGAGCCATTTGGACAAGATCAGGTGCTAGGTCCTGCACTTGGGTCACAGCAACCCCACGCAGTGCTACAGACTTAATGAAGAATGTTTGTTTATTGGATATTTGGATTGTTATTAGATAATGAATTTTTGCATAAGTGGGAAGGATATCATTAGGGTGGAAAAGGAGGGAAGGTAGAGGCTTGTGATTTTGCTGTGGCACAAACTGTCTTAAAGAATCAAAGGGATTTTTCCTGCCCTGCTCCACAGGATACTGATGAAATAAAGTCATTTTCTACAGCCCAACACTCTGCTAACACTTCTCTGAGGCAGGTCACTGGAGACCTTGCAACTGACAGAAGGAGAATTTGCCAGTTTCTCTCTATTTTTTTTTAATCACAAGAGAGGCAGTTATTCTGAATAATAGGAACAATTATTTTGTTGGGTGTTTCAAATATTTTGGAAATCTGCATTTCCTGGGGTTCAGAGGGGTTGGTGTGGCAGTTTATTGTGTTTTAGTTTTCAGAGGGGGAGTGTTTTCCTTTTGTTGTATATTTTTGTGACCCTAAATGCTCAAACAGAATGCCACAACAGGGTGTGCATTGTGGTATTCTAGTGAACATATTCTGGTTATTATTAGATAAAAAGAAGAGGACAAAATTCTGGCAACCTCACAGACATTTCATTATTAGTTCATAATCATAATTAATTCCCTGGAGTATCTCATCATGTTCATAAGCTCTTTAAAAAAGACAAAGAATTAGAAGAAAAATACCTGCAAAATTGACAGGATTGTTTTCTTCTTTTAATTGGTCAAAATATAGTTCTAGAAGAAATAATCACTGATACTTTCTGAGTGTTCATTATATTTTATGATTGCAGCAAATTTTTGCATATTGTACATAATAGTTGAGTGTAATATCTGTCATTTTTCAAAGTGTGCAAATGAGATAATATATATTCACAAGAGATAAAAACCAACAGAAGTCTCAACTTTTAGAAATAATTAATGCTGAAATGAAGACCTGTCTTATTGCACAAAGGGAATAGGATCTGTCTTCCTCAGGTTACTACAATTTCTTCCAGGGACTTCTGTCAGGAGCTGACGTTTGATATTGGGACATCACATATGCCAAACTGAACTGTGTGCTCATTCCCAGAAAAGAAAAACCTCTTTGTTCCAGGACAACCAACATGATTGAGGACCCTGGCTGCCTCTACATTCTTGAATGTTCTGCTCCAGGAAGCCTTTCCTGGTTCTAGGCTTAATGAAGTAATTCCTCTCCTCATCACTATCCAGTATAGGATACCCTGTCATACTCACTGCAGCTGGGCAGCCATGTCCCAGTTTTATAGCACTTAGGCTTTCTTTGGTATCTGAATCCTCAGACATTTTCCTATAATTATCATTGCTGTGGTTTTTTGAGTTCTCAGTGGTTGAGAAAATGTGGTGACTGAGCCACAGTTGAGCTGCTGTTTCTTTTTTTAGAATGTGAATTGGCATTACATATTTTTTTCCAGTCAACAAAAATCAGGGTAAAGCTGACCCAAACAGGCTTGCTTCTTTGAAAACACTGCAAAAGCCATTATTATAAGACATATTTTAACCAATGCAATGCAATTACACCATTCCTCATGCATATGTGTGTTACTACATCTTCCTGAGTACAGAAGTTAAATGGCCCTCTTATTTTGCATTTATAAGTATATAAAAAATCAAACAGGAAAAATATCACTCCAAAATTTTATTTTTCCTGTGAATTTCCTTTTTCCTTTGAATGCTTACCCTAGTGTTTTAGAACTTCTCTTGACCATACATACAGTTTGGCTATTGTCAAAATATATATAATGAACCGACTAGAAATGTATTATTTGAGTCACAATGCTTATTCTGTTCTCTATGGCAGAATAAGTTCAAGAAGCATGATAAATGTATGGATTTTCTGGTATCAACAAACGTTCATTTGCCAACCTATCACATGCATTTTTCATCTACTCAGAGGTGAAGGTGGAGGATTTTGAAGACAGATGTCGCTTAGGGATCTTAGTTTCTTAAGCATCATAGGTTGCTCGTATAACCACAATGCTGGTTGTCTGTTTGCAAAAGAATATTTTTGACAAACTGGATTTTGTTATAACTGGTATTTTCAATGGATTTTTCTGTTTTCCTCAAGCCCGAGGTTATTTCTCTCCAAACTCTCTATTGGGAAGTCTCCAGCACTACCAGATGTGTTTATCCCACTTAAACAGCAGCACTTCTGACCCCTCTGGTCATAATTTCAGCCTCCACGACATTGAAACCATGAAACTCTTTTTCCCATCTCTGTCCACAATGTTTTCATTTATGAATAAGGTAGATGAAAATATCGTAAAAATATCGTATATTTTTTACAGAATCACAGAATATGCTGAGTTGGAAGGGACCCACAAGGACCCTTGAAGTCCAGCTCCTGGCCCTGAACAGCACCATCCCCAGGAGTCACACTCTGTACCTGAGGGCATTGTCCAAATCCTCCTTGAATTCAGCCAGGTTTGGTGTTGTAACCACCTCCCTGAAGAAATGTTCCAGTGTCCAACCATGCTCTGAGTGAAGAACCTTTCCTTGATATCCAACCTGAACCTCCCCTGGCACAACTTGAGGCCATTCCCTCAGGTCCTGTCACTGGGCACAAGAGAGAAGAGATCCATGCTTGCCCCTTCCCTTCACGAGGGAGTTGTAGATTGAAGTGAGGTCTCCCCTCAGTCCCCTCTTTTGTTGGGTGTCACAGCAGCTTTTGGACACCTATACACATAACTTAAGCATCTACAGAAACAGAATAGCTGAAAAGTGAACTCAAAAGTGAACTGAAAAGTGAATTTAAAATTATTTGAAAAAGCTGGATTGTCTATTTCCTGAAGACTTGAAATAATTCTGACCTTTAAGCACAGCAAGTATTCATATCAAATGTTTTCAATGCTGGAATATTCCAGAAATTTGTAACTCAGAATGTAGAAACAAAGTTTTGGCCGTTATGATCAAAGAGATCTTGCACTTAATGAAAAGAGTTTTTCCATTGTAAATTCCTCAAAATTCAAAACTCCTGATTGAAAAACTTAACATGTGTTTGTTAGTTTTGGAGTTTTTGTGATCAAAATACCATTCAAACATATAGTTGTAAAAGAATTTTTATTTCCCATTTTCCTATTGGGTCCTTTTTTAGTGCCAAAACCTCCAGCAAACCCTAGTTCTCACTTTACAGGAAATCAAGGCTTCCACAAAGGTCAGTAAAATGTTCCTTATGAGGAAATATAAAGATAATAAGTCATGAAGTTGTCGCAGCCTGCTTGAAATGGGAAAAAAGAGTGACATAACTAGATGCTGACAGCTAACCCCACAACAGTCCATCCTTTGCTTGCTTTTCCTCTGTCATCCCCTCTGTTTGAATAACCAAGTACAGGAGCCCCCAAGGACCTGTACTTGCAAGAGTACAATATCCCAGGGGTGTGGGGACCTTTGCCCACTTCTCATTCTGTAAACTCATGAGAGGCAGAGGATTGAGCATAAGAACACACCTTATGCATTATAATTTTTCTTTCTCTTAAGTCAGCAGAGAAAGAAGCAAGCAGGAATGTGGGGAAAGGATGAAAAGGGATGATTTTCATTTCCATATGGAAATAATTTAGCAATAAAGGTATCGCAATACTAAAAGGTGTTCAGGATCTGTTGAACTGAGTGACATGCATGTAAAATCCTTTTTTCTATATATGTTCATTTTTGGTTTTCTTTTAAAGGAATGGAATATTCAAGAAAGCTTTTTTAATAGTATTTAAATTATAAAGTACATTACCAGTTTTAAATATCAACCTGTGAATAAACAAATTTGTTTAGCTGACAATACTAGTTTTTCCCTTAAGCCTTGAAATCCAAACATTTTATGAAATTTCAGTTTTTATAGCGTGTTGTTCTCCTGCATAACATAAAGTAAAAAACACCTGATTAAAAACACTATTTTAATGGACACCACACCAAATGATCCCTATGCTTTATGACAGTGATACAACATTAACTTGGGATACAACTTGTAATATAAAGCATATGTAGGAAAATACTTGGTTTTAAATGTATCTCATATTTTCTGTCTCTTTTTGAATGTCACCTCAAATCTCAGTCCTTGATAGGACACTGGTAAATACAGATGATGCAAAAAAAAAAAAAAAAAAAAAAAAAAAAAAGAAAAAGAAAAAGAAACAAAAAGAGTCAAACAAAAAAAATCAACCCTGTCCAGACACATCCTTCATTATGAAATTGGTAGATACAGGCAGTTCCAATAAACAAGAAATTTTGCATATATTCTTGTACACAGTCCTATTTCAGAGAAAGAATATTTAACAACTGGATTCTCATAACATCAGAGATAAAGGACAGACTGATTAAAGAGCCTGTGGGTAGCATCCCAGCTATAATTGTATGTTCAGCTGCTTCACTAGCTGCCATTGAATTTATTAGCCCTTTGATGAAGTCAAAAATGAACTCTCTATGAGAGCTCTCTCATAGATCTCTGACTGTTCTCTGACATTTTCTCACTGTCTACCCATTTCTCCATCAATTACATGGGGAATCTATGATAATTTTCTTAGTCTTTAGAGTGGCCAAGTAGGTAGAATTAACGAATATTCTGATGACAGCAGCTCACTGGGTACTTCCTTGCAGAGTTTTGCTGTTCTTTAGAAAAGTCTTTTTGCCATTGCTGTAGTTCTTTGTTTTAGGACACTAAGCAGTCAGCATATGAATATATAATTTTTCTTTTTTTAAGGAAGAACACCATTACATGAAACTGCCTGCAAACTTTCAAAAGCTCTTAAAATGATAGAATACTAAACCAAGCCCTGGTTTAAAGAAAGTATTCAGCAGAAAAATGACATATGATTTTCTGTAATATCACTGCTAATAACTGGGATTACAGATTGCAGGTGTAAAAGAGAAGCTCCTATAGAGAAATAAAAACAATTAGATTATTCAGCTTTAGAAGTACTCAGGGCACAGAGAAATAATGCAACAGAGTGCAGGTCAAAAGCTGCAGAGACATTTTGGCATCATGTTTCCACAGCTTTAAGAAGCAGATAACACCCAAATGTGTGTTAACACTCAGAATATGTGATAGCAAACTCTCTGTCACAATAATAATTATTAAGTTCCTGTGCAGCCTTTACTTTAAGAAATTCCAATGATAATAAACAAGAAATTTATTTCAATAAACAAATTATAGACCTCATCAATCTGTAGAAAATAAGAGAATTCAATCTTTAGCAATACCAGCTAATTCACCTGAGGAAAAAAATAACCCACAATCCAACACAAAGAAATTCAAACAGCCAAACATCTATTCAATATAAAGTGAAGGATTAAAAAAAGCAGTGGTGTCTACAGATCCTTGAGAATATTGAAGAACTAATGCAGCATCAGTGCACTGAGATAGCCCAGACTAGGATATGTGATCCATATGTCCTCAGAGAAACTGCATATATGCCATTCTGCAGATATTTAAGAACTCCTATTCCATGACTACTTAGGAAAAAACAGTCTTTTCTAGATTTTGAGAAAATAATAGTAAGAATTTTTTGGATCAGGAAAAGAAAAAAAAAGTGAAAAGACTAAAATATGACAGCTCTGCTTTGAGGATAACAAAGGAGTATGGACTGGATAGACGTATGGAAGGAGTGAAAAGATTGCACAGGACGATCGGAGAGACTCAAAAAAATAAGGTATCAAACAAAGAACTTTTAATATGCTTATAGAAGAAATCATCAGCAGGTGTGATATAACAATTCTCCATTAATTTTAATGGTATTTGTAATGTCTAGAAGTTTACACTGAATTTTCCCATCTAGTTTACAAGAACATCTGCTGAGGCTGAACATACTCTTAAGGTGAAACTCCAACTAATTTCATTAACAACAACAAAAAATCATCAGGTTTTATCTGGTCGCTTAAACACCCTCTACTGAAAATGTGCCCTCGGGTACATGAGATAAAACACTGTTTTCTGTATTATAGGTTGTGGAGGCTCTGAGTCACACAGAGAGATACAGCAATGACTGGAGAATGAAACCCTCTCCTTCCTTCTATTTCACAAGACTGATGATTACATAGTAGTGAGAAAAATATAATCCACACCATGGAAAGACTTAACCCATGGAAATAATATATCTTGGTTATTTTATATACAATTTTCCTTCTTGCAACCACACATTAAATTGACTTGGCATTCATGTGTGCAGTATGTAAAGGTCATGATAATGTTTTCTACTTAACGAGATTATTTACATTTCTATTAATTAAGAATGATACCAATTTATTTAATTTATTTTCAGAAAATTAGAAGCCACTTAACATTTTATTTAGGCTGAAATTTGCTCAAACCTTGATTCTCAGTTCATGAATAATTTTTAATTGAAACAATTTTTACAAACTTGATTATTTTTCCCCTTTTATTCTTTTAGTGGTACTTTGAGAGGTAATAATGTCCTAACTAGTTTACATTCTCCTTTTTGAAGAGTCCGAATTTCTATGCAGAAAATGCTGTTCGCTGCAGATAACAACATCATTTTAAACATTCTGTTGTACCACCACTGCTTTATGTGCAAGATGAATACTAAAAGCACCATTAGCAGCAGAGGCAGTTACCAATCACTTATTGGCAATTACACAATTAATTAAGTAGCTGCTTCACATTAACAATTTCAATCGGTGTGTATATTTTCTGTTATGTATCTAAAACAAATATTTGTTGAACTGGAGGACAGAACCAGTCTTGGTTGCTTCCTAACCAGAGATCTGCAGAAAACAAGAAGCAAGCATTATGCAGCACATGGCTTCAGTCTGCATTCATGACTCACAATCATGCCACACTTCTTGTACAGCAAAGGAACAGCACGTACTTGGCCATGCACAAGAGACTACTGTCTTCCTCCTTGTGCTAAGGCTTCTTTCTACTGATATGGATAAAATGCACTCAAATTATCTTAAAAGATGTAAGAACAGAAATATACACATATATCAATCAGCAGCATTTCTCGTAAGGAAAGACCAAAATATTTTTATATATTAATTTATTTCTGTTCATTTCTGAGACTCTACACAAAGTACTGCCTATTTAACTAAGCTTTCGATCTACAGTATTTCTTCTGGAAAACATGGGTAGCAACAGCATTCCGAAAGTTTTTACCTTGTATAAAATCTTGTGCCTGTAGGATAAGCACCATATACTTCCCTCACACCTGCTTTCTATTGATCTTACAAACAGATAACAGAAATGAACAGTTGCCTTGTTTGTTTACATTCCAGTGTTGCTACTTCACTGTTCTGCAGCTTGAGAAAGAGTGATTTGGGGACTGGTGTGTGTGCAATGACTGTGGTGTAACGATACTTCATAGATTGGCATTTACAAAGCACTGTGAAGTGTAATTAATGTATTTTAATTTTTTCTATAGAAAAGCTCTGTAATATTGATTTTAAAGTAAATAAAGGTTCATTACAACACATTTTTACACAACCAGCCCTAGAATACCTCTCAACACAGGCATACAACCAGATAAATCAAAAACTGTCTAATTCTTCACTTTCAGTGCTGACTTGACATCAAGAAAAAGCTCCCTCTGTAATAAACTGAAATGTTTCTCTGCAGCATTTACAAGCTCCTGGAAAAATTGCCTGAAGGCTCAAAGATCTAAAGTTTTATGTCTAATAAGCATTTTAAATAATCTCATTAATTTAGTAAATCAATAAAAATAAATAATGAAGACTCCTTTACATAACTTTAGATGGAAAGCTACTCTTTATGCTTCTTTAAGCTGAAACTATAATTTTTTCTCTCTGTCAGACAGTTATGAGTATACCTGTCACTAAAAATCCCTACTGGCAAATGGAAGGATAAAAGAAGGCAATGAAGCTAACTATTCATGATGGAGGCCTTATCAAGGTAACTAGACAGGCAGGGAAGGGGGAAAGCTGATGTGGTAAAAATGCCACTACTGTTGCAACTGATGGGAGAAGGCCTTTTAATCCAAGAATAAGTTTTTAAAGTAAATAAAACCGTTTGTGTTCAGATCAGTGGCCATGCTGCCAATAAACATCACTAATGCACGCCCACTTACCTCTAACTGCCCATCTCTCCTCCAGCCACCTTTCATTTCTTCCTCCCAATTCCACACAATGTATTGCTGTCTCTGTAATATTCCCCTTCTTCATGCCTCTTGCTACACACATTGTTCTCCTTAAGCTGAATTATATTCCTGGGCACAGGATGATATTAACAGGAGATAGACTGGATAGCTTTGATCTCTTCCTTTCATCTCCTTCAGTCAATGAATGACAAATTGTAGATGATTTTCAGTTTAACTTCCTTTCTCTTTTATGGGTGTTTTTTTGTCTTTAACTTACAAGTGTTCCCCAGGTCACAGTGTCAGAAAAGGAAAAGGATAAGATGCAAACATGCTACTTCCTCTATACTGCACACTATGCTTCATAATTCCCTATTCTCACATAGGTACTCAGCAGGGCACAGGTCTCACAAGCACCCTGTGTTCTGTGCACCATGCCATGTGCACAGCCTGGGTGCCAGAGTGTGGGAAATGGAAATGGGAGCTTTGTATAGCAAACTAGACTTATCTAAACATTCTGAGACGTTTAGAGAAGTTTTCAGCTGATCACCATAGGTGTCTCACTTGCAAGGAAGTACAGAGACAATAAGGCCCAGAAACTTATGGAAGTATTGACTCAGTTTTCTGTGGCTGACCAAAATTCAATTTATGCTTTTAATGTGAAGGTGTAAGAAAGAGGAAGTTCTAGCTTTCCTCTTTCCAAGATAGCCTATGTTTGTGAAAAGAATATTTTCTGGTACTCAAGCCTTGGCTGTGGCTTTGGAGGGATATACAAGCTTAGTGCCTTTGATGATCTTCATTGACTCCTCAGACTGTAATGCCATATGTAAGGGCTGTATAACATACATCTCAATTACCAAAACAAAAACATGAGCAAATCCTTTTGTGGTTTTTTTGTTTTTGTTTTGGGGTTTTTTTGGGTTTTTTTTGTTTGTTTGTTTGTTTTGTTTTTGTTTTTTGTTTGGTTTGGTTTGGGTTTTTTTTTTTTTTTCTTCTGTTTTTGGGGGTTTTGGAGTTTTTTGCTTCAGATAAACTATTTTTTATATTGGGCACTGGCACCAGGGTGCAAGCCTGCACCACTAACATCTTTACTATGTCTGTGCACACTCACACACTGCAAAAATATTTAGATTCTGTACTTGACAGGGACCATAAAGGAACTAAGTGTGATATTCTGTTATGATACAGGGATTTATCTTTGTTCTGAGCAGCAGAGGAACTAAGGTGGTATGCAACAGTAGAAATAAGGAGGAAAAACGCAGAGAGCTTTACTACAGAAAAAATCTGGAAGAAGTCCTAGGAATCTAAAAAAGCTACAGCAGCGTTGCATTGCAGAGAACAATTCTGAATTAGCATTTTGCAAAGGAAAAGTCTAATAGGTAATGGAACTGAAGACATAAAATACTAATATAAAGGACCAGGTTTATGCCACTTCCAATTGTTTAGCTTATTCCCTTCAAGCCACTTAAGAGAAGAAACAAGATCATACTCCCTTTGTACAATTTATTCCTTCCAAAAAAGCTGAAGTCAAAACATTTCACACCTTGCTGTTAAAACCATGACTGTTATGTCACTTTTATTTCTACCAACTCTTTTATTCTAAAAGCATCTCTGAAATTTTAAAATATCACATCACAGGATGCACTGATAATAAAGGACTTGAGGGGTCTGAGATCCTTTTTTAATTTGTCACCATACCACCATTTGTCACCAGTGGAAACATATATGTTAATCACTACTTCTCAGTCAAACCCATCTTGCCTGCATGAGTGCTTCTCCCCCATTTCCCTGAAAAGTCAAACTGACCTTTTAAATCTCAGGTGAGCCAAGCCAACCTCTGCCTTTTCAGCAAGCCAGAAAGGAGTAATATTTTCTGAATCAAACTGTTTTAGCTGAAAGGCAACAGCTTACACCCTCAGCAAGCAGTTGAGTTGCTGCCTGAGTTAAGGCAGATCTAGGAGCAGTACATCAAGCTCCCAGGCTGACAACTGAGGTGCAAGGCAGCATTAAATTCCAGGAATGAAAGATCTTTTGTGGCTGAGCTGATTCTGGGACTTTGGTGTTAGCACACTTTGTAAAGCAATAATCAGAGAGATTATACTCCTGATGTGCTTCATATGACAAGAGATGGTAAAACAAGTTGTAGGCCTGTGGAGAATCAACATCTTGAATCTGCTCTTCTTAGGCAATAACTAAATAATTGGACACTTTTGAAACTGCTTTTACATTCCTGCAATAAAGTAATTCAGAAGAACCTTTAGCCTTAAGAGGTTTAAAAGTATCCAAGATGGCATGTTGCTACAGTTTAAAATATATAACCATTCATTAAAAATCATAGGTTTTCACAGGTTTGTAACATTTAAAAACATACTCAAGGCTTGTACTTCAAGTTCAGTACAAGAAAGTGTTTGGGGAAAGCACAATAGAAATCTTTTTCCCACTTCTGAGCTATATATATGAAAAAAAAACCAAAACAACAACAACAAAAACCCAGCCAAACAAATAAATAACAAAGCAAAAAAAACCCCAGCAGTTTATCACTGAGAACAAAAGAAAACCATTGTACCAATTAGACTATGTCTTCTGTGAAGTCCATAATTTTCGTATGTATATTTGCACATTCTGCCAGGGGAGGTGGTGAAGTCACCATCCCTGGACATGTTTAAGAAAAGATTGGATGTGGCACTCAGTTTAGCTGAGGTGTTAGGGCATGGGTTGGACTCCATGTTCTTAAAGTCTTAAAGATCAGTCTTATGATTCTCTGATTCTATTACACCTGTGCAAAGCCTCCTTCTTTTAGCTGGATTTTTCAAGCCTGTACAATAACAGATGACTTTGAGCACTACACTTTGGGCAAGGGAGGAAATTAATGAGATATAAGCTTCATTGTTTACAGATATGTTTTCTATGTAAATACAGTTTCCTCTTTTTTCCTCTAAAAATTTAACAGGGAACTTTAGTTTGTGAACTAACAGTCACTACATGGTAACTTCACCACTGAATATAAAACCCAACAGCTCCTGAAAGTGAGGAAACACCCCAGGCAAAACTAATTAAAAGTGGTGATCCTTAAGAATCATTTAAGAATGAACTTTATTCATTAAGTTTTCTTGGCAGGCTATAGGTTTTCAGTGGCCATATGTTCTTTTGGTGATTACCTGAGGAAGGCAACTGGTGGAAGTATGAAGTGCAATTCTCTCATAACCCATAAATATAATGTTATTACATATCTTCTGATTCCAGCTATTAGCCATGTACATTTGGGTCTATTATGATATTTCCTTGTCAGACCAAATTCTTTATTTAATATTTGTTTTGATAGGGTATACAGTGAAATTATTTTAATATCCAGATTTATTTTAAACCAGAGAAGAAAATGTGTAAATATAACAAAAAGTCCTCTACTTGTGTTGTTGACTTAAATAGAAGTAAAGTAAAATGAAAAAGTTGGTATGCATAATCAATTACCTCTAAGCTAAGGCCGGCCCTTCTAATCAGTTCTGTGTAGATGGGTCTTGGCACCTTTTTAGGATATCTATTGATTTTGAGGATGCTCAAACAAATGATCAAACATGCAATGCACTGAACAAGATATTAAAGCAAAACTGTAAAAAATTCCATGGTAAGAATATTAGAAAAATAATCACAAACATTTAATATATAACTGGTTTATTTACCCTAAAAATTGTTTGTTATACAGTAGTAGTTAAATATAATTATTATGCACTGTTTAAACTGAAATTATTGTAATTCCTAAAGATCAGCAACTCATTAAGAAATTACACTGCTTTATGTTTATTACTCTTAGTTAAATTACATCTTTCTGTAGTCTCAAAAGTAAATTTACCTACCTGCTGATAAAGGTATCAGTTTTTACAATTTTTTAACCACTTCCTCCTAATTTTTCCCTTCTTTTGTTTGTGCTTTCCCACCTTCAAAGAGTCTGTACTAATATAACCAGTCCTACTTGAAAATGTTTAATGCAAAATAAATAACAAGCTGCTTATCCAATAGGTTTTACTGAACATTAGAGAGAAAACATAGTGTTAAGAAGACAATGTAGATAATGTTCAACACATCCTCTTATGGTTTCACACTTTACTAAGCATGTCATAATTTCTTCTCATTTGTATAAGAACATAGCTGATAAAGGTGCCATTCAAAAGTCAAGTCCAGCCAAAAGCTTCAGAGACAATACCTGAAAAGTAAATTCAGATCTCTTTTATTCACTTGTTTGTATTTTATGTTTACATCCTTCAGTACTCCTTTGCTATTTTGAACAAAGTTGGCAAATTTTCATAATCTATTATTCTGCTGGCATGACATTTAGTATCTTTCCAGATCACCCATGAAGGCTTTAAATGCTAAATATACTAGGGGTGATTAATGAGTCTTATTCAGTAACATTGTACCTATCTGCAAGCATTACTACTCAGCACAGCCTTCATTTATAGTTCCCAGCTAGCTCTCTATACACATGAAATTCTAAGTTAACATTTTCTTTATATGCATGAAACTCTGAGTCAATGTTTTCAGCAACAGAGGTTGTCCTTATCAACTGCTCTGTCCTTTCGTGAATGTTTTAAATGTTCTTTATTTTTTTAATTAATACATTGAATTAATTTCTTTGTGATCGGATATTGTTCACACAGCATAGTCACCACTTCTTGAAGTAACTTCAAAGACTTAAATTAGTTATATTAGTAGAATGCATCAAGATATTGTGCACTGTAACAAGCATTGTTAATAAAGTCAGGCTGCCTTTCAGTTATAAATCTATTGTAATATTGAAAGGCATTTTAATTCTCTAGCAGAGTCTAGCTATCAGTATTTCTATGGGATAAATAAAAATCTAAATCAATCACAATGTTCTGAATACTATGCTGAGTACTAAGTGCAATTTCAGGTGAAATCTGGTGTAGACTATTTAGAGTATATTTACCCTAAAGACTGCTAATTTGCATATAGAGTTGTAGTTAACTATAATTATTATACACTGTTTAACTTTTAATTTCTTTAAAGACCAGAAACTCATAAGGAAATGACACCAATTTATCAATTACATACTTTATATGATTATTAATTATGTGCCTTTTGCTACAGTTGAGTCAGGGGACAGATTTCAACTCCTGTCACAGAAAAAAATCTGACATATATTGGCAGATAATTTTCGTGTTTTACCCTTAGTTCTGAATTGCCCCATTTGGAGTTTAAAAAGAATATGGGAGTTGTAATTTTGCAGATATAAAACATATGTCTTTGGTCTGGCATTTCCTTGACAGTGTGTTTGTTATCCATTCAAGTCCTGATATTTAGCATTTGAGGTGAGTTAAGTACAATTAAGGCATTTATTTTAATTCTTCTAAATATATATTATGATCCTGCCATGGGAGGTATCTTACAGTTGCCACAACTGCAAGGCATGTCATCTCAAAGCCAAATTACACTCTTTAATTATGGACAGGTAAGAGAAATATTCTAGAGATATGAACCCCAGGATGGGCCCCCATCTGCCAACTAACCCTCATGATGTATTACAAAATATCCCTGATTTATGCACTTCTGTGGATTTCATGTAAACCTTTTCACTATAACGCTGTATTCTCTCATATAATGAGCCATACAACCAAAACTGTATTGTTGATCCATTCAAGTGTAAGTTATAGAAAACCATGAAGAGTTCACTAATAAATAAAGCATTGTATTATCTGATTTTACTGTGGGGTTTTGACATTCTTAACTTCCACATGCTAAAGAAAAAATGTAAGCATTCTTTCTCAATTAATTTGCAAGTGTTGATGAAAGAGTGCACAGATTTCAGCTTTTCAGATATCTTTCCACTTTTTCACAATGAAAAATCTAAAGTCAATCATTTTGGATTCATGCTTGAATGTTATCATGAATATTTGGTAAACATTTCACACCCCCCAAAAAAAACTAACAAAAAAAAAACCAAAAACAAACAAACAAAAAAAACCAAACAAAACAACAACAACAACAAAAAAACCACTGATATTTGATACTGAGTTCTAAGGATGGTATAGTTCCTCCTTTTAACTATAGAATAAATAGTTATTTAAAAGACATAAAATAATGAATGACATGGTCATTATCTTTGCTAGAATACCTGTAAATATTTATATTACATTTAGATTAAACACATTAATTTTATAGTTTGTAGATTAACTTTTACTGAAGCTATAAAATCACTGAATAGGAAAGCAATTTTTTTCTCTAAAGTACTTCTTAAAGAAACTCATGCAAACCATGCAAAGTCTAATTCCTAAGCAAAATATTGGCTTTCAGTGAAAAATAACTGGAAGCATACTATGTTATTATACAATCATATTTTTCCTTGACATTACATTTAAAATAATATCAGTTGGGATAGAAGAAGTTGAAATCTCCAATAATGTATTAAAGTATGTGATCAGTTGTCAACACAAACTTATAGTATATTAGATAAATTTCAAGGACAATTTCCAAAGACAATATGCAAGAAATGGAGTTGCAGCCCTCCCCTGAACTTTATTGTGTTTAGTCCTTGAATTCCCTTCTGATCCTTTTATTTAACTGCAGAAATATCCATATTAGAAGAGAGGAGGCAACTGCTTATTATGCACCTTAAACTCAGCTTGGAAGTATAAGTACAGCATTGTGCCAGGAAATAATTCTGATCTTGTGCTTGAGTTTGATAAAGCTATTGGCAAATGTTTCCCTAAGGATTTTAAGTACTGATACTGCACATCTTTGGAAGCACTGTCAGTTTATCTGAATTGAGTGTTGAGACATGTTCTTATCAAAGCACTTTTGGGATCCAGGTAAAAAAAAAAAATAAAAGGGTATTTTGCCTGGACACCATAAAGGAATCAACTGACTAGATACATGGAGAGTGTGCCTACCAGCTTACAGCATAGCTGGGGTATCCATCTTCTACAGAATAAAGCTTTAATTAGGGCATTTGCTCTGAATTTTAGGTATGATTAAACCTAAGGATATTTGCCTCTACAAAACTGTCTTTCAAGAACTCTGCTCTAGCCACAAAAAAGCTCAGAGCTGCAACACACCAAAAACCTCTCCTGTGTCAGAACGCTCTGTTCTCTCAAAATTATACTGCACTTCTGCTAAGACTGAAAATGTGTGGATACAGAATAAGTGAACCTGCCTTGATATCCTAGTGGACATACAGTGATTTGAAATGCTCCCTTACTGTATTATATTCTACTATTTTATTTCCATGAAAATGCAATCGCAAATGAAATAACAAACAAACAAACAAAAAACTCCCAAAAACCAAAAAAAACCCATATTAAATTAGAGAACACAGTTCATCCCTGCTCTTCTGTTTCAAATTGTTTTCTGGGACTGTGGATAAAAACCTGATGAAAATTCACAGCTTGATCTTGAAGATAATTCATATTTTTGAAGTGAATGCAAATGCACACTTTCCCGTATTCCAGTCTGAGAAAGTGGAAGGAAAAGCAGCTTGTTTTCTATTATTTTATATTTGAATGTTCCACGGGCCATTGAATAGATTGCTAAGATTACTGTGTCTTTTTCCTAATTACTTAGGATCAGACAAAGTATCCGCATGAGTTAGAAAAGGATACAAAAGAGGCTCTTTCAGGTACCAGGTTTATTCCATGGTGATGGTGTGGCAGGAAAGAGGGAGATTCTCTCTGGGAGAGGGGTATTCAGGAGAAGGTAATGGGAGTGGCCTTGGATGGTAGCCAATGGGGTAAGGACACAGGGGGTAATACAGGAACTCCAGGTGGGCTACAAGGTCACAGGGGAAGGTCACAGGACAGGAAGAGGGACAGGGAGCCAGGGACCAACCGGAAGAGACGGACAGAGGTATGCTGAATCATTCCCTTTACCTCATTACAACAATAGATTACACACAAAAAGTGCTCAAATAAACAAAGTGCTCAATAAATGTTAAACAAGTTTTAAAAAATGTTTACAATTAGGAGGAAAAAGTCTTATCTTACAAAAATACCAAGAAAAAACTTCAAGAAAAACAGTTAAGAATGCTCCAGAAGAGCTTATCATAACACAGCTAATGCAGTTCTACAGAGGTGGAAGTTTAAATCACCCTTGCATTCTGATTGATTTTGGGTCTGGGTTGACTTCTGATGAATAATAGAGCTGCTTTAGGATTATTTTTGTCAGTATTAACAATTAAGTCATGTACCTTTCAATTCTTCCCTTTTTATGAAACTCATCAGATTATAGCAGTACACCTCCATGTGTACCACCAGTGCCTCATATGAAATTCCTGACAAGAGAAATCTAGGTGTTCCACAGGGAAAACTATTTTGATTTTACATTTTCACAAAGGGGAAATTCAGCAAAAAGTAGATAAGGACCTACTGCACTAGTGCAAAAGCATAGAAGAATGCAACAGGTCCTGGATGTGTATCCTTCAGGGAAATCTTTTGGACATATGTGAAGCATGTATGTTTATTAATTTCAAATAGCTTGGGGTCTTGCCAATGACAAGAATGAAATAAGGACTGTGATTTTCTCTGTCTCAAAGTCAGACTCAAAAAATTTACAAGTGTGTTAGAGGAAGATCAAGCAAAATTGACTACACTTTACTTTTAGCCAAGGAAGAAAAAAGACTTTTACTTTTAAACTCTGTCTTCTGTTAAATCTTTCATGGAGAATGAGTACTAATAGTCTGAACTCTATAACCTCTCAGTGATGGGTATGTAGTATGTGAATAGGAAATTACCCAACTCCAAGAAGTCCCAAGTGTGAAAGTATTTACTTCTCTTCTAGCAAAAATACTTCAGAGAAAAGAAGCCTAACCTCAGTAATTTCTGTTTGGGGTTGTACAACAATATGGCTTGATAGCTACAAATGGGTTTTGCTTTAATTTAAGAAAATATTTTATTCTTGTTCAGACAAATTGGGACCTAACTGATAGATAATATGCAATGATATGAAAGTGCTTCTGAATAGACATCACTGAAAAGTTGGAGCTAATTCCATCTTACAATGACCAGTGATTCTAATGAAGTCTTTTAATATGATGAAGAGAAATCTAAAATTGATTTGAGAAATGTTCTCATCTTAAACAAAAAACACAAAAATTCAAAGACTGATTCTGTAATTAGAGAAACACCTCCAAAAAAATAGAAACACTGAGTGAAAAATGAACTATTGAATTAAAGCACATAAGAGACCTTTGAAAAGAACTTAGTAAGTTTCTAAACACAGCCTGTGCTGAGAATTAAGAAAACATATGCTAACAGAGATGATTGAACATTAAAAGATTCATCTGGCTTTTTCTCTAGGGTTTAGGCACCTTAGATCTAATCTTTAACAGATATTCTTTCTGTATTGAGTTTCATAAAACTCCACCAACTTAACCAATACTTGTCTTCAAAGAAGATTTCGGGTTTTATAACCATCATTGCTCGAGGGTTACTTTTGTTGCACTAGTTAAAGGAGAGCCAGAAACTGATGCAAGTGCAACTGAATGACTCAGGCCAGCTTAGTGCTTGCTCCACCTATACATGACCTTTGTAGGAAAACAGCCATTTGGAAGGATCCAAGGCAGCTGGGGATCAGGGGCCTAGTACTCAAACTCTGTCTCAATCCTATTTTTATTTGACAATATTTATTCTCAAATATGCTCAGAAATCTTTCCCAGTGTCTGGGGAAGTGCTCCTGATATAATAAATTTGGCAGAAAATCATAAAACCCTCATTGTACAGCAGTAAATAAAAATATTGCATATCCAGTGTACATTTACTACACACTTGGCAGGGGAACCTCAGGCCATCCCAGTGACAGCAGTTTAAGGCCAAGGACAGCAAGAGATGCCCAGAGTGTGGAGAGGGGTCACAGGTCAGCAGGAGAACACCTGGAGATCTTCACAAAGGAAATCCAGCCACTCCAGCCAGTGATTCCAGCCCAACATAAATGCCTCCATGCAGACACATGTAGAGTGGGAAACAAAAAAAGAGGAGTTACAGAATATTCGCAGCAAGTTCACTTGCCTGGCTTTTGTGAAAGCAGACCTTGGCATCTTCAGGGACCTACTTACTGGAGAACCATGGGATAAAGTCCTGCAGGGAAGCGTGGTACCATCAAGGTGGTTAATATTCAGGGATCACCTCCTCCAAGCTCAGCAGTGATTCATTCCAGTGAAGAAAAAGTCAGGCAAAAACACCAAGAGGGCTGTGGGAATCATCAAGGAGCTCCTGGAGAAGCTCAAATACAAAAGGGAAGGAGTGACAGGTAGCCGTGGAAGAGTCAGACTTTTACAAGAGCATGTAGTGACAGCACAAGGAGGAAAGGCTTTAAACTGAGAGTGGGTTTAGATGAGATATTAGTGAGAAATTCCCTTCTGAAGGCAGAGAGGCATTGATACAGGTTGCCCAGAGAAGTGGTGGATGCCCCATCCCTGGAAGTGCTCAAGGCCAGGTTGGATGGGGCTCCAAGAAACTTGGTCAAATTGAAGATGTCCCACTACTGTGGCAAGGGGATTGGAAAAATATGATCTTTAGGGTTCATTCCAAACCAAACCATTCTGAGATTCAATGATCTTTGGAAGAATCCCAAGTACTGGGTTAAAGCACACTTTAGTATATTTGGGTGCTTAAGGTCACTTAGTGTCAAACAAGTAGGGAATTTATTTTAGAAATATCTTGTCAGAAAGTTTCACTTTGATGAAGCATGTTGAAAAAAAAAAGCACTAACTTTCTTATAGCACAGACATGAGCTGAAACTCAAAAAATTCCAGTTCAATTTTAGTCCCTGGAGACCCATTTGAACTCAGAGAAAGTCTATTTCCCTCACAGCCTGATTGCACATTTGAAAACCCCTTTCTATTTCTTCTTGATTCAATGTTTATATTTAATTATATAAAGAATGCTGAGGAACTTTCCTGGAAGAAAGGAGCAGATTTCTATCCTGAATGGTGTATGCCCAAAGGTTTCAGATCCCTTCTCTAGATTAGTCAGAATAAACCTGAAATCAGATTGGATCTGTCCATGGAAAGCGCCTCACCAGCTGGCCCAGCTGGCCACATCCAATTAATGCACACTGGTGGATCATTTTTTCACAGACATTTTTCACACATATACCATTTGTGTAGTGATGTGGGACAAACCCTAGCTCGTTGTTTTTTCTTCTCCCATAAAATTGTAGGTTTGCTGTTAGGCCAGGACTTACTTATGGCAGCTGTGACCTGTTTGTGACACTTTCTTAGTGAACAATTATTTACCATGGGTGAGGTTTATCTCATATTTACCTTCAAGCTATATAGACAAATTAAGTAAGCTTTTCCTAATTTCAGCAGGGAGGATGAGTAGCTAAGAAGTTGCTCATGTTTGGTTTTTATAAAGAATCTGTTGCCTGTCTGAACACAGACATATTGATAGCCCTAACACCCTTCACACAAAAACAAATTCACACAGAAAGTATACTGTGAATAGTAAATGCCTATTTTCACCACTCAAGCAAGAAATCCACTTTTGCAGAGTATGAAAGGAAGTTAATTTTCTGAAACCTGTCTAAAATAACTTCAACAATAGCAATAGTATTTGCACTGAAAAAAATTATCACATGTGAATATCTGCATTGGGAAGCTCTAATAATTCTCATCTGGAGCTCTGTATCTTGTTACTTCATTATGACAAAGCAGCCCAAAATTAGAGAAAATTTGGCTCTGTTCATAAGTGTCCATTGCACAGCTTTCAGTGTCTAGCTCAGAGTGCTCTTCCAGGGACAAACAACAGGGCAGGATTTATCTGACAGACTTAAGGTTAATTTAATTCATGATAGGTCATAGCTGGCTGGGGTATTTACAAGCTGAGAAAAGCATGAAAGGATTTCAAAGTCTCATTAGTCCACACTGTTCTTTCCATGCTGCTCTGTAACTCAACATAGCTGGAACAGATGATCAACATTTTCTTCTTAATATTTGGCATGGTGGGAACAAAACCAAAAGCAATGTCTGTGCAAAGCTACTGTGGTTTTACTCATTTGACTGAAATGCTACACGTCTATTAGCTGTATTCAGATATTAAAAATCTGCTCACGAGAATGTTTTATAAGGCTTATTAGTTCTGGTAGTTGACTCAGCTGAAAACACAGTGATTCACATCCTTGTAATTATCTTTTGCAGACAAAACTAAGCAAGCTGAACTGCACTCTTCTGAATGAAGAACAATCTTAAATGAGGGCTTATTTAAAACAGTGCTTTCTTAGAACTGAAGAGAATGAGTAATATTTATTGCAGCTAATATTAAGCACCTACAGTGCAGAAGATATGAAGGTTATTTCTGATCAGAATTCCCAGTAAATATTTCTGTTGTACTCCTTTTAAATGGGATATATTTTTCCATTTAAATGGAATATACTTTTCCCTTTAAATGGGATATACTTTTTGAATTTTTGAATGAGCCTGAAGTCTTGGGAATTTTATAGTTAATATCCCTCCTCACTCTCACACTTTTGCTCATACATGCCTGTATAACCCAATCAGTTCCTCCCTATAAATAATAGCTTTAAGATTTTCTCAACGTGGCCCAGCACTCTGCACTTGCAGCCCAGAAATCCAACCATGTCTTGGTGTGCATCCAAAAGCACTGTGGCCAGAAGTGCTCTGCTCTACTGAGACCCTGCCTGAGCATTCCTTTCAGCTCTGAGGCTCCCCAGCTAACAAGAACCTGGTCCTGTTGGACTCAGAGGAGGGCCATGAAGGGACGACAATTCTGCAGAGAGCTAGAGCACCTCTGCATATAGACACACTGAGAGAGTTGGAGCTGTTCACCCTGGGGAAGAGAAGGCTCCAAGGAGACCTTAGAGCATCTTCAGCACCTGAAGGGGGCTCATACAAGAGAGATGGAAAGAGACTTTTTACAAGTGCATGCAGTGATAGAACAAGGAGCAATGGCTTTAATCTGAGAAAATAGGTTTAGATCAGATATTAGGATGAGATTTTTTATTGTGAGGATGCTGAAAAACTGGCACAGGATGCCCAGAGAAGCTGTGGATGCCTCATCCCTGGAAGTGTTTAATGCCAGTTTGGATGGTGCTTTCAACAACCTGGTCTGGTGGAAGGTCTCTCTGCCTCACCTACTAAGGCAGTGAAGTTTGACACTGAAAGAACAAAATAGGATTTAACTCAAGAAAACCCTAGGAAAACTGGATATGTTCCTAAGTGCACGTTTATAAGTCCTTAGCAGACTTTTTCATATCTGGAAATGTGTCATGTTACCCTATGGTCCTGTATGATGGTACAGAAGAGAAAAGGGCAGAGATATATTTATACTGAAGCCACTTACCTACAGTTAAACATCTGCTGCAGGATGAGATTAACTCCAGTCTATGTCAATGCTTTTACTGTTGAATAAGTCCTGGCACTAATCTTGAGTGACATCAAGCAGTCCATATCGATACTTCTTAGGTTTTAGCCCTTACATAGCAGAGCTGTACAGGAGAGATAGAGGTTCAAGGCAAAGACAGAATGCAAGTTAAAATTTTAGGGCTGATTGGTACTCAATCTTCCTCCTTAAATTTCTTTAATACAGCTGTAAGGAAAAAAAGTTCTATAGGTACCTGTTTCTCTCCATTGGCTACTATAAAAGGAATGAAGGATACAGAAATGTAGCTAAATGTATCTAAAAGAAATAAAGTGAGATAAATTTCTGTTTCACACTGCTAGCACTTGTGTTATCAGCTCATGGAGGCACCAGAAATATCTCTACACTGAGTGCAGTATCCAGTGAAGTAGGAGATAGTCCCATTGTTTTTATTTTAAGATACAAGAGTGGGCCTGAGAGTAGAGATTTAATTGCCAATACACCATCTTTCAAGTGTGAGGGAGTCTGATTTTTATATAATCATCTCTTGAGTAATTCTAGGTCTAAAGCTGTTAATGAAACACTACCATTACTTCAAAAGAAGTCACAACAGCTGATTAAGTAGGTATATGTCTTCACAAATGAGCAGAAATTGTCTCAGGGCTCTTTTAGAGGGGATTAATGTGAATAAAAAGTGTACCAACAGTAAATTTAAAAGGCTGGAAATGCATAAATTGTTTATAAAAGATTCATCTTTCTTTTCATAGTTATTTAATACTGTATTCATTAGTACTGTGGAATAAAAACTGCTAAAAATTCTATGAAGCACGATGCAAAAAGCAGTATTTTAACACAATTTCATAGGAAAGAAAATTTAATCTCTGACTGTATATTTCTTCTTTTACTAGTTAGACTTACAAACTGTGAATTCAGCAAAACTGAAAATGTTTGTTGTTCAGCTGCCAATATAATTGCTTGGGAATTTGTTGACAGGGTATGTCCTGCATCAGAATACTGTGAATCACAGAAATTGGCTGTTGATCAGCTGCATAAGTGATATAACTACCTTCTCTTAGATAAGTTTTGACTGCACCACTGCACACTCCTCACAGTGCACCTTACACAGAGCAGTGTTCAGTTCTTTCCTGTTCTTGTAGCTTAAGCCTGGTAGGCAGTTCAGTTCTACACAGCCAATACTCCCCTCCCACCAGTAGGTTGGAGGAGAGAATCAGAAGGGTTAAAGTCCAAAACTGTATGAGTTGAAATAAAGGTGCTTTGATAGGCAAGGCAATATCCAGTACATCCCCATTAACCCCCACCACCCTTTGAGCTCAGGTGAGGTCACTACTGCACTTGCTCTGCTTCCTGTGATGCTCATCCTCCACTTGTTCAGGTGGTTCTTCCTGTGGTATGCAGCTGCTTGCTGCATAACCCTTGGTGACTGGCTGAGGCTAAAGCATGACAAACTCCCAGAAAAATCCCTGGACAAATTAGACTACACACCAAACCCTCAAACCAATTTTCAATTGGTTTTTGGAAGCACTAATTTTTCTCAACATAAAGAAATTCATGATGTGTTGACCACTTAATAAAATATTTCTTTACTCACCAAACCTTCAGCTCTTTTGGAACTACATTATTGTTTATTCTCATTGTTGATACTCTGCAGAAGGTTCCACCAGAGTACAACAAGGCCTTTGTGGCCCTCCCCAGTCTCCCAGGATCTCTTCCTATCCCTGTCCATGACCCAGGGGGGATATATTAAACCTAGTCTGGGCACCCAGACCTGTCCTGAGCTCCAGTGTAGATGTACCTGTCTCCAGCCTTGACTATGCCACCATTTCCTCCTGCCCTTGACTGGATCTCATGATTGCACCTTGAGCTTGGTTCATCACCTACATAGGGGGCTGCTGTGGACCCTCTAACCAGCCCTGGCTCTGCCCACCATGCTCAGACCCCACATGAGAGTCTCAGCTTGTCTTCCCTTGCCATGGAGCCCCACTTCTGCACATCTCTAACAGGGACGAGTGAAGAGTGTGTAACCCTGCTAGGTTATTCAGTAATTCACTGGGTTTTGCTATTGTTTTTAAATTTTTATCCAGTGCTATATTTAAATGCAAGTTTCTAAAGCAACTGAAGTAATTCTGATCAGGGCTCAGTTTTATACTTCCTGGACCATGATACTTTGTACATAAAATACAATTTGTTAGGGGTTGAAATCTGTTCTGCCAGAGTCTGCAGTGAGTACTCAGTGGGACAGACAGTGAGTCAGGGACACATGGAGGGGATAGGGATGGACCAGAATCCAGGCAGGAATGTTGGGTCCAGGGCAGACAGAGGGGCTGTGCTCGTGCTGAGTGGTGTGTGTGCTGCATTTGGGACCTTTTGCCTCTGCCAGCCCAAGAGCTTGATTTCCTGCTCCTCTCTTCCCAGAAATTCCTATATCAATAGCAGCTGTGACAGTGGTCTGTAAACATATCTCCATCCCTAATTCAAATCCCTTTATAAGTCCTTTTTCTACAATGTATATCATAAAGCCATCCATAAAACCTAATAAAAACTTAACAAGAATTTTTCATACAAAAAATCTCCAAAAATCCCAACGTTGTAACACTTTCATGTCAACCTTTCTGATTAATCAGTCTTCCCTCGTGTAGTCCAATGAGGATAATCTCTACTCTGGTAGCTGGAAATACCTAGCACTATTTAAGTCCTCTCAGAGTTTAATAGTCATGAACAACATCAATCACACTTGTCACATTTGTCCAATAGTACAACGAAGGTCTCAGTTTCAGATCACTTAAACTATTTTCTGAATAAAAAAAAAGCAAATTATTAAATGGCTGTGCCAAAAGAACCCTCTAAAATAGTGGAGAGAGTGAGAGAAAATTCTAGTAACAAATGCAAGTGTTTTGATTCAAACCTCAAAAATCAAAATGACTATAATAAAATTGAATATTTGAGTAAATAATCTACAGATATCCCTAGAATCTTTAAAATTATGTGAAGTCACATATGAGACCTATGCCTAAATTTGCACATGAAGACCTTGTTTGTCTAAGTTCCTTCCTTAGTAAAAACTAAAATCCTCTCTCTTTGGGTAGGAATTGCATTTTTTTCCTCAGTAATTTAGATGATTGGACTTCGCCTGTTAATTCCTTGAATATTCATTTCTGAAGATTATTTGTTTACATTTATATACACTGCAGGCAGGATTTGATTGTAAGCTGCAAGTGCCAGTGAATTGAGAACCTGTATAAATAATGTCAGTATTCTTATTTTCCATTGAAACAAGAAGTGCTTTGAAACCAGTACCTAGGCAATGCTTGCGGTACATCACATAAATGACAATCTTGTTCTTATATTTGTTATACAATTCTCCTGACTTATAGCAGGATTTTAAAAAAAGAATATAGCTAGAAACAGCTCATCTTTCCCTAGAAGAGAAACCTTTTTTCCATTTGAATAGTAATAGGACACCATACATTTTTCTTGAATATCTGATTGATTTTCTTGCCTTTTGAAATTGTGTTTTTTATTTGCGAGTTATATACATCAATACATAATGATGTGCAGAATAAATTCTATTTGATTAGCAATTCCTAGTAGCTTTGATCCATTACTGTATGTATTAAGTGTGTAGCTTCACATTAGTAATACAATAAAGTTGAAAAGACACCTTCAAAATTCATTTTACCTTCCAGATTTTACAGGCAACATCAAAGTATGCAGTTTAATCAGAAATCCTTCACAAATTCTTTAAATTTATGATCATTTTACAATAAAATATAGTTTAATTGGTTGTGCCAAAATTGTTTTTTGTAATTAGGACAGCAGTGGACAGAATATTTCTTGAAGAAACACACATAGATATAACTTTCCATAGATACACCAGTGATGGCAAAAATCAGGCATTGATAAACATAAAGATATTAAATTCAGATTGCTTGCTTGAATATGAAGTCCTTGATCCTCTGTCTAAACCTGAGAATTGAGAACACTATTGCAAGCCTGAGCAGAAAGTTTAGGAGAGAAAGAAAAGAAGTGTGCTTGGAAATCTAGAACAGGCCTTGCCTGACGTAATGCAGAAATCTGCTTTAGACAATTTCTATCACAAAATTTCTTGTTTCTTTCCACCATCTATACAAGAAGTACAGTAAAATTGCTCAAAAATACCTATTTATATTGCAGACATTTAAAGTGGGTGCAATCAACCTGTTGTCAGGCATACAAGTGACATAATGGCCTCTGGATATATAAAGAAGACTTCAAATTCTCAGACTAAAACTATATAAATGGATTAATAGAAATCCTCATTCATAGTGATTTTTTCACTGTTTCAGGAGTCAGATCACCTCAGAGTTATTGTAGAATGACTCCATAATTTGAACTGCAGCATTTAATAGAGCAGACAGTTTCCTCCCCAAAGATCTGGGAGTCAGTGTGGAGCCTTTCTGTGATACACTATTGGTCATTTAAGGAAAAGTCCTTCTGCATAGACAGCAATAGTTCTCAGAATTTTTAAACTGATTTAATGATATTGTAAAATCATAAATTCTTAAGTGAAGTTTCCATTAATAATGAGTACTACTGATAATCCAGTTAGAGTTCACACTCAATTTTGCAGTTAATTATAACCTGTTTGAACATTTTTCTTTTGTATTTCTCCAAAAATAAACTTTTCTGGAGGAATGCATAATGATACAAGTGTATATAGATTTATATTATTTATGTGCACAAATATATATGCATGTTATTTGCACCTGTCTTCCCAACTGAATAATTTTGGTTGTTTAGGAAATTGGAAAAAATGAATCCTATCCATTATCTAAGATATTGAGAAAAAAAATGCAGTTCTTACCCAGGACAAGAGAATCTTTTTCCCTCAGAATTGAATACCTGCATGCAGAGATAGCATGAACATGCTGAATGAATATCAAATCTCTTAGAGGCTTATAAATATCATTAGCAAAGATAAATTGTGATTTTGTAATTCAGAAAATGAGAGGCAGTGTGGAAAAGACCTTTGAAAATCATCAACAACATAGTCAATAAAACAGAGACCAAATGCTTGGAGTGCTTGAAACCAATGGCACAGGAAAACAAGCGTTGATAGAAAAGGTCTACAACAAAAACACTTTCTCCCACAATAGTTTGTAGATTGTTGGTCTTTTCTATTGATTTTTCTATTTCTTGCTGTTTAACAGGGACTAAAAGCTTCATTTGTACATCCCATTAGATACTATCTCCAGGTGCCTTTCAAATCAGTGTGCCTTCAGAAACAAATTATTCCAAGTTTGGGGTTTTACAATCTGAACACAACTCACTTAAAAGGGGCATAAGAATACTAAGCTTGTAAATTTGTGATTCTGACAATTGCTGGTTATAATTCAGGAGAATAATAATGTTCAGGTCTGTTCTGTAAAAGTAGACTGTGATCAAAGAAAAAACTTTTATACGTAAGTTTTTCTCATCCATTCATCTATCCATTCTATCTATCTATCCATTCTATCTATCTATCTATCTATCTATCTATCTATCTATCTATCTATCTATCTATCTATCTCTAGGGTTTGTTTTTTTTTTTTACTTTTGCTTCAGCTAAAAGAAGCAATGAACTCTGACTTATCTGAAAGCTCTACCCAGAAAATTCCATCTTAAATGAATCATTCAAGTGCTCACAAGATGTGAGTCTTATCATCAGGCTGGAAATTTCATTCTATGAATCATGTTGGAACTGTTCAAGTAAAAGGAAAACATTTCCAGGTATTCAAAGCAGCTGTGCCTCTTCACATGAGACAGCTACAAATGATTGCCTATGAGCAAAAACCAGGCCAGCTGTTATTTATACCAATTGCTAAGATCAATCCAAACAACAAATAAATTTGAGTAAATCATAATGGTTTTCTGGAAAAATCGTTTATGTAAAAACAGGTGAAGTTTCCCTCATGATAATATTAATCCAGTCCATTTTCTCAAGGCTGTACAGTGTTCCAGAGGAGTACTAAGATTGCTTTTCAATCCCTATCTCTTGAATGTCAGCAACAGACAACTAAAAAAAAAAAAAAAAAAAAGGAAGACAGTATTAGAAACTAAGAAAAAAACACCAACCATATCAAATACCAAAGCATTTTTGTTATAATTTTGATTTAATTTTATAATTCATCTGGAAAAGTTTTCCCTGTCCTAGAATTTGTTTATTCAGAGTTTATCTTAGGGGACAGTGCATGGAATCAATGTGCTGTGCAATAACTAGCTGACTGCATGATCTAATTAGCACTAATTTGCTATTTCATTCCTTCTATTTTTGGAATATGGAATGACAATCCCTAGTATTTTCTCTTACTGCAGATAAACTCCTCAGAGCAGGATCTGTGGCATCTTCAGTGTTTATGATTCATCTATTACATGCAGCTGCCAAACCTTGTAGGACTTAGCTGTCATTTATTTGAGTAGTGAAAACTAAAAAAAAGTCCATCTATAATCAAAATAATCAGACATAAGAAAGAATTTAAAAAGGGGGGAAAAATAGAGACATTCACTTATTTTTACCTTGAAGGCACAAAATCTTATAAACAGATGGAAGTGATGCTGTAGATACAGTGTAAAGCTTTGTTGCTTTTTTTTTCTTTTTCTGGAAAATGATGCATTTGTTCCTACTATGTTTAGTCCATCAGAAAACCTATATCAAAAGAAACCAAATATAAGTGCTTCAGTGTTGAAAAATCTTTGTTAATTCATTGATAACCAAATGTGGAAGACAGAAAACATTAAGTGTTATCATTTCAAATGTTCCAATGTGCCTTTTTATAGAAAAAGTAATTGCATGGATGTTAAATATTCACACTGCAAAGTAGTTTTGAAAAATTAGCCATCCTAAATTTGTCCCCCACCAAATTTCTGTTTTCTAACATTACAACACAGTCCAAGAAATACTTAAGTTTGACTTGTTCTTTTGATATTAATGCAGGCTATAAGAAAACCATCTCAAAGAATAATCAAGTTTATTTTTCAGTCTTGCTACAAGATGACCACTCTATTGAGACTGTGGTGACCTCACTGTGACTATTCAAAGAGTCTGTAATGCTTCACAGTGGAGCTTTTTACTTTATGCTAATCAGCATTCATTATTTGCAATTAAAAACATGTGCTTTTATCATTTCACAAACATTTGATTGTGACAGCTAATTCAATGCTGACTTTGTCTTCAGTTTAAAAGAAGATGTGTAGACCAATTGAATCACAGATACTGTGATAACATAAAATTACTACTGAGATATAGACAATTATACTGCTGCAGTATTAAGGGATCCTTGTAGGTCACACTTCTAAGGGGGCTTAGATCTTGGCACAGTAATGTCATATAGCTCTGTTAATCTACCAACTCTGATATCTTTTATCTAATGGTCTCTGTAGTGATCTGTCATGCCAATGTTAGACTTTTTATAGTTTTTTAAAGAAAAGCACTTATTCATCTAACAAATGACATCATTATGCTTCAAGAACATGAAAAAAGCTTTATTAAATAATTTCTATATTTTATTTAAAGAAATAATTAGGAGTTAAAAAATATTAGACATATATAAAATATTTCTTTGCTAGGACAATTGGTACATGAGATTCTATCTTCTTTGTAGGCATTTATAATTTATTTTCTGCATTTCTATTTCATTTATGAATCTAAATCTTAGGCAAAAAAATGACATTTTATGATGTCCTTATCTTCTTCACTGTCAGGGGGTGATGCCAGAAAGTTTCTAATATGTTCAACATTGACACAAGCTTTATTATACTCCTCTTCATCTCTTTGTATTCATGTGACTGCAATAATGTCTACAAGGTGTTTTAAATTTCAAGTTGGTCTGTCAGCTGGTTCAAGTCACAGTTAGTTTTTCAAAGATTACTTTCTGCTTCATTGGATTTGAAATCTACAATCTCCTTTCTAGTGTTTTGCAAAGGTACTAGCATGGCTGAAAATCAGTAAAATAAAATAGCTTTTTCCAATCCCTGGAAGAGGTTGCAGTTGGATATATTGTACAAACCAAGGAAATCCCCTGTTTCTACATTTAGTGTTCATGTAGTCGATATCACATCAATCTCTACTTAGCTGAATAAAAATCAGCACAAATAGAAACATTTGCTTTTATTTAATTCATTCTAATGTTGAAATTGGTATATAATTTGAATTAAAATGCCTATCATTTTGAAAAGGTAGATATTTATGCACATCTTTGTCATCAGATATACTGGAAAAGCAAAAGCATGTCCTTTGATAATGAGTTTTTCAGTTTTGTTTTAAAGGCCCACAGAGACCTGGTGGGACAATCCTCTGTGAGCTAAAACAAGCTGTTAGGTGAATACCTGCTTGACACTAAAATTCCAGAATCTTAATAAAAATATTCTGCTGGGGCAGAACTGAAAGGCATATTCTCACTCTAAAAAAACCTCTGAATCTCCTTTGTTATTTTTTACTTTAATGTAATGAACTTTATTGTCCAAAGACAAATAAATTAACAAAGTCACCTAGTGAGACCTTGAAAAGTGGTTGTTTTGTGGTGGACATAAACTGCTACTGACAAATCCTTCCTAAACTTCAGCCAACATTTGAGAATAAGGGCCAACTAGTAATTATCCAGTTTAATCAGTCCAAATGTTCTTTTAGTTTGTTTGTTTAAGATTATTAATATTGCCTTCATGCAATCTAACATAGTTTCAATAATACTCTGAAAATACTGTGTCCAATAAGACACTTCATGGATCCTAGCAGCAGTGGCAAAATTGACCATCTCTTTTTAATTGATATATATGTGTTTAGCAAGTGGTCTTATAAGACTAGTTTAATAACAACGCTTTCATGATATTTAATTTGTACATAGAACTTACATTAATGATTTTTTGTTAAACTGTTTTCTTAAGAAGAAAATACAGTGAAATAATAAAGTAAGAATAGAGAAAAATATTGGGAAAGGTCAATATATTGGTGTAGGAATATATGAGCTACACCATGGTTGCCCAAGCCAAATCATTAAATGAAAGAATTTGAGAAAAGCACAGTTTAGGAAAGATACAGATTTATTTACTAAGTTCTACTGATCACAAAAAGCATTTTCTGACAAAAAGACATCTCATAAATATTTAATTAATCAAAAGTGTTTGCATTTTTGCCATCTTTCTCAAATTTCTCTCAGCCAGTACCGAATCAAACGCAAAAAATACACTGGTGGCTGTCCAGAAGATTTTGTTCCATCATTTCAGTTGATGATTCATGCTTTAATGACCCCCATGCTGGATGAATGGGCTTCAGAACTAGCACAGATCACTCATCATAATAGAGTGAAATGGCTTTCTTCATCATCAGTGCTGTCTATGGCAAATAATCACTGAAGTCTTCTGCTCAGCTCTTTTCATTTCCACAGAACCCCGAGTCAAATTCAAAGTCTTGCTATCATTTTTTAAGGAAGTTCATGCAACTTATAAGGTATCTTTCATCAAATTAATCCTCTTTTAGAGTCTAAAAAAAAAAAAAATGCAAATACTGTGCTTACTCAATTTAATTTTCTATAGCCACAACAGATATTATAAGCATGAGAAGGAAAGAAGAAGATAAAAAAGAGGAATCAAATAATCCACTCACTACTTCAGGGTAAAGAAAAATCAAACTAACCATAAGGGCAAATTTGAAGCTTAGATGGCAATAAGGAGCTAGGGTGAAAAAAATCTGAAGATCCTGTCAGAGGAAGAAATGCATATTACTGGTATGTATTAATAGTAAGTCTCTCTTTTCTATAGAGATAATGCAATCATAGTGGCACTACAGATGACTGCTGCTTGGAGATTTCTTCAAGCCTGAAAAATGTCACTGGCAGCAGATTTTCTAACTGCATTGTGTGGACATGATTGTTTCTATTTTATTTTTCTAATAATTGATCTGGAAGGAATGGGTTTGATTTTAAAAGGGTAAATTTTAATAAATTAAGGATATTGGTTAGGATTTTGTGATGAGGTTGCTGGTGGGTTTCTTGGACCTTGTGGTGTCTCTCTTGAGCTGCTTCTGAACAGAGTGAAGAGTGGACAGTGTAAGGATCTATATGCATGAACTGCCCCCCACGATTAAGAGAGCTGACTTTTTTTAATCTTTTCTATATCACATGTCAGAAAGTATTTTCATTTACTGGCCATGCTGCATACCTGTGACACTCTCAGAGCACAAAAGTCACAATTTAGTTTGATTGCTGTGTCTTCATGAGTCTACGAAGCAAGAAGCAGTCTTCCTATGAAGCTATGATTAGTGGTTTGGAAGGCTCTTAACAAAAGGTGTCCTTTCTGTCCTGATTTTCCAGGAAAAAAATTATTGCCTGCCAGATGCTCTCTTTGCAGCACCTGATGTTTTTTGAACTTCTCACTTGTGCCTTAAAATACATGTGGCAAAGGGGACTCTACTCAAGAACAGACAGGAGTGGACAGAACACTGTGCACAGAAAAGGTAAAGGAGGTGGAAAGAAGGGGAGTTAACAGCAGGAATGAAATGAGAGCTTTTTATCAGCCCACAGTTCTCCATCCAGCCTAGGCAAGTCAAAAGACAACACTCAGGCAGATCATCAGCTCATCCAAATGCAGTCCCTCAAGCGTAAAGAATAATATCACATTTGGCCTGTGGGAAGTGAGCTGTTGCAAAAAGGCAAGCAATTCTCTGGAAAATCTATGTAAATGCACTTAAGGTAACTAAATTAGGAATTATCTGCTGCCCTCTATAGAAGGTGGTGTCTCTAAGGTAAAAAACTTATCTCTAATATTTTCCTGTGCACTTGGATGCTGTTTTAAAGAACAGCAGACATATATTTAGCCACCTTCATTTCACTAAACAAACAACAATTTGGGTTGAGTTTTTTTTAACTAAGTAATGGCAGAATGGAGAAAGTGTTATCAGCCCAATGTCTTCCCTACATTTCAGCTGAATTTTATAGTAGAAAATATTTTTCTCTCCCAGTGAAACCCCTTCCATACCACTGTCTGTTCATAGTTGATAAAATGAAAGTTGCAAACTTTAATAGTCTTGAAATTATTTGGGGGAAAAAAATAAAAAATCCTAATGTGAGGGGCATAACCCCTTACAGCCTATAAAATATAGTTGCTCGTGTGTCTGGGAAGTGGAGTCAAGAGGCCCTTAGGCCTCTTCCAAACCTTTCTTCTGGAAGAAAGATTTTTCTAGCACATAAAGACCCCAAACCTAAATAGAACCTGGCATGCTCCCATTCCTTAGCTATACCTTGGTTTTCCTCACCCTGTGCATTTTTTCCAGGTAAGCCAGAACCATGCCTGCTGTTCAGAAGAGTTTTATATTACATACTTCTTAATAAATACTTAATAAATGCCTTGCTTGATGTTTTCAATTGTGGAAACAATGGCACAGGTAAAAGAAATTCATAAAACCATTCTATATATTCTCTGTTCTCAAGGGGAAAAAATATTGGAGCTAATACATCCAACAGTATGCTTGGAAAAGGCGCATATTTGACATTAAATAAATTCAGAAACAAACTTTCTTTATTTTTCCCTCACAAATAAACTCCAAATTTTGTTTACTGGATGAGTGAAAAACAGATGGGATATTTATTGTCACCACTAAAAATCTCTTTTCCACTGACCTTTGTTTTCATTACTGTTAGCAAAATCAGGGAATTTTGTAGGCTTTTTGGAATGGCCTTAATCACATCTGTGAAACTAATAGAAATATTTTGTTTTGGGTTTCATTTCTTAGTTACTTTCTTTACTTTCTGGAAGTCAAGTACTTCTTTTTTCTATTTTTTTTTTCTTGCAATTATCTCCTAATCAATTATCTCTTTTTAAAGTCATAATCAAAACTCTATGAGTTCTCCTGTCTGGAAGAATTAAATCTCAGGTTAAAGAGAATAATTAGCTCAATTTTATCACACATAGGTGAGATCCCAAAGCATCAATTATCTTCTGTCTCCTGAAATATGCTGAACATTACACATAGAAGTTGCCATTAACACCTCCTGCTGTTGCTGTGAATTGCTTCAGCCCCACCATATGCACTATGTTAAAGTTCTGAATTATTACCTACATGAGCAGTGCAAGCTTTGAAGACAGCTGCAGAACTTTTGTTTTTAGGCAGTACCCTCATTTAACATTGTTGGATACCATTTAAAGTATGAGCTTTAGGGATCACATTTCTTGGATACTAAGATGCACAAAAAAATATGTAAGTTTCTCCTTAGACTACAATAAGCTTTCACTTGTGGAGGAAGAAACTGAACAAAAATTCCCCTTTTAATATAAATTAACATCTTTCTATCACAATTTTTTAAAATAAGAATAAACACTATACATACAAGTCAGGAGCAGATAACCACCAAAATCCTGATTACATGAATATGAAAATATACATGAATATATGCATATGCATGCACACTATCAATCATTCCAGAGCTGCCCCAGTATTGAAAGCTAAACTCAGAATTTCCTGCAAAATACAAGGCATGTATTCACTGATACTATTTCTATCAGCCTCACTATTTACAGAAGTGGATTTTTTTTTACTTCAACAACAATCATAATATAACAGATATATTCTATATATAATATTGCACTGTTCCTGCTGTGTTATAAACTATGTGAAGCAATCTAAGTACAACATTCTCTTCATTTAGAAAAATAGAAAAGTTTTCTTTCTTTGCACTGGTGCATAGAATGATGATGTTGAAAGTTGTACAGAATTAACCATCTTTGCTCAAAATGTTGATGTTGAAAGTCATGCATTTCTAAACTTCCAAGACAAATCCCATATGTTTTCTGATCCTTTCCTTGTCATGTTTTCCTCTTCCAAATTTTGCTGTAACCATATTAGCGCTTGACTGTCTCAAAACATCTGATGTAAATTTAAAAATAGGACTCTCTTCCTGTGTCTGATACTATATTAAAAGTTGCTTCAGGAAAGTCAAAAGGGAAAGAGAGATTCCTACTTGGTGATTCACAAGAAGACTCTGCTCTGTCCTGAAGAAGCAGATGGCTCCAATTAACTCTTTGCAAGTATGATTAAATACACAAGGGCTCACAATCTCATATTTTTCAAAATCTGAATGACATAGTAGAGTTTTCCACCCACTACAAGGCCTGAATCAGGTCTAGATATTTTTAGAATGGGGAAAAAAATGATGGTGTAAGATATACCTTTCACTTTTCTACTTAAAAATATCTCATGGATATATTTCAATGTGGAGTGCATTTTCACACAATGTAGCCAATAAGGAATAAAATATCTCTGTAAGGGTCATGCATTGCAAAACTCTCTCCAACTTAGACACAAGTATGCCCAAGGTGACATTGGCCAAAAATACTGAACATCAGAGTCTGAGAGGTATCTGGGCTCTTAGCTAACACTTAAGAGGGATTTAAAAGCCTTTATAATTATAAGCATCTGGGAATTAATGAATTAGAGATTAAATTTTTAAAGTAACTTAGATAATTAAAAGTCCAGGTTGAACAAAATTGCATTTAGTCTGAAGTTCCAAAAGCCCTATTTTTGAAGCTATTAAAACATTATGAATTGTGGCTTATTGGTTAGTGAGATTTCTAAGTGAAAAAAGTGCAAATGTATGTGAACATAGTGCAATGCTAATCTAATTTTAACTTTTGAAAATTGGCCTGTGTCCTACATTAATAGAACACTTTTGAAAATATTATTAGCAAGCTAGTCAAAAGTTGTGTTGTTCAGCAATAAATACCTATCCTCTGTGGCCTTAGAATACTGATTATTTTAACCTTTATATTTAAACATTCTGTTTATGTTTTTCTTAGGACACAAATTGGTTTGCAAATCCAGAAGTAAAGATCATCACTTTAAAAGAAAAATGTGTGGGACTGGTAAAGTGCACACTGCTATACAGGGAGCTGATGAAAAATTGTAAAATTCTTTGTGATCTCAGTTAAAAGGGGCTACTGAATTGCACATGATGATGATGTTGTTGACAATGATCATTATTGATTCTGAGAGCTACTTGTGTTTTCATATAAATTGTACTGCTGACAAGATCAATGAAGTGGGCCTCCCAATAAATTTCCTCTCTTGTATTCAAGCAAATTTTTTGATGAAAGCTGCATGTGACATAGTGCTTCAAACTCACCTAGGTACTGTCTAGAGTAAAAAGCATGCAGTCCCTGAAAAAGTCAGAAACAAAACTAAATGTGCTGTTTTATTTGAAATTATAAACACCAGAAAACATTATTTTTTGTTTCCCACAGAATTTATGCCATTTTCACATTTCACAAGGTATATTTGTAACAATCACAAAGTGTCCAAGGATCAGGAAAAGCAAAGCAAGGGCAATGCCCACCACCCCCCCCAACTGAAGTCTCACATCTAAACCTTGCAAGCTAAGAGTGCCTCATTCTCTATTGCTGGACCAGCTGGTCTGTGACTCTATAAGATTACTACCTACATGTAAAAAATTGATAGAAGAAAAATCTCCTTATATCCAAGAATCAATGGTTTGAGTACTTGCCTGAAAGAGAGGATATATACATCCAATTTCTCATCTTGTTTCTAGGAATTTGTGTACTACTGTAACCAGAAGGCAATAGGATTTGGTGTAAGCTTGAGCTTTTTATGATCTAATCAAACAGCCATCAAATCAGACAGAAATTGACGTACAGCCTCGTGGATTGGGCATTGAGTTGAGCAAATGTGAAGTTTATAATTATCAATTCTATCCCATAGTTTCAGTTTACGAATAATTTTTCTCAATTTTCCCCCTGCTTTTTCTTTCTCTCCTTCATTATGCTGTCCAGTGAGGACAGAGGAGAAACAGAAAATATCTTAATATCAAATAACATTTTAAGTCACTATCTCAATTGCATAAAGCAGGAAATGAGTGAAAAGTATAATGAGACTGTTCTTTTTAAAATTTGTCTTCTGTCTCAATATTAGATTTTAAACTAGGCAGAAAGGTAAAATACTGACTTAGAAATAAATATATTACTCCCTTGCAATGTTCTGAAAGATAAAGCAGAAAGTAATCCAAGGAAAAAGGAAAAATTTTCTAACGAGTTTGTAAAAGCAATGTACCTTTTAAATAGACATTGAATTGTGTGATTATTTTAGGGATAATGTATTTTCCTAGCACTTCTCACTGGATAATGTCACTGGAACCCTGAAAAGTCTTATGTACACTTTCAATGCCTAGACAGCTCAGAGGTCAAGCTGCAGAACCCCCCTGGTCACAAAATGCATGAAACATCTCTTTTAAAGGATACCATAGCACCCAGTACTGATCCAGTCCTATGTAGAAGATGTTACACAGCCCTATACTGTCAACATCGCATTTTTATTTGAGAAGGAAAGCAGACACAAAAATCATAGAATAAAGATTATGTATTATGTATTTAAAGTAAATGGAAATAATGTAGATGACTGAAATTCAGCTTTCAACTGAGAGAAGAGTCCTCAGCCTATAAATCATGAATTCTTCAGGGCAAAATGAGAAGCTGGCTTTGATTGCCTGTGATCAAGAGCTGTTTAATGCAAACTGCAGGAAACATTGCAGTACATTGGAATGGAAAAGATACAAAAAGACCCTTGCCACTGAAAGACAAAAGAACAAAGGCAATTACTTTTAAATTACTGTTATACCATGATAAAGATTGACTTCTGCAAACAAGAAAGAGATTGGAAAATGTAAACTACAGGGTAATACAGAACTCTTAACAAATTACCTAATGCTGGGCAATGAATCAAGTAAGAGAAAACATTTTGTAAAACCAAATGTATAAATTCAATAACATTTTGTCCACAAATACATCTAGCACTCACATTTTTTCTAATTCATGGATCTTTATCAAACTAGATCATATGATATTCATAGCTATAATTATGAGCTGTATATAATATATATAATTATAATTACAATCATAATTATAATTATGAGCTATAATGGCTACAAAAACCAAAGTATTCAACACACTGGAATTTTCTATTTGGTGATCTAGTTAAAAGTACCTTGAGTCCTGAGTGATTCATTAAATTATACATCATACTATTCACTATTGAACATGGCTTTGTAAATAGCATCCTCCATGGAAGGCATAATTTTCAGTATCATCTACATGTAGACCTGAGATGTTGATGCTGCAAATGGATGGAGAAAATTCCCAAAGGATAAAAAAGAGCTCTTCATGTAGCAAAGGCTAATAATAACAATAAAACTACTGCATAAGTAAAAGAAATTTTCAGAAAAAAATGTAATAAAAATGAACAAAAACTGTAGACAATTTTTTATTCCCAAAATATGCATAAATATTAACATGCTTTATCACTGTCTTAGTTGAACTGACTCTGACATGAAAAAATAATAATTCTTAGGGAGAATTCATTAAAAGCTTTTCAAGGCAGGAGAATAATATGAACTAGAATGACTGTCTGTGCTGCTTTTGGCTAGGGTAGAGTTACTTTCTCCACAGTGGCTCGTATGGGGCTGTGGTTTGGATTCGTGCTGAACGCAGGGTTGATAATACAGAGATATTTTTGTTATTGCTGAGCAGGGCTTTCACAGAGCCAAGGCCTTTCTGCTTTTCCTGCTGGCAAGGGGTTGGGGGTGCCCAGAAGTTTAAGAGGGACAAAGCCAGGCCAGGTGACCCAAACCAACCAAAGGAAGAAGAGGGGAACATTTGGAGTAATAGCTGTTGTCTTTCCAAGTCACCATTATGTGAGATGATGGCTGGTCTCTTGGAGATGGCTGAACACCCATTCCTGCACACAGGAAGAACTAATTCCTTGTTTTATTTTGCTTCTGTGTGCTGCTTTTGGTTTTCCAATTAAATTGCCTTCATCTCAAAACACAATTTTTCTAGCTTTTGCATTTCAGATTCTCTCTCCAGTTCTGCTGGTGGGGGAGTGAGCAAGTGGTTGTGTTAGGTTTGATGGGTGGCTGTAGTTAAACCACAATACCACCTAAAACCATCTTTAAGAAGTGGACAATAAAAACAGAAGAATAAAAAGTTTAAAATTTTCCATAAGTAACACTAAAAAAGGCTGAAATTCAAAAGGAAAAATATTTCGGAGAAGAAAAAATAAAAATATATAGATATCCAGTTGAAGTATCAAAGCATATTAATGTAAAACATTATTCTTGTTAGAAACAGGTACAGTAAAAATCAATGTCCTTAAATGAGAAGCAGGGAAAAAAAAGGGCAGGGGAAAAATTGATAGAAGAGAGAAGAAAGAAGCAAATAACAGAAAGAATAGGAGCAAAAAGAAACGGAAAAAAAAAATAGAGAAATAAACTAGATAACAAAACCATTCCTGAAAGCAAAAGTAACTGCTACTAATTTAAATGACATTGATATCTGCATGATCATTAAATATCATGAAAATAAGCATGGCATCAGTTTGTCTCACTGAAGAGGAATATCTTCATCCCACAGGTACTGCTATGGTATAACTTGGAATGTGCAGAATGTACTCAGGATAGAGCTGTAGCCTCATGCTTCTACATGGCTTAGAACTAACTTTCAATTGATATTTTGCCAGAAGAAGAGTTCAGTGAGAGAATTTATCACTGTATTCATCAAAATACCCAATACAACAGCAAGAAAAATCTGTGAATCCAAAATACTTTGCCACACCTGGACTCATGCAGCAGTATAAACTGAGATATTATGCAGAAGATTTAAGAGAAAAACATCTGAACCTTTCAAAAAACACACAAAAATTAGAAATGTGAAAGAGGAAGAGTGAATTTCAATCTCTGCATTGAAATATGACTTGAATATTTGGGAAATGAAATAGATAAGCAAAAGACTGTTTCAAACTAAATCTGTGTTACTATAACCAACCATTGTTAATGATAGTAAGTTGGAATGACACCATTATCTTTATTCTTGCTTTTCCTTTCTGAGAGCATTGGTAGAAGGAATGTCTGGAGCACTGAATTTTGATAGAAATCAAACTTCAAAGTCCTGCTTCTGTATATTTAAACATGCAAATTATCACATATATCTGGCTTCATATTTGACATATTTATCCCTTAGCATGGTTCAAGCAAAAGCAGTTCTGAGAAACTCTTTGTGGTTTTTAAAAGCTTACCTACACATTTGATTTCAGTATTTTAGCACATGCTAAAATGAGCTATTTTACAGAGGTAGCAGGAGGAGCTATAAGACTTTCCACCAAAGTAATTATGAAGTTTCCATGTCTTCTTGTCACAAATAATAGTCCCTGAAGTGCATGTAGAAGATTACTAATGATAATAACAAACAAATAACTTTAATGAAGAAAAAAGTGGCATCATGGGACAGTAGTCCATTCTTTTAACTTAACTTTAATGCTAGGGAAGAAAACTGAGTTTATGTATAAATATGCTCTGATTTAATAGTCAGTGCATTGCTAGTTAAATCCTCCATGTTCAAATGGATGGCACTGGCATCAATTTTTTTATCACTTATAGACTCATGAACCTGACTAAACTCACAGGGAGCTAATTGGAAATAGTGTTCTTATCTTGAAACCTCCATGGTTTTTCATATGAAACATTTTGCAGAGTTTGAAAATAGTTGAGAGATAAGCCATAGGCAATACTGTTTAAAGGGCAAATGAAGATGTCAAAACTCTGTATCAGCCCAAATGCTAAGCGAAGGAGGGGAAGAGAGAAGAACTTTGGTTATATGCAAATTGTCACATCTTTAAGGAGATTTCAGGCTTTAGGTAAGGGAGGTTATTACTTTGGTTTTGGTTGCTGCTGCAGCATCCTGAATAAATAATAACTTTTCATTTTGAACAAGCTGTTCTCTACCATTGAAATCTGCTGCAATCATAATATGTCTAAAGGAAGACTAAACAGGTGCAAAAACACTGAGTCAAAAGTGCAATGAATAATATGAGTATGGTAACCTGATAAGCCAGAGTGAGGATAATTAATATAACCCCTTTGTAACAGCATACAGCCATGGTTTCACCACTTAGATATAAAGTCAGGGGAAGAAGCACAATTCACGCAATGAAATGGGGGAGAAAAATACTGATTGATAATGGAGAGTTTTGCCTTCTAATTTGTGTCCAGACACCAGTACCACAAATGCTTAGAGTTGGGAAAATCATCTTTATGGTCAAGCCAGAGAAATACACAAACACAGAGGTGTGGGTCTGTTTCTAGATGGTTCCTAAGGGTCAAATGGGTCATACTTAAGAACTGAAAAGTTCTGAGAGAGGAATCCTACCACTAGAAGCTAGATACCTTGATAAAATCTCATAACAGTGCTGTGCCAGAGTTTCCCATTACTTAAAACAAAATAATTCATGCACTAAAGCTCTTTCAGCATGAAGATGCTGCAAACAGTAGAATATTATTAACTTTCTTTATAAATATTAAATAATGTGTATCTTTCTTTAACCTATCAAGCTCTTAGCCTTTTAGCTGCCTTATACCCCCTGCACAAATACCATAAGGAAACAGATGTGGAATGCAGTCAAGAAACAACAGGACACTAGGTGAGTCAAAATATAAGTACTTAGCCACTGACTCATCACCTCATTAAGTACATGCCATTAAGTACACTGCTGAACACGTTGCATGTCAGTAAAAATATTTTAAATTACCTCATTTGATGGAATTTCTGCTATGATTTACAGTGATATTTTAGACAATAAATTTACTGACTTTGATGAACATGTGGAATAAAAATGTAAGAAAAATATATAAGCATGTTCAGATAAGGACTGACAAAAAACACTGTGGATATTAAAAGTCATCTTTTACTTTAGGAAACAGAATGAATCATAGAACAGTCTTGCTATATAAATATAAATCATAATTGTTTGATTTTTTTGCAAGTGAAATCTGAGGTGAGGAATCATGTGAGCAATTTCCATAACCCTTTTTAAGCAAAATAAGGTGAACCATAGAGGTACAAAAAAAATGTAAAAGGCTATTATTAGATTAAAGTTATCACAGGTATGATCACTTTAACTTAGAGGTGGGTTTTTTAAAGGATGGATAGATCCTCTGCTCCAAGCTATCTGAGCAAAGTGCAAGCAGTCAAACCATTTTTGAATCATAACCTCCAAAGCTATTTTGGTCTTGGATACCTATAAATAAACACACAGGTATTGTAGGAAGTCACAATCCTTCTCTGAAAGTCACAATATTTTCCTAGCTATGACTCAAAGTTTTCAAAAAAGTTTAACTTACTAGTGTATGCAGGTACTATAAATTTATCCACCAGAGTCCTTTCCCTCAATGCAAAATGGAATAGATTTCTCCTTCTGGTGTAAAGAATGAGTGGAATAGATAAATATGTTGTTTATCTTCATATTTATTTTCAAGAAAAATTGTACATGAGGCTTTACATTATCTGGAAAATGAGTTATTCATGTGACAATATGGCATACTCCTCAGTCAGCCAATTTCTAATGTCTACTCTGCCTCTTCTGGCATCACATGCTGTGACCAAAAATAATCTTGTTTCTGTGGAGTTGCTTTGTTTTGGGTTTTTGTCTATCACCCCTTTGAAGGAATTACTTTAACTTTCTCCCTAACAAATACTATTTGAAACACAATCAAGTTATACATAAATCCCCAAAAATGAAATTAAGCAGCAGGAGGCCAAGGGAAGGTGCTATCTCTTCAGAAAGCAAAATAACAGCTTGAGAAAAATGAAGAATTTGCAGGCTTTGGATTTCTCTATATTTTTAAATTTTTTTAAGTGAACCAAAGGTCAGAAATTAGTAATGTAAATGTGTCTTTTAGTGCCTTCCTCAGCTTGACTCCTGTGTTAGTTATGGTGCTTATTTTACACTGTCAATTGTTTTTATGGATGAGGTAATATTGGTCAGCTTCAGCCAACTCATACTACAGCAAGATATTAAGTTCTGTCTTTTCAGATCAGGCATTCTGACATAACAAATTCTTTAGCTCACCTGACACTAAACCCTGTTCTTTCTCCTGAAGTTTTCTAGGTAGGGCTGGAGCACTGTGCAACACAGCATAGCATACTGGCAAAGATGGCATTTAGTTGAAGTTAATTGGCTTCCTCTTGCTTCTAATGAGGGAAGTTTCTCTGCCTGTTTCCCAACATAAGAAGTTTCCATCTCTACATGGAGGTCTGTGGAATAGCACATGTGCTGCTTTGAGTCAGCTTAGAACCACTCCTCCTCCCACATGTCCAGTCTTTTGGAGAGGAAATGAACTGAGTGCCTCCATCTGTGCTGATAAATACAGAAAGACCAGAGAACAAGCAATATTCTATCCCCCATGACACAGCACCAACTTTATATTAATTAGTCCCAGCAACATCAGAGTTATCTTTTCAGTTCCAGTAGTCCAAATCAGAACCAAGATGTTGATTTTAGGGTTCAGTGTTGAGTTCACCACTGATCCTCCAGGGAACCCAGTAACACCCAGCTCTGAGATTAAATGCACAGCCATGTGAAATGCTGCATTGGGTTTACATAGCAAGATTTTGGCAGTGCTACAGCACTAACTCCTATCAAAAGCTGACAGAAGCTTCCTCCATGAGCAGCAGAGACAATGCCAGTCAGCTCCAAGATGGACCCACTGCTGGGCATCAGTGATGGTGGTGGTACCTCTGGGATAACAGATTTAACAAGAACAGGGAAAACTTGCCCAACAGCAACTTCAGCCAGCAGAAAAGAGTGAGAATGTCCAGGAGAAATAGACCTGCAGAAACCAAGGATTTTGCAGAAGGGGGAGGAGGTGCTTCAGGCTCTGGAGCAGAGATCCTCCTGCAACCTGTGGTGCAGACCATGGTGAGTCAGGCTGTGTCCCTGCAGCCCAGGGAAGGGACCAACTCTGGAGCAGTTTGTGAGGAAATGCAGCCTGTGGGAGGGACTCACACCAAAGAAACTCATGGGGGACTGTCTCCTGTGGAAGGGCTCCCCAATGGAGCAGTGGAAGGGTGTGAGGAGTCCTCCTACTGAGAAGGAAGAAATGTCAGAGACAATCTCTGATGAACTGACTGCACTGCTGGAGGGGGCAGGGAGAGAATTCAGGAGGGAAGCTGAACCCAAGAAGAAGAAAGGGATGGGGGGAAGATGTTTTAAGATTTAGCTCTTATTTTTCATTATCCTAGTCTGATTTGATTGGTAATATATTAAAATAATTTTCTGCAAGTTGAATCTGTTTTGCACATTATGGCAATTATGGCAGACTTCTCCCTGTCTTTATCTTGACACACAAACCATTTGTTATATTAATTTTCTCCTGTCCAGCTGAGGAGGAGAAAGATAGAGCAGCTTTGGTAGGCACCTGGTATCTAGACAAGGTAAACTCACCATAGTAGCTTAGGTCTTGATTGAGAAATGTAATAATTAAGTGTCTGCCTGCTGTGAAGAATACATGGACTACCAGTAGAAAGTTAGGAAACTCATCGGGACAAGTGCACTGAGAAGCAAATCACCCAAATTCTACATGTAATATGGAACCAGCCAAATATAGCTAAACAATAACAGTTAAGACTTTGCTAACTCCTTGGCACTGTGCCTCATATATCCTCATAAAGTTTCTCTTCTATGAAGTTTAAATAGCTGTCTCAGAAGAAAGTTCTGAAAGTATATTCCTTAGTAAAGCTCTAACATCAGCCTATTTTACAAAAATGGATTGGCAGCTCATCTGCCATTACTGGAATCTTAAAAAAAAAAAAGGTATTTCCTATTCCTCGATCCCTCAGGTAAGGTTGAGGCCTCTTTGCTGAGTCAAAGGCTATTTTAATACTACCATGTCCAGTCATGGCAATCTGTGGCTTTAGGCAAACAAAGCCAGTTATAAGACATTTAGTGTGTAAAATTGTGTGATATTTCTCTCAAGTGAGCTTTGGATACTTCAGAGATCGTGATAGCTTTAAGTGACTCACTGATCAACCAACAAGCTGTTTTGAATCCTACCCTTTGGACTGAACTTCTTCTCAAGTACAGTAAAGGGAGAAAAGGCATCCATTCTAAGTTGGTGGGAGGTCTTAATGCTGTAAGGTTCTCCCTGTAGCTTTGATTTTAAAATTACAACAACCTTGAAATTTGCAATGGGTACAAATTACTGAAGAAATAAGTTAATTAATTTGAACTTCTATTGTAAGTTCTAAAAATAGCTTCTGAAGAGTGCAAAGCCACCAATGTTACAAAGTTCAGTGACCTGTAATAATTATTATTATTTCCATTGACCCATAGTAACGACTGACCTGCAGTGGAACTAGCAACACTCAATAGTACATTTTCTTTTTTTTTTTTTATGTCCTGTTTTCCAAGACATACACACACACATCAATCTACATCAGACAGGCCAGATTTTAATATGGTTATGCTTTTGGTGACAATAGAGCTATAATCATAAAACTAGAAGGTAATGGATGAATGTCTAATAACTAAATACAAATCAATAGACCATTATGAAGAAAAAGCAAAGATAATTTTATGTCTTTAAACAAACACAAAAAATCAATATTCATTATATTATGATATGTGGAAAACAACTCTGTCTATGTTTATAAAAGTCAGTATCAGATTGTGCTGAAAGGTGAGAGAGGGATGATACTGTTGCAGAAGACAGCATGGCAATCCCGGTCTGAGAAGGAAATTTACTCACTAAAAATTGGTAACATATATGCTGGATATATATACATTGTACATATCAGACATTTTAACACATAAGGGTCTTAATACAACAGCACAATGGTTTCAACCTGGAAGAATTGTATTTAGCACACTGTTGACAATGTTTTTTCAGAAGCTAATCTTTCTACTTTCACTCAGTAAAAGAGTAGACATAATCCTTAAAATTTCAGACTGATCAGAATGATATCTGAGTTAATATTGGATAGGGGGAAAATGTTTTTTTCAATAGTTCAGTTTGCAAGTATCTCCTCCTGCATTGATTATTGCTTATTATTTTAAAAAGGTATGCAAATCACTTATTATCAAATGAAGGATTAATTTGAGAAAAGTTTTTATTTTCAATGACCCTATGTAGACAAACTTGAATAACATGCAGACAATATAACAGAGATATTTTAATTTTTCTGTCTTGTAACATAATGCACACAATTGAAATCAGGATGTATTCAGTTCCTGTTACTGTAGGGTTTCTTGGATTGTTAATTTTTGCTCTGCTTTAAGATCTTCTCAGTCAATTTACTTACAATCCATATTCTATATATAGGTGTACTATTTATGCACATATCAATTTTTGAAGAGATGTACCAGAAGAGCAATCTACCATGTAAAACCTATTCCAGCTAGCAGTTCTACACTCTTGTTCATCAGGTAGACAATTGAAATTGAGCTTTTTATATCCCTAAGGAATAGGAAAAACACTAACATGCTAGTTATGCTGTTGACACTGTCACATTAGACAGTACATTACTACAATAAAAATTGAAATACAAATTTGCATTAATTGCCATTTCCTTCACAATCCTGTATTACCATAAATAAAGATAAAAAGGTTTTACCCTTGCATAGAGACTGCTCATTATGCATTTTCATTTTTCAACAAAACAAATAAATTGGGTTTTTCCCCTGAAGAAAGTCATCGTATGAAGGAATAAAACACTAGATAATTTTTTTCTATGCTGAAGGAAATGTATTTTGACTTTTATTGAACTGCCCGCTGAGTTTTGATTCCTTGAACCAAATTAACATGGAGTCGTAGACATGTGCAGAACTAGGAATAGAGATGTTGTCAAATATTTGATATTTCAGTGCTGCTTAAGGAAATATAACTTCAAATTTGAAAGTGCTATCTTATTGAGGATAAAAACTTCAAACTACAACTTGCTACAAATAATTTTCTTCACTATCTGAGCAACACTGTATAAGTATGAAGGCACAGAGACATCGGGTGAATAAAGCTAGTACTTAAAAAAAGAATGTATATAACAAATTTCACTTTCTGAAACTCTGTTAGGGATAGATCACCTCTTTTTCTCTATTAGATGTAATTATTGTGTAAGATGTAGCATCTGTAAATATTTCTTGATTGATAATTTGTGAGAAGCAAGGTGCTAGTGTCTCACATTTAGGCTTTTCAGACTTAACAGTGGTCTCAAAGAATATTGCTGATTATTTTAAGAGTATGTTTTAAAGTCACATCTGCAATGTAACTACTGTGCCTGCACACTCAGCATTCTCTTTCTCCATAATCTACTTTTAAATAGACAATATTTAAATATCTCTATCTAAGCTGCTCACTCTAGCCTGAATTCTAAGCTGAAAGAGAAACAGAAAGCAATTTGACTCACTTGTTTTTAGATACCTCTGCTTTTCCTTCATGTACCCTGGAAATGTCTGTATCTCAGGAAGAAAAAAAAAGGCCTACACTACATGCCTGATTTTGAGACAGCAAAGTTAGAGCAAGCAAATCCCACCCTTTCTAATGAATAATACTCTCTTTTCACTACATACAAAAGTTGAACAAAACACAAGTGTGGTTTTGATCTGAATGAAGGCTTTTACAAACTCAAGAAAACCTGTATTTGGATGAACTTCAGAACAGGTTTGGTTCCAAGCATTTGTTCAGCTCTGCCAGTGAAACCAGGGCCTCTGCAGAGAAACCATTATTGTCTCTTATCTCAGTATGGGATCTGAGTGATCAGAGTGACAACATGAACAATAAAGCTTCTATCAGCTGCATTATTTCTGAAGCATACAGCCAGAATGTTTTTCTATTATCTAAAAAGTAGCTTAAGCTTTAAGTTGTTTGGTTTTACTATCTTCATTTCATCACAGACATAAAAATGTGTTAAATCCCTCTGGGAGCTGGTCAATCCACTTGTCTAAATAAAAGATTAAATTCGGTCCAAATCCCAGAAGACATAGTAATTATCCTGCATTCAGTAGAAAATTTTTGGGGTTATTTAAGAATTTTGGTGAGCAAGGAATAAGCTGACATTAGGGAATTACAGCTAACAGCGAATCAAGAATTTTTACCTGAATATAGACTGAGGGAAGATGACAGAATCTGGTCCTTAGAAAATTCATGTAATAATTTATTGTCTAATAATTTACTGTCTAACCATTTCCATCACAGAAAACGGAATGGGATTGCAGGCTGTTGGTAGTTGGCTTAGAAGAATTATCTGAAACTCATGTCTTGACATCTTGGCCACCTGGCATATCACAGGGCCTCTTCTGTGCATTGTTCTCCATTGCTGTGAGCAGTGCTCTCCCCTCAGAGGTGGCTTCTGGCACTAAAAGGTTGTCACTTCAGCTCGGAAGCCATGGCTTAATGTCAATGAGAAGTCAATTAAGAAATATCTACATATTCATGACACTCTCATAACTTGCAGATATTATGTACACAGTGAGCTGTCAGAAACTGAAATGCTGTCCCTGAACTAAAGTGATAAGGACTGTAATGAAACACTTACAATATTAATAGTTTTTAGCAGTATCATATTATTACTATAGTTCAGCTTGTGCTCTGGCTTTTACTAAACAAGAGTTGTTTCATTATTATTTTAAGCCTTACACAAGAAGTCACTGAAAGCAAATGTTCATATTCTGTGTAACACAGAATAAAAAACTGGTAAATCAAAGATGTGCTGGAATATAATCTGAGTTAAAGTCTTTCTCCTATACTTAATAAATTTTAAATTGGGTTTTCTTTTGAAAATAAAGTTGTGATCAGACTAAAAATATATTGAGGGTAATTTTTCTCACTGCTGGACTATATTGCACAAAATGTGTGGAGGCACACACAAAACTCATAACCAAAGAACTTGCACTTCTATGAAACCTCAAAAGAATTTGAGGAAGAAGTTGGTCAAATGTGTCAAATACTTGGTTTAGAGACTGCAGGCGGCTTTTTTTCCCCAAGTGTCTTTTCTCTGCCAGTGTTGATCAGCTCTGATTTGCGATACTTCAACACAGCAGTCCCCAAAAGGCACTAAGCTAACCAGACGGGAAAATCTCATCCACCTTTGTCAGCCTTCCTATCAAACACTGCTTTGCCTCATGGGGTGTTCCTTCAAAAGTTTAGAAACTGCTATCACATGGTAGCTACTTTCTTGTAAGGCTGTCATGGCTGCAGCAGAGTTTTGTTCATGAAAAGCTGCTGAGCAGAACCTTGCAGGTTCGCCTTGCAAGAGCTTGCAAGAACCAGCCCTTTGAAAGGGGAACTGGAGATGTGAGTGATGTAAACCTATTGAGTCGTCCACTTTCCAGCTCGACTGTTGCTTTATTCAGGCTGGACCCAGAGTTTCTGCTGTCTTAGAGTGACACAAGGGAAAGCAGTGCCAAGGCCCCTCTCCTGCTCTGTGCTGAGAACAGAATGATCATGCTGGGTCTGATCTACAGTGACACAGAATGATCACAGCTTTCAGTAAAGTGTGAGTACCAGATGCTCAGTACTTCTGTGAAAAAGGTCACATATATCTAATATTCATAGAGTCTTTCACACTCTAATCCACCATCCTGCACAGGAAGTTCAGCGTGTCAGGCATTTTCCTTACAAAGCAGCAAAACAATAAAAAGTGCATATTTCTAAAAGTTAAAAACATCCCTTCTACTTGCCCTGTATCTCCCACAGTTTAAAATCTTCAGTGAAGTGGCAATGTGCTAGTCATTTGCCTTTCTTGGTTTTCCTGTGACTAGAAATCAATACTCACACCAGGGCTCTCAGTGCACATTGTGACTGAAAAGCACCACTGAAAAGCACCTGTCTCAAAGTATCACACTGACTGCAGTCCTACAAAGTTGGTCATCTGAATCAGATGAATTTCACTGATGGGGAAATCTCATGCCACATTCTACCTCTGTACAACCACATGTTGTAGCAGAGAGCTTTTTGCCAGATTGATGGGACAACGTGTACCTGCATCCCTATCTCCTGTAAAAGTTGGCGCAGTTGCCTTCATGCCAAAAGATACTATTTGATATTCTTTTTCAGAAGTGATGGTCCTGAATAAATCACCTGGGAAGGCTCCCATCTGCCACTGGAACTCTGTCCACAAAACCAAGGCATTTCAACTGAATATCAGTACCTATATACCTTATTCAGGATAAAGTAAAATAAATATTCTCTTTTACCATAACAATAATTTACTTCTTCTGATCTATTTATCAATAAGTATGACACCTCTTGAAGGGCTTGTCACTAGATCTCAGGCTGGTGGTTTGTAACATACTTGAGGCAATTGGGAATCCCATAGAAATGCTCTTACTTGTTCCTTTTCAATCACTAATTGCAACACAAATCTTGAATGCAGTGATAATCAGATATTATGTAGTAAAATGCAAGTTTAAAATATATGTTTAACTGTATGTGGTTGAATGGAATCAGGCTCGTAAACTGCTAAGATCTTTGTCCCAGGAAACATTACTCAGTATAGAAATATAATTAAATCAGTTCAGTCTTTTCCTGCAATTTTGGAAGGGGTACTTCCCCCAAAATAATGAGTGAAGGAGGCAATTTGGTATCTTTTCTATACTGTTGCTTCTCTCACACCCTTCATTCCCTATCCCACACACAACAGGAGTACTTCTTAAACAGGCTGGAGTACTCTTAAAGACACATCAGTCTTTAAGACTTACAAGATGCTTCTGATGTCTAACAAAATAAAATATAATAGAGTTACCAGATGCTCCATAATACTTTTAATTCTGCTATTTCACCTGTGCTTTAATAAAACAAAAATCATCAAGGATAATGAAAACCCGAATACTAAAACAGTAAAGTCATCATTTACCCTATCAGCATCCCAAGGGAAATGCAGTGGCTGTAATGGTATGAAAAATGGGGCAGGAATAGGTCAGTAATTCCAGAAGCATAAGAGGAAGGAATAACACAAGAGGAAAATGCAATATCAAAGAAACAAAACACAAAACTTGGAGGCAGGACTCATTCATGAGAAGACTACCGATTCACTAAAACTAAAATTATAATGTCTATGAAATTCAACCTCCACATAAATCAGTGTCTGACTGAAATCCAAATGAGTCAATATTTCTGTTGAAATGAATAAAATTAGAGCAGATGTGAGTCAACTAAAAACATCTGTCATGCATGTCCAGTCAAACTAACTTAAATAGGATTGAGTTTATGGGCACCTCTTACACCAAGCAATGCCCAGAACAGTGCACATGAATGAGAATTTAGTAAAGCACTTGGGTAGTTTGATTTCTTACTTAAATTATACATGTTTGCTCTGAACAGTATACACTGCATTGTCTGTTCTATTTGTGCTAGAAATGAATGGCAAAGATATAAACAATTTATAAGGGCGGTACATACTGAGTGGTTTCAAAACCCCAGAGATTAATGAATAATAAATAAAGCCAGGCCTTTTGTTAGTACCATAATGCTTCACTGTTTAGGTCACATATGATTATGTACTAATGTCATTTTCGGGATGAAATGGTTATTAAAATCACAGTATACTTGCAAGAGTTTCACTGAATAAAACAGAGTCTGCTTCCACTACTATTGACTTCAGCAAGAATAGGGTAAAAACCTCTAATTCAGATAAACAGTATTACACTATTTACATTTTAAGGATGGAGAATATGGGACAAAGGAATTAATATGATTTGTTTACATTCCCGGAGAAAGTCAGTCTTGGAAGCTTTTGTTTTGATTCTATTCTGTCCTAGTCTATTCTACTCCTATTCTATTCTATTCTATTCTATTCTATTCTATTCTATTCTATTCTATTCTATTCTATTCTATTCTATTCTATTCTATTCTATTCTATTCTATTCTATTCCATTCTATTCCATTCCATTCCATTCCATTCCATTCTACTCTATTCAGCTTGTGCCACTGCTCTCGTCCTCACAACACCCAAGGACATCCCAAGAGCTGCCAGACAAATTTTCTATGTTTCACTTATTATTTGCTTTTGAAAGATGCGGTTGAACAAAAGACTCGGGCATTAAGTTGGTTTTGGATTGGGATTATAATTACAGAGGATTTTGCTTCTTTGCTTTGGTTTGGACATGGTGTTTGCCTCATGGAATTGTAAAAGAAAAAGGGAAGAGTAATTTTTGTTTTACGTGAAGGAAAATTTTACACTGTGCTCTATGTTTTTAGTGCCTAGCTGAGATCAAATGCCTGCACAGAGCATAAAGACACTTAAGGTGGTCTTCAGGCACTGTGATTTAGTGAGTTTCACCTTCCACACAAGCTTTACTGCTGTGAAGGGCAGCTCCACTATGCATGAGAGTCCCAGTACTTGAGCTTTCAGCAGTAGCCTGGTTCCAGACCATTGAGCACTTTCAGGTTAAAGATGTACATCTAAAATTCTGTTTGGGATGTTGCAGACAGAGAGCATAAGTAATGCTGGGGAGGTCAGCAATCCTTTTGATAATCCAACATGTTAAATAAATGTGTAATTGGTCTTGCACTATCTAAAGTTTCTTTCACTTCTACTTCTATAGCAGGCTTATAGTCTAGCCAATAATGACTGGAGACTATAAAATGAAAACACATAATTTTTTGCCACTGAGGACCTTTGAGTTCCTAGGAAGCAGCAAATCGCAGCTGCTGGTCTAATTCAGCAGGGCATTCACCCCACCAATCAAATGCTGACAATCCCTTCAAAAACATTACTTTCACTTCGTGCAGGCACAAGCTGCTCAACTCAGCAAGGCTCTGCAATGCCAACGCAGTTTTTAATTCTCGATCTGCATGCTGGCACTCACGCCACAACACAAAACCTCAGAATGGTTTGGGATGGAAGCAAATTTAAAGATTATCTTAGTTCCAACGCCCCTGGTCAAGAGTAGGGATGCCACGCACTAGATCAGGTTGCTCAGGGCCCCATCCAATCTGGCCTTGAACACTTCCAGGGACGGGGCACCCACAGCTTCTCTGGGCAACTTGTTCCAGTGCCGTACCACCTTCGGAGTAAAGAATTTCTTCCTTAACGCCTAACTTAAATCTGTCCTCTTTTAGATTAAAACGGCTCCCCTTGTGCGATGGTTATCGGTCCCTGTAAAAAGTCGCTCCCGGTCTTTCCACGGACGAAGAACAAGACGAGTTTTATTTTCCTTAGTTTCGAAATGTGACTACCTTCTTTCAGCGCTGCCCGAGCGAGGGCACACACTCTCAATATCCCCGCTGTGGCCGTGCCGCTGGGCTCGGCACAGCGCCCGCTCCGCTCCCCGCTCCCTGCCCGCTCCGCTCGCTGCTCCCGGCGCTCCCCGCCCGCTGCCCGCTCTCCGCTCCCTGCTCCCTCTGCTCCCTGCCCGCTCCGCTCGCTGCTCCCTGCGCTCCCCGCCCGCTGCCCGCTCTTCGCTCCCTGCTCCCTCTGCTCCCTGCCCGCTCCGCTCCCTGCCCGCCCCGCTCTCCGCTCCCTGCCCGCTGCCCGCGGCGCTGCCGCAGCCTCCGCGGACGCGCCCCCGCGTCTCTCTAGCCCGCCCGCCCCCTCCTCCCAGCCGAGCCCGTGCCTGCTCCTCGCTCCGGCCCTTCCCGCGGCGGAGGGGGAGTGTCCTGGGCGGCGCGCACATCCCAGCCCAGCCCAGCGCGGCGGCGGCGGCGGCGGCGGCGGGGGAATGGGCAGCCGCGGGGAGGAGAAGCGCCGGGCGGGCGGCGGAGCGGGCGGGCTGCCGGGGCGCAGCCGGCGGCGGCAGCGGTGGCCGGGCATGGGGCCCCCGGGCGGTCGCGGCAGCTCCGGCGCCCGCGGCAGCCTGCAGGTGAGGGCCGGGTGGCGGGAGGGGGGACGCGCCGCGGCCGGCCGCCCCAGCCCGACTTCGCACGCAGCAGCGAAATTGACGACGAATTGGCAGAAAAAGCACCAAAAAAGCAACCGAGCAAACCAAACCGTGTATACGTGGATATGTTTGTCGGGTGTTTTTCTCTCCAAAGATCAGGGCAGTCGCGAAAAGTTTATATTTGTTGCTGCTGCCGGGGCGCGTTGTGGCAGAGAGCCGCGGAAAAGCGAATGGGTGATTAAAAAGAGGGGACGGAAGAAAAATTTCCTCCGTGGACAGAAAGAGCCTGAAGTTACTTTCGGGGAGCTCCTTTTCATCTGTGCGTAGTGGGCGACGCGCTCGCCGGCTTGGGCAGCTTGTTCCGCGCAGCCCCTGCGCTCCGCGGCTCCTCTGCGCAGCTCGCGTGTCGCCGGCAGCGGAGGGACCCTGCGGGGTGGCCGGGGACCCGTGACGGCCGGGCTGGAGCCGCCGGCTTCGGCGGCCGCGGGAGGCAGGGACCCGCCCGGAGCGCGGCACCTGCGCCGGGACCCCCGCGGGCTGCGCGGAGCGGGCCGCCAGCCCGCTGCACCGCGGGACCCCTGAACGTGCGGGAAAAACAGCTTTCGGGACGGGGCTGGGGCTAGGGGCAGCGAGGGACGCGTTTCGCATTGCTGCTGTGGAAAGGGAGGCGGGCGAGCAAATGTCTGGGGATGTGCAAGGGGTTGCCCCGGTTTGGGATGCGCTTGTAGTGCCGCTGGTGAGACGGGGGCGAGCTTGGGGCGGGGGCAAGAGGGAAAATGGCACGTCGGGTCGCAAGTGCTGCTGGGGGGCGGGGGGAGGCAGGGTGCCCCCGGGCCATCCTGGCAGCGCGGATTTGCTGCGGGGGATGCAGCTGGTGTTGCCTGCAGGGTACAGATGGTGATGCCCTGGAAGTAGCTGCTGTACTGGGAGGATGGAGGGGAGAGGAAGGATGGCTTCATGTTGCAGATGCAGCACTCGCTGCTCCAAGTGGCAGTGGGGAAGGCAGTGAGCAGGGGGAAGTGCCAGACCTTCCTCACACCCCTGTGCTTCTCTCTTCTCAGCACTTGCTCCTCTTCCTGCTCTTTGTTGGGCCCTTCAACTGCTTTGCCAGTTACAGCCGCGCCACTGAGCTCTTCTACAGTCTCAACGAGGGGCTGCCTGCTGGGGTGCTCATCGGCAGCCTGGCCCGTGACCTGCGGCTCCCAACAGCTGGTGGCCAGCACCTTGCATCTCTGCAGCCCCCACTCTCCTTCACCCTGGCCTCCCATGGCTTGGGGGGACAGTATGTGCAGCTGGACAACCGCTCCGGAGAGCTGCACACTTCAGCTGTGGAGATAGACCGGGAAGCACTATGTGTGGAAAGCAGTGGGGCCACCATCTTAGGGGGATCAGCTGCTGTCTCCTCTTCCTCCCCCTCACCAGAGTCATGCCTGCTGCTGCTGGATGTGCTGGTCCTGCCACAGGAGTATTTTCGCCTGGTGAAGGTAAAGATTGCTATCCGAGATGTCAACGACAACGCGCCCCGCTTCCCTGTGCCCCACATCCGTCTCTCGGTGCCTGAGAACGCCCCTGTGAACACGCGCCTGGCCATCGAGCACCCCGCCCTTGACCCCGACATGGGCACCAATGGTGTGCAGACCTACCGCCTGCGAGATAACTACGGGGTCTTCACCCTGGATGTGGAGGAGAACGAGAACGGAGAGAGGACTCCCTACCTGATCGTTATGGGGGCACTGGACAGGGAGTCACAGGATGAGTATGTCACAGTCATCATTGCTGAGGATGGGGGGACTCCTCCGCTCGTGGGCAGTGCCACCCTCACTATTGGCATCAGCGACATCAATGACAACTGCCCCCAGTTCAATGACTCGCAGCTCAACGTCACCCTGTATGGGAATTCCAGCCTGGGGACACACGTGGCTACTGTCCACGCGGTGGACATGGACCTTGGATCCAATGCCCAGGTCACCTACTCCTACAGCCAGAAGGTCCCCCAGCCATCTAGAGACTTGTTCCATCTGAATGAAAGCACAGGAATCATCACACTCTCCACTAAAGTTGATGGGGACACTCCAAAGCTGCACAGGCTGATCATACTGGGCAATGGTCCTGGCTGTATTCCTGCTGTGATCACGGTGCTGGTGACCATCATCAAAGTCATGATGAGGCCACCTGAAGTTGTTCCTCGTTTCATAGCTAATGAAGTGGAAGGAGTGGTCTTCTTAAAGGAACTTGAACCTATCAACACACCTATAGCTTTTTTTACCATCAAAGACCCCGATGAAAAGTACAAAGTCAGTTGCTATTTGGATGGTGACGGGCCTTTCGGGCTTTCTCCCTACAAGCCGTACAGCAATGAATATCTGCTGGAGACCACAAAGCCTTTGGACTTTGAGACACAGCAGCTGTATGAAATCTCCATAGTTGCTTGGAACTCGGAAGGATTTCATGTCAAGAAAGTTGTCAAAATACAGATTCTGGATGACAATGACAATTCACCAGTTTTCTCTGAAGAACTGATAGAATTGTCCATTGAGGAGAACAATGTTCCCAATGCTTTTTTGACCAAACTGCATGCTACTGATGCTGACAGCGGAGAAAGAGGGCAAGTGTCCTATTTCTTAGGTCCTGATGCCCCTTCCTATTTTGCTTTAGATAAAACCACAGGAGTTCTTACAGTTTCCACTCAACTGGATAGAGAAGAAAAAGAGAAATACAGATACACTGTCAAAGCAGTAGATTCTGGATTCCCTCCAAGAGAATCAATAGCAACTGTCACCATCACTGTATTGGATAAAAATGATAACAGTCCAAGATTTATCAATAAGGATTTCAGCTTTTTTGTGCCAGAAAACTTTCCAGGTTTTGGTGAAATTGGAGTTATAAGTGTCACAGATGCTGATGCGGGGCAAAATGGATGGGTTGCCCTTTCAGTTCTGAACGGAAGTGATATTTTTGTTATAGATACTGGAAAAGGAGTTTTGAGAGCTAAAATCTCCCTGGACAGGGAACAGCAGAGCTCCTATGTTCTTTGGATTGAAGCAGTTGATGGTGGTGATCCTGCCCTATCTTCTACAGCAAAAATAACTATCCTTCTTCTGGACATAAATGACAACCCTCCTTTGGTCTTGTTTCCTCAGTCTAATATGTCTTACTTGTTAGTCCTTCCATCTACCCTTCCTGGCTCTCCCATCACTGAGGTCTATGCTGTCGATAAGGACACTGGCATGAATGCAGTCATAGCTTACAGTATCATAGGAAGAAGAGGCCCTCGACCCGAGTCATTTCGGATTGACCCCAAAACTGGTAATATCACCTTGGAAGAGTCACTGATGCAAAATGACTATGGCCTCTATCGGCTGCTGGTGAAAGTGAGCGATCACGGCTACCCAGAGCCTCTCCATTCCACTGTCATGGTGAACCTTTTTGTCAATGATACTGTCAGCAACGAGAGCTACATCGAAAGTTTGTTAAGGAAGGAGCCTGATATCAGTGTAGAAGAAAAGCAGCCCCAAATATCCATAGAGCCTACACATAAAAAAATGGAGTCAACATCCTGCATGCCCACCCTGGTAGCTCTTTCAATAATAAGCTTGGGTTCAATTGCTTTAGTGACAGGGATGGGAATTTACATTTGTCTAAGAAAAGGGAAAAAGCATCACAGAGCAGATGAAAACTTGGAAGTACAAATCCCATTAAATGGAAGAATTAACCTGCACATGCTGGAGAAGAAACCAGTGGAGATTTCTAACATTTGATGTTTCTTTGTGCTTAAGTCCAACATCTGAAAAACCCCAGATGACACTGAAACACCTAGCTGTAGGTTGTATTGACAGAGGTTGCAATGAAGGACTGCTAATTTATAACTTAATATTATAATTGTAAATAGCTGTTTACAGTTTTTTAAATTCAATTTCAGTGTACAGCTTTTTTATGAAATGTTAGTAACTAACAGCTAGCACCCTGACTATAAAAACGTGGACATCATTTCCAGCTTTCATAAATCAATAAGATCAGTGAACATAAAAAGGGTGAAGGTAAGATGATTCTTTTAAACTGAAGTTTTAAAAGTCTTTTTAACCACAAGAGGGCATCAGATGCTCCTGAGCAGGGAACTGTTCGAGGTACTGTCCATGAGATACACAGAATATATTTTAAATATATGGATTTTAATATAAAATACCTATAATACCTATTGGCATACAGACATTTAACCACTACAAAAAAAAAAAAAAAATGTCTGTCCCGATGTATGTATAATACAAAGAATAAATATGTTAAAATGCACTAGTAATGAAAACCAGAATGTTTATTACCTCACAAGTAAAGCTTATACAGTAGGATAGAAGAGGCATTAACAAGAAGTGCAATTCCTGTTGAGCAAGAATGCAAGAAATTGTAATGAGAATCTGAACTGTTGTGACATATCATTCATTTTTCTGCAGATTCCACTTTCATTATCATTTGCTCCAGCAATCTGCTGGTCATTTTTATGGAAAAATTATATTTAATATTTCCTAAAACAAATAATGACAGAGCCCCATCCTCATCCTCATAAACATGCCAGATGCAAGGAAGCAATGGAATGGCAAAATTCTTAGTTGTCACAAAAGTGGTTGTATTTTTTTGTACTTTGAGCAATCTGTCAGTAGTACTCCATCAGTTTGGTTGTGCAGTAGATTTTTGTTATATGTTACTTCTGAGTCAGATCTGCCAGATGAAAACGAAAATCACATTCTAAGGAATTGTAGGACTTTTTTTATTCTGACTGTTGCTCCTTTCTGGATTGGTATTTCATGTGAAAGATCTTGTTTCTGACTTTTGATGACCATTCCTGGCTCCTTTTCATTGGCTTTGATTTTGGATTAGATCCAAAATCTAACTTGTAAGACTGGTGGCATATTTTCTTGATAATTTATTCTTTGCTGTATCCTCTGCAACAAAGCAGCAATTTTATCAGTGATGTATTACTTTCACTTCATTTTAAGAGCTGAGAACTATCTTTTGTATGATGATTGCATCAAATTTCTCTGTGTGAACAAGATAAAATAGTGTTATGCTTAAAAATTATTATTTTGATTTCTCGCATCATATGTCTGTAATGTACCAAAAGTGTTTATATGTCTGCAAATTAAAGCTATATATTTTCATAATAACTTACTCTCTCTCTCCTAGAATTTTAATTATAAAGCTAAATATTATTTCAGTTATAAGAAATGCATTTTTCACAATTTCTTAGGTGCTGACTATCTTGTCTGACATGTCCTAATGCTTTCACAAATTAGTACATTTCAAAAATCGTTAATGACAGTTTATGCTGTGCTACTTGAAGTTACCAGCAAGGACAGCTGCATGTTCCTGATGTAAGTGGTGAGGCAGCTCATACCTGTTTTTAAAGTAAGGAATGCAATTTGAGGCAATTTTGGATTTTTCTCTCTGGGACTGGCACATTACTTTACCTTGAACCTACTGAAATGTTAGGGCTTCTAATAGATACTGGTACTTAGTCAAAGTAACAGTATTAGCATAATACCCATAATTTTGCCATCCTGGCTATATATATCCTGGAAAATTTTTTTTTTTCAGGTTATAATATTTCTGTTTAGGCATGATTTGATAGCTGTGTTTCATGAAATTTAATTCAGCCTGTGAAAGCTTTGTCGTCAATCACTTCTTTTCCTTTATTTTCATCTTATCAAAATATTAAAATGGTATGCACCCTTGAAATACATTTGCCACAAAAAAACATTGTTTCTTATCTCTGAAGAAAAATTATGAAATTATGTCTTTAGAAACAGCTTCAACATTACTGATACTGTGTATTGCTGTGGGGATGAAGCTGGATCCTCTCTGCATTTTCTCTTCAGTAAGGAAGCAAGGTAACTGAAAGACAGGATTCTTTTCATTGCTTGTCTCTTATTTCAATTAGCAGTCCAATATATTCTCGAGACAGTTTAAACAGGAGCAAGCCCAAGATGTAAGAAATACAATAAAAAAACAATCCTGATCCTTCAGTCTATGTTCATATAATACTGGGCAGATACTTTTATTCAGGTTCGACAGTCTTGACCCTGTTTGGTTAAGCTTTGGTTGAACATGCTGTTCTTGTTGCCTTTTTTTGTTTGTTTGTTTAGATGAAGCATGTTCCTAATGTGCAATAAAATGTAATGTTACGAGCCTGTTAAAGCCAAAGTACTGCTTGGGAAGCATTTCACTCGTGATTTGCTACACATTTAAAGAAAATGGGTTTAAAATCACACCTTCAGCCATACCAACACTTGTGCAAAGGAATTTATACTGAGTAAGACCTCATAGAGCACATTTTTTTGCCTTCTGTGAGTAGCCTTTCAGTGGGTTATGTCATGAAAATGGCAAAATACACAGTGAGCTGGGTGTTGTATTCCATATTTTGTGTTACTTAAAAACATGCAGCTATTAGCACCAAGCATAATAGTTAAACCTGCAATGTTGAGCCTAACAATGATTAAAAAACAGCAAAACGAGAGTCTTGCATTCATAGAACCTGGGAATTTCTTTCTTAAAAATTGCTTTTTCTCAGCTGTAAAATTCTTGATGCTGGCTATATAGCAAACATTTCTGCGATGTTTCTGTTTCCAAAGTACCCCTTACTGAAATTCCTTTCACATGAAAACACGTTTTTAATGAGTGTAACTGAAGTAAATTAGACTCAGATATAAAAGGCCTATTTTATTACCACCTTGTGCAGTGCACTTGCCAAAATATATGCAAATCTTGTTGACACTGGTAGTTGAGCTGGCGCAAAAATAAATGTCTCATTCATTTATGTATCCACTGATCAATCTTCAAGTGGGTGGCCTTTGTTCATTTTTATAAAAAATGAGATTGTCCAAAGTTTTGTATTGCCAAAGTCCCCTGAACTTGCTATGCAAACACTTTTTCATTAGAATTAACAAATTAAAAATGAAAGACAAGAAATGGGCAGTCAGCCCAGTGGCAGCGGACAGAGAAAATCAGTCTTCTCTTTCTCCTTTATTTTATTCTTTTTAAAAGACCTCTTTGAAGTTACTGTTTCTGATGCAAAACTAACCTAATACCTGGCTGAATATCAATAAAGGATGAGATGTAAAAGTGTGGAAAGGGAGTTAGAGCTATTTACTTTTTCTTGTGTCAAAACTGAGAGAACAATTAATCTTATGGGCATTTATTTCCATTTTTCAGTATCAGGGTTCCAACATGCAACTGTGCTGCAGTCCACCGCTAAGAATGTAAAAAGCTGCCACTCTCACATCCAAGGAGAGATACAGTATTGGCAAAACTTGGCCTCCCTGACAGCAATGACAAACCTCTGATTACTGGCTGGGGTTTCATTGCAGATTTTCTGCCCCTAACTGCTGCTTTGGGAAGATTGCATTAAAATGCTCAAACACATGAATATGATGGATAGTCCATGACTAATACTTCAACTCCTGGTTCAAAGCAATGAACTTTCTGGGAGCAGTGGCCTGCATCACAAAAATACCTTGCAGTTTGGCATAAGTGGGGATACAGACACCTCTGCTATGAGGAAATCATCAGCTTAATATGCAGAGTGTTTCTTTTCATGATTTGTGTGCATTATCAGAACCATGCTGAAAGCTGACTGCCACCTTCCCTATACTGTGCATCTCAGCATCTTTTTGCAGACATTCATTTTTTTATATATTCCTCTCACGTATGTAACTTAGGGAGAAAAACTATGCAAAACAATTAATTATTAAATATTAGCCAATTGAAACTAATAAATGTGGTCTTTGATTTAGACCATTCTTCAGAGCTGGAGTTTGAGGAGCTAAGCATGTTTATCTCCATGTTTATCAATTCCAAAATAATTTGAGTTTAAAGGAAATGTGTAGTGAAACTTGAAGCAGAAATAAACAAATCCAGCATCCTCATTTCCTGTAGAGAAGGTTCATAGTTTTTATATAGTTTTTATAGTAGTAGTTGCTGAGTGAAATAAAAGTTGCAGAAATTAGTTTTATGCTTTATTTTAATAGTGGGAAATATTTTGAGGAAACTATTTGAAAGTTATTTCCAACATGTCATAATTTCCAGGTTTTTTTTGAGTTAAAACATGCAAAAGTACTTGTGCAGGCAGCATTGCTATTTCCTTTTCACTCTCTGTACCAGGCTGAACCAGCAGATAAGATAAAACTCATCTGCATTCTGAGATGATGGGATTCAAGGATTTCAGCTCACAAACAAATCTAAAGTTATACAGCTCTATTTTTCTCATTATGGATGAGAAAAGTACTTTTATTCTTATACCACAGATTGGCAACTTGCATAATCTTTCTGATATGTTCTATCTGAATGTTTCAGTGATTTCTGCTATATTTGCATTTAAATTTCATTAGAGAGTGAATTTTAAGGCCTAATTTAAACTCTTAATTTTTTTTTCTGATGACAGTACTTTGAACTGGTGCTAAGAAAGCATTGTTCTGAATGAAGAAATGTTTAATCATTTATAATGTATTCAGTCATTTATTCCACTGCTTGTAAAAACAAATATAGGCTTATGTGTTGAAGTTGCAGGTTTTCATATTGCTAGCTAACGCTGCTGGTAAATAGCAAATGCTTAAGTGAAATACCTTGTAAGGAATTATTTCAACTGTTCAAATCAAGAAGACTTGCATTGTAAGCATCAAGTTGGATGTTTGTCAACTCCCAGCAGCCTGGCAGTGTTGATTTAATGTAGTGTGCTAACTATTTTGTATATTTTCCATCTTCAAAGTTTCAGTTGAGTATTCTTCCTCAGAGCACTCCAGTGAGATGAAAACTCATCTCTTTGGGCATAGCAGGAGTGACAGCTTGATTTCTCTATCAGTGTGTAGCATCTAATGCTACCTGAGATGCCCTAAGGTATCCCCCCTGGCCTCAAGCTGCTCCTTGGGAGGAGCACAGGCTTTCTCTCAATGAGCTCTCCTATATGCCAGCTCAGTGCAGATGGTTTGGCTATTTTAGAAGGAGTTCAGTAAATGCAAATGTGTGTTCAGTTGAGTCTTTGATGTGATTCATCTCCATATTTACACATCTGTGTTGGCATGTCTACAGACAGGTATTGACCACTGAGCTCAGAGTCTGATCTTCCACTATAATCTGTGAGTTTCATCAGCACAGGCAATGGAACTAGAGAGTGCTTCAGTTTGCAATGAAGTGGGAATTCAGGCAAGATTTGGCTGCTCTTAAAATCAGTATCAAGCACAATCTAGATTGCCCTTGAGCATCTCAAGATTCTGCACAGTGCTGTCAGGAATGCTTGTGCCTTTCTAGAATAGTAGCTGGGTGCCAGGAGAGCAAAGCAGCGAAGATGATGTGAGAAAACTACGGACAGGCAAATCCCACATGTAGTGGTGACACAGCAAGTGTATCAGCCTTTCAACTCCACTGAGCAGAGCTCGACAGACTGTAACCAGAACATAAAACATAGATCAGAGGCATCTGATACTTAGTATCAGAGGAAAAAAAAAAAAAACCCAAAAAAACCACAAAAAACCAAGATCTGCAAGCTTAAGAGGCAACCACTATCATAACTGACTGATAAGCTCTGGAAGATAAATTCATTCCATACAGTATTGCATGCAAGTGCAAGTCACTCCTATAGAGCACAGTATAAGAAGGAGTACCTTTGAATTATATGATGGCAGAGCACTCACTGCTGAGGATTTTGTTATTTTTCAAGTGTTTTCAGTTGTGTATTTGGAGCTGATGTTAAAGACATCTCTTGGTAAGGACATTCTTTAGCCTTCTTTTGGAAACTGAGCTATTGTTTTTAATACAAAGACTCAAATGTCAAAATCTTCCAAGGCTGAAGAGACACAGTCTTGCTTGTCTGCTAGAGGAGCATTCCACAGAGATGGAGATACTTGGCCTTGAAACACTTACAAAACTTTTCTTTAAACAATCAGTGACAGTTGAAGGGTGAGAAAACCAGGCAAAACATTTCTGTGCTTTTTCCTCCTTGATGAGCAGATTCAGATATTCACACACACACTAAAAATCGAGACAGCTACCTTAGATATTTTTTAGACATAATAGTCTCCTCAAAGTATAGAATTCTTTCAAAGCTATTAACTTTATTTGTGCTGTAAACTTACCAAAATTACAGCTTCAAGGTATTTATGGGATAAAGGTTATTCTCCTCTGTCTAAGGCTCTATTTTCTGAGGAATGTATTTATAACGGTCTGGCTGACAGGGTACAAAGGAGAACTGCTTCTTAGGGTGTGTTCAGGATAGATGGAAAGAGAAAAGAACTGAAGACAGCAAGAATAAATAAATGCAGTCAACATGAAAGGGTCCTTTTCTAAGATTGCATATGAGAAACAAAAAAAAGTGTTCAGAAACAATAAAAATAATTTTTATGGTTCTACTGGATTTACTGTGTATCATTAACATTGTTAAGCATCCCCCTTCAGCAATCGTTCATCCTTTTTTTTTAACTCTCTAAAGACGAGAGCTTGTTGCAGAGTTTTAGGAACAGACAAAATCTAGTAACACAAAATGCGTTGAAAACTGATTCATATTGTCAGCAGGTCACAATTGTATAGAGAAATCAAGGCTTTGAGTAGAATATTTTTTCAAAACATTGAGTAGAATATTTTTTTATTATGACAACAGCATTCTCTTTTCATGTTACTAACTGCGGTGTTAATATATTGGGTGCATTCATTTTTGCCAACTCAGGACTAAATCACATTATTACAAACACTTACATCTTCTCAGCCAGTATAGAAGCTGATACTGTGACATAATTTTTCCTATGAATCCTGTTAAAGTAGTGAGGACTTTATTTGCAACAATGCACAAATAGTAGATGCGCTTCTGTCCTCACTTTGCTGAAGTACATGATAGGGTAACCTTCTCCTTTATGAATAGAATAAACATTTCATTACAGTGGCACAAGAGGGTTCTGATATAACACTGTGTTAACACAGTGTGCATCCTGGAGATGTTTTCTCAAATGCCTCCCTTGCATATCTCTGTAGAAGTTCTAGAAGTCATCTAGTCATTTTGAAAGTGTCTATTATTTTCTCGTTAAAAGTCATAAGAGAAAAGCAAAGGCCACACAATTTTACTGGTGTTCTCTTTTATTTATTTGTGTTTACCTAGGTAAGCTTAACTGAATTGAAAACACAAGGATGCTTGTCTTTAACTGGCTTTTCTTTGAATATGAATTTTGAAACATCATATATAAAGTTAGCCACCTAAAAAGTGGATATGCAAGTATCTGAAAAAGCAATAAAGGAGGGAAGCAGGCAGGAAAAAGAAATGTTATGTAGCAACATTCAATTTTGAAAGTTCAAAATAAGGTAACTAATGTATTAAGCTCCTCAAGGATGTTTTTCAGTTTGCTCACACACAATGAAAACAATTCAGTCCCTTCATCTGTGTGTACATGAGGCACATCTTCAGAGTCTTTGCTGCAGTCCTTTCAGGAGGTGAGTAGCCTCATCTCTCACTAAGGCAAATACAGTTTAAAAGCGTTCAAATACTCATATTAAACTATAGTTTAATATGGAAAACATCAAACCGACTGACACTGTCCATCCCCATTACAAATATTTTGAAGGCATCAAAAATTAAATATTACAGGGTCAGAATATTGGTATTGGTTGTAAATTCTATTTTCTATTGTCTTTGATACTGACTATCAGCATCTATTTTATTTGACTGAATGTATTCAACAAATAGTTTATCAACAATATTTTTATCATTTACAAAATATTGGTACAAAATCTACAAGATTTTTTTCCCTATTTTATCTTATGGAATAAAAATTACATTATTAAAGACCAATATCTCTTTTCTGTTATTACCAGCTATGATACAGAATTATAAGACCATTACAGAGCAGTCAAAGGTTTTTCTCTTAAGATTTTTTTTTAGAGCCTGGTAGCATTTTGTCCCTTTGTCACTTAAATAAGCTTTTAGACTTTGGCTTGTAATGTATTGAAATTAAAAACTGCTAAAGGCTGGGAATTCAGTATTAACATCCAGAAATGCCAAGTCATGAGTGATTCCCAACAGAGATTCGTATAATCCAAACTTCATAGATCTGTATAGGCAATTTGGGAGTACAGACATCTCAAATTGCTTCTCTAATCAAGGCAACCCAACAAATCTCTTATTGCAGTGTGGGTGGCTTATGACATATCTCTGCTCTCAGTTTACAGCAGAAGGACATTACAGCAGAGCAACGACACCTCAGTTAAATATCTGAAATTAAACAGAGTGTATCTAGATTATGTACTAGAACAAGGGAGAAACAAGTATCATATTTCCCTTTCCCATTTTCAGGGGATAGGAAACACTCCTGTAGTGGTGCTATATGTAAAATTGCTTTACATGCTGAGACAACTTACTTTTCCAAGTTTGGCAGTTTTTTATGTTAGTGTTTGCTTGGTTTTTTATTTAATCTTTATAAGTGTGGAAGTAAATTTCTTTGAAGTGATAGGGACAGTTGCATTTGATGCAACTGGCAGGTTTTTGCTGTGTCTCTGTTTGAAAAAATGCAAACTCACAAATCATAAAGAGGGTGAAATATAGCAGGCATAGAGGCAAAGAGGAGTCTCTGTCCTACTCTGTCTTCTCAAGCCTGCAGGTGCTAGATGGCAGTGTGCTGAGTGTGCAGCTCTCCTAAGGAAGTTGTACTTGTGATAAGAAATACTGTGTGGGAATTACAAAACCAATATGTGTAAATCTGCTCAAGGGGAGTGGGGAAAAAATCCTTCTAGCCTAAAAGAGATGCACAGATTGCTGGTAAGATTTTGAGCTGATTTTGAGCTGTTGCATGAGTCAAATAGAGTGCAACAGCTTATACATCATTGCCTCTTGAGCATCATTTTCTTCATCAGAAAGTAACAGACAAAAATAGGTGAGCCATTTTGCTTTTATAGCAAAGCAATGTTTAGAAATAAATTACTTGAGTTTGGGTTACTTTTGAATTGAGTGTTCTACAAAGTGATCTGGGTGAAAAAATCCAATTTGAAATGTAAAACCAGTCTTCAGAAGACATGCAATTTTTACAGATTCTTTTCAGATAATGATTAGCAATGAGACACTGTAAAACAGATTTTCTTTTTCACAGTGTTATGGGGATTTCATCACTTTCCTTCAACTTTTATGAATTAAAAAATAAAAAAGTGAGAATAGTAAACAATTTGAAGTAACTGAAATTTATTAAAGATGATAAAAGGAGGGGCCCTTTCAAGCAGTTCCACTAAGGGTCAAACTGAAATTACTTATTTGAAATAGTAATGTGGATTAGGCCATACTTCATTGAAATTTGGATGTATCAGTACTTTACAGATGTTTAAAAGGAGCTGTCAATAATTTTTATTGAACCATATACACCTCCCCGTCCTCTCCTCCTCCCCCCCAACCCCCAAAAACAGGAAAAAGAAAAATATGTAAAAAAATACCAAGAAATTAGATGTACCTGGGAGCAATGAAACAAGTTGCTGTAGTGGCCAAAAAAAAAAGAGGAAAAAGTATCAGCAGAAATTAATGTAGAGAAGGTACCAAAACCTATCAGATGAACAATTGTGGGTGAACTGAAATGCTAAAAGAAAAAAAAAAACTTCAGTTTTTAAGAATTCCCATGTAAATTAAAGAGAAAAAAATCCAAAAATTATACAACCAGATGCAGGTGGATTTGTTCCTTCTTTACTTAATAGAACTGATGCCTATGACTCCAAGGGAATATCATCACCTCAGTTCCAAGTGCTCTATATACTAGTTCATCAATATGTTCACCCTCCTTTAATTTCACAGAAAGGCTTTTTTTCTTTTATATATAGTGGTGTGATCGCTTATAATTTCTTAATCATTGTGACCTTCTGCCAGCAACAAAGATAGGGGAAGATTGAGAGATAAATATGTTACAGTGAAACTTCTGGCATATACTTCAGAGCTGGAGATCCTAGGAGAAGAGAAGGTAACGTGGGAGAGCTAACTCAGGTAGAGGTGAGACATGTACTAGAATAGAATAAAGATGCTGCTGTAGGAATTCAATTAATTATTATTAATGTTGGAAAAATAATAAAATTTCAGTAGACTATGAAATGAAAACAAACGAACAAAATAATGGTAGAAAATTCCTGGGTCCAGCAAGATGCATTTTCCTTTGAGAATACAACTGCTAACTAGTGAGTTTGGACACCCAACTATTAATCAAACTTGGTATGTTCAATTTAGCTCAAATTTGTAAGACAAGTTAGTCTGAAAAGTAGCTTTTAAGGTACAGATACAAAAATCTTCTGGGGACTAACTGGTTCTCCTTTCCACCTAAGAGCACAGAGATACTCCAGGGTACTCTTGTAGCTTTTGAATAATGTGTCTCAATTTCATCTGCAGTCTTTGAACATAGTCTCTATATCAGGCATTTGAACCACTGATTTTTCATAAAAGAATACTTTATCTATTGAAGTGCATTGAAGTGAAGAGAGAAATCCTCATTCATCTGCTAATGAGTGAGTGGGAAAGAAATCATATTCTTTAATTCAGAAGGGTTAGACTTTATTTCCCATACCAAACAGAATACTGAACAACAGACACCAGAGCTGAACCATTATTTCTAGATTTGTTGGTGGTTAATTTGTTTAAATCATAGAGTAACTAGAAGAATCAAATGTTACACCAATATTTAGAAAGGTTAGATGTGGTAACCCAAATACTTACAAGTAAAATAATATATGAAACTTAGGTAAAATAAAGGACAAGCTGTTTTGCAACTAACATGGTAGTGAACTGGGACCTCTTGTATGAGAACATGAAACTATTAGAGGGAGTCCAGAGGAGAGCTACTATGTTGATCACAGGGCTGGAGCACCTCTCCTACCAAGGCAGGCTGAAAGAGCTGAGGTTGTTCTGCCTGGAGAAGAGGAGGCTTTGGGGAGACCTAAGACCACCTTTCAGTACCATAATGGGGCCTACAAGAGAGTTGGAGAGGTTCTTACAACAAAATCAAGTGATGGGACAATAAGGAATGGCTTTAACCTGAAAGAACATAGGGTTAGTTTGAAATGAGGAAGAAATTCTTTACTATGAGGCTGCCCAACAAAGTTGTGGATTCTCCATCCCCAGAGGCATTCAAGGCCAGGTAGGATGGGGCTTTGAACAGCGTGGTCTAGTGACAGATGTCCCTGCCTGTGTCAGATGCAGTTGGAACTAGATGATCGTTAGGGCCCTTTCCAACCCAAACCATACTAGGATTCTGTGAATTAAAAGATAAGAATACATAACAACTAATCAAAGCAGAAATGATCCTGTACAAAGCTCATCTTTTAAACCTGATGAACCTGAATTTACTCTTTGATTAAATTATAAGTTTTGTGGTGTCAAGATGTAACACTTAAACTAGTAAAATATATATGAATTTTAAATTAATTACGTACTTCAAAAGTTAGCATTAGGTGACTTCAATAAAAAAATGTTTAGCAATTTCTAAAGTTAATGCAGTTATTACCCCTTAATGACAGACATCAGGCAAAAAGTCCTCAGTGGGAGCATGTCCTTTAATGATGGATTTTATGGATCGATTCTGTGGATATATGTTTTAATTTTATATTCCTTAATAAAACTCATATGAAAAAGCATGCCCACCTGTAGTCTAATGTAATGCCACAAAGATATTAAATGAAAAAGTGAGAAAAAAAAATCCTAAATTTTGGTGTTTGGGTTTTTTCTCTTGTTTTTCTATAAGCAGAAAAGTAAAAACAGAAATAGAGAAGTATTATTCTATACAAGGCATTAGTCAGAATAGCATTGAAACGTTGCATCCAAATTTTTATTTATATTTTAAAAGGTTGTTCAAAAATAGGGGATATATAGATAAGTCACAAGTTTATTTTTAAATAGAGAAAAAAAAATTAATTTGAGAGACTGTAGAATTAGTCTATTTTATTTTTCTTAAAGGAAGCAATGAACTGGCTGCATTGAAGAAAATTCTAAACAGAACACACTTTCTAATGTAGATAAAATAAAGGAGTAAAAGTAGACATTTTGTTTCTCTAGATCAAAGCTGAATGACACTCTGACATGTAATCTGAAACAGTCAGACACAATTAATTAAGATAAAAAACATACCTAGGACATTAAATGTTGTGTGTTTATGACTTCTGATGAACAAGGGGCAGATTAGATGTAGTGGTGTGGTGCTAGACCTTTTGGAACTATGACACAGATTGATTTTATATTAACTTGATTCACCCTCTTTCCTCTTCCTCTCCCCATGTTACTGGAATGGTTAGATGAACAAACTAAAGTTATCTGTTAATGCATCTGAAATCAAATACAAGTGGTATTTTTAAAGAATTTCAAAGAAAACAATTTTGTTACAAAGTGTCTGATATGAAGGTTGAGCTGTAGCAATCACAATAAAGCCTATGGCTGTCTAGGTTATAGGGCAGAACTTAAAATGTGAACATCCTTTCTTTAAATATTAATTCATTGATATGACTACTAACTAAACAATCCCCTATCAATGTAATTATTGAATACTTAGAGTAAAAAGGTAGGCAGTGTGAAAAAAGAGATCAATCATTGAGAATACTCCTTGGGATAAGATAGAAAAATAATGAAGGACGTGGTTTGTCATACATGTGTAAAATGATCTTTTCCCATAATCAGTCTCCCTAGGTAGAACTACTTCTAGAGAAGTAAACTGAATACAAATGTGTCAGTATAATTTTGCACATTACTGAAGTTTTCAATTTATGTAATTTTTTAGGCCAAGTAATCTCTTTCTCTCTTCTCACCCTGCAGAAATTAGCCAATGGAAAGTACAGCACAGGTGTCTACTGAGCATTAATGTTCACGCATGCTTAGCTGTGCAGACATATATGCATACATATGCAAAACATCCATAAAAACTATGTCATGAAGCCTAAATTGTAGATATTCATATATCATATAGATATATGATAGATAGATATTCGTATATCATATATTCATATATTTCAACTCTGCATCTAAGTTGTACAGCTTTATTCTAGTCTATCTGGGAGCCTTGTCTCTTGCACAAGCAACCCTCCTGCTAACCCATAGTTTAATCACTTTTTCTGAACAACTTGGCCATCTGATAGTTTCATCTACCTTGGTTAAGCTATGGGGAACCACTCTGAAATTCAAAACAGAGGCCATACAGAGGAGGGAGTATCAGAGCAAGGATTCTTGCCCATCATTCATGTGGAAACTCATACAGGACCTTTTTTAACTGTCGGTGAGATAAACTGGTGTATTACTTGGGAAAACAAGGCAGAGTAGATTGGAAATAAATTTCTACTCAGCTGCATCTAATTGGACAGTTGATAGCACTGAAAAGTTCAGTGGAATCACAGCACTCAGCAATTATTGGACAGATGATTACAATTAATGGATATATTAGGCAGAGGACCTTGAGCAGTGCTCTGTAACTGACCTGGTTGTCTTGAACAAACTCAGAAGTGATAGGTCAAATATCCAACTATTGCTCTTGTGGGACTGTTATTTCTCCCACAAGCAGTACTGTCCCTGGTTATCTACTGGCCTTATCATTGCCCCTTTAGCTATTCTGAAATACTTGGACAATTCTCAAGAGTTTCAAATTAAACAAATGACTACACTTACACAGTAAAATCTTGCTCCTGCTCACCTATTATCCACTGCAGATAAATCATGGTTTTAATTGACATCAAACATAGCCAAGTCTTCTTTTTATTGAGCTATTATAACAATGATTTAAAATTTAATAAACTCATAGAAGCCAGCTTTTAATTATTTTAATTTCAGTCTGTGCCACCCTCGTGGCTGATCTCTGTAACAGGCAATTTTCTTCCCTTTGTGTTGTAGGTGAACAGTGGGACTTTAATTTTACTAGCAGACATGGGAAATAAGGTGATAAGCACTTTCAAATGGAAGTGTGTGTCTTGGTTTATCTTGGGTCATCAGGGCATCAGGCAGTTCTGTAATTTACAATAATTGCTCCTCATTCTAGAAATTTCTCAGATTATGGCAGGGTTTACTCATTGTATGATTAGTTTGGATTAAGAAAAATGGGATGTTGCAAAACAAAAACAAAAACAAAACAAACAACCCAACAAAAAAAACTAGTAGAAATCAGCAAACTGACCAGCCAGAAAATTCTCTCCCTTCTCTACACATTGTGTATGTCCATTAAAAATACCTGAAGAAAAGTTGTCAGAAGCACATTGGTGGGAGGGATAGGTACCTCCCCATGTAAATGCCAAGAATTTCTTAGTTCCTGTAATAGTAATAAAGCCTCTAAATAGAAAGTTTCAATAGATTTTAATAACCTTTTTGTCTTACTTGAAGCTTTTTTTCCTCTGAAAATGAAAAATATAAATTTGTTTGAGGGTATCTCTTTAGTTATCAGTAATCACATGATTACTAAGACAAGACTTAGCATTGCAGAAAGCAGTCATAATGTTGAAGTTAGTGCACGTATCCACAATACAGCAAAGACAAAGATTTGGTCTTCCAGAGGAAAAGATCATGTGCATTAGTTGGGAAAACATGCTAGAAATCAGAAAGGATGCATTTAAAGAAAGAAGATACAGGACCATAACACCATGTCTGTGGTGGTAACAGGTGTGCCTCTGCCTGATTTGAAGTCTTAAAGGCAAGCTGAGAAAAATGTAAAAAATTATAAAATTTGTTTTGCATTGACCTAGAATTAAAAGGAAATTTTCCACACAACATATACTAATACAATAACAACAATTTCAGAGTTTATGAAAGATTAAAGTTTTGGTTTCTTTCCAAAAAAGTTAGGAAGCAAGGGAATACAAGTGTAAGAGAAGATGTTACAACACTTTTTAAATTTTTTTATTCTATTTACTTGTTTTTCTCCCTCTCTGTGGAAGACTTTATTCACATTTTTTCTTTACATGCAGACATTTAAATCCATATCTAAAGAAAATTTCTTAATGCCCACTTTATGTAGTATACCTAGGTGTTCTTAATCTCTTCTACTGATACTTTACTTTGAATAAACTATTAAATGTTAGAGTTCAGATGTCTTATCTGCTGGGAAAGAACAGTAACAATGAACTGCTTTATTTGTCTGTTCCATTATTGTTCCTTTATTTGATGACAGTGAAAGCTCCTCATTTGCTGCTGATTTTTGTATCAAATGAGGTTCTTCCTTTGTGGTTGGAAAAATAAAAGAATCTATAGTTTCTGTATTACAGACTGAAATATTAAGTGATTTTTCTAAATAAAGGAATGATGAAAACATTAATTAAAAGGTTAAGATAAGGAGAGGAGGATAAAAGGAAATGAGTAGTTGAGGCCTAAATAACAGTAATAGCTGACTTTTACATCAAATAAGAATATCTTGTGTAATCAGTAAACTCCACACGTGGTAAAAGTCATGAGGAAGCAATCCCATAATCTCACGTCTGTCTGCAGATACTGTGGAGTGCTTCATCTATTGTTCTGCTTGTAAGAGCTTTTGTAAAACACTGTATAGTCATATATGTGTAGAGAAAAATAAGTAGAGGACTGAGGATCTGCCACATTTTCTGAGCCCCATCATCCTCTACAGTGTAGGGAGGGCTCAAGCTTGGTTCTGCATTTATTTTCCTTTAGGTTGCTAACAAGAAGTGTACCTATTCTTCAGCTGATAAATAGACTCATCAAAAGTTTTTACTCCCTTAGTCTCTGTTTAGCTACCAAAATCTAAAATGTAAGCCTCAAATGTGCTGCCCAAAACTTTGTGATACCTTATATCTCTCCATTAGAGTTGAAAAGAAATTGGTTTAGAATGTAGAGCTTTAATGATCTTAAAGTGAGTGATCTGGCCAATGGACTCAAAGAAGCTTCTCTTACATTTTCTTTCTTTCATAGAATTATAGAATCTGCTGATTTGGGAAGGACCCACAAAAATCATTGAGTGCAAATCCTGGCCCTGTGCAGGACATTGCAAGAATCACACTATGTGCTATAGAGTTATTGTCCAAATCTTTCTTGAACTCTCTCAGGCTTGGTGCTGTGACCACTTCCCTGGGGAGCCCATGCCAGTGCCCAGCCACCCTCTGGGTGAAAAACATCTTACTAATGTCCAACCTAAACTTTCCCTGACTCAGCTTCAGGGCATTTTCTTGAGTCCTGTCTCTGGTCATGAAAGCAAAGATATTGGTACCTGCCCCTCCACTTCCTCTCATGAAGATGCTGAACAGCACAATGAAATCTCCCTGTCTCCTCTTCTGCAGGCTGAACAGAACAAGTGACCTCAGCTGCTCCTCACAAGGCTTCCCCTCACAGCCCCTCACCATTGTCATGGGCCTACTTCCAGGGATGACTGAAGACAAAGGGAGTTGGTTTTTTGGGGTTTTTTTTTTTAGCCCATCATTCTGATCAAATTATGCAAACAATGGTGTGCTTTCTTTAGATTTTAGTGTGTTCTACTACTGAGATCCTGGTTTTCTGGCTCATTCTAGAATATTAGAGCAATGCTCTAGTTTCAAGGAATTGAGCAAAGTGGCTAGGGAATAGATTGTCCTATGTGAAAACAATGGATTTAAATGCCCTTCTGTGGATTTAGTCCATATTTCCACCCAAATAGATTTGTGGACTAGAGGACAGGTGAAGCATACAAGAGAAAGATGTTTACCTATTCTTCTACAATTATCTATTCATAAAGTCAGAGGTAATCTCTGACTTCTTCCTTCCTTCCTGCAGGGAACTTGAATTAAGGTAGTATGGCACTCTGGTTTAACAAAGTTAGAAATTACAGATACTAATAGAATTTTCCATTACTCATATGAGAAAGAAAAACAGTGGGGTTTCTTCTTTAAAGGATCTTTTCCTTTCTTGTGTTTGTAGTTCATAAACCTGATGCCGCTTAAGCTCTACCCTATGACATCATGTCATCATCTACAAGTTGTGCACATCATCCAAGTTACAGTGTTTTCATACATTCTTTAATTTGATTAAAATGGACCATTTTGCTTAATGAACCACCATATTTCACTTAATTGTAATTCAAGTCAATATTTTCAGCATAACTCTTAGTTGCTAATACATCAGGTAGTTATGTATTTACTATTTAATAAATGTTAAAAGCTGTCAATTAATGATTTAAAAATGCACACAATTTTTTTAAAAAGGAGAGATGTAAACTATGAAGCAGTTTTGGTAGGCAAAATGTCTAGTCTTGTTGGTTTTAACATTTTTCATAAATACTATGTTAATCTTAAAAAGAAAAAAAAAAGAAAAAAAAAAGGGGGAAACTTTCCCAAGTATGTTCATTTTCAGTCTTGAGGAGAGTGCAAAAATGCTTCAAAAATCACATTTTCTCTGTAAGTTTTTGGTTTACTGATGAACTTCTATCAATCAATCGATTTGAAATTAACAATCTCAATATCTCTTTAATATAATATTAAAGTCATAGAATATGCTGAGTTGGAATGGACCCATTGGGATCATCAAGTCCAGCTCCTAGTGCTACACAGGACACCCCAAGAATCACACAATGTGCCTGAGAGCATTTTCCAGCATTCCTTGAACTCAGACAGGTTTAGTCTGTTCCAGTGTTCAACCACCCTCTGGATGAGTGGCCTGGACTGTAAAGGACCTTAAAAATCATCTAGTCCCAACCCCTCTGGCATTCTTCAATTGGCATTCTTCAATTACTGAGTCAGCAGAGGCAGGTATCCAATGGAGAAAAATGAAGATGCAAGATAAGGAATTACAATGAGGAGGTAATATAATAATGTTATAAAAGCTTTAGAGGAAATTGAGTTTTTAATCTTACCCTTAACAGTACTTTTCCTCTGTAAGCCATTAACAGTCAGATGACTTACAGCCAGTTCATTCATTCTAGCTGCTATTTAGGACTAATTAGAAGTGAATTAATCTAAACATTGGACAGGACTGAGGGTGATAGAAAAATCCATTCCTGTCTAGCCATACTCTAGTTCTTAATAATCTACTCAGAACCTCTGAGTTAGGCAAAATTCTAACAAGATCTTCGTTCAGCTGAGAGACCTGATGCTAACTAGATTTAGAAATTTACATCTCTAAATCCAAACTTGCAAGTTAAAACATTGCTGTTCAATGACCATCTCCAAAAGCAACTAGGTAGCTATCTTCTCATTGGGGAGCTCCCTAAAATTTTTTCACCATGGCAACATCTACAGCAGTCTAGGTTTCAGTATAGTTAAAATGAAGAGGATTAGGCACACATAGGATGCAGTTCACCTGATAAAGATATCAAGAGTAAGTCAGTCAAATCACTCATTCAAATTGTCTGTGCTTTTATTTGCGTTAGCAGAAGCTCAGAAATTAATGCAGACTGAGATCTCTACAATTAGAGAGTTTGAATACTATTCCCAAATTCCTTTGTTTTTTCTACATGTTTAGAGCATGTTTTTCATATTTTTTGCTTGTTGAATGTTTTGCAACTGCAGTGACAAGCCCAAACAAAGGAGATACCCTGAAACTCCCCAGTCCAAGCCAGGACAGTCTGAGCAGTGGTTTTACCCAGAATTGGTTCTGGCAACTTTATTGAGACAGTTTTAATCCAATTGTTTGGAAAAATAACTTTAATTTGGTGAAAACAACAAACAGGAAGTGTGCGCTTTACTTGGAATGAACCGGAAAAAAAAGCAGGGTCCAGGGTAGAGCAGGGATATTTATACACTTGGGTGCAGAGTTGGGGGTTAAGGAGGGATCTGAGGGAGGCATCCAGTGGGGAAGAGCGATCAGGAATATTATAATTTCTGCAGCAAAAAGTAACCAATACAAACAAAGAGAACCGAGAACTTTCTAGTAGCAATCTACATAACGGGACAGGGGGATTTTGGGAGTGAGACTTTTGCTCTGCATGACTAAAGTTTTCCCATGGGCTTAGGCTGAGGTTTTCCTCTTTTCTTGCTAAGCCAACCTCAGCAATTTCCTTTGACAGCAGAATTCCTACTGATTTTAAAATCAGTATTGAGCTGACATACTGAGCTAGGGTACACCAAAGTCTTCCATTTCCAATACACTAATCGCATACAGAGGGAATGAAACTTTCTAGTCAGTGAATTAAAACTTCAGAGATTCAGGAAAATTCTTCACCTTTAGAAGTTTTATCCTGGGGTTATTATTCAAGGCGATTTTTTTTTTTTTTTGGGTGAGGTTTTTAGTAAATCTTGCTGCTTGTCTGAAAATTAAGAATTAAATTGCTCTCTAAAGGATCAATTTACATCTGAACTTTACTGCTTAGCCTATTTTGGAAGTTTTCATCTATCATCCATCAATGCTATTTTTACTCACTAGTGGAACCAGAAGTTTCAAAGGAAACAGTATATCCATGTTAAATTAATTAAGTTCAACCATGACCTCATTACATTGATGGAGTGTAGTGCTGCTACCTGCAACCAAAACAAATTTATTTTGATTAAATATACTTCAGGTTATAGAAACAACATATCTCACCCAAGTCTTAGGATTTCAGGAACATACAGGTTTTATCTACTACTCATAACCAGATGAAATGAGATTTCTTTCTCCTCTTTTTTAAGGCCAAGGCACAAATATGTAGTTTGCAAAAAAAAACAAAAAACAAAAAAAAACCCCAAAAAACAAAAAAAAAACTTCCTTGACAGAAGTTTCATATAATCAGATTTAACTTTAAAATACCTCTGTGTTTTAAAATACATATTAAATCCATCAAAATATTGTCTACTGTCACTTTTAATCTTCTAAGAAAATTTACCTTCATTTCTCACAGGGAGAAATGAGTAGGAAATACTGTTTCAAATTCACCAGAGCATTTTGAATTTTAGAAAAATTCATGGGTGGTAAAGACACATTGCACTGTGACTCAGGCCTCTAAATAACTAAATTGATAGGACACATAAAGTATGAAAGTATTAAATTCCTTAAGGAAGGAATTTAATCCAGGTCTTCTACATCTCAGTTAAATATCCTTACTACCTGGCCACTTATAATTCTCTGGTATTACTTGTGTCTTCCTTAACAGATACTCTATCCAAGATTTGCAAAATATTTCCTAGAGTGTTTCATTAAAACCAATTCATCACAGCAAAATGCATGGTTTAGGGGAAATGGTATTTTCTGAGAACAAAAATCTCATTACTAAAACTTTCTTAGTGGACATTTATCATCATGTCCTGAGACTTATTTTGACTATTAGATGAGGAAATATTTTATTAAGTTTCCATATAAAAAAATACAACCTAACCTAACCAAACCAAACCAAATCAAAAAGAAAACCCCAAAAACCCAACATTGTAGTGGAAAAAAAATCCACAGGCAAGTCAGTGGTTCTAGCAATACTTTGCTTATGAGCAAATCTTGTTGAAATAAATGTTGTGTCTATTTTACAATGCATAGCTCAGGTTATGTTTTATAATTTTAAAAATATTAAATTTGATATTGAATGATGCACTTAGCATGATACGCACATAAATTCATTTTAAATTCTTGTTTCTGACTATATCTTCTGAAGAATGAGAACAAAATAACATAGTTTGATGTTTCAAAAAAGATGAGGAAAGATTTAATTGTAATTCTAATTCTGCTCATAATTTGTTGCCATGTCTTGAATAAATTACTGAAAATTTACCTTATCCTTCTGAGAGAAGAACAAGGTAATACAAAACACGGAAAGGTAGTGAAATGATTCATTTACTGATATGCCTCTGTGCAGGAAAATATTTCCCTGAACAGCTCTGCATATATGTAAAATGTTATTCTAAAATAATTGTATCAATTATCAAATAGTATTGATATGGCATTTTTTCTGTCTTTAAAATAATACTTCAGCAACACAATTGCATTCACCTAAAAAAATTTCATTCTTTTAGAACTACTCCTTAGATTTAGATAGGAGGCAATGTAATCAAGGAACATATTCCATCACACACAAAATGTGTCATCTTGTCTCTTATCACAAAGAGACATTAAAGTCATAATTATTGTGTTATATAACTAGAGCTGAAGAGCATGGTGAGAAAGGTGCATCTCAAGTTGAATAATTATTATAATTTGCATCAGTGTTCTTCCAGCAATCATACTATATATTTATAGACACCAATGAAAATGAATGGAGTGCTGTTGTTACTCGTCCCATCAAAAACTTTCACAATGGCAATGACAAGAACATTACAATCCTCTCACAAGCAGAAAATAAAATGCACACCTTGAGACAGATAAATATTCCTTACTTTATTTTACTGTGTAATTCTAGCACTCACCATACTTCAGGTTTTCTGTTAACACTTGCAAATTACTCCAGGACCAACCAGTATTCATGTCTAATTTGCTGCTTATTTGCAAGACATCTAAAAAGACAGCTTTTATTAAGAAATGCCACCATTAGTTTTAGAACAAACATATCTGACAGCTGAATAGTGATTTGGGGGTTTTTTTTTATGTTTTGGAGTTTTTTTTAGTTTTTGTTTTTTTTTTTTTTTGTTTTGTTTTGGTTTGGTTTGGTTTGGGTTTTTTTTTGGTTTTTTTTTGTTTTTTTTGAAAGTACAGCAAGTGTAAAAAGAATTAAAGCAACTTAGTCTATTATTGCTTCAAAGTGGAAAATTTCCTTCTCTTCTTTGATTTTGCAGAGGAGCTAATATTGCCTTACCTCTGACCAAACCATTCTGGAAACTAGAGTATCTGAAATTACATTTAATTATTTAATTGTGTGGACAGCAAGTAGTTAGCATTGCTTCTAGACTGCTCACATTTCTAGATGGGTATTATAGTTCTCTCTGTGGCATGAACAGAAACAATTACCACATCAATAAAATAAGAGGTAGCATTACATGGGATTCAAATCATGATTAGAACAGTGACCTGGCTATGACACAAATTAACTTATCCTCCTGCTTTTCTTCTTTTTAATAATTCAAGAATCCTTTCTTTTTTGTATGCTTGTATATGTTCTGACTTTGCAGTCTTTATTTGCTATTGTTAATATGCTCTTTCTGACATTTAAACAATTCTATTAAAAAGAGCTTGTAAATATTAAATTAAACTCTATAATATAAAAAGAAAATTCTCTAAGCAAATATGTTGTATAGCTGAAAATGTTTCTTCTTTCTTTTGCTTTTTTTCCCTTCTTTGCCTGATTACCCTCAAGTCTTTGATAACATGATTATTTACATGAAAAGGAAGTTGAGTTAATTGAACTTCTTAGATTTTTTCTATTAGGAAAATAGTGAAATTCACAAGTATACACAATAATACTTTCCATATTTATAATCCATAATCAATAAATATAAACCAGAAATATCAAATTGCAGGAAAATGTCTATGACAAAGGGTACAGAAATGGGGAAGGAAAGGGGAAAATAGGGAAGATTAAAAGGTAGATAGGGTGAGAGGTAAATTATCTGAACAGAAAGGGATTTTTAATTATATTGTAACTTACATATAGAAGTGCTACAGAAATCTCCAGTAAACACTTATTCTAGATTTATGTGTTGTTAAATATAGTATACTATATAAGAATAATTACATTCCTTAAAAAGAGAAAAAATGTGTCTTCCTTAATCCTATGAATTTTATTCTACTTCAAATTTCCTTCCTGGTTTCCCTCTATTCTATATAAATATATATTTTTTACCACTCTTAAAATCTTGCTAATTTTTTTTTTTTTTGTTTGTTTTTGCTTTGAGCTTTGTGTTTATTCAATCATTTTCTTTACAGATTTCTTAACTGTCCTTTACTTCTAAAGCTCAAAGCAGATTAGCTACCTTTAGCCCATATCAATCTCTTCTCTGTCATCTTTATGCATTATATTACCATTTTCTAAATAAGTTTTATAAACTAAGGTTTCATACTATCTTATGGCTGTAGTTTGTGGTAAAATCTGAAAGGCCATATAAAAATCATACTTTTTATTCTCCATATACATTCTCAGATCTGGGTGTCCATAAAGTAAACAGAAAAGGCAGAAAAGAAAATATTGTATTCTGCATTTCTAGAGGGTGATCTTAAGAAAATAATGATTAAACTTAAATACTCTGGGTTAATACTACTGTTAAATAAACAAGTCTCATGGGGTAAGTGTGATTTTTTCAAATAGAACACTGAACAAGATGAAAGAATCTGTAGAATGTTAGAAGCACTGAACTTCAAACTCATATACAACTATTTAAATGTTTAAAGGTTTTTGGCAAAGTTAATTCTCATCTTACTGGACTTTAGTTTCAGGGTGCAGCATGAGTGGGGCTGGTCCCCAAGGGAGGGTGAGCTGAGCGCTCAAAGCTCCCAGGTTTCCACTCACAGGCTGCCTTCAGTGCTAGGTGCAGAGCTGCAGGACCTGGGCAGGGCATCACTGGGGACAGTGACAGGGCCCACCCACAGTGCCAGACAATCAGTGTGAGCAGTCACATCTGGGGTCCACCCAGGACTAATCTGGAACAGCTGGATACGGGGCCAGAGACAGGATTAGAAACAAGGCCACCTGTAACACACTTCTGTGCTCCATCCGTGGGACAGCAGCAGAGATAGGACTGGATGCTAAGTTACCCCTAAGGTAACCCCAGGACCCAAGAGGTCTTTCTCGTTCCTCTGTCCCTCTAAAATAAATTCATATTAATTTCAACATATCAGCCTGTAGGAGAAGAAGAAATGACTCTTAAAGGCCATCATTAAAGGTCATGTAATGTACTTCTTAAATACTGAAATAGTGAGTTTGTCCATAATATAAAGAAGGCAAGAAACTATAATGCAAAATGTTGTAAGCTCAAAATAAATAGAGATGTGGGGAAGATTTCTATTTCAAAATCATGTCAGGATGCTGAGGGTATGTGGAAGGAAGGAGAGGATATAAGAAAACAAATGGTCTTTTCTAAGCCAAGAAAAAATGCATTAACCTCTTTCTGCAAACTCTGTATGCCTCACAAAGCCTTTAATCTATAGTCATGGAGCTATACATTTCATTTTTGTAGAGAATGACTATATACAGATACCCCTCCAAAAACACTGAGTCACCGAGAGACAGATTTGTCACGCAGGCAGTGTCAGAAAGAACTGAGAGAGCATACAAGACATGAAATATGGGGATGTATGTACTGATTAAACCAAATAGCCTTGTAATCTTTGTCTCACAGTAGCAACATAGCAGATACCAGTGGAAAAAAACATGAGATTAGGATAAATATAGATTGTTGGGCTTCTTTTTGGTCTGATATATCACCTCTGCTAACAATGTCAGTTTCTGCAAGCAAGGGATTAATGTATTTCTGTCTCCTTGTGCAGAATAGCTCTTTCTTGCATTAATTTGTCTGACACTCCTTTTGAACTCCCTTGAGGGTTTTGGCATCCACATCATGACTTTCACAGTGTAAGTATTTATTATATGGCAAAGTAATTCCTGATCTTTCTTGAAAACCTGTCAGTTAATTTCATTTCATGAAATAGTAATTGCTCCCAGTCCTTGTGATATTTACTGCTTTCATACCCTTCATGGTTTTACAAGTCTTCATCACAAAAGTCTGTTCAGGGCTACACAGTCCCTGCCTGTTTAATTGTTTGTCATAACAAAGTTTTCTATATATCCTATCATCTTGCCAAACCACCTTTTCAAGTTTCCTATATTTTGAAGTTAAGAAAGCAGGAGCCTGAACAGACCTTCACAGTTAGTTGTAGATGTGTACTCATCATGGGATTATACACTGATATAATGCTGTTTTCTCTTGTGTTCCTTAATCTTTTCATAATAATTCTTAGCATGCCTTACTGAGTGCCACTGAGCACAGAGCTAACATTTACAAAGAACTATTCACCATGGCAGCAAGAGCTCTTTTCTGAATTGTAATAGATAATTCACGTCTCAGTTTTTTGTATGTAATATTTTTTTTTACCCAAATAGTCATAATTTTATAGTTATTGATACTGAATTTCCTCTCTTATTTTATCTTCCAGCCATTCAATAATGCTTTTACTACTTTGCTACTACAATGTCTCTTTTCCAGATAATTTATGAATTGACTGAATAGGACCAGGAAAAAATTATTTGTGGTGTTGCTTTTTGTTTCTTTTTCCTTGTGCCTCTTTCTTAATTTTATCTAACTAGTTATCCATGAGAGAATATAACGTTTTAAACCAACAGATTAATTTCTTTCAAATTTTCATATGAGCCATTGTCATTATAGAAACTTATAATCATAAAATAGTAGGCTGGAAAGGACTTCAGATCGCCTGGTTTAAATTCCCTTGGCAAAAGCAAAGTCAAGACAAGATGACCCAGCATCCTGTCCAGGTGAACTGCAAAAATATACAACATTTGGGAGCCCACCACTTCCATGGGAGATTATTACAATGGCTGGGCATTGCAATGTAAAAAATTTTATTCTCCTGTCCAATCAGATTCTCCCCATGAGTAACTTGTTTCCATTATGCCTTTCCTCTTCTTTGTGACTACGTGTGAAAAAGGGAATCTCTGTCTTCTTTGGATCTACCCTTGAAATACTGGGTGATAACGTCTCCACTAAGCCTTCTTTGTTGAGACTGAAAAAACACAGTTCTCTTAGCTTTTCCTCACATGTCAGGTTTCTAAGTCCTTTCATCATCTTTGTGGCCCTTATCTGGACTCCCTCTAGCCTGTCTGCAGCTTTTTTGCATAGCTGGGATCAAACGTGAGGTGAGAATTTCAGATGCAGCCTGACAAATGCTAAGTAGGGTAGGATGATGACTTCTTTATCTCTGCTTATGATGCTATTTTTGACACAATCTAGCATCCTGTTGATTTTGCATCAATACTTCTGGCCAATTTCAATTCTAACTGAACATTTACATTTCTAACTGCATCTCTGGACATACTGGCAATATCCTTGTAGCTTTCAATAGGTATTTGTCTACTTTTCCAACTCTGGAAGACTTGTCTTATAAAATATTTCAATGCAATAAACTCTGAAACAGTCTACCAGTTTAAATATAAATTCTGTCTACTAAAAATGAAGTAACATGAGAAAAAGCCATGACATTTCACACTCTAAGAGTATTTCTTGAGACAATAATCTCTGTATACTTAGTAACATGTTACAGAAAAACTGTGCAGAGTAAGAGAGAACCTCCCGGCTCCCCTTCACTCCCATGACTCATAAATTTGCAGATAGCATTCCAACCAGGGTAGTGTGATTTGCTCTGTTACTTCCTCTCTGAGTGAAGAGAATTGCTCAAAAGATCAGGTTAGTCAATCCATCCTATGCAGGAACAAAAAATAGAAGATGGTCTCGGGAAAAAGGGAAGAAAATGTTGCTATACTGTACATCTTGTCTAGTCAAGAATTTGCCACAGCATCCTCCAGACATAGTTAAGATGGTGTTAGATCTAGATTTTCCAGGTAGTTAAGAAAAGAAGAGAAATAAAACAAAATCAACACCCATTCTCCATAGAATAGGAGAACACGAGGTAATCCAGGTCCTGGAAGTTTTTGATCATGTGCTGCTATCATTCCTACAGATGCAAATAAGATAAGGTCTGACCTGCAGCCTATCCATGGCATAGATCTTCTGACAGTAGGAACCAAAGTTGCAACCACTAAGAAACAGGTGAGGAACTGAGCTGTTGTCAACACATACTGAGGAGCAAACCAGGAAAATATTAAACCAACCCAGCAAAGAGTACTTCATGACTAGACAGCCTAAGGAAACCCAAACAATTTGCATCTCTGTTTTTTTCTATACAGCGCTTTAACTGCTAAAGTTCACTTTGCTCTTCACATAACCAGTAGCAGTTTGGAGACTAAAGGATGTGCAAGTTTTCACATTAGTAGAATATCTGCTAATATATTCCATGATCACAGACAGCAATCTATTTGTTCAGGGGTTATCTTTGGCTTTGCCCCCAGCCAGTCTCTCACATGGTACTGAGAGCAGGAGTCAGAGAGCAAGATCAAAGAATATTTAAATGTGGATAATAAAAAAAATCCTAGCTTAGGTGGTTTGCATTATTTATCTCATTCTTTATTCAGTCTGATGCAGCTCCTGGGTCATGGTAAAGTGGTTTTACTTTTCATCTTCATGTAAAGTGAAACTAAATTCTTACTTACCCACTGGCAACAAAGTACTGCTATTTAGCCTCTCTAATGAGGGGGAAAAGCCAAAGTGATAATTTGTTACTTGATGATAAGAAACACTAAGAGATTCCTTCTTGGCTTTGCTTTTCTGTATCTATTGCTGTGGGTTTGGTTTAAATACTTTATGTTTCCTTCTTTCTTTGTGCAGGGTATGAACAATGTAGACATGTAACACTGGGTAGAGCAAGACACAACAGGCACTTACATGAATAGTACCAGAAAGAATCTACAAGAATTCAGGATACATGAAAAATAGTGTTAATAAATACACATATTCAGATCTGATATTTTATTCCATTGTACAACTCAATACAACCCTCCAACAATGAATGCTTTTCCATTTAAAAAATTATCAAAACATTCAGAGATGAATTCTGATATGCTTATTTTGACTTAGTAGAAGTCTACTTTGAAGAGAAATCCATTAACTTAGAACAACTTGAGGATCTAATAACTCTTCAGAATAAATGGAAGCATCATTCTACCAGCTAATTGCAAAGAAACTCTGTTTTTCATTCTTTCTCTGGTTTACACTGTGTTTCTACTTATTTCAGAATAAAAACATTAACATATCAATGTCTTCACATATCAGCTAGAATGACTACAACTTCTTTAAAACAATCTTTATTGGAAATATATGAAAGAGAAAAATATGCTACTTTCAGTTCTGACAAAACAGCTTCTAGATCTTGCATAAAATCATTTTTGCTGTTTTGTATTTATATGAGGAAAACACCTTCATTGTACAATTTTTGATGGTTTTTAAGCCACATTTCAAAGAGATGCTAAATGTGATTCAGTTTGACAAAGCAGGTGGAGCATAAAATGAGTCAGAACAGAGCAGATGATAGGTCTATCAAAACCAGGATACTTTCTCCAACAACTTCCTACACCAGATGTTTCAGAGGGTTAAAAAAATAAATATATCACTAGCAAAATATGTGAAATTTGAGAGGTGTAGAGAACATTCTTTTTAGAGCTACAATGTGTTCTGTTATATCCTGACCAAAATGGATTGTTGACATTTAGGACATCATCTGAAGCAAGTTATTCACAAATCCTATTCTTCAGATAGCTGTTTTTCCCTTTCTAACTTATTTGCTTTGAAAGGCTTTAGAAACAAAGATAAATATTTTAAACATTTTCTTACCCATTGAGTCTTCCATGTGGGGTAGTTTCTTCCATTACTGAATTACTGGCTCTGTTTTGTGCTCCAACCACAGAGTCAACATCTCTGAAATCCACAGTCCAGTTAGTATATTCATACATTTACCAAAAATAAAAGCAGAAAAAACCCCTGCAATTACAGGAATTACACATGCTTACCAAAACAAAACAAAACAAAAAAAACCAAACAAAAAAAAACAAAAAAAAAAAAAAAAAAAAAAAAAACAAACAAAAAAAAAAACCCCAACCAAACAAACAAACAAAAAAAAACCCAAAAAAAAACCACCAAAAAAAACCAAAAAAACCAAAACCAAACAAAAAAAATAAACTCATCATATAGAGCTAGAAATGTATTTGCATTTATTTATAATTTAATTTGCAAATGTCTGAAAAAAATACAGCATTTAGCTTTCTCATATTGTGGGCTAGAATGGCCTATATTTACACTTATCACTTCAGTATTTTGTTTAGCATCCTGCAATGTGGTATTTGGAATAAGAGATGACAACCAATACATAACAATACAAGTCTTCACTTAAAGAAATAAGCAGATTTCATGAACTAGAAGCCAGAAAGTTTAGTGGCTTCTGAAGTGCTGCAGAACTCAGAGGCTGAAGTATAGCTGTGCATCTGGTGGGAGTCTCTATTAATATTTATAAGATATAGAAATTTCTTGTCTGATTCAGTATGTTTTTTCCAAAGGTAAACATCACAATATCCCATTTCTATCCAGCAGAGCAATATAACATAGTCAAACAAGGGTACTGATGGCTCTTCTACATAACTGCATTAATGAAATTGAGTACAGGCATGGTAAGTGAGCACAGTAGGTGTATAAGATGGTTTATTTCCTCAGTACTACCCTTTGCAGATGCCAAGAGAGGGTAAGACAGGTCTAGCCATGTTGGAAATTAAACTGACATTTTAATGCCTTGGAAAAACTCTGTATGTTATTCACTTTTGGACTTTATTGTAATGAGTTCAAATTAAGTTCAAGCCTAATACATTTGCATTTTGTGGCCATAAAACTCAAAATTTACATCTCTGATGAACTACTTACTGCCTGTGGCTGGGAAATAGCTGAAGGCAGAGACTCCTGCAAAATACAGCTTCTATCACTGAAAACAATTTTTATTTGATTTGGTTATGAAACATTGTCAGTCTTCTATTTATTTAAAAATGTTGTTGTTTTGTTCTTTTTCTACAGTCTTTCTACTTAGACATCCACATACAGCAGTCCACCATCAATCCAGGCATTTACTTACATGGATGAAGTTAGACCAAGGTCCAAGACTGTGATTTCTTCACCACACTCAAAAAATGAAGTATCTTCAAATCGAGTTAGAAAGTCCAAGCATTTGAGCATATGGGATACCTGTTCAGCCAGGATGCAGAAAAAACACAATGTGGAAAATTAGTTTTGAAGAATCTTCAGGTTTCAATGTGCAGAACTGCTCTGTCCCAGCTGTCTCCAAACTTAGAAAAACTGTCCATGCTCCAGAAAATCCCTTTGAATTTTAGACTTAAGAGAAAGCAAGTAAATGTACTATCTTTCTTAATTTGCACAAGTACTTCTCACTCTCATTCTCCAGTTCATTTCTTCATTGTGAGGATGTAGCTTGTGCTGATAGAACATCAAAAGAAGTGAACAGAGAGAAAGATAGCTCCTATTCCAGAGCCCCTCAAGAATGGAAGAAGTCAATTCTATTTGTAATGTTTCAGTGTGATCCTTAATATTTGTAAAAGGAGTAGGGGAGGTCTGTGTGGAACTAGTTTCCTCAGAACAATTCTACAGACATCCTAACTTTTGGAATTTCCTTTAAAGAACATCTAAACAGTAAAAATTTTCAGATTTCTGAAAATTGAATGAATCATGGCTTTGTCTTTTTATTCATCTTTCTATTAGTATTTTATCTCCTACTATTTTCTACCTACTATGTTAATTTTATAAGGGTGTTGTTGTTTCTGAAATTAAATACTCCTAATATTAGCAATTTCTGTGAAAAGCAGCAGTATTTTTTCCTCTGGAAGTTTGGGATTAAAGAAGAATAATCCATTGCTACACATTGCAGGGAATAAAAAAAGTGGTCACTATTTTATTATTTGGTCACCCTTTTATACCCAGTATGTATGATACTGAATGACATACTCCTTAAGATGTAGAGGTGAGAAGTTTAAAAAATTCTATATGCATGAAAAACTATTAAATACTTATGCTGATTTTTAAAGGTTTTTATGCAAAGTAAATTAATGATGTTTACTCTTCATATTTCATATGAAATGGGCATTAATTACCCATGCATGCTTTGCTGATTTGCAGTTCACATGGCAATACTTATAAATAATCTTCTAAAAATGCTTGGGGAGATTCATTCATTTGACAGAATCCATCAAAAACTCTGCTCTCAGCTGATAACTTAGGCAAGAAGTGCATCTGAAAAAAAAAAAAAAGAAAAATGTCCAAGGCTGGAGAGAAGGCAGAAATGAGCATTAAATATGATTCACAAGCTGGAGAACTAGTCCAGTCAGTGAAAAAGTTAAGGAAATTATTCTTTTTAGGTGATCAAAGACAAGAGGAATGTCTTGATTATAGTAAAAGGAGTATCTCTAGAGAGGGAAAATACTGAATACAGAAGCAGTCTTTTTAAGGGCATAAAAAATCTTAAAATGACCCAAGAACTAGATATTGAAGCAACACAGATTGTGTAACTTTTTTTTTTTTCTTTTTTTTTAACATTTAGAGAGATTCACAATTGGAAGAAATTGAAGTACTGGCCTTTCCATCTCTTGATGTCACCAAATCATGAAAAAATTAATTTCCGGAGTGTATGCTTCAGTGAGAAACTGCTAGGAAAAAAGCTCATAATAGGAGAGTTGGTATATTAGCATCAAGATGGATAATTTAATGGTCAATTGTGATGCTAACATTTAAACATCTAAATTAATATCTTGATCAGTTTTGTGAGTATCTTGAGTATGGTGGGTGATTCATCAGAACAGTCATTCCTACTGTGCAGAAGGTTGTGTTTGTATAAAAGTCTGCTTTAGAGCTGTCTTCCATAACCATTGCTATTACATCTCAGGGCCTCCCTACTTTTCATGGTATTACGTTTGAAATCATGTCAAAAGAAACATAGTTTAATCACCGAAAACACTTGAGGGTAAATCGAATATTTCCATTTAGGTATCTGGGAGAGACTGAACTACTAATGATAAATTACTCCAAACATTTGCCCATTTGCCCAGGGGAGGTACCTGGGCATTCCTACCAAGGTCGAATATATTTTAACACATCAGACTCTGTGTTTCACAGGCTTCTTTCCTCAGATCCAACGGATCACAACAGGTCAAAATCATCACTTGGACCAAGGGACAAACTGAAAAAATCAAGTCTTGTCATAGATCCATAAGTGATTTTATGTCCTTCCTTCCTTCCTTCCTTCCTTCCTTCCTTCCTTCCTCCTTCCTTCCTTCCTTCCTTCCTTCCTTCCTTCCTTCCTTCCTTCCTTCCTTCCTTCCTTCCTTCCTTCCCTTCCTTCCTTCCTTCCTTCCTTCCTTCCTTCCTTCCTTCCTTCTTCCTCCTTCCTTCCTTCCTTCTTCTCCTTCCTCCTTCCTTCCTCCTTCCTTCCTTCCTTCCTTCCTCCTTCCTTCCTTCCTTCCTTCCTTCCTTCTTCCTTCCTTCCTTCCTTTCCTTCCTTCCTTCCTTCCTTCCTTCCTTCCTTCCTTCCTTCCTTCCTTCCTTCCTTCCTTCCTTCCTTCCTTCCTTCCTTCCTTTCCTTCCTTCCTTCCTTCCTTCCTTCCTTCCTTCCTTCCTTCCTTCCTTCCTTCCTTCCTTCCTTCCTTCCTTCCTTCCTTCCTCCCCTCCTTCCTTCCGTCCTGCCTTCCTTCCTTCCTCTTCCTTCCGTCCATTCCTTCCTTCCTTCCTTCCTTCCTTCCTTCCTTCCTTCCTTCCTTCCTTCCTTCCTTCCTTATCCTTCCTTTCCCTTTCCTTCCTTCCTTCCTTCCTTCCTTCCTTCCTTCCTTCCTTCCTTCCTTCCTTCCTTCCTTACTTCCTTCCTTCCTTCCTTCCTGTCCTTCCTTCCTCCTTCCTATCCTTCCTTACGTCCTTCCGTCCGTTCCTTCCTTCCTTCCTTCCTTCCTTCCTTCCTTCCTTCCTTCCTTCCTTCCTTCCTTCCTTCCTTCCTTCCTTCCTTCCTTCCTTCCTTCCATATTGCCATATCACATATCACCTTTATAGTCATGGTTAGATTTATTTCTCCGAAGTTGCCACCTGTATCAAGATTACAACGTGGTTATAAATTAGTAATGCAAGTTAAGTAGGTTTTTGAAAAATTAAGTAATTTAATCTTAATACCTAATTATGAAGACAAGCAAATTAGAGAATTTGAAGAAATACTGGAAATGACATTAATCCCACTCAGATTTAACCAACTAGAAGCTAAGCATTTTGTACATTCTCATTAGGCTCTTTCTTCAGCTAGTGCAAGCAGTCAATTCCAAAGAACGTTTTATTCCTGTATTTTAATACCCTTGGATAGGATGACAGCCTCTGGAGTAAACCCTTTTTTCCCTCTGTCAACATTGAAAACTTCGTATTAGACTAGATACCTTATTTAAGCAACCTAAGTTAGGCAAGATGAGCAGCATCCCAGCACTTTTTACTCACTCTTTCCCTTGTATTCCAAACAGTTTGGACAGTGCATATTTTTGGTGTCTGTTAGAAAAAAAGATCTCACCAGGAGAAGAAAAGCTTCAACTTACCACACTTACCTCTCAGGCCACTTAATCTACTTACTTGTCTGCTGACATGTTGGAGTCTTTGGACAAGACAGAACTAGCATTGGGAGGGAAAGAAAAGTAATGGAATGCTTTTACCAGGAATAAATAAAGGAGGAGGTAAAGAATTTCCTTTTCCCCTTCCCTCCTCCTTGGGAAACCTGCACCATGTATTCCTGCTAGTAACCACAGTGGCCAGGAGGGCTGGTAGGGCCAAGCTCAGACACACAGGGAATCACCCCATGATCTCTGTCAAGTTCTGAGATCTGAATGGAAAGTCTCTCCAGCAGTACACATTGAGTACTTGCAACTTTCTTACCTCAGCAAAGATAAATTATACTAAAATTTATTCAGCAGATTACTTTAATGTTTCTCTTAATACTGATCCAAGTCTTACTAACAGGGAACACCTACGTTTATACAAGTGAAGAGAGAGGTGGGGGATTACATGTGTCCAGATAAAATGATATGAAAATTAAAAATAAATATGAGTAAGAAAAAATAATTGTACCAGTACAATACAAAAGTGTATGCAAGAATTGCATCATCTAAAGAGTACATAAAAATGAAGGTGAACTTATATGCCGTCCTTTATTGACATTAGGCAACCATATGGTCATGACAATCTTTATCCTCTTCATCCCTGCTGAAGAACACAGAGGCAGGATCTTCCTAAGATGCAGCAAAGCTCCTCTTTTGTTAGCACTTGGTGTCAGCCAGTCACCAACTGGCTTGTGATGTAATTTGTTTCCCATTTGCATCACAGATGTGTCTTTCCTTCTTTACTTTATCAAATAACTTTATTTTCTACAGGGAACCACCTGACTTCTGGTGCAGTTCTTTACACTGTCAGTCAGAGAAGGAAGCAGGACTGAACATTCTCATTCATCATTTGATCCATAAGTCCTTGAAGGGACTAGCTGCCAGTGTAACACAAGATAGGGTAGCCTAGAGATGCATTATGACATTTATGAGAGGATAACAGGGGTAACTGCAGTCAGGACTGATGTACCTGCTTCTTTGAAATATTTCTTGATGGGACCCTAGGTAACTTGTCAGTCACTATTAACACATTGTTGGGATTCAGCAGGATACCCAGGAATGCCTCTGTTCACATAGAATTGTGAAGAATATAGTTTAACTGACAAACTTGCATTTTATGCAGGGCTAATCCACACAGCCTGGAAGGATCATACTGATGGGGCTCTATTCATGCCAGCTGATACAAGGTGTAACTTCCCATGCTGACTAGCGTTAGCTATTGAAACAGGGTTTGCTAAAACTTTCATTACCCTGACCTGTCCACATTGATCCTCTCCACCATCCCAAACCACTACAGTTTATAATTTAGTCCAATGACTCTGCAGCAGCCAATTGTGCCTCCTTCTAATGTATCAATCCAAGGAACAGTGGCTGGTCAGAAACTACTGCATGTCAAAAAAGCCGTGTTTCTAGGGAAGTAAAATCAGGGAAGAAGGGCAGGTTGCAGCCTTTTCATTTATTCACATATAACATGCAGTTCAGTAGGAGCCAACACAGGAAGAGATCCATCTACCATATCTTAGATTTAAAAACAAAAATGGATTTTTAAGTCTGTACAGTTCTTACTGTCATTTTCAACAAGTGATTGAAATAACCCTTTGTTGCCAAGGTCAGCAATGGAAACATTTATACACCAACTCAGAGCACCCAATTAAATTAAACTCCCTCTCTCCTGGCCCTCTCACTTTTCCTTGGTGTATGAGATTACCTCGAATCTGAGGAATAGAGGTAAAAGAAAGAGATCTGTACTGTCTTCACATGCATAATTCCAAGCAATGTTTAGGAAAAATTTCCAGAAACTACCATGTTTTTTCTACAGAAGTACACATGTATAATTAGTATGCAGGTTTGAACAGAATAGTCTTATGTAACCTGTTTTGAATTTTTATTTTGCTATATTCTACAATAAACTTGAAAAAAACCAAACCCTTTTGATGTCTCTGAGATCAGTTTATTTTTGTTCCAAGTGCTCCCCAGGTGCTTGCTGTGTTTAATAGAATATGCTTTAAAAGAAACTTTACTCAAGTAGAACAACATTGTCTTTTGGAAAGCATTGAGGTGCAAGAATTAAATAAGTAGCATTATTCATTAAAGTTATATTTAATTTTTAAGTGTTTTTCATTAAAATAATATATGGTGTTTGGACTGACACACATTTATAACACTTCAGTAATATTTTTAGGTTTCTTAGTTCTTTCTGAGGGAACTTGATATTGCAAAAATTAATCCTTTTTTGTTTTGACTTGGTTTGGTTTTTTTCATTTTGTTTGATGAACTAGTGAAACCACTTACAAGACTTGGACCTTAAGTATTAATAATGAGTACAGTATGCCCTTGAATTACCCTTCTCTCAGTTACTGAATCATACTAGCTACATTCAATTGCATTTAAATTGGCTTGCCACTTATTCCTTTTATCATTATTTGTACTGTGATGTGAAATTGCTTCATCTGTTTCTCCCTTTCTTGTTTTTCCATTTCAAGTTAAGTGGCTAGATTTTCTTTAAAGAAATAAAAAAGAAAAAAAAAAAAAAAAGAAAAGAAAAAATGCTGTGTATTTGTTCTGCATGCCACATGTTTAAAATAAAGTTCCAGATGACCACATTACACTTTTGAAAGAAAGTTCCACTATTTTAGAAATAACCTGGATGGGACAGGAGCATATAAAAGCAGCAATGTTATGGAAAAGCAATCACTGAAACTAGAATGAGGTGATTTTGAGTGTTTCATTGTTAGTTACTGTGTTTTCCAGCATAGGTTGTTTAACCCAGAATTTCAGTATCAAACGACAACAGTTCGGAAACATGTTAAGCAAGCAACATTATTTCAATGTTTCAAAATCATTGTTTTGTCTTTCATCATGAAGGTTTTTAACAAGCAACTGTATATTTTTCGCACTGAAAAAATTCCTTAAAATATAAGCCTCATCTGAGGTAAAACTTTGCTACTACTTTATGTATCACAACAGTAATATGGGATGAAAAAAGCCTAGATTGTCTTACATGATGAAGAAAAACATTTGAGTAGGAGGTTAATAATTATTCTAATTAGATTTGCTCAGTACAATCTGCTGAGTAGTCCTTGATGATCACAAGTGCTCATGACTCTAATTCTATTTACATGTCTCACCATCACAGTTAAGACAGGGATCTAAGCAGATCTGTACTTCCTTCCTTTTCTCAATTTTTTTTACTCTTGCTGCTTTGGACGAGACACTGCATTTCACAAATTAAGTTAGATAGCTTCTGAGCTGGAGCTGATTCATGACTGGGCAGCTCAGTGTTGGGAGACTCAGTAGACAACTGCCTGTATCTGGGTACACAGGCATGTTTAAGCAGATGAACATCCTCAGCCTGTGTCAGATATTCTCAAAGTCACACACAGTCAATCAGTTCATGTTTTCATTGTGCAATTTCTCTGCCAGGGATCTAGAAAAGAAGGAAAATAGAGATGCCGTGAGAAGTCCACATCTTCCAACACGTGGCACAAATTTAAATTTCCTTAAGCATACAGCTGCAGGCAAGCATGTTAAAACAGTTTAAGTCATGCATTGCTGCCCCTGAACTTGCTTCCTCAGTTTCAGAAGTAGTGGCTCAGTTATTGCTATAAAGAAAAAAATAAATACATCTGCATAACAGAATTCATTCATTTAATGGGGTAGCACAAACATCCTCCTCTGACAGCCACCACTGTTGTGATTACAGGGCACTATGAAGGTTTAACAAAATGATGGTCCTGACTGGTTGCAATATTCGCCAGCAGAGAATCACCTTGGTTCTCTCCAACTGCCATTCTCTTTTTTGGAAAAGTGCCATATTGTGAAAGGAAGGATTTGAAGAATTGCTCTCTCAGCATTGTGCAGTTTTAAAGGAAAGGGTTCTATTCTTTATTGATGACAGTGGACAGCTCTTCAGAGCACAAATGTCATATCTTCTAAGAATAAAAACAGCTGTATTCAATTGCATTTATATGCAATTATAAATTGTATATAGATTAATTGCATTAGTCTTTGGTATAGGTTGATTTCATATGAAGCTTTGGGAGTATGTTGTAATGTATTTGTCATGACATTATATTAGCATTTTTTTATCATTTCAGAGAAGCAATTTTTAATGTGTTGTTTCAGAATAATAAAAGTGAGGGAGATGCCTTGTTATTAATATTGCTAGACATACGTGCTGTGGCTGCCTCAGGCTTATTTGTCCAGTAATCCCCTGAAAAAATTATTACAAAATAAAAGTGAAAGAAAAGTCAGAGGAGAATTAAAATAAAGAAACAAAACTGTTGCAATGGACAAATAGGATTTGCTTGAGAGTATGCCAGAATACCTCAGGATAAGGAGGACATCCCTTAAAAGCAACAGGAAGCAAATTACACCATCTGTTCAAAAAAACAGCCCTTTTAAAGTACCTTTAGGGCTGCACATAAACACTGTCTTAAGTGTCTTTTGCAGTACGTCTGCCACTGCCTAGAAATGCTTCAGAAGAGCTACCCACAGAGACCTATAATCTCTAGTCAAAACCAATTATTATAAATGCATCTGAAAACATAGCTGAGCTTTCAAAATCTTACCACATACATTCTATTGTATTGCAGAGGTCTTGCTCTAGTGCCATGACCTACTAAGCTTTAGACAAGGATGTTCAAATATATTTAAGATATCTGACTATTGCTAATTACATATAAGGAACACAATAAAGCCAAGATAAATTCAATCATGGCTTTTCAGGGTTTTGGCAACAATAAACTCTTCCAAGTTGTAAAACAAGAGTTGAATTATATACTTATAAATATCTTATCTGTGTACAGTATATACATTAAAACCAACCTTAAATATGATTATATATGCTGTCTAAATAAAAATAAACAAACAAACATGGCATACAATTTTAGTACAAGGTCCCACAGGAAAATATAGGGGGGGGGGGGTTGGGTGAGAAGCTGAATAGGGAAAAAAAAAAATCTACATGTTTTATTATTTATATTTTTTCCCTTAGAAGAAGAAGGAGTGCTTTCCATTCAGGCAGAAATACAACTACTTTATCCTTGGCCTGAATCACAAGGTCAAAATTCTCCAAGAATGCTTGGCAGATAGTGTATAGGGGGAAAATTATATAAGGAGATATATGTTTTATGTATAGATATATACACACTAAAACAATCAATGCAATTGTATTAAGATCTTTGAATCACTTCATCCTACCTCTGCTTCCATGTTTGGCTTCATCCTTGAAATTACTAAGCATCCTGAAGTTTAGGAGTAAAAGGTGTAACTGTGTAGCCCTGCAATGCCTTGTAGAATATTAGCAGATCCCTGAGTTGGCAGAGCCCCAGAACAGAGGCTTGTCTTGTTCTGTCTTCAGTTACCTTGACCTGCCTACAGCTGTTCTACTTAGTTTAGCTGTGACAGAGGTTTTTCAACTCAGCTGGCAGATAATTTTTTTTGTTTATCTTTGTATAGTAAACTATGGATTTTTATAGATAGTAGTTACAAGTAGTTTTTTTATAGAGAATGAGATATTCATGTCTGTACTGTAGTGATGCAGGGTAGAGAAACTGGAATCCAGTATGACAACAAGGGCTTTGAAAAGTGAGGGCATGTAATTTCACAGTTTTAGGCTGATTTGTTTATGGAAACTGTATCTATTGTGCCACAACATCTGTTTTTCAATCAAATCCTGCTAATATCCAGTTTTCCATCTGAATTGATTGAAGCACTGAAAATCAAATTCATTCAGTGGTCATCTGCATTTAACAGTTCCAAGTTCAAGCTTTTTATCTTTTCTACCAATCACAAAAAGAGAGCATAGTTTGCTTTTGGCTGCTTCTCATAAAAAATGCCAAACTAGTATTTACATGTAATAAAAAAAATATATATATAAAAAAGTGAAATATATTTAGTTTAGAAAAATTTATTTCTCCTCAAAATACATTTTGCTGACTGAAATATAAACCTCATAAAAATTTATAGGCTTACAAGGACAACTAACTGCAAGATTTTGCTATGCTTTTGCACATAAACAGGCTGCTGGCAGCTAATCTCTCTGATTATGCAAAAAATGAAATTATAGTATGAATTACTGATGGTCTTGTAGCCTTGGATTGACTGTTTCAAAAAGACTGAATTCTTTTATGTTCTGTGACAAATGACCTATCTAGCTGTTCAGCCATGCACAGGAGCTTGATACCAGTGAAACGTGGTTGTAAAAAAAACCTAATCCACCTTGAGTGCTAGCAGATTGTTCTCAATATAATTAATGCTATTTCCTTTGTATCATCTTTATATTTTGCTTTTATTTCTCATTGCCTTAGAGCAGGAGAAGAATGGAGAAAAATAGGACCATACTTCAGACAAGAACCTGCCAAATCATCACAAAACACTTGCACAAAGTATTTGTTGACATAGCTGTCTGCAGTAAAAATTAATGAAACTAACAATGTCCTTCATTAGTCTTATAAGCTTTTAAACTATTGCAAGACTTTGTAAGAGCTATATTAAAAATATTTCATAGAATTGATGTGTGTAGAGACCATGATTTCAAGGTCTCATAAGTCTCACAGGAGTCTACAGAGAACTAAATAACAATTCAGATCCATTCAATATGTAAAAAATAATGAGCAAGTACTCACAAGAAGCTTAAACACCACTTCTGCTAATGACACAGTTGTATTGGTGGTTTGTTTTTACAATAGCTTCCCATTTTCTTCTTTCAGAGTGGAATTAATTTCCCTCTTCATGTTATAAAGAAATGAAAACTAAAATTTCCAAAGAATCCAAGGTTGCCATATATTCACTGAAAATTTCTTCCACTTATACAACTATTACAATTGTTCAGGGAGCAATTTTGAGATGGCTTCCAAGTGAAAATACAGAATATTCAATCAAAGCTGTTGATAATTAAAGACTAAATAAATGTGCCTTGGCAGACATAAATTTACTTCTGCGATCTAAATTCTTCAAGAGCAGGGATCTGCAAAGGGGAGGAAGATAGCCAGGAAAACATTCACCTTGTTAGATATATTAAATTTATCTTTATGCAAGAGGTGACAAAACTGCAATTCATAGGATAGATCTATTTCCTCAGAGCTGTCTCTGCATCCAGACTACCTTTCTTTTGATATAGCATTTTTGTACAGGATCTTTTTGAATGAAAATTAACCCTACACAACTTGACTTCTGCTCAGCTGTTACCCCAATCACTCTATTGTTGGCCAGAGGTATGGAATATCAGCTGTCAGCACACCTCTCAAGAAGCTGATTTCGATGAGTTTTTGTAAATTTGAAAACATGCAATTGCCATTGATTTAACAGGCCACAGGATGTACTAACTGTAAGACTCGTGACTGAATATTTAATATTTGTTTTGTCTGGGCTTATTTTGGGACTTTCTGGCACTTTGTTTTAGCTTCCTTAGCTGTAAAAAACATTTTCTGTAGCCAGGTGAGTATTACCTTTTTTTGTTTCAGTTTTTCTTAGCTTTGTACAATTTTGTGTATAGCAGGTACAATGTCTAGTGTTACAAAAGCATTGATTAATTTCTCTTAAATTGATAGAAGGTATTTGGCATAGAATCCATTACCCTAAAATACTGGTGGGATGCAGGGGAGCACAAACATGGGATGATTGCAGAAACTCTGTAAGCACATGCACATGACAGCCTCAAGAACAGATCAGCAGTTGTTGGTTAATGAATATTAAAGCAGTGAAGCCTTGTGAGATGGATAGAATTTGTTTTAGGGGTTAACAAAGAGAGCAGGAAAGAGGTACTTAGATCACATAAACCATAGCATGTATAGTGAATGTGGAAGTAGTGTGAAGCTACAGAGCAAGAGAGAGAGATTAGGGGTTCTCAATATGTCAAAACAGCTCTTAACAATGAGGAAGAAAGCTCCATTACCAATATCTGGATACCCACAGCAGTATCCATAATCCAGAGAAAGATTTGGGATGTTTACCTTTCCAAATAATGCCCTCAGAACAGCATTGTACAAGCAGGATCCCAGAGAAACAGAATTTTACAAAACTTTTTGGATAACAATGTTAAAAGTATTAATAATGATTTTTATTTTTTATAGATTAATTGGATAATTTAAAATAAAACTCCTAGTATTATTACACCAGGACTACTAATAATACCTATTCCATCTTGAATATATTTACATTTTAAATGGATTTACTTTTCAGCTTCATATAGAAGATGTGCTGTTTTGGCCTGCAAAGACTGTACAAGTAGTAAAATAAGTCTTCTTTTTGATTGGCTAAAAAACAGGTCACGGCCCTATTGTGGCAGTTCATGAACTAAGAAAAAATACTTTCTGCTCTTTATAGCTGCAAGCTTTCAGCAGTCTGACCAAGACAAGTATCAAATACTTAAAGAAAGACTGTGACAGAAATCATTAAAATATTGAGCAAAGAAGCTCAGTCATTCCAACCCAAAAAGTTATTTTTAATAAACAGCTGGAAGAAAGTTTCTTGACTCTGTACAACAGATCTTAATTTTCTCCTTTACTTTTACAGACATAAATTGCATATATATATATATACATATATGTACACATAGACATATAAATATTTTTGTTTGTGAATATCAAGGTCATACACCTTTGACTGCTTCATTTGAATAATTGCTTTCATGGCACGTTTTTGGCTAGCAAATTTTATGGTCATTGTCCCCTGTATTATTTGTGAGTAAAATGGATTCATGCAATAATTAAAAAAAGAAAGAAAAAAAAAAAAAGAAAGAAAAAAATAACAAAACCAAAAAACAAACAAACAAAAAATCCCCATAGGAATGAGATATGGGAAAGTGAGGTGATGTGCTTGAGGTAATTAGGAAATTTGTTACACAACCAGAAGTTGAATACTTATCTCTTAATCCAGTGTATTAGTCTCCATCCAATTCAATCATATTTGTTCAGATACTCTTCTAAAAGCAGATTCTAACACAACAAATTCCTGTTATGTAAAGGGATAGTTCTTTGCATATATATTCAGAGTTGCTTCTTCCTTTTCTATTTGTGTATTCATAAACACTCTGCCCCAAAATTAAACTACTTGGTAATTTTGGTAAATGTATGGAAGACATATGAAAAATATATATAAAACAAATTCAAACCTTAAATGAACACTCAAATAATTTCATGACCAAGCTTCACCTGATACTGGATCAAAACACAGAAATTAATTGTATGTGATTTAAAAGCCTGCTGTAGTCAATTACATTAAATCCTGCCCAAGGCAGGAAGCTTGGAACTAGATGATCTTAAAGGTTTCTTCCAACCCAAGGCATTCTATGATTCTTTAAAATCCATTATTAATCATCCCTGATGTCTCTTAATGTGAGTTTGGAGGTTTTGTTTAACTGGATTTGGGCTTTTTTTTCTTCAGCTGGACAAGATATATGAGCAAGTGCCAACACCTTAACCAATGCTTTGTTGAAAGTTGTCTGAGGACATAATTTTTGAAGAGGGAATCACAGAAGCAATATGTGGGAGACTACATTGCACAGCTTGTTTCTTATTGCCCTTGAAGAATACTAACACAGATCATAATCCCTTGTAATAAACTCAGGCATATTCTGTATGTTTGAAGTCTGTACTGTGAGTATTTCACTAAGGTACCAAAAATATTAGCCAGGATTCACTGACATTAAAAAAAATGTAGCACTCTCTGTGACTACCCAGTAAGCCTGCCAAGAGCCCAAGAATTATATTTACTCTTCATTCAGAAATATGACACTTTAAACTATATAAAGCTTCTCAAGTAATAGTTTTCTTTTTTTTACGAGAATTTGTTAATAATGCATAGTACCACATTATATTAAAATCTGAGATGTTTGTTGCTCATAAATTCAAACAATAGTATGGGCATAAATACAGATCCTAGTAAGGTCACATATCACCACCATGAGAATTTCCCTGTGGAATCACATGCAAGATGAAATGGTGATGGCAAGTTGAGTAATAACAGTGGGTTTACTATGCAAAGTAGATTAGAATAAATTGTATTGATTATTCAGTACTAAATGAGCAGTATTAGTTGTCAATCTCATGTAATTCAGTTCTTCAGAAATAAAACCTAATGTTTAGTTGTCTACTTGACATCTGTCTTTCTCAAACAGAAGCTATATTATAACCACACATTGAAATAATTAATTGCCAAGAAAAGGCTGCAAGAGCAAGTAACATACCTGATATTGATGTCACTGTCTTAAAGGAATTCCCTCGGGAATTTTTTACTAGGGGTAGCACACAAAGTGAACAGAGGCATTTATTTAGTTAGATAAGAAATTTTGTTAAGAAAGGAAATAGTTGTGAGGGGGATGGGATCTAAAGGCAATGATAATCAACAGCAAAATTAGAGATTAAACTACGCAAGTTCTTCTTCAGCTCTTCATAATAAAACAATCTTTAATTTCTCCTGAAGTAATCTTGGCTTCTAGGTTCAAAAATTAGCAATCAGAAGAATCCCTTATTTTCAGCTATCATGGAAAGCTCGCATTCTTTCCAGCAAGACACATGTAACTGCTTTGGTGCTTGATTCTCTGTGTTGTGACATTGCAAATTATTTTATTCAGCTCTGGAAGCCCTAGGTAGAAAACTTTATTCTGTCATAAGCTTGCTTTCAGTTACTTCTACTGTCTAGCATTTGCAGCATGAGTCCACAGGCTCAGCAACAAATCCCATTTCATTTGCATTAGCACCTATCTCCAGAAGCATGAAAAAAATTTTCTGCATGGAGTATGAAGAGACCACAGTTTCTAAGAGTCTGTAATGGGAAAGGACAACATTATATCCAACTTTCATAGAATGCCTGCTTCATACTCATTAAAAAAAAAATAAAAAAAATAAAAAAGACTGTCTCCTCCTGAACATTTGATGGATTTTCAGAGAAATTTCTCTGTGTTTATTATCTGGAGAAAATCTTTGTCCATGGTTATTAATTTTGTGTGACATCTGAGGTGGCAGTGCAGAAGGATGAAGATCAAGAAGGATGAAGAAGGCAGACAGCATATCTTGGATTCTCTGATTCCTTGGGGGGCCTATAATTCCTTTGAAGTCCTAGAAATGTATATATAAACTGTGTAAGAATTATTTTTAGTTTTTCAGTTAGAAAATGGTAACATTCCTTTGAATACTTTTTTTTTATACCATTGTTCTTTTTTTGGTTTTTTGTGACTCTACCTAGAGATCCTAATCCTTTATACTCACTCAAGTTAACACTAAGACCAATAGAATTTTTGCCTGAATAAGAAATGTAAATTTGGGAGAGAAGATAGTATTCATAAGTAAGATAATAACTTCCTTGTGCTGATCTGTGAGTCATGCAACAGATTTGCTGAATAGAACACATATTGCCTGCAGCTGAAGAGCTGATTATTTCTGATTATACAGCAGATAATGTTCTTCTGAGGATAACTTCATATTTTAGACATCAAAATGGCATTAGGTTAAATACAGGGGTTAAAATACAATAAATTAAGTATCCCAGCCAAGCAGAGACTGGATTTCTATTCCAACTGTAATAATGGGAGACTATAAGCGTTTAGTTTTTACACATTCTTAACCTGGTCTGAAAACAGAGTATATATTTGCTGTCTTTCATAAAAAACCAGGAACAGTGCTGCTATTAATGGCACAAATCACATGCATGTATAAATGGAAAATATGTGTGTTCTAACTTCTGTAGTTCAAATAGCAATAGATTTACAAGGGATTTGAGAGGAAAATTCTACTCATTATAAGTAAGAGAACTTGTTAAGAATATCTCTTTTTGTTTCCTTTTAAATTCACTTTGCATTCCTTGGAGCAGAACAGACTGGAAATGTATGACAATCTCACAGTTACATAAAGAGTTAAAATGTTTTAAAAACTGGCTGCTTATCTACAAATGATCTTCTGCCTATTGCCTAGATACTGATGTTAATGTTCCTTTCTACCTTTCTATTGCTTAACTTTTCTTTCTCAAGACTACCTGTGCTTGGTTCAGTTACTACCACCTTTCATGATGATGGCAAAAGTCTTTAAAAGAAATAAATAAATGAAAAAATTTGCTGTTCTAGCATAATGCTCCTATTCTCACTCCATCAGGGAGTACTGTATGTATCACTTCTCAAGGCCTAGCAGAATGTTTTGGCATAGAAAGATAGTTAAAATTATTATTGAAATCTGGACATTACAAGCCATAATATTTCCTCGACTACTTTCCTACTATCATGTCTATGTTATGCTACTATGTTGCCTGAAGGCTTTGCAGCTGAGCTGGTAAGGCATTTCTTTCCCTGAGTTTGTTTGCCTGTTTTAAGCATTAGACAGCACAGTATGATTTGTGTACTTGTTTTTTCAGAACCACATCACAGAAGTGTGAAATAACCATATTTCTCAGCGATGCACTTCCTACTATCTCTCCCATTTTTTACTTCCTCTTTCATATTCAAGAATTCACACCTGCTCATGTCACTTTCTGAAATGTTGCACTGACACATCTAACAATCATAAAGTTAATTTAGGCTGCCATTTTCTGTATATTTTTCTGGATAATTGAGCAAATGTGGTCTCCCAAAAACATAGATTAGCAGTATAATATCATACCTATGACTACAGGGTTGACCTTTTCAATACCTGACTTTCTTTTTAATTTTATGGTATTATTTCTTTTTTCAGAAAGGAAGTCTAAGCAGTCTGTAAAAAAATCTGTCTACAAATGTGTGTTTAAGCTACTGGAAGGCCATAGCTCAAGCTACTACAGACTACAGATGATACCAAGATGATCCATGTGTGTCTCATGCCATATGCCAGATTCTCTACTTAATGTGTGTTAGGGCATGGATTTGTAAGAGATTAGGTCCTCAGAAAACTTTTATCGGATTATGGGGACGGCCATGCTACCCTGCCTTCATAGATGAAAGAGAAAAAGATAAAACACAACCTCAAAATTGCTTTGTTTCTCTACCAACTACAAAGAGAGCTCAGGATGCCTGGACCAGATGTGTTTAGCTACATTCAATCAGATGAAATCTGTTCTGGGTGCCTGAATTAGCAGCCCTGACTTCATTGGCCACCTATAGAGAGCTATGGCAAGGTATTTATTTCATCCCAGGCAAAAAATACAAATTCAGGGTGTTCTGAACTATTTTGTTTTCCATTCACTTTGCAGAAAGACTCATAAACTTCAGTCTACATCTCACAACTCTCAAATTGCATCATAAAGGCAAACATTGCCTTCTTCACCCTCCCAGAAAATCAGACAGTAACAGCTAAGTTAACCTGACATTGATTTAAAACAACTTTTATGAGTACAAGGACCATAAAAATTCACGGACTATTCCCAATGCTAGATTAAACCTCCATTTGTTTATCCAAATCCCAAAAACATGCAGAGATTGATATTCCTGAACCTGGGTGGGAAATCTGGTCTCATGTTACACTGCAGTTGTAGTCAGTATGTTTGTTATTTGTGATCAGTATTATTAGTAATCAGATATTACAGTATTTGAAAATGAGAGGTCTGGGGTATGAAGTGCATATAAATAGGGAAAGGTCAGTTCATATAAAAAGATAATTAGGTCAGTTAAGGCAATAATAACCACATTGTATTTTTAGAACACCTCTGCTTTGATTTGATGAAACAAGGTGATAATAAATATACTGATAATAAATATATTTATTTATAGCATGCATGCTCCACAAAGTATTGAAATATCCTTAAAATCCTAATGGTAGTGCAAGATATTATTCCATGTATTTCTATTCCATTTTCAAGTATTTGAATATATGCTTTCATTCTTGAGGAACTAAATACTCCGTTTAATAAGTGTAAACAATAGAATGGTTTCTCACCTTCAAACTATTTTTCTGTTATTTAATTAGACCATTCTTCTGAAGCTCTGTAGTTCACATTCATTGTATCTTTTGTTTGTCTTTCACAGATTTGTCATAATTTTGAATGTCACAAGTGCTCAAATCCCAAGATGATAAGATTGATTAAATCTGATTAGACTAGTTGTTTTAACAGTTACCAGGAGTAAAAATTTTTATATAGCTTCAAAAGAGGGGGCAATTTTTTTTTTTTTTAATTTTCTCAAAAAAAGAGCAATTGATGTTTGGAAGAACCCATAAGCAAATGGCTAAATGCCTGGGCATTTTGGCTCTAACTTATATACTTAAACAAATTTGCCTTGGGTTTACTAAAAGAAAAAGACATTTCCCATGCATGCCATCCTAGGAAATAATACTTATAACAATTTTACAACTGTGTGGACTAAGGATGTATCATAAGTCATAAGCAGCAGCTGCTCCCTTTGCTAGCCAAGCCATTTGAACAGCATTTGCTCATCAGTTTAATTTTTCTTAGCATGTTCCAAACACAGTGACAGAAAACAATAAATGTCTTGGCCGACAAAATCCTGGGTTTAGCTCTAATCACACTCTTCTGCCAAATTTAAATGTTTATACCGAGTTCTGGTTTTGGCTTTTCTACTCAAGAACAGTTCACAGAATACAGTTCAAAACAAAGTTCTTACAAAGGTATTATTGAAATTTAGAAAGTTGTAGATTATATGGTTATTTAATGATTAAGATTTGTGTAGGGTTTTTTAACTTACTAACTGCAAAGACTAATTTTTATTAAACGGTCATTTTTATACTGGTCTGTCTATTGGAAATAATAGACTTTCATAACATCTTCTGTGTCCATTTTAGTTAATGAGCCAAAAATGTTCTTAGGCGTTAATGGCCCTCTCACTGTAGACAACAACAAATAGAATCATCATGGATGTTAATTGTAATAAGATTCACTGAATAAAGCTTCTGGGACTAAAGACTTCTCTCAAAAAGGGAGAAAAAAGAACCAGGAAAACCTCAGGTTTTGCATGGAAATATTCCCTGTAGTTGAGAATCTCTAATCAAAAAGCAGTATATCAAGAAAGATATCAACAGCAGAAAAAAAAAAAATGGAAAAGAACTACAAGATAAAGTGAAAGAGGAACATAAGACTTTGGAGTCAAACCCCATGCAGGACACATGCCCTGTTGTATAAAACATCTTTAAGGACCCATACTACAGATGTTTTTTTCTCTCTTCCATCTCCTTATAACATCAAAAAGTAACCTGAATGCAAAGAACAGTTTAAACTAATTTGGTTGTGTTATCTGCTTAATTGGTTTCTTGCAAAAAAAAATTTATTAAATTACTATATTTAAATATTTAATAAAATTTTGAATAATAGTATAAATATATATGTAAAATATTTTTATATTTAAATTAGAAACAGCAGAAAGGCATATCTAATTTTATATAAGACAACGTAGTCTTTCTGATTAGAACTGTGAACTGTTTTTTCATCCTGAATTCTTGGTCTTGGTATTTACAGCTTTATGAAATTTTATATTCATTCAACAGAGATTACATATAGTGCAACTTTGGGCAAAGATAATTTGCCTGACTTTTTTATCAGGCTTCATTGTGTAGCAATCAAGACAGACCTGTGCAAATCTCATCTAACCCCCAGTAAATGATATCATTTCAAACAGTAGTACACTTGCAATTGAACTGTGTCTTCTCTTTAGAAAAAGCCATAATCCTGTAATTACATTTAGTAGTTGCCCAATACAAAAAATATACTTTTCCACTTGAGAAAAAAATGGGGGGGGGCAGATAACTTATTTTAATTTATCAACTTTGTCACTGAAATTAAAAACAGGACTGAAATTTGGAAGCAACAGCTCTTTCACTAAATCCCTTAGGAAATTATAAGAAATTTACTCCAATTTCACAGGAGTACACAATTTTTAGAATGCAGGCAATACCCTCATTCTGGCTCCATTTCCCCAAGGTAAAACATAAAGCAAAGCACTAAAGTGCTCCTTCAAGGAACACATCTGCAGAGGAAGATGTACATGTAGCTAGAGAGCATAGCAGTTCAAGGGAGGACTGTTTCCTAACAGGTTTGGAAATGTAAAATCTGCATGAAATTTTTGTGTTGGCATCAAATTGTAGAGATAATTCTCAACTAATGAACAGGAAATAGAAAAACCCAGCTGAAAATACTGTGTGAATTGTGCCCCCCTCCGCAGTACAATTGCCCAACATTAGAGGTCCTATAACAGACTCAGCTTATTAGGCATCAACACCTATATATCTGCATTAAAGGCATGTTGGGAGGAATAAACTGCAGCTGAAGCTCATAATTCTATGTATTTACTGCTTTTAAGCAGTTCTTAGATAATAGCATCAACTTCCACACCTCAGAGTTGACACCGTTATCACAGAGAATTCAAGGACCTGTCCTTAGAAACTGTGGTTTTAAAAACCTATCATAAATTGTGACTAAATAATACACTTCAGGCTAGATGTACTATGTATAACAATAGTGAACAGATGCCAGTAACAATGGGCTAAATAAAGATCTAAATGTGCAAATACCTACATTTTCTCTGGTGAGTTGTACGTCAGTGGGAACATGGAGTGAGTATTTCTTCTCTATAAATAAAATGCTTTCAGAATCAGGCTATTAGATTTGTAGTTAATGGGCACCACTTCTAAAAGGCACCCAATAAAACTAGAACTGCTCAGATATATGCCACGAAATTAGCTTAGTTAACTGGCTCACCCTCTCAATTACATTGAAAGAAATCTATACTTCTAGAGAGAAAATATATCTTATAGTTGCTGATTAAAATCCCATTCCACAAAGCATTGCAGCAAGTGATTAGTCTGAAACACCTGCTTAATTTCCACTGAAGTTAAGGAAACTTTTGTATGTGTTAAGGTTTTCCTGAACAGCTGAGAGGTGATATAACCAAAACATGTACATAAACAAAAATGAACGTGTTACAAAAAAAGATCTGATTTACACTTATTCTTACTTGTGCTTCAATTTAATAACAGAAGACTGAGAGGAAAAAATCTGGTTACAGATATCCAGGACATCAGAAAAACATAAATACAGACTTTATTCTAAGATATAGTGTTAAGTTATAATGTATACTTTGTTAAAGTTCACAAGCACTTATTATGCACTACAGTTATATACAAAACTTTGATTTGTCATTCCTTGCCTTTACAGTGCTAAGACAGACTGATTAAATATTCTTCACTGATATTTCTGTCACTAATTTACTATTATTTTGTTCTGTGGGGACCATTTTCTAAGGTTAACAAGTAATATCAAAGTTGTTTGAAAGTGGTGAAACTGTACATTTTACCAGACCAGGCAACATTAATTAGAAGCCTTTTAAGAGCTGTTAACAGGAAAATGAAAAATAAACCGAATATCTTAATGTGCAGAGCATGAAGTCATTTAACATGAAACAGATGAGACATAGAGAGGATTTTTTAAGCTATTTTTGCTTAAGGCTTCTCAGTGGGGAGTGGATACAGAGCTAAAAAGATAGGTGGCTTTATTTATAAACTCATTTAAACCACAAAAACAACTGTCCAAATTTTTCATAAGCTATCTCATAAAAATAGTACTCTGAAAATCTAGTTTAGTTTGCTTTCAATGAAGAGATTTTCATGTCATTGAAACACAATATAGTGGGAACCCACTCTTAATAAAACTGCTATTTTTGATACTTGGATAATGAGTGAAAATATAGAAATGTTAGAGTAAAGAAAATATACATGTCCTATGCATAGAATACATTAAAAGATGTATTTTCTTTATAAATATAACAAAGGGTCTGATATTAACCTTTATCAAATATATATAAACTGAGTCTATTAGATAAATAAAGTATACCCAGATAAGTGGCAAAATACTTTCCCATAAAATGAAAAATGAGAGAATGGATGGTATGGAAAAACTGCAGGAAATAAAGAGAAGAAATAGAAGAGAAGATTAAATATGTTATTATGGAGATGACTGTTGGAGGGAATTACTAATTTCTTGAATGAACAGACAGCAACAGAATAGTATTAACACATGTTAAGAAAGAGTAAATCCATAAAGAACATGCTTATTCCATGATCAAGTCATCATCATGTTAAAGTTGACTGTCTGAATTCTAGTGTTTCTCCAGAAGTATATTTCTCCAGACGCATCATCCAGAAGAATAGATTTAGGAAACTCAATATTACATCAAATGGAACAAAACTCCACATGTAAGCTAACTCTTCATATTTTTCCTAAGAAAAGAGTAAGAAATAGCACAGAATTGATGTGGCCTTGTAAAACAGAGACAAGAAAATAAGAAAGTTGGTGTAAAAATAAAAGCAAATCAGAGAAACTAGAAAAAAAAAATCCAGGTAAATATAATTCCTAAGGGAGTTGATTTTCACTGCTGCTTTGTTCAGAAGATATTTTAACCCTCTCCTCAGATTTAAGAGAAAAAACTTCTTTATCTTGCATAGTATTTTCTGACTTGTGAGTTCTGAACCTACTGTTTACTCCCTTTGAGAAGTTAGATAGCCTCTTGGCTAGTCTTGATTAGAAACTAGGGATGTCTCTGTCCTATTTCTTTTAAACATAAAAAAACCAAAAAAAAAAAAAAAACAAAAAAACAACCACCTACTATCAAATTTAATTACTTTAAGGTATCATCTTATATTTTTCTCTTATTATTGTTTTATTGTCAGGCCTAGACTTGATATCCAGGAAGATTTAAGTGCAGCTTTTCAGTAAGCCAAATACAGATGGCAAATAACCTCACTGCAATCATCTGGAATTCTGTATGTTGAAACTGATGAGCAAAAGAGAGCAGGAAGCAAGTTCTCAAATAGAGCCCCTGGCAGTCCATTTGCTGTATTTGTTTAGACTGCTCCAGTTAGCACTCTCTACAACAATGCCTAAACAGAGGTCTGAAAGATTATTTTGGGCACCACCCCAAAAACCTGAACTGATCTGCACAATTTGGCTACTTTCACTCTGAATAGTCCATTACCACCTGGGGCTTTTCATCCCCAAGGATTTGGGCTTTTGTCTCATGTAACTTCCAGAGTTTGTCGTGCTTTAAAAACACTTCTGTGCCTGGCTGAGGTTCAGCCACCGAATTGTTTCAGACACATTGAGCTGAAAAATCACAGGAACCAGTAACCATGCGGTAGGGCCAAGGAGTTTCAGCACAAGGCCCAGAGGGCTGAGTGCAGTGCAGCGTGGATGCAGCTGCTGTGGTGAGGGCAGCCAGCCCTTGGCACAAGGGCCACCAAATGGCCTCCAACAGGTGCCCTTAGAGAGGAGCAAACATAATCACCCCATAGTTTTCTTTAGTTACAGGTATAGTCATAGTGCACGTCTCCAGATAGAAGTGCATTTTTGATTTATGAAATCTATCAATGAACCAGCAACAGATTTCTAAGAATTAATGGGAAAGTGAGCAGCAGTGCAGAAAACTAAGGTTGAAGACAACTAACAATCCAGAAATATGCAAAGCAGGGGATTCAGATGCTATTGCTATGCTAATTCCAGTAAACTGAATGTGCCTGGGACAGTTCTGTGTCACAGAGGCCAAGAAGCATGAAATGACATTCAACCTGTTCCAACATGTTTTACCTCACTAGACAGGATAGTGGCATGCAAACTGCTCGTTCAAAAACCTCTGTGGCATGTGTCAAACCCATCACAGATGTTGAGGAAATTAGCACAGGACCTGGCTTCTAGAGTGGGTTATTGAGTCTTGGGATCTAAAAAGATCAAGAATCACCTCCTCTAAGTCAAGAATGGTTAATCTCAGAGAGCAGGAGCTAAATCTAGAGTGCACAAGGAGATGCTGAGGAAAGTAATGTGGAAATGAGACATGCAAGAGAGGGAAGCAGGGACCTTGGAGAAAGGTAGTGAAAGCATGCCAGATTGAACACAGGAAAACAAAAAACAAAACCCACCTGGACTTTATCAGGCAAGGCATATGAAGGGCAACAAAAAAAAAGCATCTGCATCTATATCAAAAACAAACAAACAAAAAAAAAGAAGTAGTTTAGGGTGCAGAATGGCAAAAGATATGGAAATAGATGAGTTAGTCAATGCTATCCTTTTACCAGTCTATAGTGGTATTGACCAACCTTCATGAATCTCAGTCCCTCGTGACTGAAAAATTCCCTGATGGAGTAGGATCAGATTAGGGCATATTTGAGAAATCTGACAACAAAAAGTCCATTATGAAACATTATTACAAAGGACTTTTTCTGATCTTCTAAGGTGTCTAATCAAGGGCATTTTCACAGTAAATAAAACAGATAATAAGAAATGGAGGCCATAAACAACAACATACAGGGACACACTCCTAACTGACAAATGATAGGGGAGGCAGTGATAACTACTAAACCTAGTCAATCATAGTAATTGATGAGGACATGTGGGAGTGTGAGAAAATTTATTCAAGTAAGGTTATCTGGTTGACAATCTTGTCAATTGGAAAACTAAGGCAATATAAGGAAAGCAGATACAAAATAAACCAAACGCATGTGTGACAAACCACACATGGAGACAATGAAAAGAAACAAGCCACACCAGTCACACTAAATGAAGACCTTTCCAGAAATTACAGGCACTACTTCCAGAAAGATTAACCTGAATATTACAACTCGTAAGGCTGTAAATCAGGGGAGAGCTAGGCAGGGTGGGTTGTGGGCATCAGCTGAGTTGTACAGACACATGCTGTGTTGTGTAGGGAAAGAGGGGAGGCAGACAAAAAATAGTATGGAAGGGGTTGATCATGTGTAAAATGAGCCTTATGCTCAGTCACCCCAGTCTGTCTAGTCTCACTCAATCATTTCTTTACAATCTCTCAGTGTAATCTCTGGTTTTCTCACAATGTTCAAACTGAGTGATGTATGGATTGTGAGGTACACTGACAACTGGTTCTTGTGCTACAAACAGCAGATTATGGTCATCACTGTGACGTCCTCTAGAGGTAAGTACTGTATTCCCAGGGTTGACAGTGACACAAATAACACAGTGCACTGTCAGCAAATTTGCAGATGATGTAAAACAGGGAGAGGTGCTTGGCAGCTATAGGATTGTACTGGAAAAGTGGGCAGAAGAGCTAACGCTGTTAAAAAAAGACAAAGGCAAAGTATGGAGCTGGGGAAGAATAACCTTGTGCCAGCATTTGGTGAGGAATGACCAACGGTAAAGTGGCTCTGCAGAAACGGTCTTGGGAGTCACGGTGGACAAACTGTCCATGGCACAGTGCAAGGAATCACCAAAGAAGGCCAGCAGCCTTCCAAGCTACCTTAGAAGAAATGTTCCCAGCAGGTTGAGACAGGTGATAATTCCTCTCTGCTCAGCACTGATAAGAGAAATCTGGAGTATTATGTCCAGGTCTAAAGCCCTCAGTACAAGAAAGATACAGAATTAATGAGACAAATTCAGTGAAGCGACACAAAAATGGGACACAAAGGTTCTCTAATGGGCGGGAGTACGAGATATAGAAAAGAGACAGAGAGCTAAGGTTGTTCAATTTCAAAAAGGCAGATTCAGGAGGTTCTTATCAAAGTGTACAAATATCTGATGGGGTCAGAGAGTAAGGAAGATGGAGACTCCTCTTCAATGTATGAAGTGATAAGAGGAAATGGATAGAAATTAAATTGTACAAGGAATTACAACTAATTCCACTTGAACATAGACTTTTTTTTTTCCTGACAGTGGAACAGACTACCCAGATAAATTGTGGAGTCTCTTTCCATGGGATGTTAAAAATAGAATTGGCACTGACAAGTTTACTCTGACTGGCCTTGCCCTGAGAAGTGATAGGACTAGATAACCTCAAGAGATACCTTTCAAACCCAGCTATTCCGTGATTCTGCCACAATTAGCAAGCATTTATTGAGTTACTAGACTGGATAAAGCCAATATGACTGGCTATTCATAGCAGTTGATGCCCCTACATAAAAAGTAATTCCACTTTTCCAAACAGTTAAAAATTAGATTTTTTTTAAATTATGAAATTACTCTCTAGTGAAGATTAATGACTCTGTTGTGGTTTGTTATGAATTAAACTGATAATGGGTGAAGACAGTCATTACCAAAAATAAAAAAATTCAGCATGTGTAGTTCATAATTTATTTTTTAATCTTAATCTAGCAAATAAGAAAGAAAACATTAAATCAACACCAAATGATCCCATTTCAATAATCTGTATATTTTACAGTTTTTCTTGCTTTTAAATTGACTTCAGATTTCTCATATGTATTTTTCAATATGTGCTCTGAATCATCCTGGAAGTTATTCCTGTTCCACTTAGTTTATGCAAACAATACACAGCATGTTTTAGGAATAATAACTTCCAGCCTTCTGCTCAGGAAATAGAATAACAAGAATAAAAGAAAGGGAGAGAAAAAGGCATTTATATTTTGAAGGGTAGAATATAGATTTAAATTGTTTGTGGAATATTCTAAAAAGTCAAATGAAAGCTTTAGTTTTCAATATGGGCAACAATATTGATTTTAGTATCAAAGAGAAGATGAGAGTAGAAAATTAAAAGATTCATATCTGAAATGACAGTAAAATCAGGCAACTTAATGCAGTCAAGGATGAAACATTTTCTCCTGAAGAAAACTGCAAATGAAATTGCAGTTATAATGGCAACATTTTTCAATAAATGCATCGAGTTACAGATATTTCTAGGTAATCAAGGAACAGCAGACAAGGCTAATAAAATGATGGACAGTTACTGGACAGTAACAAAGCAGTCCTTAAAGGTATGCAAAGCTTGAGAAGGTATTTGGGAGGAAAGAATAATTAGAGACATGAAGGAAAATGCTTAATGGGGGAGATAGTTCAAGGCATAGATTGTGAGCTATAAATCCTTCTTTGACACCTACTATTCAGTGTAGTGAAATGTGGTAGATGAAACATGTCTGGATTTCAGTGAAGCAGATGACACGTTGCCACAGGAGAAATTACTCATTGAACTTGAGAAGACATTATTCATGGGTAGAAAAGAAAGTTGGAAAATTAGGGATAGTATAGCAAAAATCTAATGGAACACTTTTAAAAATAAACTTATTTAGTATTTTAATATTTCTTAATGAAAGAAAAAGTGGAGGGAAGGTATGGGGAAGGGAGGGGAGGAGTTAGGGTTGAGAAAACCACAAAGCCCAGTGCTCAGAGCACACCACAGCTAAAAAAGCCTTGCCAGGTGCAACAGAATAATGTCACACCATGGCTCCCTTCACATCTTTCTGCTTGGCACCAGCCTCACCTTCATGAGATTTTACTGCTCTGACTAGGGTTAGGGTTACAGCTAGGGTTAGAGTTATGCATTAGGGTCCAGAAAACCACAAAGCTCAGGGCTCCATGGACTGTGCAGCTACAAAAGCCATGCCAAGGGGAACACAGAATTGCAACAATATGGTTCTCTCCAAATCTTTCTGTCTGGCACCAGCCTTAGACCCATGATGCTTTCACTGCTCTGCCTAGGGTTAGCGTTATGCCTAAGGTTAGGGTTCAGAAAACCACAAAGCCCAGTGCTTCAGGTACTGTGCAGCCAAAAAAGAGTGCAAAGAGAAACATGGGACTGCCACAACATAGTGCCTTGCATACCTTTCTACTGGGCACTAGCCTGAATCCAAGGCTGTTTTTACTGCTTTGTCTAGGGTTAGGGTTACACCTAGTGTAAGGGTTCATAAAACCACAAAGCCCAGAGCTTGAAGCACTCTGCAGTTTCAAAAAGCATACCTAGGGGAACACAAGATTGCAACAACATGCCTCCCTCCACACCTTTCAGCCTCACCCCCATGAAGCTTTTACTGCTATGCCTAGGGTTAAGATCAAGCCTAGGGTTAGTGTTCAGAAAACCACAAAACCCAGAGCTCCAAGGACTATGCAGCTATAAAAGGCATGCCAAGGGGAATGCAAGACATTCACAACATGGCTCCCTCCACATCTTTTTGCTGTGCACCAGACTGATCCCCACAAGGCTTTTAGTCTTCTGCCTAGTGTTAGGGTTCTGCCTAGGCTTAGGGTTCAGAAAGCCATAAAAGCCCAGATCTCCAAGAACTTGCAGTTTCAAAAGGCATTCCAAGGAGAACACAGGACTGCTAGAGCATGGCTCTCTCCCAGGTATTCTCCTTAGCACCAACCTCACACCCATTAATATTTTTACTCTTCCACCTAGGGTGAGGGTTATGACTAGAATTGGGTTTCCGCCTAGGGTTAGGGTCCAGAAAACCACAAAGCCCAGAGCTCTAGAGGCTGTGCAGCTACAAAAGGAATGCCAAGGCTATGACTGCCACAACATGACTGCACAGCACGACTGCACAGCATGACTCCTTTCACATCTTTCTGCTCAGCACTAGTCTGAGCTCAGGGCTGCATTTACTGCTCTGCCTAGGAAAACCACAAAGCCCAGAGCTCCAAGCACTGTGCAGTTCCAAAAGGCATTCCAAGAACACGGGACTGCCACAACACGGCTCCCTCCACACCTTTGTGATTGGCATGAGCCTCAGACCCATAAGGGTGTTACTCTTCTGCCTAGGGTTATGGTTACTCTTTCTCCTAAGGAGGGAGAGGAGGGGAGGGGAGGAAGAAGGAAACTGGAACAGAATGTAATTTCAGTCATGCATATTAAAGCAACAATTGACTGGTAGGGGAAAAGCAGCGCAGACACAGAAATGTCAAATACTATCTAAAAAGTGTTTGTGTGAGGACAGATATGAAATAAGGCACTCATTAACCTTTGTGTGGAATACCCTACACAGTTTTGATCATCTGTGCTTAAGAAAGATTAGCTCAGATTTCATGTCTGTTAAAGAATTTTTTCAAGAATACTTTGGGAATAATACGTCCTACTACCTAGAGAGACTGACCTGGAACAGAGACTAGAGAGACCTGAAAGAATGAAGTAGGTATTTATTGTAAGGCCTTTTAAGGATACACCTTGGGCAGTACAAGAGCCTTACCAGGTCTGCATCCAGGATGGATCCAAGATGGATTTCTGTCATGAGCTTTTACACTTTTTTCACTTTTGGTTTATTTATATATTGGGGTTAATTGTCCAATTACAGCTTCAGATCATGAAGTCCCATCCTCCTTGTTTGCTCTCTTCAGTTCCCCATTGTTTATACTTTTGGGCCTGAGTCTTGTAGCGATTGTCCTTGGTCTCAAGCTGGAAAAGAATTTTTTCGTTTACCTACCCTGTGAAGAGAACTTACTAACACTTAATATGAAGTTCAGAACTTCAGAATCTGAAAAGTATGAAAACTAAAACTTAAGGCATCACCATTTGATTAGAAGACAGAAGAGCATGGGCTTGGTTTTTACAGAAAAATGAAGAAGAAAGGGAGATATGATTGCTCTGTAAATATGTTGGGGAAAATATCAGCTAAGGGAAGGATTCATGTAGGATGTTCAGAAAGCCAAAAATACATTTATTTCAGTGTAAAAAAATTTTAAAAAATCTTTCACATACTGGAATTGAAATTCAAAACCAGTTTTCAAATTAGGAGCAAATTTTCAGCTTCTGTTAAGCAATCTTATAAAGTTAATGAAAGGGATTGGATTAAATGGTTGCCTGTGAAGAACTCCACTGCATTCAAAAATGCTGGAGGTAACGTTAAACTCTACATTCCTGTAAGAGATAAGAGACTGAAACTTTCAAGCTGAGCATCATAAGGCATTATATATCTGATAACATCAGCAGCAGCCCTTTCTTCAGCCTTTTTCAACACCATCAAATCTTCAGAGTCCAGAAGAAAGATTAAAACTTTCTAAGCATCAGGGACAGAATAAAGAGTTTGCTGCACCAGTTTTACAGTCATGCACACTGACAGACTTTAGGGCCATGTCAACATCTTACACATCAAAGACAACTCTGCTAATTGTGTGGGTGGGAGGAAACAATCTAATACTGACTTTCTGAGATGACATTGCCTCAACTGGAAAAGGAAGGAAACAAGTAGGTATCCATCCATCAAAGATTTTTTCTCCGGTATTTTGCTGCTTTTTGGGTTTTGGTGTTTTTTTTTCCAATTTGGAGCCTGAGAATCTATTCATTGTTGTAGTGTCTCGTGGTCCATAACCAATTCCAGTAATAGAAACCACGTAACTGAAATTTCCACTGTTGCTTGTGAAAGATTGTCAGCAAGCAAATCCTATACTTATAAGTAGCTTAGCGTCTTAGCTATTCACTAAGTGGAAAGAAGCATGACTGCTATAAATTAAGAGCAAATAAATTTGTAAACAATGCTTGACAGTTATACTAGGATGTACTCATTTAGCAATTGTTCAAATTGGGGCATCCCTTAGAATCCTTTGAAACTAGGGCACGGATTGAAAGAAGTCAGTGAAACTCCACCTCCTTCTGTGATTGAAGGTAAAAAATAGACTGTGCAACCTTGGTGTCACCAGTTCAGTGGGCAGGGGTTTATGCCTTTTAACTAGACACTCTTCATTTTTCAAGAAGGTCAGAAACTCATGTGGCTGGGGTCATGAAGCAACTCTCTTCCATAATCAAATGACAATTATAATCACTAAATTATTGAGCAAAGAGTGTTTCATATTTTTCAGTTAAATTTGACTACTGAAGAAGGATCCCTGTTAGCATTTTGAAAGAAAAGTTGACAAAAGAGCTTCAGGAATGTTCAAAGGATAGAGGGACCTGTTTGAAGTCGATTACTTTCACATTCTGTGTCATTTTACAACAATCATGCTGATTCTACGAACAGAATAATGTGAATAATTTTTAGAAGGCTACATTCATAGCAGCAATGTTTTATAGCCATTAGAGCACAGTTAGTATTTGGAGGGACTGATTCTTATCAGAGGTGCCTGAAGCGTATCAAATGAGACATGACACACAACTGCCTTCTCTGTAAATGAAGAGGGCCACGTTTTGAGTGCACAAACATAACATCATAGAGTAATTTGGATTGGAGGTGTCCTGTGTGGCTTATCTGGCTCAACACAATTCAGGTTGCTCAGTTTGAGTGGAACCTGGAATATTTCCACCTGTGGAAACTCTGTAGCTCTCTGGACAAGTATTTCCAGTGTTTGATTGTCCTCGTGTTTTCCTAATACAAAATCGGAACACACCTCGGTAAGTTGTACTTGGGTCTTCTGTCTATCACTGTGCACATCCCAAAAGAGTCTGGGTATATATATTCTCACATCCTCCCATAAGCTAGTTGAGGCAGCAGTAAGATACCCTCTGTCTTCCAGAATAAACCCAGTCCTCACAGTCACTGCGTCTGCACAATGCGCTCTGAGTCCCAATCGCCTTGGTGGCCTCCATTGGATTTACTCCAATACATCAGATTTTTTGCTTTAGGGTGCTGAAGGCATATGCAGAACAGCAGACGTGGGAGAAGGTACCTATATGGGCAGGCTTGTGCCTAAGTGTGAAATTCTAAGTAGCAAAAACTGATGCATGACCTGATTAAGCAAGAGAATTGTACCACAAAAGTTAAAAAAATTAATTTCTGTGCTAGAAACTCATTTCTCACCAAGCAGGTTAATTTAATCATTCCCTGGGGTTATAATGGTATGCTTTTTCCAGATTACATTCTGCACACCATTTCACTAAGTCAGGCAAGTCTAACTTCTCAAAAGTCCAAATTTCTTTTTTAACAATGTAGTCAATGCTGTGGTTCACAAATCTTCTGCTTGAAAGCCAAGCACAAAGTAGGAACCACATTTCATTTGTACACAGCATAAAGTAGTCTTCATTCAACATGCCTTAATTTACCTCTGATCCAGATATCCAAATTCTTTAATATGAAAAGTATGTCACATTTTCCTATACGGTGGATATTGATTTATTCTTAAAGATAAGATATCAACTGGGTAGCAATGTCCTCTATCTTATAACCTGAATTGTTTCAGTGATGATATAGCTTGCCTTCAGCTGAAGAAATAAAACCAATCAAAATAAATAAGAAACAGAACAACATGGAAGTGCACAAGTGAAATGTATCTCTAATAACACTTCTGCTATTTTGCTAATATTTTAGTAATCTTACGTCCAATACCAAGGTTTTTCACTCAGATAATACTGCCATGGACTTCTAATTCAAATTATTATTTAGATCTCTCTTCAATCCCTTTGAACACTCTCTATTTACTCATTCACAGTGTTGGCACAAGTAGCTCTACCACATGTCCTTTAGATAGAAAACCTTATACTAATGCAGCATACCCTTCTTTAATAAATGGGGTTCTACAGAAGATAAATGAATTATAAAGACAGTATTTTATAATTGAGATATTAATAAATCAGAAATGTGCTTCACCAATTACCCTTGAATGTTTAAATCATATTTGTTGCAAGGCTTTTTTCCAAACCTACAGGCCTAGCTATATGATTTTCTCTCTGACAATTTAGAAAAATTCTGGAACTGTAAATTATTTTAACATATTGCTTCAGGTTCTAGAAGTATCTAACAAGATGCTTTGAAAAACAGTGCTGAAGTAGCTATTATGGTATTAAATACTTTTCAGTCAATAGTGATTGAGTCTAAATTAGTTTAATGTAATAAAACAGCATCTGAAGATAATCTTATCTGGTTCCTAAGGTATCTACAAATGTATCAAATTGTAAGATACGGTTATTAAAGAAATTTACACCTCTCTGTGCAAAAATGTGCTGGGAATTAAGATAGTCTATCAGTATTTCTTTCTCTTATTTAATTTTAAAAGTGTCAACAATTTTTAAGTTTTCCTTCTCTGTTGATTTGATGTTCAGCAAAAACTGAGCAAGGGCTAAAGGTAAAAGACATTTAAATGAGGAAAGTAAATGAATCTGCTGTGTCTGTTAAATTTCTTTCCTTGTTTTCAATTATTTAATCAAAATGTACAGTAAACAAAATCATGTATCTGGGGATAGGATTATCTGGCATAAAGTAAAAGAATGATAGGATTTGCAGACTTTGTAAATTAAATTGTGTGATTCATGGCTTTTCTAAGGGTCTCAATTACTTTCAAATGATGTAGCAACTATGCTTTCTAATCCTTCTTATGAAATAAATAAGAAAAACATGCTGATGGAAGTTTTTCTAACAATATATTCACATAAGTGTCTTTCAAAAACATTCACCAATCAGTTAACTTGTTAATTTTTTATTCCAGGTTTTTTAATAGATTTGGGGATTTCTGGTTTTTGGGTTTGTTTGGGGCTTTTTTTATTCAATCAGAAATTTCTGAAAGTATTTTAAGTAACCTCTCTTCTGAAGATTTGGAACAACCTTGAATGTTTGGAACAATCCTCAGCTATTCCCACTAAGACGTCTTCAGACACAAAAATAAATGTTATTGAGTGTTTATTTGGTGAGTATGATCTTACAGGAACTGCAAGAAGGCACTGAAGTGAATCATTATGATTTTATTAATTTAAATTTTACTTATTTCTAAGATTCATATTGATTTATTTGCATTTTTTAGCTTTTGTATAAATATGAGAAATTAACCTTAACTGAGAGACAGTGCACAAATGGTATTGAAGTATTTAATTGGAGGCATGGACACATTTTAAGTATGGTCATTTTTCAAGAATAAAGGAGACAAGGAGGTTGTATGGTTATGTTAGCAAAATACTGTTCTTTACATTCAGTCTGTTCCTGTGAGTGCTGAGACCAACAGCCAGGCACTAAGACACTGGTGTTCAAGTCACACAATCACATCAGTCAGATCAGCTCAGAACTGAGTTATATTAACAAGGATGTTTGCTATGTTTTCTTTCACTTATTGTCAAAATGTCCTTCCAGCAGAGTAAAGTACTGTCAGTATGATCTGAGGTGAAGAAAAACAGAAATAGAATGTTTGCATTCTAACTCTTAGAAAATTAAATTGTTAGTAGCTGCAAGGAATGAAGTATTTTCTCTCCAAACAGCATACATTTTCTATTATACAAACATACAGTGGGAGTAGGGGGACAAAAACACTACAACAGAAGACAGTGTCTATTACAAGGAGAGGAAGAAAAAGAGAGCACATAAGTGTATGTTACATAAGATCAGAGTCACCCTAAAAGAACTCAGATTTTCTTTCTTTCCTGTTCCTTTTATTCCCAGTTTTTTTCCATCCCAAGCCATTTCTATAGATCAGAGTCAGGTTCTGTCAACTTGGGATCAGATTCCTTCAAAGTTTTTCATCAATCTCTACACAATTTGATCAGAGACAGTTTTATGTAGTATTTATATGGACAGAAAGACAGTGAATGAACATGTGACAATAATTCAGACTGCTTAGTATTGACTATATAAAGCTGGGTATAATTGCTGAAACCCCAGAAATAAATGAAGCAATATGAAAAATATAAAACAAATTATGGAACAGAAGGGTTAACCTTCACCAAATGCAAGTCAAATATTCTTCTCTTTAAACAAACAAATGCATTATCTTGTATGTAACTAAATGCCGGCAATATATTTTAGGACTAAGTGTTTGTGTATAGTTTGCTTCAATATAGTTCAATATGCTACCTCAGTTACAGAGATGCTGGTTTTATTTTTCTCCTTTGACCTTGCAATGAGATACTGACAAGAAGAAAATCATTTTTCCTATTTACCCAATTTTAGCTGAGAAATAGACCCATTTAAGAAGGCAACTTGCTGTGACCGTGATGCATCATCAACTTACAGTAACCTTAGGCATGCTTCATGTGTCCTCAAGCTAAATTTCCTTAAACTGAGTGTATGGATAGAAAAAAAGGTCTTTAGGAGACTAGATTTGCAGAAAAATAACTGCAAAGGATTAACACTTTTCATTTCTTTAGACAATTGCATAGATCTGAAAATCCCACAGCTCTTTTTTCTGCATCTTTGAACAGAAGATAAAAGTATGAATTATTTTTCTGCCTTCTTATTTCAGTTTAAAATTACACTGTTGACATGTTTTTATTTGTTTTAAATCATAAAATGTCAAACATTATTTTTTTCCTGAGGATCAGCAGCCAAAGATTAGTTTTCTCCTAAATTTGGAATACCACTTCATTAAAATTTTGAAAATAAATTAAGTTCATATATAGACTCTATAATGAAGCAAAGAAAGCAAATAGCTTTCATGATAAAAATATTTGTTTATTCTAGGAAAGCCATTTGTTTAGTCTTAGAAGAAAGCAAATTCTTAGGGTTTTTAACAGGTTTATCAAGTTTCACAGAAGTGTTTTCCTGTGCTTATTTAGAAAATTTATTTTGAAAAAATGGTTTTCCTCTCCTTTTCTATACAAGTAAATCTAAATGTAAAAGAAAAATATGTAACTACAATGAAGCCATTTTTAGAATTAACCTTAAAGAAAGTATCCTGTTGCCTTCTTTGCTACAGAGTATGGAGAAAAACAAAAGAGGCAGAATTTAAGATATTGCCATTTGAGATTTCATTCAAACCAACACTGTTTACAAGATCTTCTATCTCTACCATTTTAGCTTTCATATCTTTATCTGCTTGTTGGCAATTAATAGGTGGGTTTGTGCATTTGCCCTGGAGGTTTCATTTCCCTGGAAATGGTAATTAAAAACACTCCAGCAATCATTGAAACAAAAAGATTTGCATGTTCTTTTTTCAATCAAGATATCATATGCAGCAAACCTGGAATCAATTGCAACTATGTAAAAATGAAAGAAAATTGACATTTAGTCCCAGGGAGCTCCAGAGTGGAATTCATAAAACACTTATTACTTCTTTCTCATTCTAGTAACTAGAAAGTTAGCAATAGAGCTTAAGTGAGTAATTGTGCCCGTGTCTTCAACACAAAATGCTACAATTAGATTTTGGCATTAGAGTAAAATTACAGTGTTTCAGGAAGCATGGGAGAATATGCAATCTAGACTTTTTTTTTTTTAATATACTAATAAGATTTATTTAATCTGGCTCATCTAGGAGTTCTATTCATGTATGAGGGTGATCAGCATAAATGTCCTTTACAGTAAAGGAAGGGAACTAAAGATCTTCAAATGATAAAAAATAACAGCCTAATTCCCCATTACCAATTCTTTTCTTAGGCACCAAACTAGACTTGAAAATCTTGCATTACTTTCTCAATTTTTAAAAGTATAGCTTTCAGCTTTCAGTCACAGTCCAACTATGTTTTCTTCTTGAACTAGTAACTTAAACAACTGTGATTAATTTCTAAGATAGAAAACTGAAAATTTTACTTGAGGTCCATCCTCAGCCATTGCAGTGATGACCTATATTAACTGGTCTCCTCAGCTTGCAAAGTCTGAAGAAAAACACCTAAGATGCCTGTCAGAGTTAGGTCTGTACATAGCTGAGAATGTACTGTACATATTTGTGTTTCATTCAACATTTTATGAAAAAACACAGCTAACCTGACATTTACTCAAATTGTATTTCCTGAGGAAAAGAGAAACGGAGAAATATGAAGAGCTACACATAGCCTGTCTGTGAGGATCTCATCAGTGTCAAAGCCCTTCCTAAAGACTAGGTAGACAATATCCATTACTCTTTATGGATGACCAGTTTGCTTATGTATTTCCTGACCTGGCCAAAGCAATGCCCCACTGTTCTCTGGCACTTCAGATCCCTGAAAGACAGTCTAGTTAGTAAAGACTTTGGCAGACACCAAAATCCAAAAATTTAGCCTATTCCATGCCCTAGAGCTGGGTAACCAGGTCTCTCATCTCACTGAGCAATGGACCCACATTTTCCATACACCTTTTATTTTTCTTTTATGTCATCCATGTACTTACAAACGTTATCCTTGTTGCCTTTGGCATCCCTGGACAGAAGCTATTCCATTTGGGCCTCAGCTTTCCTAACCTCAACCCTGGATGCTCATGCAATATTTCTGTATTTCTCAGGTTACTCATCCTTGCTTCCACCCGCAGTATATCTCCAATTTGTGTTTGAGTTTGGAATCATTTTTGCCTGATGTCTTATTCATTATGAATGAACTCTCTTTGCCTTGTAGGAGGTGATCTTTGAATATTAATCAGCTTTCTTGAGTCCCCACTTCATTCTTGGCCTAATCACATGGAATCTTTTAATATATTAAATATATGCTTTCAGAAAGTTGTAGCCTTTTCATTGCTAGAGAAAGTCTCTACTATTCTTTTTTCTATTTCTGTGTTTTCCTCATGTATTAGTAAATATTTGACCAAGGAAAAATTATCAGAGAAATGTCCTAGCTTCTGTGAAAGAAAAAATCTCTCTCTTTGCTGTGGTCTTCTGAGACAACACCTTTGACTGAGTTCAAATACCACAGAAACTAGAATCCATTAGACTCAAGAGCATTGCCAAAACTGTATGTTGGACTAGTGTAGCAGTCACCTGTGAATAGAGGTGGGGAGCTGTCAAAAAGCACGGTTGCCAATAAAAGGCAATCTTATATCAGAGAGATAAATCTAGCTGTCTGAAAAAAATTGGGAAATTACCAATACCAAAATTCTCCTACAAATGTATTATGAAACACTTTTTCAAGCTCAGGTGAGAAACACTGAAAATACATTTAATCGGTGAAATTGACTACAGATTAAAGGAAAGGCTGCCAATGTGGAGCAAGCAGCTTCAGTGAATCCATGAAAAGGAAGTGAATTGATGCCTAGAGGTTACTGCATGATTCATAAAAGTTATTTATGACACCCATTTTTCGTTAAAGAAAAATACCAGAAAAAAAGATAGCCTGAACTAACCTTATAATAAATTCAGGTAAAAATGGCTGTGTCAAAAAACCCCACCAGGTTTATTAAGCACATTGATGCCATTTTTAGAAGGTGTAGTGATGTAGGATTCAAATCATTGTGCTCTATGCTTTAATGACATTAGCAAAATAAGACACATATTTACAGTAGTTCAGTAATTTTGAAAGTTCAAGGCTGCGAGCCATACTTGAATATTTTTAATATATTGTTAATAGTGATAATATAAGTATTTATCTTTCAAAATTAGCTGGAAGGTAATCTAGTGACATTTGCCAACATTGATTATGTCAGTTTTAGTCACTTAAAATTTCCTCTTATACAGAAGAGACAGCATACCCTGCATCACAAATTGTAATTCATTTTACTTGAAACTATCCAAAAGCTGTTATCTAAAACACCTTAATGAACCCTAGGATTAGTTTTATTATCCCACTTACCTATTATTCCTAACAAAACATAAACAGTAAATACAAAAGGGAAAGACAAGAGGAAAATTCTTACTTCATTATGACAACTATATTCTTTCCATTTTAAATTACAATCAGTGAGAAAACTAACCATTTCTGATGATTCCTATACTACTAGAACATACCTGATCAAATACAGTACGAATCTTATTGTTTTGTACTGGTTTTGTGGTTGCTTGTTTCCATGTACACCTAAGATGGAAGGTTACATTTAAAAGAAGATTTCTTTATGTAAAATTGAACACAATTCATTAGGTGATTTTTGGGACACTGTTCTCTTAAGATACATGTGGGAGCCTAGGCTCTGTAACCAGTATTTGGAGAGAGTTAAGGTCTCACCAGAGGCCAGAGTACACCAGGGCATTGTTAGAAGGCTGACCCAAACTCAGCAAACACAGTGTGACTTTAACTGAGAGCTTCCCTGAATGGATCACTGAGGAGAAAGCCTTGCCTGAAATCTTGGCTCTTGCTTACCACAGCCCAAGAATCTGTGTGACCTCTATTTGATTAGGGCTGAGAAAACACTATAATTTCTTCCACAGGACATTTTTTCACTTTGCTTTTTCCAGGTCTGCCCACATCATAGGGTTGAGGTGATGGATCTTTGTGACTGCAAGATGTAAGAATATAAGCTTAGTTTTTTCTGCTGCCTTTAAGGAATCATAGAATGGTTTGGGTTGGAAGTGACTTTAAAGATAATCCAGTTTCAACCCCAAGCTCAATTAATGTTTTCTATTTTCCAGCAGAGAACTTAAATTGCCAAACTAAAGCACTGTACGTGCAATGAGGCTCTCAAACTCTCATACCACAGCCTTGGCCATGAGTAAAAAGGAACTCAAGCCACAGTGGGCCACAAGGACACCAGAAGGGAGAATTATCCCACTAGTACCTACAGAGTGAGGAGGCTCCTCTACATGAAAGGAAATTTTGAAGTGCATTCAGTTACAAAATCTCAGTGGCACACATAATATCATTCTGATACACAGAGATTACAGACACCAGGGCTCAGCTAGGGAGAAGTTTCTGCCACACTTCCAGCATGTCATGAGCAAAGAGGGTGAGAGATTTCCTGCAGACTTTGGGCTGACAGCTTTTACAGTACAGATAACTGGTATGTTGTAGTGGAAACCTGCAACTTTCATGCATGCATCCCAAGCAAGCATTGTTTTCCCTCCCTAAGGTTGCTCTTTCCTGTGCAAAGGGCTACCCAGACTTCTGCTGTGAGAATAGCAAGAGCAGCAGTCTCAGTCTGTCCAGCAATAGCTTTTTTTCCATTGTCTAGGAGAGCCTTTCACTTTCCTTGATAGGAAAATAGGTGTTTCCCTGCAACTCTGAGTGACAGCACTGATTTTCTGAAAGACCTTTATGAATGATATTTCTTGGTCATTTCTTCATTTTCACCTGGTCAAGCAAAAATTTTTTGGTTCTTCTCATGGTAAAAATAAGTCAAAATTCTCCCTGATTATTTTTCATAGTAAAATATATTCCAATTAATGTGAATACACTCAGAGAGGGAGAGATAATATACTTGGCCTTCTCACAAGATGCCAATTTAATTTAATGGTAATGATTATTGTTTAACTGGGTTAAGATTTGTGTAAATTCCACCCAACAGTCAGCTGGTGCTAAAGAATGACATGGTGCTCAATTAAGTGTTTAATCAAAACATATTTCCTATATTATGTAAATTAATAAAATTTAAGTATAGCATATTAATAATAAATGAATAACCAGAAAAGTACAGCATTTATGACACAAAGTATTGCAAAGTACTGAATGAGTACTGTATAATTTTCAAGCAGAAGTTACCATCACAAATTATAGGAAGACAAACATGGGTTAAATAAGAATCTGCTAATATACACTGCAGTGATGACAGTGTGAAGATGCAAATGCATGAGAGTTTTGTTTATCAGATGCAAGTATCCTTTACAAAACATGGGCCCTGCAAAGGAGCAAGCTGTGGAATGTTTGGGTTGCAAGGGACTCTTAAAGGCTGTCTCCTTCAACCCCTCTGCAATGTACAGGGACACCTTCCACTACATCAGACTTCTCAGAATCCCATCCAACATGCCCTTGAATGTTTGCAGGGATGAGGCATCTACCACCTTTCTGGGCAACCATTCCAGTGCTTCTCCACCAGAAATAGAAAATTTCATCCTTATATCTAGGCTTAATATACTCTCTTTTTGTTTCTACCACTTGTCCTATCACATACATCCTGTCTATCTTATAAGCCTCCTTTAACTTTTGAAAGGTCACAGTAAGGTCTCCCTGAAGTCTCCTCTTCTTCAGGTGGAAGAACTCCCACTCTCTCACCTTTTCCCAGAGGAGAGGAACACAGATTTCACAGTCTCATCATGAATCCATAAAAGGTTAGGAGGAAGAGGAGGGTATACAATAACTGTTCTTCTAGCTTTTAAAATTGCCCTATACAAGAGCTACCCAGATGCAGGTGTACCCAGATTTAGGGGAATGAAGCCAAACCCAGGTCCGTTAATGCCTCTTTTCCTTGGGCACAGACCCTGACTGGAACGCCATAGAGCACATAAGAAGCCGTTTTGGTACTTCAAAAGAACTTTTCAGTTCCCTCCTGCCATAAAAAATGGATATGTAGAGATGAATGAATGTATCAATGTATTCAGGAAAATAGGACTTGCTGCTTCTGCTACTTCAGTCATGACCAGCTGGACCTTAGAGGATTTCAGTAAAAAGAAGTAGTAAGAAAACCATCATCAACTCAAATGCAGATCTTAGATTGCTGCGCTATTCAACTTTCCCACACAGCAATTTTATTTTTGCTGTGCCTAAAGACAATTTAGTCTAGGCAGTTGGCAAATCTGGAGAAGATGAAAAATGGCATTTATTCCTCTTACACATCAGTGCAGGCTGGCCTGAGGCTGTCTTCAAAGATATGCACATTTCCTCTCTCTGGTAATCTTGTAATCTTTCCGATAATGAGGATCACACTATACAGTGCACCTGTCTCCAGCACAATACAGTTGTATGACAGGACATAATCAGTGATTTCTGTGACGAGGACCTCTGATGCAAAACAATTGTCCCGACTATCATGTAGCTTAAACAGTATTCTGTAACAAGAAACTGCAAAGTGTTCAAAAACAACATTTCAGCTCAAGCATTTATCTTCATTTTTATCCCCAACCATTATCAATGCTGCTGCAGGTATAAATTCATCCTGCTCTACAGACATTTATACAGTTTCTTTGTTGCAGTTACTTTGCTCCATCAAAAGCTTTAATAGCATACTTCTAGATTTTTCTCTCCTTTCTTTGTCTCTTTTTTCTTGAAAAGATTTCTTGTCATCAAATTGATGTAAAAATACTTGTCATCAAATTTTTCAAGGGCCTACATATTATCTAAAATTTTTCCTGACACAAAATCATCTTAGTCTTCTGGATTTGAGATGGATGGAGGGAAGGGATGGGACAAAAAGGAAAACAAAACAAAACAAAACAACCAAATAAAAAAATCCAAGTGTGCCACTAATTAGTGACATTTAATGAGAAAAATTCAGATTTCTGAAGATTCACAAAAAATGACACTACATCTAATATTCTGTGTGCATTGATTGTCTGGACTTTGTTTTAGTTTTAGATTTAAACAGTGAACTCCACTGCAGCTAATAGATAATAAATCAATGTCATCTATAATGACATATGTAGGCTGGCAAACAGGAATACAGCCAAGCAAGCTCTTTTACTCCTACCCTTTCTAGTAAAGCACTCTATAGTTCTTTTGTAGCAGTGCAATGTATTTTTTATTTTCTGAGATTGCTAGCTCTTCAACTTGTGATTATTTTAACAGGATTGATTGATTGTAAGGAAATGTAAGCATTACTTTCTGAAGGAATCTTGTAAAACCCTTCTAGTGATACAAAAATCAGCTCGTGTTAATGGTTTTATTAGTCATTTCTGTCAAATCAAATACCTTCTGCTATGGAACAACAATGCCCTTTAAAGACTTAGAAACACTTTAATGCTTTCAGTTTTCATTATTGCAGTGAATTTTCCAACAGAACTAATTTGAAACTTATCTAAATGCATTTTACTAACTTGTTAGATTATGAACTTATTGATTTGCCGAGCAATGTTAAAGCTTGTTCTTCAGCCTTTTTCCAGGGGAAGAAAAGTCAAACAAAACCAATCTCAACAACTTTTTGTCCTTGACAAAAGTCATACTTGGGACTATGGAGAGATTATGATCCTCTGGCAAGGGTTACATGTCACAGTAAAATTCTGTTAAAAACCCCCTTGAGTGTACATTGCTGAGGCATGCTCATCATCATAGTTTCTGAGAAATGTGTTTGTTAAATGATCAACAACTCCAACTGTATTTGTTCTCTTATACTCTTCTTGTGCTGAAGAATTGTATGCAGTGAAACACTTGTTTTAGAGCTCTTAAATCTTATAAACCATACCGTGCTGATTGCTTGTTATAGACAGTGAAGCCAGGACAGTGTTTAAAGTAGATGTGCAGCATAAAATTGTTTGGATTGGATGGGACCCTAAAAATCATCCAGTGCCAAGCCCCCTGCCACAGGCAGAGACACCTTCCACTACACCAGGCTTCTCAAAGCCATATCTCATCTGGCCTTGACCACCTAGACAGATGAGATGTCAAACACATCTGCCACATCCCAGGAATGAAACAGAGACCTTTTGATCTTCAGTCTAACACTCTCCCAACTGATCTCGTTCAGGTCTTAAAATGCTTCTCATCATCCTGAGGTGGATCTGGAGTGCAGCCTCTGGACAGACAAGGAGAGCTGCTTTCTGTTAGAAAATCAGAACTGAAATGAGTCTTTTGAACAGAACATTTCTTCATCCTTTAGTGCATCATTTCACTCCTTTGAGTTTCTAGTAAGCCTATTAAGGAAGGAGATTTAGTCTGATACCTGATAGAGAAGAGGAGATGATAGGAAGCCTTTTTTTGATATGGTAGCCATTGTTGTTAAGGAGGTGTACTGTAGTCCTCCCTAAATGCTAAGAGTTTCATGGCAATATATACCATACAATTATATGGTTTGAAAGGTGACAAACCACCAACAACTGAGACTAACTATGATAGGACAGAGTTCTCTGGCCAGCCAGAAATGGCAGGAAGCATTACTCACAGATACTGTCATGTCAGTAGAGACTCTAGCTTTGCTTGTCTGTTAGAAAAGTAGATTGGTTGAGAATGTTCACCATCCACATAACAACGTTGCATCAGAGGTAAAAACTTAAGTTTTTCTTTGTCCTACAAATAGGAATTTTGTGTTGCTCAGACTTGAGTTCCAAAAATCTGTTTTCTATCTTTGAACTGCCTATTGCCTGTCTGCAGTGTTATAAATCAATGTGATGCAGGGCAGGAAGAAACTGTACAGTACTTGTGAGTCTAGATGCTAGTGGTAGGCACTGGTAAGCCAGGAAATTGAGTGTGGTGGCTACTGCTGGGAGCAGTATCTTTGTTTAGGATCTTTCCAAGTTCTCATGACTACTTAGTCTTTGACAGAAATAATGGAAATCAGCTGAAGTAGTGGAGCTGAATAAAAAAAATCTATCATGCAACGTCACAGTCTGACTTTTGCTGCTTCTGCCTTCTAGGGGAAGAGTAAACATGTGCAGCAGGAACTGCTACCCTGGCCTGGAAAAGGTAGTGTGGATGCTAAATATAACTAGAAATGAAACTAATCTTAATGGGATGTGAAGAAATGTCTTAGAGTGGGTTTCTTCTCACTTTAGGGAAAGTCAGTGATTCTGATGGTTATTTTTCTGGATCTCTCCCAAATACAATAGCATTATATCATAAGGAATAGTATTAGAGGATCCAGAAGGATGAGTCTTCAATTGACTCAACTTATTTAGTTGGTATTACTTAGCAGTGCCACTAGTGTTATCTCCATCCTCTGCTGTGCTGCATCTAATACATTTTCTTCAGAATTTGCAAATTTATTAAGTGCTCTTGTAGCTCATTTGGCATGGTCAGTGTCAGCTTACGCACAATGTATTCCAAGCAAGTTTTTTTATTGCATTGTTCTGACAAGAGCCTTGCTCCTGGTGAGCTGCTAAAATCTAAAGAGTAGTGAATAGTAGAATAAGCAAACCTATGTGCCACTCATTGCAGCTGATGACCCAGCTTCAAAATAAACTCACCTTCCTGTCTGTGTTTTTCATCTCGGCATCTACTATTGCTCTCAAAATTCTCATCCTTCTTTTTCTTTTGAAAAGAAACACAAGGCTTTTGCAACTCATTTTCTTGGTATTACCTCTATTTGTACCCTACCAGCTGGATTTACAGAATACATTTGAACAAACTAAGACTGTATACTTAAGCAGCCTCCAATGAATTTCTAGTTTACATATTGTGATGATAAATTAAGAGCTTATCTCTTGTCCTCCAACATCCAGAGTAAGGTTAGTTAAATGTTTAAATTTTGCTGTGATTACCTCAAAGCATTTTTTTGTTTACCTTTGAAATGTTTATGGAATGAAATAGCCCCACTTTTGCACTTGTCAAAATAGTTTTACGGTTTGGTTTAGTTTCAGCTTTTTTTTTCAGACAAAAGAGGTTTGAGTTTGTGGATTTGTTTTTTGGTTTTTTGGTTTTTTGGGTTTTTTTTATTTTGGGCTTTTTGTTGTTGTTGGTTTTGGGTTTTTTGTTTGTTTTTATTGTTTGGAGGTTTGGAGGTTTGGTGAGCCTTTTTTTTTTCCTTTCTCTTGGTATCTGAATACATTGAACACGTTGAAGTTTATGGGTCTAGGTTACCTTTGTACTAGGGAGGGAATAATCTTTTCTGCCAGATTCTTGCCATCCAAACTGTCCTGCAGTAGAATGCTACAACAGCAAGTTAGTGAGTTTGCACTTGCCAAAATAGTCCATCAGGTCTGCATCCCATCCAGAATTTACCTGCTAACCTCTTCAAAAGAAAGAAAAGACAGCTGTACCTTCTCCCAGGCTCCACTATTTATTTTTGAGCACAACTACGTTGCTTGCTTATGTCACTGTCCTCAGGAGAAAAGTCCATCAGCAAGGATCCTGTCCAGATTAAAGCTCTTTCTTTATCCAGGAGAATACAAATAGGCAGTAAGTCTTTTGTTAGGACTTACCTTCTAAAACACAGGGAATCCAAATTTTCTACAGAAACATGATTCAGAGCAGTGTTCACAATATATGGTATGTAAGACCCTGACTATCTGGTAATTTACCAGTGAATTGTCTATAATATCTTCACATCCTTCTTCAAATGGAGACTGTGGGATCTAAAGCCAGATAAAATATTTCATCTTCACCCTCAGCAGTGTCAGTTCCTGAGGGGTGATACCTTTTCTAGCTACTCTGCATGGTGAACTCATTGCAAAATGAATGTGATGTTGGTTCACCTTTGACTTGCCATCCACCATACTCTCCAGTACTTTTCAGGATGCTGAGAGCCCTTTCCTAGCCTCCATTGGTGTGTAAGGTTTTTGCTTACACCTAAAAGGCAGACCTCTTTCCCTGACTGATATTTGTGAAGTCTCTATTGGTTCAAGATTATCAGTCTCCCTCTGAACAGAAACTCTACCAATCCTTGTGCCAGTCACTCTCCCTGTATTGGTCTGATCCACAAACTCACCAAAGATGTGTGTTGTGTCCTCATCCACAAGTGTGCATGAAGATGTTAAAAAGTACAGGTTTCAGTAAGATACTCTGTTGTCACCTGACATCTGGTTCTTATGTTTTTTATAAATACCCCTTCTATCCAAATTCCACTCCATCTAACAATCATACCTCCTTAGCTTCTGAATAAGAAAACTGAGATTTAGGGTTGAAAAACCTTATTCATATTTCACAGAATATTGTTTATAAGCCTCTCCAGGACAACCTACTCTAGTCTACATTTGGCTCAGCACAAATTATTGGACTATAGAGAGATCAGTATATACCATTAACAACCAATAGCTGGACAAAAAATTAGGCATCACTCAATTCTTCCCAAGAATTTTGAAATCATATTCTGAAACCAATCACTAAACAACAGTTTACTAAAAAAGAATTTCCACCATGACGAGAGCATCCATGTGGTCACTGCATTTTCACAAAATTGCAGAATAGTTGAGCTTGGAGGGTGTTTCTGGAGATCATGAAATTCAGCCTTCTTGCTCAAATAAAGGAGAGTTGTCAAGCATTAGAACACACTGCCCAGGGAAGTGGTGGAGTCACTATTCCTGGAAATGTTCAAGAAATGGCTGGACATGGCACTTAAGTCTATAGTTTTGTTGGGTCAAAGGTTGAACTTGGTGATCTTAGAGGTCTTTTCCACCTTTAATGATTTTATGATTCTGTGAAATTGCTCATGGCTTTTTCCAGCTGGGTTCTGAGTATCCAAAAGGATGGAGACTGTTCACTCTTCAGTATTCAAACACCTCCTGAGTTTTAAAAATATTGAAGTTTTTGGGTATTTTTATGTTTAAATGTAATTTCCTGTCTTTCAAGTTGCTCAGTTGCCTGCTGTGTTTTTACTGCAATGGTGAGAACAGCCTAGCTTCACTTACTTTAGTCCCCACCTCAGCAGATATTTGTACACACTGATACGACCCTCCTGATCCTTCTCTTCTCTGGGATGAACAGTTCAGTCTCTCTCTCAGCCTCTCCTCTTAGGACAGATGCTCCAAAACTTGGTTCTCCAACTAGGCTGTACTCCAACAAGTCCATATCTCTCCTGTACTGGTGTGTGCAGAACTGGACCCAGCATTCCAGATTTGTCTCATCAGTACTGAACAGAGAGGAAGGATCCAGTTCCTCAACATGTTACACTTTTCTTACACAGCCAGGAAGCTGTTGGACTCACCACAAAATCAGATTGCTGTGTCATGGCCAGTTTTTTGAGCATCAAGGCCTTCAGTTCCTTTTCTGCCACAAGAAGAAAAGGGAGTCAAAGCTCTAATTTGTCAAGGTAATAAGACAGCAATATTTAAGAAAGTGTTTTCTTCAGAATCTTTTATTTCTGAGCAATAATGTGTCATATCAAACATTTGATTACCTTCAATTACATGGGCCACACTGATGGAGTATATTGCCTCTGTTTACTCCTAAACTGTCCAAATCATCTGAAAACCTCTTTTCACCAGACTTCTTACCCTCCTACTCTTACAAGAAAAAACAATGGTTTTCTTTTGCTGTGTCTGCAAAATGCATCTGCTTTTCCCATCTGCACTGCCCTACTGTGACATAAAGTGCTAAAGGAGCCTCAATATTGCTTTCTTCCCTCACTTTTAGCAAATAATCCTCCTTTCCCTATGAAACTGTGTTCACTTCCCTCTGGCCTCAGCCAAGCACTAAGTTGTGAAGTAGCTGCAGCCCAACAGGAGCACTATGAGATCATTACACTGATGCAGGCATGCTTTGCTGAGCCTCCAAAACACTGTTCCTTCTAAGTTAATACATGACTGATGGAGAGCTCATTTCAGGAAGCATGACACCTCCTCAGAGGATAAGGAACTGTTGCCTACATATATTCATAGTTGCAGCCTCAGGGAAAACAAAGTACCAAGAGATCCCAGAATCCATGGAAAATATGTCATTTTGGACCATGCTTTGGAACCTGTAGGAGACCACACAGCCCACCTGCAGAACTCCAAGTCTCCTCATGGACAACCTCAGTGTGCAGGCAAAATGAAATCAGCATCTTCTTGGAGACAGAGTACTATGCACTGTTGGCCAAAATTGATTTTCTCTCCACAGACCAAAGATAAATTTTTAGTTTCTCATGGGCATGTTTGCATTGGATTATTTTTCTTGCAAGCTCAAATCTTGTCCCAGAATGACTGCATGGAAAATAGCTCCGGGCAGAAAAGTATCTACTGGCGCAGAAGTTACTCCAAGTCTAGAAAAAATAACAAGACTCTAAGGCCATCTTAAGTATTGGCAGTAAACTGTAAGCTATAATCAGCAGGGGGGAAAAGGAGAAGGGGAGAAGGAAAGGCTAGCAAATTCAGTAAAAATTTAACTAATCTTGCTGAAGATTTACTACGTGTAACTGCACATTTCCATGTTTAATCTTTAACTCCTAGTGTACAGGTAAGAAACATGTGTTGAAATCTAGCTTTAGTATTTATTTTTTTCTACTGTTTTCTGATTCAAGGTGAAAAATTCACCCAGAATTTGCTGCTGCCTTCTTCAGCAGCGCCAGCCCAGGACCCATGGGCTGGACCCCAGCCCAGTGCCTGGAGACCTTGAGTCAGCTGAAGAAGGCAGATGTTGCTTTGCCACTTACAGGTTCAGTCAGGTGTGAAGCTGAGCACATATCCCAAACAAACACATTGAGCAGGAGACACACACAGGACCGACACAGCTGCAGCAAGGTGTTGTTCCAGCAGCCCCCATATTCAGGGCTCACAGCAGGCACGGGCACACAGGGACACGTCCCCTCCTCCTGGGCAGGCAGAGGCAGAAGGTCACAAGTGCAGCACACACCCCACACTGCCCAGTTCACAAACACATGGACACTCAGAGATTGCTCAAACACCCACATAGCCCCTCTGCCAACCTGGCATCCCTGACAGGATTACAACCCCGCCAAGTCACCCCATGGGTCCCAGTTGCTCCATCTAAGGTGCTCACTGCACACACACTGCATTCATGCAAACACCCCTCAATCCCAGGTCCCCTCAAATACCAGCACAGACCCTCCACCTGCCTGATAGCCCTGCCTGAACCTGGTGTTGATCCAGCCTGGAGTTTTCCAACTGATCCACATGCACATCTAGTGCACAACCAGCTGGGCAGACACAGATGCTTGCTCCCCTCAGCCCACATCCAGGCTGTGACCCACAGTGCTGCTTCAGCCAACAGCATTGAGCCCCTCACTCAGCTCTGCTCATGCCCTCTGCTCGCCCTCCAGGAGCTGTCACTGAGCTCTTGCAGCACTGACACACACACAGAGTAGAGGGTGAGTTCACACACAGAGGTTGTTAAGAAATTAAGACAGGACAGAGGGGGTGATCAGGAGCAGAGCTCAACCAAACTTAGCAACAGGTCTCATTTTACATGTCAGCCCCTTTTCTACCCCTTTCATGCCTGTCACTTTCTGGTTCCTGCCTTCTCTCCTTTCCTCTGCACATGGCCTCATCTGTTGGCATAGTTCCACTGGACTCTTTCCAATGTTCTGGACACTTAGATTTGCATCACTAGCCATTGCAAAGTCCTGCCTTTGCAGTTGCCTTGCAGTTTTTTGACACCTTAACAACTAGTGTGACCGACAAGTTTGTTTCTGGTTGTGGTCTTTGTTAGTGCTAATTCATCATGTTTTATAACTGTGTTTCTTTCCCTCCTTTTCCTTATCTTCCCAACTGAGAAAATAAACATCCTCATATTCCACATATCCTTATTAATCAGTATATCTGACCAGGATTGATCTTATCAAGACCTCTCATGTTTGTCTCTGTATTATCTTGTTTATGCCTTTCCCTGATTAGTTATGATTAAAGGAGCAGACATTCTCCTTCCATGTACCTTTATAGGCTTCTTTCCACCCTTGGAGGATTAAGAAGGCACCTGTAGAAGATGATTCTTCTGTTCCTCATGTAGAAGTCTCAGAAACTGATTGCTGGCCTTTGGGGATGTGTGTCTCTTTCCATTACCTTTTAAAGGATGTGGATGACTGGATCACATGAAACACCTGAAGGGAATCCCTCCCCCAGAAAAGGAAAGTTAATTGGGAAAAGCTACTGAAAATGGCAAATTATAAGAAGAAAAGCTGCTATTGTAAGAATAATTATAGTCTCCTATGTATTGGTGTAGAGGTTTCTTTATCTATTATTATTGGATATAAAAACAAGTAAAGTACAAGGTATTTGTAAAATACTGAAATCCCTGACATGTTGAACCTTAGTTACTTCTTGTGATGTACTGGGAAAAAGGTTCCGTTTTCATGTTTTTGTGAAGTGTATTGCAAAATGTTATTGTATTTTTATTGACTGACTTATTGTGTTTGAGAATTTTATTAGTCTGCTATCTGGCTCATTGCATTGAGACATATATTTGTTTTCATAATTTCAGACTTCAGGGCCATTTCTTCTATTGCTTAGCTGGAAGGATTAAAATAATAAAATTCATTACTTGACTGATTTCTGTCTGGAGATTCATATTCTGTAGAAACTAAAGGTGTTTGGGGATTTTCATTATTGTGTTTATTCTACTAGTTTGTGTGCTTAGGGATGACTAATGAACTACAAACATACAATGTCCTTTAAAGGTAGTATCAAACAATATTTAAGCACTCTAAAAAACCACCACAATACCAAAAACCTCACATAGATTCAAGCTGTAAATAAATATTATAGTGAATAAAAATGTCATAAAAGCACTTTCAATGCATGTACTTCAAATGTGCAAAATCCTCATATTTATGGTGGGTGAGCTATAATGGTTCAAATAACATATACATCTAGAAATTATATACAGCCACTCAGAGAAGTTCTATGACCTGTTTTATGTTCAGAAAGCAAGTAATAAAAGTACCTTTTAGGCTTAAATTCAAAATAGAGATGCCCAACATGTAGTGAGGTAGAAATCTCTTAACAGATACTTCCCAGAGTTTACATATATTTCCTGATTTATATCATCTTGGTTTTAGTCAGAGAATTTTACAAGTGTTCTCTAAGTCTTCAGTCTGCAGCTTAGTTTTACTATATTTGCATTGCTAGGCCAGAAAAGAGACTTGATATTGGCACAGAACTTTTCAGGTCAAGTGATGCACTTCTATTGACTTAATTGAGTTTAGTATCTGCACTAAGTATCTAGTAACTGTAGCATGATTTGAATAAATTTCCACCAAACTTTGCTGGATTTATTTAGAAGTCATTTCTGTTAGTTAGCCTGCCTTTATTCACCTTTTTCTTATCCAAGTCTCTGGTATAGGTGCAATTGTGTAATGAACAATAATATGATCAGATTTCTTGCTCTTTAGAATGCCATCAGATAGATCCTGGAGCCAGTGTAGCTGCAGACTAAATATAACAAAAACTTTGATTGTCTAAAATGGTAAACTGAAGATATTAGACCTCTAGCTATTCAATGAGAAACCCCTAAATGATAACATTTTACTCTGTCTTTTCCCTGCTTCATTTTATGTATATTTCATGGATGACATAAAATTTCAGTCTCTGTAACTTTGCAGTTCAGTGTGTTTCAGTGTTTTATCTTACTTGCTTGTCACATTTTTTTGGTCTTTGCTTGAGAAAAGTGGCCATGGGACTTCCACATTGCCATCTATAAACCAAAACATTGATTTTACCATGAGCTTCACTATTTTTTTCATATAATGCAAAGACCTGGGCTTGAATGTGGGCCTTTCAATATTACAGTGGAAGTCAAAGCAGTAAATCTCTCCTTCTTCAATGAATCTGATCAGAAAGAAACAATATTTAAGGTCATAGACTTTGTGTTTTACTGCTGGAAGCATCTGCACTGAAGTTTGTTAATGATAAAATATTAATGTGCTTGTGTAATAGATGGCTGTAAAACACTAAAATTTAGAAGGCTAATATGTTGGAGTGGGGGCAAAAAGGAAAGAAAAGAATAAACCCACTTCCTTTTTCTTAATATTTTAACTTTCAGTGATGCCTGCCACTGTTGAGGCCAACAAAAAAACAACCATATTCTTAGGATTTTAAGTGAAAGATTTAAGATAACTCTAGCAGCCATCAGGACTGTATTCTGATGTCAAAAGCTTAATACATAATCAGTTGGCTGTATTATATATTTCATCAAGCCTCTCCAAAGTATTATATTTTACAGAAGGTATTCTGTTCTATCAGAGTTATTATTTTACTCTTATGGTCTCATTGTTCCTGCCAACAGGCAAAGTTTAGAAATTTAGTCCACACTGAAGTGTAAATTATGAAAGTTTCCTTACCTGGCAACAAATGGAATCCATTTGTGGTCAAAATCAATTTGCAGCAGTACAGAAAAAGAAATTTATTTCTAGCTAAAATGAAGGCCTGTCTCAGCCATTTACATTTAGATCAAGACTAGTAAACTTTGAAAGTGTCCAGGCATTGTTTTTACTGATTATTGTTTAAAAAATTAATATTTTCAATTGTTTATCAACAAATGTGTTTATATATACATAGAGAGAGAGAGAGAGATACATTAAAGTGCATGCAAATACAAATGGTGCTAGATGTCATGATGTATGTGTATATATATTATATATATACAGACACATTATTTGATACATTATCAAAACAGATAGACTTTCAGACAAAGACAGAAGAGAAGTTTTTTTCAAAGTGCTAACATCAAGATGGAATATTTTAAGCCAGGAGCTGCAACCTTCTAAATTAACAATGAAGGCACCTGCCATCTGCCTGACTATATGCAAATAGTGTCCAGAATTTTGAATTTCTGGCAAGGTACCAGTGCTTAAAGTTTGGAATCTCTGCTGAAAACAGCCATGAACATCTGGGGATAAGAACTATTCATGTATGTCCTCCAGCATGCACGGATGCAACTGAGAATAAGTGGATTGCCAGTCTCATAAGATAGCTGTTACATCCAAATCAAAGCCAAAATATAAACCAGCCTGCTTTGCAAGACACTATGGAATAATTAGTATTCAGCTGGCCTTCTACCCAAGACTTCAACTTTTCAGACAGCAAAGGTTAAACACAAAAACTTATCTCAGTCTTCCAGGCTCATGTATCTTCTATAAACTGATTTACCGGTGATAGCTGTAATTAAATGTAATTCCCATATCCCAGATGCTCTACCTAACATGCTTAAATTATTGCTGAGCCTCTTCATTCTTAACTCCATAGAATAACTCAATTTTCAGTCTTCTGGTCATCATATTCTGCCCTTTTTAAACATTGTAAAATGAGGAATTATCCAGACTGGACATGTGACGGTTTCTGTAGATGAAAAGTGTAATCCTTGAAGTTTAATACATCCATAGCTTCTACATTTGCAAAATCTAATTTAGGATATTGGAAAAGTTATGAACCTAAACCCATGAATAAACTAAAATAAAAAACAAACAAACAAACTACTGCTTTCAAATTGTAGCATATCTTGTCAGAAAACACATTAAAAAAGCCCAATATATGTCTCAAAGTTGTATTTTTGTTTGACAGATATAACTTAAAGTTCAGATCTAATGAGACTGTATGATTCTGCTTCTTTCTAGTCACTGGTCTAGGAATCCTGCTGTAAGGTTTTGTTCAATATGCTTATTAAATGAGCAGCTGTCAAGGAAGAAGGAAATACATATCAATCTTCAGCCTACTGGTTTGCTTCCCACCAGATTGTATTACTTTTGAAGAGAAGGCATGTTGTTGACAATCACGAAATCATACTCATCATTTAATTGATGGGAGGCATCACAGTCAGGAAAAGCTGCAATGAAAACTCCTCCTTAAATTCATTTAAATAAATTGAAGTATTTCCATTGATGTGTTTTGGCTCAGGTTGGCTTTGGAGCTGTCTGTAAACAATCCAGACCTTTCAAGAGCCAGGGTGGGTGCAGGCATTTCAGAGGACCTTGTCTGTCCTACCCTCACCTTTGCAATGACAATCTGGTCCTGTGGCCTTTAAGTTAATGAGAGAAAAGAGGTACATTTCCACCAATATTGTGAATCCAAATCCAAAAAGTCATGATTTTTCTTCTCAGTAGGCTAAAAATAAAGGATAGCCACAGGAGTTTCCAAGAATACTTCTCCAATCTTGTTGCCAGCAGCACAAGAGAAGAATACAAACAAAAGGGCAATACCAACTTCTCTTTTAAATATGGGCTCCTTATCGTCAATTTTGTCTATACAGACTCCTTACATACAGTGGATACTTTTAAGGATAATCAAACACTAAATTTTATGCTTAAAAGCTTTATGCAGTCTCTAATATTTTTTTTAATTGGCCTCTTAAGCACCCTTAAAAAAACACTTCAAATATCCTCCTTTTGAGCTGATAGAATGAAACCTTCAAAAAGCAATTTACATATGCAGTTATTTACCTTCCTCTCTTATTTATTTAAACAGTTTTGGTGAATGTTTCCATATATAAGTTTCAAATCTATTTTAGTTAACAATAAATTAAGTCCATTTTTCCTGGATCAATCGTGTTTTACCCATGAATGTAGTCAGTGGGAGTGATGTCCATGTCTTCAGATTGACCCATGAGCTCTTCATCTAATTGTCTTCCCCTGCCTTGTTGAGGAGGCAGAAAGAAAGAACAGCTGGGTTCTGGCAGCCAGCTAAGGTCACCACAGCACAGAACTCAACAGTGTTAAACATTTCAAGTTTGAAAACTACAAAATACACAAAATTGCACAGAGGTCAAGGAAAAAAAAGAAATATCTTTCAAGCTAGACTGAGGAAACTATCAAAGTCTCCATCTTCATGGTATATTATTATTTCCTTGTAGAGTGATGGCAATAATGAAAATGAGAAAGGGTAGACAAATTTGTTGGGAAAAAACCCACAAAAAAATATACTCAGACAACAAAAAAATCACTAAATCACTGCAAACTGTGTAAAATAGGATTTTTTGCATGCTTCACAAGAAAAAGGCTGCATTGTAGAAGTGTTAATTAGAATTTTCTATATATATACATATATGTGATTTAGGGAACTGTCAAATACAAATTGGCATATTCCTCAAGAAAATTTCTTATTTATTTATTCTGTGTTCATTGGGAACTATCTTTTTCTGCAGTATTTTTTCCATACATCCCTTTCTCTTGTATCCCTTCTCTCAGAACTGACATTTGTAAGAATCAAAACCTGAAGATAATGTCTTGAAAACAATTTACTCCTTAGTACAAAAGAATGTATGAGTGTTTATAACAAAGCTAACTGCACAAGCAAGCAAAAGGACAATATTAGGTGTGTAGGTGGATCTGAAAGTAAATGAGATTATTTACTACTATATAGGCTATGTACAATCAAAACTTGAATGCCCTCAGAATGGTTTAGCAAATAATCCCCAACTAAGTGAAAATAAATCCCCTGCCTAAAGTTAAGCCATTGTATGTTAATGAAATCCAACAGGGGAAAAAAATGAAAATAACAACTCTCTACTCAGTTGAGTATCTTCTCAGAAGAATATTTCAAGAAGTGCTATTCACTCTTTTCCTGTCAGGCACTGCTCTATAAATATGAATAATATTCAGAAAACTATGTTAATAATTAAATAAAATTTCAAATTTAAAACAAGCTTATGTGGTGATGGATATATCTTTAATTCCAGTCTTACTTATGTTTGAGCCTGCTGCTCACTGAACAGAAGAAGGCTGGCATTGTTTGGGGGAGATGTAAAAATTAAACTTTCGAAAATCTCTAATGTGGCTGTGCAAATGCATAAAATTAATAAGATTTCGACCCATGCTGCAAAAACATATACTGATTATTAATACCTTTGATGTGGCTGGTATATGTCTCATCTTAATAAATTCAAAATATCTAGAATATTTGTTTCAACATAACCAAGTTTACTTGATCCTTATTACATATCTATGATACACAATTTAAGGATATGAGTATTTAACAGTATCATGACAGTCTCTTAAATATGATGACAGAAAGAAAAATAAATAAATATATAAGGCCTGAAAAGTTTCATGTTTGAACTGTTGTCTTTTTTTTCTGAGACAACCATCAATGTTACTTCAAGAATATAAATAAGTAGTAGAAATAACATCTCATGCAAGATTTGTGTCTAGCTTAAAAATTAAATCACTGAAGACAAATATTTTCACATTCCTACTGAAGGAGGAAAAATGCACCAAACAACACTGCATCAGTATTTTCTTTTACTGACCATACTCCAGGGACCACCCAAAGCATGATTGAAAGCTACAAGATGGTTTCTTAGACTTTGCAAAGTTTGATTGAAGTGTAAGAGTGAGCAAGAATAGAGAAGTCACTCACCCACCTCCCTTCCTGCTTCAGAAGAGAGTAATATAGTAGCCCAGAAATAAATCAAACATCCCAACAGACAATGAGCTTCAAGAATTTCTGACCATTCCTGACAAACATGTTGAGAAAGGACAGCTGGATTGTAGAAACCTGGCATGCATGCTTCTGATCACAAATATTCCTTCATATCAGCAGAGGCACCTGCTTTCATCATCTAGTAAATGTCTGGTTAATTACCAAAAAGTCTGTATGCATGTACAATGTACACAAAAATGTACAAATCCTTTTTAATAACTTCCAGCACTAATGGTCCACAAATAGTAGGAAAATTCCAAGACAGAAGGTTGGGATACTGATGATTCAACATCTCTTAAACATTTAGTATTGAGCAAATTCATACTGCCTGTATTTCTCCTGGGATTAAAGGTTTTATTCATGCACTGCAGTAAAGCTCAGAATGTCCATGAGTCCTCCTGGAAGTAGCACCTCATCACAGGATGTATCCACACAATTAACTGGGCTAGTGTCCTAAGTGTCAATTATATCTGCAATTTAAATTATGACATCTTGACAGGTAATTATCTAAATTTAACTGTCTAAAATACTAAACTGAATCCAGCCTTCTAGATTCATGGTATCTGCCTAAACATAGGTGGCCAATGCCATTGGATACATCTCTGATGTACCAATCCATCTGAAATATTTTCATAGCAATGGCACACAGGATGCAGGAACTACAGGTAACCCACACTCTTCCAGAATGGGGGATAGCAGATGGGTGGAATGCCTTACATCTATGGGAGCACAGCATATTCCCATTTAAGGGACTGAGTTCTACTGCTCCTCTATTCAAGATGCAGTGTCCCAGCTCTCAGATATTCCCTGACTTAACCTGCCCAATCATTTTCTGTAGAATAGTGTAGTACCTCTCTAATTTTAAAGGCTTTCTAATTTAGTTATTTTCAGACAAGTATAAAAGCAATTTTGAGCAAGCAAATACAACATACACATCACTTCTACAGTCCTGAGCTACATTTACCCAGATGGAATTATCCTTTCCCCTTCCTTTTCCATAGCCAACTCCATGGTTGACAACAGTGCCAGCCTGTATAATGAAAATAGGTGCTCTGTCTTTCTGCTGCCCATCTGGGAAGACCAGTTTGTAGACTGTGCAACACACCAAGGTAAAATGATGTTATCAGGCTTACATAGTCAGCCTATTATTGTCTCCATTTTGTGCAACATTGAGGCACTCAGCTGAAACCCCCCTGGGAGCTCAGGTGAAATATCCAAGGGCATGACTCACAGTAGGGGTGGCCTTAAGGAAAACCATAAGGGACACTAGCACCCTGTCTGCTCCAAATGTTCAGCCTTCTCTGCAAACACAACCCTGACAAAGGCAAATGTCCAGAGGTCTGTAAGAGCTAGTCAAAAGGTCCATGGTCCTCCCATAGTGACATGTCTTGAAGGTATTAACTAATTACAAACACCCAAGGGTATAAAATGACTAACTCCACTTGAGCATACTGAGGATTTTTTGGTCAACTATTATCTTAATGTTTAACATTGGCAAAAGGCTTAATAGAATACAAAATAGAGAACAAAACAGCATTATGTCCATATATAAATCTGGCATGCTCTTGTTTCATGAATAAGATGTGCATTCGTGATGTTGCCCCATCCCAAGCAAGGTAGATCAGATTTGTGAAAGTGTCAAAAAGTGCAATAAGTAAAATCAAAGGACTTGAACAGTTTCTGCACAAAGAAATATTAGTGAGGTTTAAATACTTTGAAGATAAACACTTTCATCAATGATACAGCAAAAGTGCTGAAGGAGCCACTACTTACTGAATTTTCATTGTATGAAAATCAGGGGCCATACTGCTGAAATTTCAGACAGAAGCTTTAAATCCTAAAATGTCATTCTTCTTAACTGAATGATATATGATATATGATAAGATATGTTATGATATGAAGTTAAATTGTAGCAGTTTTGCAACAAAATCTGTGGATTCTGAAAGTTAATGTTAGATTTCAAAGTATGAATAGACTAGAATATGTCTGAAGGAAAGCAGAGGGCATAATCTCTAGTTCAGGAATTCTCTGAACAAAGGACTGCCAGAATCTATAAAATTGTCTTATTCTTGTGCTCCCTCCTAAATATCAATAAATCATTGCCAGATGCTGGATTTAAGGCTAGAGGAATCCAACACAACCATTGTTACATACTTGTATAAATACAGTAAAAGTTAGTGAAAGGAAAATGTGGTAAAACACTGATTAACAAAGAAATAGCTATTTTAATGTATTTTCATCTCTTTGTTATTTTTCTCAAAAGAAGGAAAATGAAAAGCTTTCTTTAATAAGGACTCAGGTGTGTCTCTTAGGTACAAAAAAATTGGAACTTCTAAGCCCCAGTAAGAAAATAATAAAGATTTGTGCTATTGAAAGAGAAGGTCTTTCATAGCAGAGCTTGAGGATACCTCACTAAATATTAAATAATGAATTTTAGGCAAGATTATTTTCTAGGACACTTACCTCCATAAAAGACAACACTGGTTTACTTTACCCATTATCTGCAGAAGTGAGTGTAATTTCACTCTTGTAGTTTTAGACCTCTCATGAATCAAGTGACTTTGTGTTTTGGTTGGGTATTTTTTGTTGGTTTTAGTTTGTGCTTTGAATTTTATCACCATGTTCAAGCTATTATTCCATTGGCAGAATAAACCTCCACCAGGGCAAATGAAAAGAGGTAGTTTACATTTCGGATATATTTGGATATATATCCAACCTATCTCCAACCTGTTGGGAATTTTTATATACAAATAAACTAATATCCAACTCCCGCTAATCACACAGGTACAACATTCTGTACTGGATTCTGTATGTGTTGAGATATTTTTCCTAAGCAGTAGCCAGCAACACATCTAATGATTACAAATTCAGTACTTTTAGAGTATATAAAACATTTTTTAAAATCATTGATTTTTAAAAAATCATGAAAACAAGCTTTAAAAAATTAATTGTTGTGGAATTAGGAGAGGATTTACAAAATCCTGCTTGCCTATAGGAATAAAGTGTGCATTACCATCCAAGCTCTTCTGAACAATTTATTTAATCAGCTAAGAAGAGACATGACAAAGATAGATATTTGGTCCTGTAGTTTATGGTTCATAATTCTTTGCTCTCCCCCTGGTGTCCTTTGCACAATACCTCGTGTAATGCCATGGTTCTTTAAGACATTGTTCAGGACATCACAAAATTTGTATATCAAGTCTGGACTTCTGGCATGAGCTAAAATTCACTTCTGTAGTTGCTATGAATGAAAGCAAATAACTGCAATTAAGCATACCAGTGCAAGCAATGTGCTACCTAATTTTCTTTTGAAAATCACTCTGTAACTGGGATGAAAGGACAACACTGAGAATACCAAATAGGATTTTATTTGTGTGTCATTTGTATTTGTGGCGTTATGTATATATTTATTAAAATGAAAATGGTATTTCCAAGGTAGTCTAAAGTATTTCTAATTATTAAAAAAAAAAAAAAGATTGAGGAAAAAAAAAAAAGCCAAACAGAAAACAAAACCATAGCTTCATAAGAAATAAAAACATGGGGGAAAAAAATAAAGGGCAAAAGTCAATAAAATATGAAGCTCATAAAAATAACCATATAAATTGAGTGTATCACAGTGCTTTATCTGTGACCCATGTAATTCTACTATCTCTTGATGGTAAAGACTCCAGAAAATCAGTTGCTGTTGACTCAGTGTTAGTTATTAATATATTATATTGCAGAGTCATTTTTCAACAACAGGAAATTGGTTTGGATTTGCATAAAAAACTTGTGAAAGACAGCAGAAGGAAAGGAAAAGAGGCTTTTGTAATCATTCAAGGTTTGGAAACACTTGATTCTTTTGTATTTCATCTAATTCTTATGAATGGCAGATGAATAAGCCCATGATGTTAGAAAGAAGAAGAAAAATTACAGATTTTCGTTTTTAGAGAAAGTTAAAATGCCTCCAGAGCAACAAAATCTATACTTGGTGTAGTTATTTATATCTTCTGGGGAAAAAAATACAAAATCAGCACAATACAGGTGGAAACCAAAGTGAAAAAAAGATACTTTGTTTGCAGCACAGAAAGAAAATTATAAGTAATACTGTACATTTTGTCCTTTCTCCTTGGCCTTTTCCTCTGTCATGCCTGGGCCACATTTAAATGTTGTATTTTCTTTATTTTAAAGATAGTTTCCAAAGTCTAAATGTATTTTTTGTCCTGGTGTTCCACCATACATTAAAAATCATTTTGCTAATATTTGACCTAGAAGTGAATACCTTTAATAGTACTTTGGAAGTCAGTTCTCCAGAACTGCTGAGGTGGAAGTACCTTGCCAAACAAGACGTACATTATATATGAAGGTCTATATATTTATGGTATATTCAAATATATATATATAATATGTATATATTTAGTCACTTATGTATTTATATTTATAAATTATATATTTTTAAAAATTTATTTTTATCTATATATATATGTAAAATGAGCAGCGGTCAAGGAAGAAGGAAATACATATTAGGCTTCAGCCTATTGATTTGCTTTCCACCAGATTGTATTACTTTTGAAGAGAAGACACATTGTTGACAATCACAAAATCATCCTCATTATTTAATTGGTGGGAGGCATCACAGTCAGGAAAAGCTGCAATGAAAACTCCTCCTTAAATTCATTTAAATAAATTGAAGTATTTCCATTGATGTGTTTTGGCTCAGGTTGGCTTTGGAGCTGTCTGTAAACAATCCAGACCTTTCAAGAGCCAGGGTGGGTGCAGGCATTTCAGAGGACCTTGTCTGTCCTTCCCTCACCTTTGCAATGACATTCTGGTTCTGTTGCCTTTAAGTTAATGAGAGAAAAGAGGCACATTTCCTGCAATGTTGTGAACCAAAACCAAAAAGTCATGATTTTTCTTCTCAGTAGGCTAAAAAAAAGGATAGCCACAGGAGTTTCCAAAAATATTTCTCTAAACTTGTTGCCAACAGAAGAGGAAAATGCAGACCAAAAATATTAAGCATACTATTGCTTTTAATTAAAGAATAAAAGAAAATTCATTATAAAGGAATTAAAGAAAAATACACAGGTTTTTACATTCTTTCAAAACATTAGGTATTTTATTCTGGCTCAGCCCTTCTTTGGACCCCCTTTAGAACCTACTTAGGCTCTGGTCTTTTCTGCTTTATCTTGCCCCTGGGACAAATAGCTTTCCTTCATCCTTAGCTGCTGAAGAAGACTAAAGGAGATCAAAGCAACTTATTCACTTTCTTTTTTTTATAACTTTCTAGCTGCTCTGCCTGGTGAATCCCTGATCAGCCCTACAAGCTGTTCTCTGATCCTTTCCAAATGACTTTATTGCCAAGGTGACAAAACAATTCTCCTCCATGGGATTTAACTTATTGTCAGAGCAATTACGTTTAAGTGATACATTTTAAGCCAGTAATACTTCTGTTAGCCCTGGATCAGAACCTTTTATGAATTTTAGTTAAGGTTCAGGCTAAACTACTGCAGGAAAGCAATGATTGTCTTTGCAGTAAAAATAAAGTTTGCAATTTGTCAGGCAGTAGCAAAACACTTAGTCTCAAAAATGAAATCCGCACACTGTGCAGATAATGTTCTCAAACTGTTGCACTAACTGAGTAAAAACATATTATTAAAGTGAGAGGTTTATTTTCAGTCATTGTTTCAGCACAAGGTCTTGGACAAATACTATGTTGGAGAAGAAAATTGAGGGAAGGTTATGGCTACCAGCTGAGAAGGGAGCAATACAAGAAACATGGGATTGATACTTCCTGATGGGAATGGTTCCTATTTCACTAGAGACTCATTTCTTTTGCTAAAGCAAGAATGACTCTATAGCAACTACAGAATGAAGAAACAGGGAAAAGCTTATAAAGTGCTGCTAACAAGCTCAGAGACGTGGTGTAAGTATCATTAATATTCATTATTCATTTTGTTATAGTAATGGGAGATAATGAATGAGATCCCAGGGCTTGGGCAGCCTCTACTCTCCCACTAACACCGTACACAGGGAGCACTTTGGGAAAGAAGCCCAGGGAACTTCAGCAGCAGAAAGGTTCCCATAATATCTCTTTATAAGGGAGCATGGGCTGCATTCTCAGCCATATTTCAGTTTCAGTATAAAAATACCCTGGAGGGCACCTGTTGAATTTGGGCCACATTTCTTGTGCAAAAGTGATACTCCCTGAATTTTCTTCCTTTTTTTTTTTTTTTTTTTTTTTTTTTTTTTTTTTTTTTTTTGTTGTTGTTTTGTTTTGTTTTGTTTTGTTTTGTTTTTGTTTTTTAATAAACCTATTTGTCTCTTAGAAAAAACAGAAGCTACAGTTTCATGTTTAAATAATAAACATACTTTGGATTCAGTTATATTCTTTTGTTGTGATTTAATCCTAGCTGACAAGTAAACCACACAGAAGGACTTGCTCACTTACCCATCTGGGGTTAGAGAATGGGAAGGGTTAAAAGTGGAAAACTCATGCATTGAGACAAAAAAATATTAAAAGAAAAGTCTGTGCACACAAGTAGAACAAAACAAAGAATTAATTCCCTGCTTCCCATGAGCAGGAGTGTGCTTTGCCGTCTCCAGGAAAACAGGGCTCAGTCATGTAGCATGGTGATTTGGAAAGACAAATGCCATCACTCTGAATGTTCCCCCAGTTCCTCCTTCTTCCCACAGCTTTATATGCTGAGCATGATGCCACATGGAGCATCTCCACGGTCAGCTGGGGACAGCTGCATCCCCTCTAGCTCCTTTGCAATGGAGCAAGAGACAGAAAAGGCCTTGACTCTGTAAGAGATGCTCAGCACTAGGAAAAACATCCCTGCATTATCAACACCGTTTTCAGCATAAACCCAAATCACAGCCCCGTATCAGGTACTGTGAAGAAAATTCACACTATCCTAGCCATAAACAGCACACCTTTGAACATTCAGTAGGTATTTGTGCTTCCCAGAAAATATTTTTTGTCTTTTCCTGTGAGGCAGCCATTTTGCACTTTAATGAAAATGTGCCCTCAATCTCTGTTTATTATTAGTTTATAGAAAATGCTTCATTTTCCCATATTGTTTTTTTTTTACTCCACTATTTGGCTGTAACATACATCAGTCTTCTTCCCACTCAGATTTTTCAAGGTAAAGGTCTCTTATGTACTTATGTGGTATCTAAAAATAGGTCTTACTCATGGCTGAGTCCACTGGCACTTCTGTAATTCAAGTAATAATTATAATACATAATTATTATAATTATATATAATAATTATATATAATATACTGTATATTATATTTTATATATTATTATATATTGCTATATATTATTATATATTATATATAATGATTATATAATTATTAATAATCATTATAATATAATTATAAAGGTGGAATAGAAATTTAGATAAACTTTTTTGAACTCAAAAAACAAGTAAAAACCATAAGTGCTGTCATCATTCTTCCCATGTGTGCATGGGAAAGTTTCATAAGGTCGTGTCCTAAAGGTATAAATTGGCATAAAAGGAAAGTGTTCCATTCATGGGTTTATGTTACATTATCTGGCCAAATAAACTTTTCATTGCTTCTGAGAGTGCTAAAACAATTGTAAAACTGTATTAGTTACCATGCTACTTGAGAGTTCTCTTATGGCAGCTCTCTCTTTTCTATTCTATTTCCATTCACTGTCTTAACAGAACCACAATTTTGATATGTGGAAAAAAGGGAGTAAAAAAACCATGTAAGATTTAATTTGTGTCTTTGCAGGAACTAGAAATTTCTTGTTCATTTAATTGAAGATTATTTCACAGATCATCTAATGAATGCAAAGTCAATTCATTTTTCTGTGATAAGTGATATGTATTCCTTTTTGAAATGCAACCTAGGTCCTTTTCCCTTTCCATTTCAAGGACATTTTAGACATCTGTAGGACTCCACCTTTTATCATAATTTCATGCTGGGAAGGTACAAAGGATTGTCTGAGTCAATAAAAGACTATTCAGGATAATAGACAAAACTTTAATAACTCGGTGATGATAAATCTTATTTCAAAAGACAGAGATGATTTGACCTGAGTGTGCTAACTCTTTAGCATGATGTGTGATTAAGTTAATATGCTCCATAGGAGCTAGTGATCTCCTCCCCATGCAACAATCTTCTTTTATAAACCTTCAGTAAGATATACTTGAGAGGACTGCAAATTTATCAGCACTCTGTAAAGACTTCTGGAAAAGAATTGCACTGACTCACTGTCCAGCTACTTCCCAAATGGAAGATATCTAAAATGGGTGAGCAGTACCTTATAAATTAAACATGATATGAGTATAGTAGTGGCAGTACCCACAAAAGCTTACCAGCCTGATTTCCATCTCAAAACTACATGGTGATATATTAAATCCCACAGATTAAATACTAATAGTCTAAAGCACATTTCATTGCTGAAAAAGATATTCTACAGTTGTCAGAATGTATGATTTTATGTCTCTGTCTAAATCAGCTCAGTGATGTTACACTCAGAGCCATGATAGTTTTCTAGAAGAATCACTGGTCTCCTCAGAAAAGCCTGTTCTTGTGTTAAGGTGTTAAATAGACACATGCATTCCCTAAATAGTCAAGAATTTATTAATAATAAGTAAGAGTTTATCAATTCACTGAAATAGCAAATGACTCAGATATACAGCAGTACAAGATGAGAGAACACAATAAATTCATACCATTGCCATGTATGTCCTTAGGTAGTGATTTATAGGGCTTGAGGAGAGTAAATTTACAACCATTCTATGTATTGACAGCTTTTGGACACTGCACAGAGCTGCAATAGCTGGCATCAGCCTGAAAATCAGTAGTGAAGTTAATTCTGTGTGTATCCACATGTCCAGAGGAAGGGCTGATTGTCTGTGGGATTTTCAAGAGACAACCAGTAAAATACCTATCTGTTCTGATTGCATAAAATGCACTTTCCTCCTAAAAGCCAGAGACAGCTGAGTTTAAGTTTTCTCAGAGCTTTCAAATGATGCATTTAGTGGGCCTGTGAGGTTTTATTTCCTCTGGAAGCATGGAATCATTTATTTGCAATCACAACAAAATATCCTTTCTAAATGAGAGTGATTACAAACCCCAAAGGTTTGCCTCTATTCTATTAGATGATACAGAGAAGACAAGATTTTAAAAGGTTGTGGCATCAATATGTTTATGATCTATCATTTTATCTAATGCAATCTAAGATTTGCATAGTATTCAGGAAGTGATCAAAAGAGATGAATGGGGATGCAATGGATACGAAAATAAGATGACAAAGCCAACAGAGCTCTGCAGAAAAATGCAAGGGACTAGCAAATGCCCAGAAAAGCAATGAGTAGCAGAAAAAATTTCATCAATGACTAATGAAGGTCAATCACCCAAGTCGCCTTGTAATGTTTTCTCTTTGTGATTTTAAAGTTTAAATAGCAAATCCAATGCTTTTGAGGGATACTGCTGTCACATTGAGAAAAATTAATGGGCTGTAAATACTGACTTAGCACACATCCAACTTTTCCACTTCAAATTTAATTGCATTTCCTTTACACTTTATACATTATTGTGATTATTTATATGCCAAATACTTAAGCACATTTAGTGCAGTCAGTTTCTCTGCTACCAAAATTCTGCTTTAGTTACATTTCTGTGCATCTTTCATGCATTCACCTTAAATTGGTCTATGTATATTTTTAACCTGTGATGATAGTCACTTCTAAAAGACATAGAGAGTAAAAAGTTCACTGGCAGGAGTAATCTCAGTAAAACCAGGACCTAACTAATTCACAGCAGAATTTTGCAGAACCTCCACAGAGTAGTGGTCACATCTTCATAGGATCTTCATAGGTTTCACAGGAGCCCTTGATGTTTCTTACAATGAAGAGTTTTGTAGGGCACCTGAAATACACAGAAATGCCTTCACATGCCCTGCAAACATCTTACAAGGGAAAATACAATAAAATAAATTTGAGCTGTGAAGGCCACTGGGCTGAAGCACCCAAAACCCCAGGAACAACATGACCTCACAGGGTCATTGCACATCAATTTAACAATCAATATTTCAAATAATATGTTTAGGACAAGTTTTAGTGTCTTTTAGGGTGAATAGGAGCTCCTCTATCATAGTCAAGCAAATAGATGCATTTATTATCTTTATTACTTTCTCTCCATTCTAAAAGAGTATTTCAAGTTCAGCCAATTTTAGGAAGACTTCATATTATTAACTATAAAAAAAGACTTTTAAAATTATTTTGCTAAACTACAAAAAGTTCTTTAATCGTTTTTTATTTTAAATAACTGAACATTTTCATTTGAGTTCAATTGTAGGAATGATCAAAAACAAATTTTCCTTGAATTTTATCTTCCATCCAATAGTATTTCCTTGAAAATAGATTTCAAGAGAAAAGATATATTATCTGAATTTTATTTGAAAAATAATTATTAACCAACTACTAACTTATAAATCAGATTCCTTAATATCCTTATACTGAATATCTATACTTTTGTCATTTTGCCACAGGTTGTACTATACTTAATTATCTCTGTAAAGAAGACAGATGGCCTGTGTTTTATGAGCTCTCAGCTTTCTTCCCCCTTGATTGACCATGCATGCCAATATTCACAAATTACAAAACTTATACTCTCATTTTCCTTAATTAGCCTCAAGCAAAAATAAATCATGGCTCTGGATACTTTCTTTTTTTTTTTTTTTTCTCATACAATATCAAATAGCTTTAAAAAAATTTAGAAATCTCAAGCAGACTTCCATTTTTATAAGAAATCCTTGGGAAGTCTATCACTCTGTTTTGTCTCTAGTATCAAGTATTATAAGAGGCAATACTTTTGTTGCCAATGCACTTCAAGTACTGCTCTTTTACTGCAATAACTAGTGATATTTACTGTACTCAGGGAAACAATCAGTGCTCAAGGAACTTCTGCTTGCTTAGAAAACATTCTTTTATACATACCCTTTTCTACTTCCATGACTATGAAAATATATTTTCCATTCTACATGCTCCATCATATTGCACTGAATGTGGGGTTTTGCATCATGAAAACACGGATAAGTGTAAGCAATTCTAACTTCAGTGTGATTTAAATATCTGCCTGTGGTAAGACACAAATTAAATATTTCAGTGTAACATATTTTAAGATAAATCACTGCTGTCTAATTGAGTCCTCTGTAAGTTGTACTCTTAAATCTTAAAATTCTGTACCTTAACTTTTAATATTGTATGGCTTTTATTTTCTGCTTTTTTGTGAGAGGTGCAGCTCTTTGGTATATGAGTCCACTGGAGGAATGGTAAACAGACAGCAAAGATCTGAGATATGAATATTGGGGAGTTTTTCACTACATCATATATACCAAAATAATATCTGTCCTGTTCATTCTTTGTTATACTTATGACTAAACTAACAAGCAATAATGCTATGGTTGTTATGAATAAGTGTAGGATGTACATCTGATTGTAAATGAAGGACTTTTAGGTTTTTAAATATGTCAGTGTAACTTTCACACAAAATAAACAATTTACAAAAAGAAACCTTCTGCATAGTTTAAACAAGCTACTCTGTATTTCCAGTACATCACCCATATTTATCCCATTTGCCTTTGTATAGTATTGCTTATTCTTTTAGTACATGTAAATTATTTTTCCTTCTTCAGTGAGTGAGTATGATCCACTCTCTTGACTGTATGTCCATTCTTCCTCCTGTACTGTGAGGGCTCTGCCTACCCATGGCTCTTTCTCAGGCTTCTGTTGCTCTTGGCCTCTGTTTCTGCTTTGCCTTTAGGCTGTGGCAGTGCTTGGGAAATTTGTGTTTTAAAAATGAGAACCAAAGCCTTTCTTAGATAGAAAAGATTTCTCCTCATGCTAACTAAGTAGCCTCTGAAAGCCCATTTTTTCTCCCACTGGTCTGAATCACTGTTTGTTCATGTAAGAGAGGGATGGACACACCTGAAACTCTTTCTCATTCTCTCCATTTTCTTTTTATACATGTAGTAACCACATTGAATGGGATTTTGACTTTACTCAAATCTTACATGTCCTTTCAATACCTTCATTCTAGCTGAGCTTTACACTCACCGTCAATCTATTCTGCGATTTTTTGGACAAACAGAAAATAAAAACTGTAATTGAGAATACTTTAGCAATATGAAACCAATTATGTTTGCTCCACTGCAATCCTAACTATTCCAAGTGATCTTTAATCTGCAATTCTTTGCCATGATATCCCAGTGTGATTCCATAGGAATAATTTGTTTTATCTTGTGAATATGCACTTGGGGAGTCTATAATCCACACACCATTGACACAGTAAACTCTAATTCATTTTTTTACTTTAAGTTATTGCTATCTATTTGGTCAACAGTTGTTGTATTTGAAAAAAAAAAAAAAAGACAAGATCTAATCCCTTTAATTTATATATCAATATATGCACAGCAGGTATGCATATTTAAAATTGCTTTAAAAATAACTAGCATATACCTGTAATTTTTTCTTTAAGCCAAAAGGACCATTTCATTTTATACAAACAATTCAGTACTAAATCCAAATTACAGACTCCTTCTATCTGCAGACCATTTTAGAGATTTATTAATCAAAAGAATTGCATAAAACAACCAAAGTAATACTTTAACTGGAGTAATTATAATTAGCAGTGATACATGCAAATGACTGAAATCACAAGGACATACATTGTGACATACCAAAGTAATACTTTAACTGGAGTAATTATAATTAGCAGTGATACATTCAAATTACTGAAATCACAAGGACATACATTGTGACATGTAAAGGGAAAGCAGCCTCTGCTCAACTCTATCTTGATTTCAAAAATACCTAGTGACACACACTTATTTAGCATTAAAGAAAGAAATATAATATTTCACCTTAGCTAGCTCTTAATTGTTTTTCTCCGATTTTTGGACATAGATATGTGTTCTGTGGTCATCTGGATCTTCTGTGCTCCTTTCTAAAAGCATGTGATTTTAATAGACCCAGACTAAATGTATTTAAAAAGTAGAAAGGATCATCATTTTTTTCAAGTTTCTTTGTTTCTAACAAAACTACTAATCACATAGTTCTTTAGGTCTACTTTTACTCAGCCCTTTCAAGATTACCATACAAAAAGGTAGCCCCTAACTCCTGGTGTCTTATTTTCCATGAATTAAACATAGGTTAATGCTATTAATTTCAGTTATTTTTGTAATGATTATATCATCTCCTTAATAAAAAATTACAGTCCCTTTCCATGACACTATGAAACACATTGACAAAATTATTATTGCTCAGCATTGTTAGACCTGGCCCTGTAGTTGTGAAGCTACACTTAAATGAATCCATGATTGGCCATGTCACAAGCAGCAAAGAGAGCTCTAGGAGGCCACATGGTGAATAGGGTTTCTTAATACCTCCCTCCTCTGACTGGAGCAGGAGGAAATGAGGATTTTTACACTTTTGTAACAGGGAAGGCATAAAATGCCTAATGTAGTATTAGTTTGCATGTTGGGGTAAGGGGGCAGAAATTACACCCATTTGGTTTGGTAGTGTGAGTTCTACTGAATAGGACAGAAGAGCTGAAAATAGTGAAAGTCAATGTATCTGTAATGGATCTGTAAGCAGAGGTTTAAAAGCCCCCTGCCCTTTCTCTCTTCAAGATAGGACAAACCAATGGCAGCATCCTTTCAGTGAAGCAGACAAAGATGTAAGTGGAGAAAAAGGTTATCACCTTCAAAATGCATTCAATATAGTAAGGGTCTAACCACACTGGGCAAGAACAGCACAGGCTTTTGGACGGCTTCAGCTTCATTAGACTGCCAGGAGCTGCACCTAATCACTGAGGTGGCAGGAACTACTCACCCTCTGCACTTTCCCTCCTTTCGGCTAAGTGTCAACACTGATTGCTTGCTTGCACATTCCTCCATTGGGCAGGATCTGACCAAATTAACAATTCTTGACAATGTGTATACCTGCTCCTCAAACTGACTCTTCATAAGGCCAGCCTCCTGCTCATATGTCCACTTTTCCTACAAGCCCTGGTTTTCATGTACAGAAACCTGAATCCATGGGCCACATGAATGTCAGGTCCAACCCAGAAGAGTGATTTCCTCTGAGGAGATCCCAACACACACCAGATACATTTGCCTGCAGGTCACCTTAGGCAGTTTGAGGGACAGAAAATAAAACACTAGGGTATTTTTCTCAAGAATAAAAGAAAGCTAGATTATTAAACTATTATGAAAATACTATTCTGCTTTCATGTTCTGGATCTTCCTTTCCAGATATTTACTATCTGTATAATACTTCTGCAGTATTACTGTACCTTCTTTCTTTTCAAGTAAGGAATTTAAAGATTATATCAGACACATCACGTGCACATTACATCAAAAAGCAAAAGCTTCTTTTCAGTGCAACCATTATATTTTTAGCTTTATTCTGTTTCTGCTAAGTGTTTCAATTATTTTGTTTGAGGTCCAATGCTGCTAGATATTTCAAAATTGGTAGTAAACTTCCCTTAGAGGGAGAAAAAAAAAGGTTATTTTTAGTGTTTTCCTTGCATTTTAACTGTAAAGCATTTGTGATTAAATAGATTAGTGGTTTTTTTTGTTTGGACTTGTCCATCTGAAATCTCTTAAGGTGTTTCCATGCCAAGTGTGATCTTTTGTAATGCATGACCTTTCCCAGCTTAACCTCCTATCACTTTCCTTGTACCTATTAAAAATGCAATTTCGTTGTTTTTTATAAGGCAAATGCAAATTTAAATTTTCACCCTAGAAGACAGGAGTGAAATCTATTTTCTAAGGACAGTGCTAATTTCTCATTAGACAAAGACTGATTAAGTTCCAGCATTTGCTGACTTAAAGCTTGAAATGAAAACCTGGGTCACTTTTTTTCTGCACAGACTAAACAGAATTATTCTTGACTTGATAATTAACTATGGCTATTGTGTCTGAAACTGAAATATCTGCCTGCAGCTGCAGCTGAAAACATTTTCTCTAAAATAGATTGATTCCAGGGTTAATTATCTTGGATTCCAAACAAAACTAAATTAAATCTGGGCCTGTCTGTAGTACTTTTAAATGTATAAAGTATAACTTAAAAAAAAAATTATAGTACACAGGCTCTGCATCAAATAATTCAAGAGAGAAAGGTGCAATCCTTCTTTGATCAAGTGTCAGCATGGCCATTTCAAGTGACATAATGACACAAAATGTTATGGTTGCTGTTCAGTGACTTAGACAAAATACCAATTATAGGAGTTTGTTAAAGAGAGCTACTCAAACAGAAGGCAGTCTTCATATCACTGCGCTGTGACTTCCAGTCCTCCTCAGACCTCTTGTCAGAACCACATTCTGCTTCACGATGAGGGAGACTGTAGCTGATGTACCTCTCTCAACCTCATAAAAAGATGTTACTTGGACAGCTGCATTGTGAAGAAAGGGATTGTTGTTATGAATTGCAGCTTAGAAAGAGTGTCTTGGGGAAAACAGAGTATTTTTGGTGTTAGAGTCACTGCGGTTATATTCGGCACCACTAAATGAAAGAGAGATATGAAGTCCAACACAAACTGGCACACATCTACACTGCTTAAAGCTAGTTTCCTTTAAGGCAAATTTCATTTGTAGGTGGCTAGTGCAAGCAGACCAAACTGATCTGTGGAGTGGGCCAGCACATAGGCAGACAGACCAAAATCAGAGTCCTGTGTCAACACCTACCCTTGCATATCAGTTTAGCAGTATAGAGGTATGTCTACTACTGCCTGTGGATGTAAATTCAAAGGGGACAAAACCATAAGGTCTCTGACCAAATGTAAGCAGGAGATAATTGAGGAATTACCAGAATTCTTGTGGAAATGCAGTAAGAAACAATGAATATCATTTTACTCTTCCTTTGCTCGTTACATAGAGCATCACAAGGAGACCCATGACTCCCCTACATTAAACTAAATTAATTGTACCTACAGGATATTAACTAGGCTGGAAGGGGCCAGAGAAACTTAATATGTATTAATTTAGATTTAGCTTTCAGATATGGCCAAATACATTGGAAGGGGAATCTTGGCTTTATTTAGCAGACAAAGAAATTACAAACAATGTTTTAGGAGGAAAGATTTGAATAAACAGAAATCTATAGACACTGTGTGTGGGATGAAGATCATTTTAAAAGAGGCTAGCATAGTATTTTATTAGTTAATTTTAGAAATAATGACTTCTCTTTTGGTTCTGACAACCATTTTTATAATAGGCATTTTTAGATTCCCTTTTTGATAGAATTCAGAACACAAACACCTGTGTTTAAGCATCTATGTGCAGGTTTTTATACCTGAGACTTAAATGTAAAAATACTCACTTCAATCAGTGGGCATCTGGAATTTTTTATCAAGGATCTAAAGCAGCATCTCCAGCACCAGTGAAAAGCCATCCTGGATGGCCTCTGGCTGCTATTCCCTGAGGGTAAGTCTCCTGTTTCTCTTGTCACATTCACCATTTTAATACAAATGTTAAGATGTCTCTTAAGATCTCAATTAAATTGTCTCAATGTAGCATCAAGTGTCACTTGGTATGCTTTTGTGTGAGTTGAATCACCCTGGTGACAACTGAAGCCACATGTGATTGAGCAGTACAGAGGAATCTGGACATTCATCTTGGGGCATCTCATAACACAGGTTACCTATATTTAGACAAAAAAAAAAAAATCCCACCTCTAAATCTTCTAGGAGTAGGCAACTAAAACAAGCCTCTTGTCAATACAGTTGATGGAGCCTGCATGAAACTGCCCACACAGAGGCATTTGGTGCTGTTTAAGACATCCCAAGGTATCCCCACTGTCCTCAGCATCTCTTGTATGCCCCAAGGTATGTCTGCAGCTGTAAGATAGTGCCTCAGAATCTCTATGACATTTCAGATGACACCAGATCCTTATGTTTAGTCAAGTGAATAGACCCCCAAAGAGCTATTGCTCTCACTCTAAAACAGATGTCTGGTGAGTGGACAGCTGAGTCATTACCTGGGACGCACTCATTGAACTGGACGTGGTTGAGCTTCAATTGCCATGCAGAGAATAACCTTGTGCTGCCTGCAATACCCAGTAGTATCCATGGCATATACATGGGACTGGCCTGTTTGGCCCAGGTAAACATGCAGATATTTGCATGTGGACTGCTGCAATCAAGTGTCTCAAGCTGCAAACTCTATCCTGCTCCGTATAATATTTAATATTGAACTTCTTTTTTAATACAGAAAGTATAAAATTGAACAATTTGAATCACAATATTAATGAATCTGAATTATAAGTAAATGTTTATTTTGATTTCCTTTACACGACCAGATGGAGAAATCTTGATATAATTAAAATAGCTCCAGATCTCAATTAAATCTTAAATAGTTTTTTGGTTTTTTTTATGAGACCTTTTTTGTTGTTTTTTCCCCCCTGTACACAGCTGCACTTTATGATTGCAATCAATTGCAGTCTTTCTAAATTCATTTCTAAATCACTATTGGATGAACTTCAAAAATCAGCCTTGCAATAGCACATAGCGTGAAGAAGCAGTAATTCAAGTGAAAATGTGCTTAAAAGATTGACTTTTAAAATATGTGTGCAGAGTAACAAAGTGACTATTAATTCAGCATTGGATTGTGGTATTGCAATATGCTAGTATCATGCATGTGGTATGGTGAGATAAATATGTAGATAGTAAAATGAATCTTTATTTAAGTTTTTTTTTGTAATTTCAAAAATTGTTTGTACAATTTATATCATGGTGATACAAAGCGTTTTTTACACTTTATCATTCAGTGGGTAAGATTAAAGTCACATTACAAAGCTGAAATTTGCTGTCTGAGAAAAAGAAAAAAAATTTAAAAACCCATATATTTTACATTTCAGTAGTTGTATAATACATGAACAATAAATTTGTTAAAAAAGGAATTAACTGCAGCAAAGAATTTTTTCCCATGGCTTTAGAGATACCAACATAAATGAATTACTTGGCATGAGCTTCTATTCACATTTCAAAAGAACCTCATTAACAACATTAGTGTATCTTCACTGCATTAAATCTCCAAAAAGACACCAGCAAGGGTGAGAATTCAGTACAAAACTGTGTGTTTGAAACAATACTACAGATTCTTAATAGGCATTAGATAATTTTACAGAAAAACAGTGTACTTTTAGCAACAAACTTCATTAGTATGAAAGTGATTTTCATGAGTGTATTCCTACCACTGTCTTGTCTTTGTAGTCTAGATAAACATAAAAAACTAAAATTAATAGTTTCTCTGACATTTTGAAAACTGTGACAAAACATTTATTCAACTCTTCTTGTTATCAAAGCTGCTAAAGAATTTTCAACAATATACATGGAATTAAACATTTTTCAAAATATTTCATACATGTTGCAAGGAAATGTTTTATTTTCCTTTACTTGGCATAGCAATCTTCTTTCAGAATCAGAGTTACAGGGTAAATTTACTTCTTGCAAGACTTGCAAGCAGTACTTTCAGTGTGTTTTAACATGATTAACTCTTGCTTCTGTGAAGAGAACATTGGCATAGCTCCAAAACATGGCTGCGGTAGGATTCAGGGGATGCACGATACAACAGGATTCTTCTGAACAGGTGAATTGACTGAAGCTTCAGATTACAATTCTCAGTTTTGACCCTAGTTCTGGTATTTAAGGACTTTTCCTAAGAATACCAATCTTCACTTTTTCAAGGAAAGCATCAAACTGTCAAATTCAGGAGCTTCATTTTTATAAACCCATTATCTAACATTTCTTAGATTTTTCTCAGATTCAGTTAGAATCTGATTATCATTTTCCTAAAAATTCTTTCCCTGTCATCATTATACTATCAATATTTTCAACAGAAAGATATAGTGAACATATTATTTTCTTTATTTATAAGAAAATCTTATGGCTACCTTATGCCATTACTTTAATGTAAAGCACTGTAAAGAAGAATCTGAATTCCCAGAACTCAGAATGTAAATAAGAAGCCAAAATAACAGGCTTAACATTTTCTAAGTTTTTGTCTGATCTTTTGCTAATCATTCTCTTTCATTTGTTAGATTTTGTCAGATTTAGCATCAGACACAAATGTTTTATTAATGACATATCCAGGTGCTAGTCTTGATTTAAGATATTCAAGCAATTTTTGCAGGTTGTCTGTATTTAACCAATTATGCTGTGCACAAGAGCTTTGAATTCACAAGGAAGCTACTGAAATTCATATGCAGAGAGCCACACAACTTGTTTCTAAAGCAGTGGGAAAGCCATTTCTTTTTCCCTTATATTTCCAGATAATTCTCAGTATTTGATATTATATTTGCCCTTTTATCCCCCTCTGAAATTCCAAGGAAAGGCTCCCTCATCATCTGACATTCCTTCTCCATATCTCTGAGGAGAAAGGCAATGTTTACAGCCTCTCATCTTCCGATTTTCCCTCTCTAACCAGCAACCATTTCTTCATATATAACAGCGTTTCTAGGGAAGATGAAATGAAACCAGACCACCAGATGAGGAATGGCTAATGAATATGGCTCAGAAGATGTCTTAGAAACAAAATAAATTATCTGGAAGGCAGAAAAATGAGGTTCCCACTGGCTGGTTTTTTTTGTTTGTTTGTTTTGTTTTTGGGGGTTTTTTTCCTTTAAAATCTTTTGAGGAAGATCATTCTCTGCTTCTGATTTATAACTCCCTGCTTTCATTGGAACATCTCTTTGGCAGAATTAAAATAGTGTGAAAGAGCCTTGTAAGTTAAAAACCTTGAGTTCAACATACTGATAAATACTGCAATAAAGTTAATGTTTGTTCCATTTCTGATTCTACTGTAGAAAATATAATTATCTCTATTGGCCTTAACATTTCTGGTTTTCATCATTCAACTTATTTTGCTTACGTTAAAAAACAGAATTAGCATCGTTACCAGAAAAGCAGCTTGAAAGTAGTTGCATTTGCATAAATAATAGTTGAGTCTTCCAGTATCAAAATTGAGAATTATAAAACAGCCTATCACCGAAATGATCCTGCTAATTTACTGACCCTTCCAATCATTAATCACCGTGATATTAAAACAGGAAAACCTCTATAAAGAGACATTTCATACTTCTCAGAGTGATTGTTTCAAGATTACATTACTCTAATGCACCTCATACTTTTATGAGCATGAAAAATATGATAAAAAAGATGGGCATTTCATTTCCAAATGAGCTTCTTAATGTACCACATTCCTCAAAAAGAAGAAAGAGTTCAAAGTGTTGTATGAAAGGCAAAAGAGTGTGACGAGAAAAATCAGTCAGGTAGGACTTAATGACCTGAGCAGAAAAGGAGAGAATGAAAGGCATAATATGGAGGAAACCTCTAGAATAAAACCTGATAAGAGCAAAAATGGCTGTCAGTACCAGTTCCACCAGCAGTAAGAAATCTTCAGCTTAACATCTAATTAGAGTAAATCTAAACCGTACAATGAATGCTGTGTCATGAAGACATACCTGAGCTGACAAATTCATTTGTTTAATGGAAGCAATACTGTTGAATTACTTTCACTCAAGCTAATAAACTTTGTAGAAGTTGTTTGTCCCAGTGGAAAAATACAAAAATGCAGTTAGATATAAGGCAGTGCAAACACTTCTGTCAAAACAGGTAGGGCAACAGGACAAGAAAAAGGGTGTGAATGAGAAAATCTGGAAGCCAAGGCACTGTTATTTCTTTCAATAGAATTAACAGTTTAAGATGGTTTTGGAAAATACAGTCCCAGTATTAACCAGTGCAGAGGATAAGAGGGATATTAGTACTGGAGGTGCACTAGAGGGTGCCTCATTTTACTGTGCAGTAGCAGTCGCATTCAAAACTTTATTTTCTTAGCTCTTCTCTCACACTGAATTCACAGATTAGCAGGGGTATTCTAGCACTCCTAATTGACCTAATGTTATTTCTCTTATTAAAGGCAGCTTGGCATGGAATTTCTTTATCTCAGCCATTTCAAAATCATTAGTAATTTAATTCTCCTTCTCATTTATTAATGGACCTACTTTAGACTGGTACCGATTTTTTTCCCGTTACATTTACACAAGCATATCTCATTCTCCTGCCACAACTTCATTAAGGGTGAGATAGTGCAGTTTGATAACAGATAGTAATAAGGGGTATATTTAAACTTACAGCCACTTTGTAAATTGAGTTCATACTGTCAGTCAAGCACATATCTGTTCAAATTCAGACGTGTCATTGTTCATGACTGAGAGCTAACTCAGTCTCAGGCTTTGACTATATTCAAGAACACCCCAAATGGAAAGTTTCAGACACCTCATGGTATAATCAACCACCATGCTTTTCCTTCCATTTTTTGAATGGTGAGAATGGAGGAACTCAGTTCAACAAATGGTATTTCCAAAGAATAATGTTACATAGTGATTTAATGCAGTTAGTATCTGCAATACTCCAGTACAGGTAACATGTTTTTCATAGGCCAGTGAATTTCAGACAGCTGGTATTTGGAAAGAGGGAAGGAGATAACCCTCATTTCATTGAAATGCAAGGGCTGGGATCTTGCCAGATTCTACAAAAGTCCTATTCTCTCTTCTGCTGTTTGAATACATAAACCTCTATCTTAGCACCATTTCCTCTCTGACTGTATTAATTACTACAGGAATGATCTGACCTCTGCAGCTTTTAGCAGGTCCTCTACTGGTAGGCCTGAAGTTATAAAACCCATTTAGGACAGAGTCCAAACTTCTATTCCAATTAGGCCTCTTCCAAGGCATTTCTTCCTGCTCTTCCTTAAACAAGACTCTGTCTTTGAAATTCTCCTTTTTATTCCCTCACAAATTTGGAAAATTTAAATAATATCATATCATATCAATCATATCATATAATGTCATATAGTATAATATAATATATTATATAATATGTAATATAATATGTGATATAAAATGTAATATAATATGCAATGTAATATAATATGTAATATATATGTCTTTGATATATACTTTTTTAGAAATTAATGAACATTTTGTACTCTCACCAGTGCTTCAGAGAAAAAAAAACCTCAATAAGACCACTGTAAAAAACATTGTATAGCAAAAATATTGAGTTGGAATATACTTCTGAGTGTCTTCTTGCCTAATCTCCCACTCACAGCAGGATTGCTGCTAGCATAAGACAAGTCAGCCATGGTTTTGTCTTGTCTATAATCCCTCTGATATTTTCAACCAGAGCAGAAATTCTTTCCTGTCTTACCATTAAAATCAGATAGGAATACGACCCATCAACCATTTAAGTCCTGATCTCCTGCTGGCATATAAATTATGATGCACCTTTTATTGCAGTAATACTTTATATTTTGACAGCAATTCCAGGGTTAAATACAAAACTTTCAGGAAAAATTCCTAACAAGGTCAATATGAAAAGTAGGCCATTCTCCACAAAAGTTTAGTTATCCAAAAGTTATGTATCAAAGTACCATGAGTTATAAATCTGTAACTTACAGGCAATTCACCCTTCAGTGGAATTTGCTTAGGCTCTCTATACAAAAGAGGTAGACACCACAGAGATAGATCTAAAGGAGTCAGTACCCTCTGAAGTGAGCAAAGGACAATCAGCATGCGCAGCATGCACTACCCTGCAGTCAGAAATGACTCAAGGCTTAATCACAGTAGAAAGGTGCCTAAGGCACCTTTCCCTTGAGGGGCAAGGAAAGAGGATTCGCAGACACAGCCTAGCTGCCTGCATGTTTGGTCCCACTATGTCTGCATACTTCTTTACTCCTGCCTTCCACTGCAGAAAGGGGATGGAGACCCTGGTCATCTCTTATCACATGATAGTCACCTAAAAACAGTGAGCAAGATCTTGACTTTCAAACACCTTGGTTATTTTTGATTTGTTTTTTTTCTCAGTGGCTAGTCTATACAATTTTTTGGTTGTTACTTGTGAGATTTTAATCCTCCTTTATGCTTTAAGAAATGTCTTTCCAAAAATCAATCTATAAAAATTCACATCAGCATTTCTTCTATGCTTAAACATATGTAGGCTTCCATTATATTGTTACTTATAGTTCAGCCAGCATTTCTCCTAACTGTCTTTGGCTTGATACAGGTAAATATGTGTATATTTATGAATATACACATGTTCACCTGTATCAAGCCAAAGATATATGGCTTTGTAAACATATAGGAGAATAACATGTGTATGGAATTTTGGTCTGAAATGTAAAAATCTTCAGGGTTTTTTTTTTAAAAATAAATGCATTGAACTTGCACGAGGTGAGAAAAATATAATGTCTTTTGAGAACAATGCAGAACCAGATACACCCAGTGCTCAACAGCAGGGCCATGTAAAATTCTCCTTTCTCAATTGGTATCGAGCTCTTGCTTTTTTCTTGAGGAGGTGATTACAGTGAAAGAATATAAGCTTCTTATCCTAATGAACAAAATTATGTCACACCACATGAATCCCTGCTAAGTCCCTTTCAGTGAACACAAAATCTCACCTTACCTGTGGATCTTTAATTACAGAAAACTATTTCTGGTTCCAAATTAGCAACAACAGCAAAAACCCGCACCTACAAGCCTCACATAAAGGTAAGACCTTCATAGATCACTGAGCTGACAACAATTAAACCTGATTAAAAAACGTTGTAGAAAAGCTGTCAGGTTCCACTGTGAACACTGATTTTAACTGACTCACTCAATTTATTCTTTTATATAAATGTAATTTACACAATGGCAAAAGCTGGAGTCAAATTTGTTGCTTGTTGCTTCTTTGGTTTTTTTTTTTTTTTTTTAATGAGATGCAGTTGTCATAAAGAACTTGGATTTTTGCTTTTAATTTCATAGGAATAGTCAAAAATCACAGAATGATGATGTGGATCATATCAAGGGAATTCACCAACTCTCCCTCAAACTACTTTAATTTCTATGAGACTGAAAGTGTCATTAAAAGTCAAGTGTTAAGGATTCAGACCTGAAAAAAAGCATATAGATCTTTTATGGTTAGCTGCAAAAAGTGACTATTGTCACAGCTTGTATGAAGAAAGTCTGTGGTGCTCAGATTCATTGGGCAAGCCACTTACCCTCTGTCTTCATGACAGAGAAAGAAATTTTCCTGTAAAAGAGCAACCTGGAAAAAGACTTCTGGGAGTCAGCAAAGATGTGCCTTTTAGAGAATCACAGAATTAACTAGGTTGTGAAAGACCTTTAAGATCGTCTAGCCCAGTCTGTGACCTAAAACCTCCTCAATCAACTAAACCATGGCACTGAGTGCCACATCCAGTCTTTTTATAAGCACATCCAGGGATGGTGACTCCACCACCTCCCTGGGCTGATGATTCAATTGCCCAATCACTCTTTCAATGAAGAATTTTTCTTAATGTCCAGCCTAAGTTGTATAAATTATATTGATGGGATAATGGTCAGAGTGTAAAACCACAGTATTTTTAAATACAAAGTGGCTTCAAAGATGAAAATCAAAGAATAGTTGATTTCATTTGGTACACAAAGATAATTTATAAAATGAAGAGGTGATATTTTCCCAAACAAAATTTCACACTCTAACATTGGTGGAAGAAGAGAGTCAAAGTGCAGTTCAGGCTCCGTACTTCAGAGCTGCTGTTGCATTCAGACCATGTCACTCAGAGATCAGTATGCACAAATTGATACCTGGGGACAATCCAGGAAACATTAAGAAGTGTAAACATGTTTCGCAAGCAGGTCTTCTAGAATGCAGCCCAAATTGAATCTAACTTCACAAAAGTGGAAATCTTGCAGTTGTTTAAAGGTAAATTATCTTCTGAGATGAGTTATTTTTTCACAGAGGACAGCTAATTTACTGAGATTTGACCTCCTGCCCCTTTACTGACATGTACTGAATGTGAGTCTAGCCCAAGGGTAATGAATGGTGTTTGAATGAGAGATGTTTTACACCAAATTGTGACAAGGGTAATAGCATGTCACTGAGACTACAACAAATGTCAGGAAAAGGCTGAAATCACAATGGCTTTAGAGTAATCATTATTTGCTGGTGGAAAAACTGCAACAGATTAATTCACCACATATCTAGTGTGAATGTGGTACAGCTTGATGGAATGTGAGCACAAGTAGTGTGTCATTGTTCCCTAGTCTTAACACATAAAGTCCAAATTGATGTAGCAAGTTACACATCAACTAGTGGCATATTAGATTCTTTGAAGAACCACATTGAAATTCATTTTATATTAGGTATTTTCATCGTTATGAATAAAAAGAACATGACACTGATTAGATATATAAATTTTTACAAATTCCTGGCATATAGAATGAATGCTGAAACAAACCAAGGAATCCAGATTTTTGAATAGAAAATGAATGTGGTTTTTTTTTGTTTTTTTTTTTTTTTTCCTAAGAGAAGTGATGCAGGAAAGAAAATTATTTCTAATTAAGTGATTTTTACTTCATTAAACCAAATTAGATTATATTCCTGGTGGTTGTCCTGTTTTTTCCTCAAGTCATTATGACTCAATAATGTAAGAAACAGGAATTAACACCTTTTAATTTTTTAAATTTATTTGTTTAATACCTAGATATTGAGTTCAGCAAGAGACTGAGAAAGTTAACTCAAGACAGTAAAGAAAACAGATTATCAAACTGTGAGAAGAAACCTAAACTGATACCTCCTAGAGCTGCAGTCCCAAAATATTTTGCAATACTCTGCAAATTGCATTTATACATCCAATTAAGGCAATTGTATGCATAAATTGCTATTATTTTTTTTTCTACTGATAATGTAAAAATAATTACAAGACTTTTAAGCTACCCAAGATGCTTCTGCCATTTTCACTAAAGTTGATATATCTCTGACAGCTGGCATGTGACTTTTCTGTCCTGGCACACACCTTAATCCTAACTGGATTGGATGTTACCCTGGCATTTTTCCTTGTTGTACAGTATGGAATAATAAAGATAAGGGTCAGAACACAGAAAACTCATATTTATATGCTAATCCTGTATCAACCTGCTTGCCCTTAAAGGCCTTTAAACCCCAGAGTAACTCATTTGGGAGAGTCTGTAGGGTCAAAGACTAACAGCCTGCATTTTTCTCAAAAGACATGCTGGTCCATGACATCAAAACCAGAGCTGTTAAATGCTACGCTTCTATTTTTTGCAGCAACTATTCCATAGGTTACTGCATACTAGTCCAAGTACAAGGTACAGAAGAGAAAGGCTAGAACTCCATTAAAACCTCACCTCTATCAAGAAGCAGAAAAATATAGCAAACTGTGAAAAAAGTTCCTTTACTCAACTGGAGAAAATCTGCAATCTAGATTTCTTAGTTTACAGATCATTATCAGCATCAGCCAGCCAGCAGGTGAATTAAAATTTGTCATGGTTTAACACCAGCTGGCAACTCAGCACCATGCAACCACTCACTGAAACACCCATCAGTGGGATGAGAGGAAGAATCAAAGCAGAAAAACCAGGATAAAAATGTGTCTGCAATGTTGCTGCTAGATGGATGGAGAGTGCTGCACATAATTGCACAAAACAAGAACAATCCATGGTTAGCTGGCATTTAATTTTTCAACCATATGAAAACATTCATAAACTCACTTTCAAAACAAAAGGAAACCCCCAAGTCATAATTAGTGCTAGGTTTTTCAGTTAGATTGCAGAGTTGTTTAAAATAGTTATACGAATTAGTCAGAATTAATACTGGGATGTGAAACAACCAGAAAAAAAAAAAGTTGTAGAGACTAAAAAAGAAAAACAGTGGGTCAATACAAGTTTTATGTACAGCAATCAGGTTCTTGGTTTAAATTAGCTACATCTTCATGAGATGGCATTGTGTGTAGTGCATATAAAGGTAAGAATTACAATGGTGTTAAGGTAAAGGGATAAAAATGGCATTAGAGTATTGGACACCTTAAAAATCTTGTCTAGGAAGAGAACTTTTTAACACAACCATTGCTTAGCAGAAAATATTTTCTGCTCTGTTCTAAATCTTATAATGTCTGTAAAAAGTAACTTTTAAACCCACTATTTTGATTTACTGTTGGTTTTTTGGAGAAACTTTTCTGGGCTCAAAGATGATGATAGTTATTGCAAGCATTTAAAGTAATATAGAGCCTTGAAAGCAGGAGATGAATGTGAAAACAAGAAAAAGAGAGTCTAGAATAGCAGAGTCAGAATTAAAACAAATAAGTTTCTTTTTTTTTTTTTACTTCTTTTAAATGCCTCATCCAGAATCACAGCTTAATATCAAAATATATTTTCTAATTAAACATTAATATATCATTTCATATAACTAAAGCTTTCAACATCTAATTGCAAACTTCAGACAATCAGCCTAGAGTATAATTGGATAAATAAGCCCAAAATTAACCTTGAATACCCAGGATGAGAAAGAGCACCTCTTCTTTCAGTCATGAATCTAGATCCTTGCTGTATAATATGAACCTAAGCACCTTTGATACTGTTATGCATTTCATTTAGACTGCTTACAACACAAAACCAGATAAACTTGATTTGTAATTAATTGTGTCACTTTATCAGTTTATAACCACTGTACCTGAAACAAAACATGAAGAAATCAGACTCAAGCATCTGTCCTAAAAGAGTAATGCAATCATAAAATAGAATATAGAAAATAGATTTTGTTGTTTTTATAATTGCACACTCTCCATCAGAAGCACAAAGAAAACAAAAAGTTGAAGCTGCTAATTCTGACAGTTCTCAGTTAAATGCCAGAGCTCCACAGACCTCTCTTTGTATTCATGAATCTATGCTGACTTACACGAAGCCAAGATTCATCTTTTATTAAAACATAATATGTGAAATGAACGTTCTTTAATTTTCTTTCAAATAGCCATCTTCAGCTCTGTTAACTCTATTGAATTCCACTCTGTATCATCCAGGTCATATCTCATTCCCCAGTTCCAAACATCCATCAAAGACTAATAGGTTCTGACCTATTTTACACATTTTGAATTATGTTATAAAGGCTGAAAAGACACAAAATTCAGCTTGAGAAAAATCTTAACAGAAAAGATTTTAATGTCAATGTCAGGCACAGCAATATAAATGACATCACAAAATCATTAAATCAGATTAGCAACGATTTTTAAAGAAATGAATGGTATTGCATCCCAGCCAAAAAGAAAATGTGAGGGGGAAAAAAAGTCATACACAAGGACTAAGCTGTACTTCCCTTTAGTAGGAACCTTTTTGGAGCAGCTGTGCAAGTTTCCGTGTTGTTCTACCTTTTCCTCACTGTTTTAGCTTTTGCTTTTGCTATTTTACAATTTTATTATGACAGTGGATGACACAACTTAGATGAGAGCATTCATTCACTCTCAAAAATAGATTAATATGATTTTACAGTGCACTGAAATCATACAAAAAAGTCAAAATTTCCTTCAAACTAAGGCAAAAAAACCTTAAAATTAAATAGAAAATTGCAAAGGACAAGTAAGCATATTGCCTAGAAACATAATTTACATCAAGATCTGGAGTATATTAATCAAATAAATAGCCTCAGTGCAACAAAAAGCTTTATTAAAAGATTGAAGACAATAAGCAAGCAATCTATTCTGAATTTATCAGCTTTCTCTGATACTAAGTGGTTCCTAATAACTCTCGGCAAAAACTTAGCAAAACAAATTCTAGGGTTAATAAAATCATTTTTCTCCATGCTATAATTATGAAGCAAAGCAAAACTTATCAACTTAAAGGGAAGGTTTTATTATCACATAAACCCTAATGTAAATTTCACATATACATATAAATTTTAACACCTGAAAATGATGTATGTATAATAAGTATTGGTTAAATTTCTAATGCTTCAATATGAATCTTTTTCTCCCTGTCATGTCTGTATATCATAAACCTTTAATACACCTTGACTCACAAGGATAAAAAACTTTAAGAATTTCAATTTCCTTTGCTACTTAGCAGTATCCAAACAACATAAAGTTTGCACAGAACTCAGTGTTCTTATGTTGTCTCGTAAGTGTCTAGGGAAGGGCAACAAGGTCAATGAATGGTTTTGAACAAGAATCCTGTGAAGAGTGGCTGAGGGAGCTGGGGGTGTTCAGCCTGGAGAAGAGGAGGGTGAGGGGTGAACTTTATTGCTGTCTGTAACTACCTGAAAGGAATATTTTATTTTATCAGACAAATATTTTTCCAAGTACTCCAATTTTCCTGTTTTCATGCACAATGTATCTTTTCCTTAACCTTATTCCAATAATTTCTACTGGCTGCCTGCCTGGGTTCACAAACTCACACAGTCATCTCAAAGTAACAGAAAAAACATGAAAACATGCCACAATTACAGCTTTTTATCATGTGTATTGCAAGGCAAAGATTAAAAAAAAAAAAAACAACAAAACCAAAACCAAAAAAAAACCAAACAAAAAAAAAAGCCCAAAAAAAACCCCCAAAAAACAAAAACATCTGATGCAAAACCTTTTACCACCTTACTTTAGCTTCCAAAATAGCTTCCTGGAAACAAGGTAGAAGGTATCAGCCAAATGCTAAGATGAAGGACTAACTTCAAGCCTGCCTCTATGGGAGAAAGAAATGCCAAATACTTGTGGTAGGAGCATGACATTGCCACAAAACTACAGTGGCAGAGAGCAGTGTCCCTTCCTCCTGTTAAAGTTGGGGTGCTGCACACTGAGTGTCTGGATGGAACGAAATGGGAAGGCAGCAAGAGGGATCTTGTCTGAGTAACCTGGTGATAAGGTGTCAACATTGTAAAGTGCTGAATTCAAACTTGTTTAGGATTTCCTTACTTATCCCACTAGGATGCATTACCCTCTCCAGCTGCATCTCTCCACTGCGCATAGATGAAACACAAAGTAAGTATGTTTTTAAATTGGAGGCCTAAATTTACGTGGGGTGAATTTGGACCTGAGTACCTGTACTAGACAGGCTCATCCAAGGTAGAGGAACTCCTCTGTTTTTTGGCAGAGCTTTGGTGTAAGGTGAGTAGGCAGAGCATATATCAAGGAGAGTGGGATGATGACTACTGGAATTTTATCTTGCCTGGCCCAGCAGGCACATAGGAAGTGTGATGCAGAGGATTCTATATCCTTTCTTCATTTGGCTGAACGCAGTGACTTCAAGGATTAAGGGACAATGGTGAAAAGCTCCTGCTGGATGCAGAAGGTAAGTCTCCATCCACTGTGACTGCTCCACCTTCACAGTGCCCTGGTATAGTAAGTACAAGGCTCTGCAAACAGAGCCAAACAATGACAATGGAAATGTTGATCTAGGCCAGAGGTGCCACTGAGGTTTAGTCAGTCTATGCCCTGTGTCAAAACTGCTTCAAAGAAGGAAAAAAAGAAGACTCCCTTCTGAAGGCCAGACATGTAGAAGGACCCTCTCAGGGAGCTCTGCTGCTTGCCTAGAAACCAGGATGAAGATGAGAAGAGAAAGTTGTTACCAGGTAAGGCACACCATTGTTTGAGGGACAGTGTGCTGGCACAGTCCTTCTGCCTGCCATCTCAGTGGAGATAGGGGATGGAGAACAGTGCAGCAACAAAGATGCCAGGGATATTGGTTTGGTAGAAATCATGGAAGTGTCTAAGGCTGGTCACACATAAAGTAACCCATCTCCTCCAGAAATGTGGTAGAATCAGTAGCCCAACAGAAGTGCAACTATGCAATGCACCTAGAATGAGCAATAAAAACCCTGGAGGAGCTGGAAGCTGCTGTGTAGTAGGAAAATACCAGCTGTCATCACAGAAACATGGTGGTTGGCTCACAACTGGATGCTGCAGAGGCTACAAAGTGTTCAGAAGGGATAAGCAAGGACAAAGAGGCAGTGGGGTAACTTATAATTTTGTGAGCATTTTAACTCTTCAAAGTTTATTGATGGTGATGATAGGATAAAGCATTTATGTGTAAGAACTAGGGTAAAGGCTAACAAGACCTATAATGGCGCATCCTATCCAGAATACAGCTGGGAGAACTGTCATTATCACAATCCCAAAAAGCTGTGGTGAATGGAGTTAAATCTAGTTGGCAGCTTGACATTCAATTACACTTTAATCTCCAATATTTCTACTGCTTATAACAGTGGTCATATTCTCACTTTATTTTTCTTGGGTCAGCAGACCGTTTACCAGAAAAAAATAAGGATTCCTTTGGGAAACGACTGTTATTAGATCAGTCATTCTCCCCATCTCACAGAAAATAAATAACTGTATTTATTACTGCAATTTACAGCAAAGAACTGAGAGGAAAGGATATTTAAAATATTTTTTATTGAGGTTTGCTTTGAAACAACTGTGTTTTTATTTTCTGCACCACCTCATCTTCATTATTATCAATGGATCTGAATACAGGACAAGTCATGAGGCAGAAATTAGAAGATGAAAGTATACAGAAAACTTCTTGATCTGCCTATAAAACTGAAAATATTTAGGGGGGTGGGGGAAAAGGGAACATGATTTCTTAACTGCTCTGCATGCAGTACTCTGAGCAGATATGAAAAGTATCTTGTTTCTCATATCTATTATCAACCTGACTTGTCAAGAGTGAGAGTATATTTTTTACTAAACAAAAAGAAAGTGAGAGTTGGAAGGAATAAACGTCTTAACATAAAAATTTAAGTTGAATGCATTAAAATTTTAGTGTACGTAGAGAATATTGAAGATGAATGGCAAATCGTTTCATTATGCCCATACCCTTAATACAACAGCCTGCACTGAATAGCTTCTCAAAAAGAGTTTTCATGTTGTATGAAAACATCTCATGCTAAAGAACATTCTTAGTGTTTGTGTTTTGAAGCTCATTGCTGTCTTAGAACTTTCTGAAACACAATTACAAATACCCAAGCAATGATCTTGAAATTAAAAATGCAGTTGAAATATGGGGGATGTAAACACCTTGCAGAGTAACATAGGTTTGGCTGTTTCAATTCAGCCAAAATTTCCATTTCTCACAAATTTTGGCTTAAGCTTCAAGCCTGAATGTCTCGAAAGACAGCTGCCTTGACAAACAGTGAATCTGGACTCACTTAAAACTGCTCCTATTTTCAGTTAAAATATTTACTTGATTTTTTTAACGAATTAGTGTTTATCATTTTGTATTTCTCTTCTTTTAGCATTCTATGTCATTACTGAGGAAAAAAAAATGTGGGATAGATCACTACAGACTAGCAAATCTAGGGCAACTATTACTCTCCAAGGTTCTAAGACAAATTTCCTAATATCTGAGATTCTAGGACAATTTCCCACATTTAAATTTTTCACATTCCTCTTTGTGAAAAATTTCTCCCAAAGAGAGAAAATTCACAGAGGGGAAAATCACACATTTTGGCCCAATATTTAAAGGCCAAATAAAAATTGATCTTCAGAATTACTGCTTTTAACTTTCTCTACTAGTATGTGCTAGTGATGAGTTTTAACCTGTTGCCATTTGTTTAAAGGAACTAATGAATTTGGTTCAGAATCACAAATAATTTTTATGGTGTTGGTAACAAATGTACTAATGGAATTTCACTGCTCTGAGATTAAAATCTAGAAAATATAATACACCTGTCCTTTTTTAAACATTCCACTTGGTTCAGACTCCAGTGTTTACAGTAATCCATGGCAACAGCAGATGTAACATCAGATATCATTGAAACTCTATTCAGCAGGAAGAATTCAACTACACACTTTTCTGCACAAAAAGTAGCCTGAGAAGGTCCAAATCCTGTTATGTCATTCTCCTGATGTGCTGCAGGATTCTGGCTCTGAGTGAAATCATTTTCTGTACAATTACTTGGATAGCACCTTCATACTTCAAAGCACATATAAGTGTTATAGCTCCACTAGCATTTATTTTGAAGTGTTACCGAAGTTGATTGCAATAATTTTAATATATTTCTGTATCTACTTAAAAATTCCATTGCTCCATGAAATTCACATTAGTCCTTCAGCCTTTTAAGTGCTCCATTCCCCTTAGTAGCCCTCCACTGAACCCACCAGTTTGTCATTATCTCCCTTGAGCTGTGAGCCCTAAGCTGGACACAGGACTCCAACAGATCTCCTCCTAAATGCTGAAAAGAGATGAATAATCACTATCCTGGAGCTTTTGCCTTTCTTGGATTCAGCCCAGTATGCATCTGGAATTCCTCTCCCTTGGGACTGAATATAGTAGATTTTTTCAAGGTATTGGAGTACTGCCCTGAACATCACAGCTTCTAAAAGATGATGGCAACCTTTCAATGACAGCAGCCAGCTCACCTTTGACAGCATCATCTGTACACGTGCAGTTTACTGAATTAATGACCAACTCAGCCCTACTTGATGAAAAAACTGCATATACTGGATTACTTATATTAGCAGGACTTTGTGATCTTACAGTGTCTACTCATTGAGTAGAGTGGTACACAAGATGCATTAGTAGAGTTTGTCAGCTTTTTCAAAAGAAACACTTAGATGGCCAAAAAAAAAGTGCTGGGCAGGGCTTTTCTTAATAAATTATTTTGACCATCATCACAGAAAGTACTAGAGTTTTATTCTGCAAAAAAACTCGGAAATCTTCTTTTTTATCTTGTTTAGGCCAGCAAGAAATAAATTTAACAATGTTTCTTTCTGGTTTGCTCCAGAACAGGAAATTTTTTTTTTTGCTTACATGAGCAGGTAATGCTGTTGCTCTTTTATTTGACAGTCCTGCCTGTACTGCATTCCTGTAGACAGCAGTTTGTTCTTTTCTCCTTTTTGAGAGAGATTAAAATCTTTTGTCTTACCTATAAATAAGATCTCTCAACAGATACTATTAAGAGCAAAAAAAAAACAAAGGCAAAAATAGGTATTCCAGAAGTCCCTAGGTAATTTCAAGCTTGAGTCTGAAGGTGAAAGCCTAAATCATTAAATTAAAGAAACAAAACCAGGAAGGATTTTTAAGCAGTTCCTGTTTATGTTGCTCTTTCTTAATTAGCTAAATATATATTGACCAATGTGAATGTGAACTGCTAGCCTGCTGGACTTTGACACCTTTTATTGCAGATGGAACTTGGGAGTCTTGGTTACAATGAATGTTTAATATTTTTTTAAGAATAAACAAAGGAACAGGAAAGAATTAAGGCATCATTACTGTCTCTTTGAGCCAGTTCCTTACAAAGCTGGAAACCAAATCCAGTCCTAAGTCACGACAGGCAAATAAAGACAGTTTGGGTCACAGTGTTAAGTCATTAAGTAGACCCTCATTTTCCTATGAAGGTCTGAAATCTTTTTCTTCCAGTCTTCCCTCATTCAAAATTTAGGAGTGCTTGTATGGTGAGTTTTGCTTTAGTCTAATTTTGAATCATTATTATTATTATTATTATTATTATTACTTCATAAAGAAAATAGTAATAATCAATACTGCATCAATTATCTTTGAAGATTTTAGATCTTCAGGGGAAAAAGTTATTTAAACTCTTTCAGCTGTAAGTCCCTGTTCTAACTCTCTACAGATTTTTGAAGTTGCAGCCCATGAAGCATTTACTTTGTTCACAAAGAGCAAATAAAAAGACTGATTACTAAGCAGGAAAGTGTCATCTAGGTCTGCACAACTCCCCTTTCATGGCCCTTGGAAATGTAGAAGCAAGTGTTGAAAAGGCCAATCTTGTTTCTTAACTTATGTATAAGAAAGAGCATTTCGACCTCAGGCTGACCCTAGTTTTTTCTATTTAAGCTTCTGGAACAAATGAAAATATTAAAACTGTAACAGTAAGATACTCACAAGGAGGACACAACAAAGAGAGTAAGAAGAAGAGGGAAAGGCCTCATGAAAAGGGAATAAAAAGAAGGAGGCAAATGCCCCAAAGTGAGAATTGTAGAGGAGGCACTGTCTGTGTGTTTGACCTCTGATGCAAAAGGATCTTTTGAGACAAATAAAAATTCCTATTGCTTGGGATGTTAGACAATTGTCCCTGAATATTTTATGTGGCCTTTCTAGTCATTTTACAATTGCTGGAAACTTTTCTTCTGAGTCTAAATAATATTAAAATATTGTCATGAAATTCAAGGAGTCTCACAGGTGAAAGGAGGGGAAAAGTATAGAAAAAAAAGAGTAGAAACAGTTCTGCCAGTAACATATCTGATATTTTATTGAAGCATTTGGAAATAATGGAATGCAGAAAATCTGAAAAAAAAAAAAAAAAAAAAAAAACAAAAAAAAACAACAGAAACAAAAAAAAGAAAACAAACAAACAAACAAACAAACAAAAAACAACAAACTTTGCCATTAACTTACCTGATTGTTACAATGCATTCTATCTTAAAGCATTTACAGATGCTAAAACTATGCTTGCCTAAAATATTGCATTACAAAGCTACTGTCATTCCAAGCTCCAAGTACAGTTAGGCCAAAAATTTTAGAGTTGTAGATCTTCACAGTCCTACTTAAGAAGGACAACCAAATAAACAAGTTAACCCATAAGATATATTTTTTGACATCTTTGAAAGCACTTACACAAGTCTCAAGTAATTAATATTTCCAAGATAACTTAAGCTGTGATTATAATTTTTCTGATGGCAAATATAATATAAATAAAGCACAGGAAAGTGAGACAATGTCATATTCAAAATTGAGATATTGATGTTCCTTCTAGTTTATTACATGATGTTGGGAATTTGTTCTCTTTCTCTGATTCTTTGCCTTGACTAGCAAATATTGCAATGTCTCAGAAAGTCTTTGAGGGTAAAGAGGATGTTCTGATAAATGCCATTGTCACTCAATGGTGAAAGGGAAAATGTATCACCTGCACAGTACATGCACCACAGGGAAGCCTCTGAGTTTCTTACATGAACATGGCTCAAATACACACAGTAAATCTACCATGAGAGGACACACAACCTGTCATTTGTACAAGCATTGCTCATGCAGTGCACAGCACAAAACATGTTTTTTCCCCTGAGAAATCCTGGTTGGAAACAAGAGATCCCTACGAAAATGAAAATGCTAGCAAGCTGGGTACATCTAATGAGAAACAAGGAGTGTTCCATCAGTTTTTAGGAACTGCCTCTGTTAAGACATGAGCTCACTGATGGTACCTGTTCTTGCAATAAAAATTAGGTTAATGAATGGAAGTAAAACTGATAATAAAGTTATTTAAAAGAGTATTGTTTGTTTAAGAGGCAAAGTTAAATCAGTTTTGTTTTGTTATGGATATATTACATCAACCATGTAAAAACAACCATTCTTCCTTTCTGTTCCACAATTTGAAAGTAAATGTATCATTAATAAAGGAGAAATCCCAGAATACTTCTACTGTACAACTCATTAACCTTGAGGGAAGTTCTGAATATTGGACTATTTTAGGGAAGCCTGAATATTGGACTAAGCTAGTAGATCTCAAATTTGATGAAGATCAGTGATCAAATTCACTAACTCCCATCTACTGTGATGATGCAAGGACTTACTAGCCTGCACAAGTAAACACAATTTAAAGTAGATTTCTGTTTCAATGCTAGTATAAAGAGGTGGAGAGGTAGATAGATAGATAGATAGATAGATAGATAGATAGATAGATAGATAGATAGATAGATAGATAGATAGATAGATATAGATGATAAGTTATAGATATAGATAGACATAAATATAGATATAGATACAGATATAGATATAGATATAGATTATATATAGATACATAGAGATAGAGATAGAGATAGAGATAGAGATAGAGATAGAGATAGATGTAGATGTAGATGTAGGTATAGATTTAGATATAGCTATCTATTAAATACATAGATATCTACCAAGATACATAGATATAGATATAGATATAGATATAGATGATATAGATATAGATATAGATATAGATATAGATATAGATATAGATATAGATATAGATATAGATATAGATATAGATATATAGATATAGATATAGATATAGATATAGATAGATATATAACAGAATCAGTTGGTTCACAACAACAAAAGTCCATGAATATTTGTATGGATACGCTATAGATATTGTTTATATAAAAGCTGTTTTTTAATGATTATTCTTTCTGATTCCCCATGATACCACTTGTAAGAGGTCCTAATTAAAGGGGAAAAAACCCAAAACCATAAACTGCCCCAAACAAACAAAACAAAATCATTACTTCCTGTCTAGTTAGGCTAGATACTCATGATAATCTCAGTTGCCCAGTAGAAAACACATTAATGAAAAAATAATAGCTATTTTAGATTAAACAGCAGGCTATTAAAAAAATTAGAGATAGAAGGCAGTATTAAATCTTTTGCAGAGCTTTAAAGATACATTCAGTTAGTATTACATTCAGTTACAGCAATGGACACTCTTAAGCAGCTGTCTGCTAACAACTGGCACCCAGCAGCGTCTCAACTGTCAAATTTGTTTAGATCTCTTCGCCATAAATCCCTTTTTCATATATTTAGAAAATTGCTAAAATAAGCTATCAGCTATTAACAGCCTCATGCTGTAAAAATATCTTTTCTAAAATATTTCTACTTTCTAGTCCCAACAATTTCTGCCCAATAATGTGTCTAAGGACACATTAGCCTTTGTTACTGACCCCTATAAAAATACTATCTTCGCAACCCTGTAGAATAAACACAGAAATAAAACAATCTATTAGAAGAAAGAAATTATCAAACTGTAGAGGCATTCATCTTGCTCTCTGGAGACAAGAGAGAGCTGGGATTATACAGATTGGAGAAAAGATTCTGGGGAGACCTTAGAGAAACCTTTCAGTACCTAAAGGGGGTTACAAGAGAACTGGAGAGGGAATTCTGCAAGAGCATGTAGTGAAAGGACAAGTGATAATGGCTTTAAACTGAAAGTGGGTAGATTTATGTCAGATATTAGGAATTAATTCTTTACTGTGAGGTTGAAGGGGCACTGGAACAGGATGATCAGACAAGTTGTGGGTGTCCCATCCCTGGAAGTGCTCAAGGGGAGGTTGCACAGGTCTTTGAAAACTTGGTCTAGTGGAAGGTGCCAATGTCAGGGGAGCTGTAACTAGATGATCTTTAAGGTTCCCTCCAATTCAGGTCATTTTGTGATTCCATGATTCTATGATTCATCTGCTAAGGAAGTCCAAGAATGAACTAAATTCCTATAACAGTGCCAGTAACCAATGCTGAGATTGGTTGCTGTTTAAGATTTAAGGATTTATGTCAATGTGCCAGGGAAATAAGAGCTTAAAGACCTATTTTATTATTATCTCATATGGGAATTTAATTCAACAAAATATTGTACATACTCCCTTACCTAACTGGATATTGGGCCATTCTTCATCACTTCTTTTTAATTTCATGTAAATGTAGAGGAACTCATGGGAATGCTTCATTTTCAGTGCAGAGCAAGCTCTGTAAAGGGTAAGAATTTATGTTGCTGCTATGACAATCAAAACTAAAAGCTTTTTTCAGTGAGTACTCAAATCAAGCTGATACTAAATATAATTTCTTTCCTACCTCATGGGTGAAAGTGCTATAAATTTACAGTTATCAGGAAAAAAGGCTGTGTGCATTTTGGAGGAATCACCTAAGCTTAAGTACTGAAAAAGAATGGAAAGCAAAAGCAGAAGTATTCAATAATTTTAATTTCATTATGAAAAATACAGTTATTAGAGTCCAAAATGCAGTAGTTACAATACACAGAGGTAACACAAAGTGCTATGACACAAAGTATAATATGCACAAACTTGTTCCAAAGAATAAAAAAGTTCTCTGACAAAATTCCGCTTTCATCTAAGGGCACCTCAGAAAAATTTTAAAAATTTAAAAAAAAAAAAAATCCCAACCAAGCAAAACAAAACTACAACAAACAAATAAAACCAACAAACAACATAACAGGAATTCAGGAGTTTATAATTATCTGACATTATTTGACATATATATATATATATATATATATATATATATATTTATAATATATATATTTGTCTTTTGATATTGGTAACAGTTATGGCTACAAAACTTTTATTTCTCTGGGTAAAATGGAATAAAGATAGACCATTATATTTTACAGATATGTGTAATTACCAATATTGCAAAAGCATATTATACAGAGTAAAAATGTATTTAAAGATTTGTTCAAGATAATTGTCAACAGTTCTCTAACTAGAACCAGAGTTCAATAGCTCTGCAGATATTTTGATGGTCTGGGTACAAATTTGAGCTAGGAATAAGGACATAAACATTTTGAATAAGCAATTTTAGAAAAGGGAGATAGGGAGGTATTATCTCAATTCATTTTTCAATCAGTCTGGTCTTGAAAATCTGCCTGCAAGTACCATCCTGAGGCAGAAGGCAGAATTATCTTGTAAAGAGGCAGAAATTGAGTTCTATTGGGTCAAAACCACCCTGAGACTTAGTTCTATGACCCAGTTACATGGAAAGCAATTCATTTATTCACACCAGAATCTTCAAAATTTAATAAAAATATGCACATCCACAAGCCAGTTAATTTAATATATTTCCTCTCTATTGGCTGTAAAGGGCTAGACTGTAATTTGCACATAGACTTGTAACATTTAAAATCTAACTTAGGCAAAGGGATCTCATCAACCATTTCTATGATACGCAGTCATAGAAAGCAGAGAAAATTACTTTAAACTTAACCAAATAAAGAAGGGGGTGGCATTTACCAAGCTAAGATTCTAGTGGATTTTATTTAAGAAGTAACAACTAACTGAAGTGTCACACCTATTTATATATATATATATATATATATATAAACGTATTTTTAAAAAAAAATATATATGCATGTATGTATGTATGTATGTGTATAAAATAGTTTACGTTATAAAAGAAAGTATGTGCAACATATAATGCATATATAAAACACTAAACATGTACATACATGCACAATGTGTGGAAGTTGAGACAAAAATTAAGCCATTTTCTGAAAAGGCCAAGCAAAAGGAAAAGATTTCCTTCTTGTTAAATATTTTCCATCTAAATCTTCTGTGAACATTTACAGCTGTTAGACAGAAAAGAACCAAGAGACACCAAATACAGAAATCCAAAATCTCCGGTTTATGTGTCATGCTAGTAAAGCATTCATGCAGTGCACTGTTATATACACCCTTGGAAATAAAGTGTAGTTACTTGAGCCAAATAGAAAGATGTTGAAACCCCAGAACATAAATCTGAATTTTAAAGACTGTCAAATTAAACCTATTAAGTCAACATTGGACAAAGAAGGAAACAGCTCATTTTCCAAAGAAACTTTGCATATATAAACACAAGAGAGCAAATTTAAATTAACATAGAAAATGTCTTTGTTTCATGCTTAACTTCTCTTTACTATTACTATTACTTAATTTCAATTTTGTGGAATGCAAAAAACATAACAGCTCAAGGGATTTGTATTTAAAGTTTCATTGCTTTGAACTCTTTTTAGTAATAAAGGATTTTAGCATGGTTTTTAATGCACATAGATAATGAAATTCTAAATACCTCTACTAAGGAGAGATGCAAATTCAGGCAATGCACCCAGTTCTGCAATTAAACCACAGTGAAAAAGGAACTCTGACATGCAAATGAACTTAGTCACCACTCCTAGGTCCAAGTAGAGACTTGGAATAAATCAGTATGTTTTATTTTGAATATGTCCATGTTTTCAAATCAAATCAGGGATACCTGAGTCATTAAACTAGGTATGAGCCAGAAAGCAGTTTCTCTCATGAATACACCTCCAGAAAATTTTTCAGGTTTACTTTGCACATGACATTATAGCCAAGCATGCTGTATGAGACCAGTTTAGGAAAGCTGAACATCAGAGAAGCAAGAAGAGCAGAAGCTGGATATTAAAACTAAGACTATCAATTCAAATTATGACTGCAATAATAATGCAAATGTAAATCATTCTTTCTGATTCAACTGCTTATATGTGATTTCCAAGAACTTATGTCAGAATAATGGGAATAACAAAGTAAATCTCTGTTCTCATACACGCCCTCAAGTGCTTCTGAGAAGTGTTGAAAATATTCCCTTGGTTCTGATGCTCTGATAGCTTATCTTAATTGCTCTTCATCTGGTCAGGCTGAGCAATGGCAGAGCAAATTCATGTCACAAAGGATTGTGCTCAGTGCACAGCATTCTAATATCTGATTATGAACTTCATCTTATCTAACGACAACTGCTTAAAAAATCAATGTCAAGGGTAAAACAGATATTGAAGCCTCTTTGGAGAGAATGTAGAGCAAGGAGCACTTCTGGAACCTAACAGAGCCCAAAACAAGTTTAAGACTCTTACCTCTCCTCACTGTTTAAAATAGAGCATAAAGAACTAACTTGGACACCTACCTTATGCATGGCAAAGGTTGGATTAGATTAATCACCCTCTTAAGGAGAAATAACCTTCCAGAGACCATCTGGCAGTACAGCTCTCTTGTTTTTCAATTATGTGGAGTATTTCTGCCACAAACTGTCAGATAGAATGCCTGTGGCCAGCTGAGTGGACTGATGTTATGAAAAGGCTGCACATATATAGTCATCTTTGTGCGAAATTTAGTAGTATTTAGAAACAGAGAGCAAAAGCAGAAAATAAAAATTGATGGATAAGAAAAGTGGATGTGAATATGCTTAAGATCAGTTGTGATTCAAGGACAACAATATGAGAACTTCTGTTCTGGGCGGTTTCAGAGAAACACGTGGGTTTCCCAGTGCTAAAAGAGACATTTCCCTTTGTGAGTTATCCTAGTTTGTTTCATCCCTTCAGCTCTTAAAGTCTGCACCAAAGTTCTCCATTTTGTCTATTTACATTTATACCATGCAAACTTCACGAAACATATTGTAGATTCTATAGGGAACACTAACAGTAGTCCTGAGAGTAGTCAGAAGAACACTGCTGCAGAAGGAAAGTGTGCTGTATTAGCAATAATTCGTGCCTGTGATACAAAATGCTACACTGGAGATGATTGCACTCTGCTGGACTGTATGACAGCTATGCAACATCCAAGTCAAAAAGGAGTATAAGGATCTCTGATGCCATCACTCTCACATCAGACTTGGCTTACTGGATTTGCCACTTAGAACATTATAGTCATGATTTGGCTATGGGAAAATCTTCACTATGGAAGTGCAAATATTGTTCCACAGAGTTGTCAATTTTTTTTATCCTTTTACTGTGAGTCTGATTACTCCAGAGTTAAAAAATCTGAAAAGTCTAATAAAATATAGATAAAATGCACTTTGGAAAAGACAAATGACAAAAAATATTCTTTCAGCTGATTGCATTTGCATTTTTTTTTAATTTCAGTCATTTATGATTTTGAAATAATTTAATATTTTTTCTGAATATTTCAAATTTTTAATTTTGATATCAATACCTGTTTCAGTTTTATTTGTTTGTTTTGTTTTTTTTAAAGGATTCTGACCCATCCTAGACTGGCAAATCCTAGAATTCAGGATCCTAGCTACAGGACCGTAGAGCAAATATTAAAGTAATACATTATTTCCAACTCAAATAAATGAGATAGTCTCCAAAGGGTAGCTTTATTTGTTTATTAAAAATAAAAAAATTAAAAAAAAATTCCTAGTAGGCAAAAAATCTGATATCAAGGCAAAAAAACATTTGTTCACACTGATTATTGCCTGTTTCAGACCAAGAACATACTGTGGGTAGACCAAAATAAAAAACAGGGCCATTTGTAGCTTAGCTCAAAGTGTTTCCCAAAGGGAAGCTGTGGCTTCTCTACACAGTGGGAAATGTCATCTGAGGAGAGCACGCTGTTCAAATGGTTAAGAATGGTACTGGATTTGCATATCCACACCCCTACATGTCCAAGTAGAAAGATCACTGCTGCATGCAAATGTGTGCAGCCATAGAACTGCTGCCCCTCCTTAAACTGCAACGAGCTGATTTTCAGGTAACCAGAAAGACAAAGTGTCTCATGTCTCTAAATCATTGCATGAGTAAAGTGAACAGATGCAAACTAGGCATGTACTATTTTTTCCTGCTGTTTCAAACTCAGACTAATTATCTGGGCAAAGAGATAATTTTTTTGAAAGGATGTCTGCTCCACGAGGATATGGTTCACATAAATACCATCTCACTGCTCGCCGTGCTCCCCTGTCTTCTCCCCCCCACATCCCAGCTTCCCATTTCAGGCATCTGAGAATGCTTCAGGGAGCTTTGCTGACAACTTGGGGACACACAAACAAGGAACTAGTGTAGCTCAGATGTTTTTTTATTTCATAATCTGCAAAAAAAATTTTAGCTCAAGACCCGCAAGAAAAACAAAGTATCAGAACCTCAGCTTCTTAAGATCACTTAAAGAGGTAAAAACACATATAGAATCCAATTTTCCCCCAATAGAAATTGTGGTAAATAAGAGAAAAATAGCCATTACACTTTAAATGTCTACCTTTTTCAATAAATGATAGTAAGGAGAAAAAATTTTTTCAACTCTAACTGAAACATGTAAACATGGTAATGCCCATACTGTAGTTAAAATCATAATGCTCTCTTTTTTCTTTCCTTCTTAATCTGCACTCACACCTTGGAAATAACATTGATCAATCAGACCTTGCAGTATACTTTGAAGGCTGCAGTACATATCCCTCTCAATTAAGTTCCCATGGTTCTTTAAAGATAAACATTATTCTAAAATAGCATTTTAAATAATAGTGGATAAATCTCAAAGCATGTTCTCTGGTTTGAGATGGCAGAGCACCCTTTTTACTTCAAGCAGTAAGCATGAATCCAGTGGGCAGACAGCTGAATTCCTGTTTAGCCACCTACTTCTCTGTAACTTAATTTAAGTGGGATGTATACCTGCTTACTTTGGAGGTATTAGCTTGCAGGTTCTATTAAAAATATTGTAATCAGGGTAGGTATAATTAGAACAGACACTGAAGAAAAGTCAGTCAAACTCTGAAAGGTACGTAGGATAGTTTGGTGCTAACTTCCCTTTATCCATACTTTTACAACATTCTGCTTTCTACTACTACTTCTAAAAGCTGTTATGCAAATACCATATCTCTGATGCCTGCCCTCAGTGATCACTGCATTAGTCCAAAACACCCTTTAAAATTCAACAGTAGCTCTTCCAGGCTACAGCAGCAGGGTATCTTTCAAATACATTCAGCAGAGTAGCAAAGCTGCAGTGCTTATGTTCAAGGCAGGTACCAAGTCTAAAAGCAATTTCACAGATGAAAGACAAGTTATCAACAGCATTTCAGCCACACTGGCATATTTTCTTTGGAAATTATCTGCCATGTGTTAGAGAATAACGATAAAGTGGAAATCTACAAGGCCCTCTGCCTCTGCAGCTAGCTTCACATGTGGCTGCTGAAAGCCATCAAATCATGCCCTATACCTGTATCAAGAGCCTGAATGACAATGGCCCTTCACTGTGCTTTGTTGTGCTGAGCTGATTGACAAAGTGACTAACTCGTGCTTCAAACGGTGTGGGAGATCAATGTCACTCTCCAGAGCGTCTGTAAGAAAGTTACTGATGTTAAGTAATCCTCAAAACACATGGCCTGCTTATTGAGTTTGTGTGCAGCTCAGGCAAATATTTTCATTAACTTTTAAGTTCTTCTTCCAAGCCCTAGAGGAAACGTGCCTCAGCTTTTGTGGTTCAAGGTGTGTATTTCTGGTAGCAACAGGAGACAAACAATGCAATATCTGACGCCAGTAGCCAGAGTCATAGGCTACTTGGCTGGATTTCTCCTCCTCCTTTCTACTCAAGCTAAAATGCAGATAGTACCCTGAAGAACTGGTATTACTTTCTGTGTTGACTTCAGTTTATCTAAGTTAAAGCTTCATGCAAAATCTGTGGAAAATACTGGGTTTTGTTCATACAAAACAGCAGTTATTACACTTAAAGCATATCTAGGCCAGTACAACACAGGGTGTCTTGTGCAAAATAGGAAAAGTAGTTGCAAGTTGAAGAACTCCTCTTCGAGATTTATTCATCAATGCTACTTTTGTTACAGTAGAGAGAAAAAAATAAAGTGCACTTACATATAAAGGACGAAATTCTACAGTTTGCAAACACAGTAATGAGGCTTTTGAGGGAACAGAGTTGATATGGGTTATTCTGTGACTATGTGTGTAAGGTAGGAAAAAGTGAGTAAGTAAAATAAGACTTCAAGCAAATGATCAATGCAGAAACCTTCATTGAAATTGGAAAAGCAAACAATAGCTGCTGAACAGTACAGTCCAGATTGTGTATGTGACTGAGGACCTCTGAATAAACACTGGTCTCAAGGTACTTATTATAAATATCTGATATTTCCTATTAAAGTTAATAATGTTCTTAGATTCCTGCCTCTGAGACCAGGAGAAAAGGCTATCTAGGTGCAATAAAATGTATTGGAAAAGTGGTTTCTAAGCCATAAATCCCTTTTCAAGAGGAAAAAATCAACTTCCAAGTTTTCTTCCATAACTATAATATAAAATTTAAAAAAATAAAAGTGTTTGCTTGCTTAGTGTGGAAACAATACTTATCCCTGCATTTCTATTTTATCAACTCACATACCATTACCAAATGGTAAAATGTTAATAAAGCTCATTAGATCAGCAGGTACTCATGAAAGTGCCTGCCCCCTCATTCTGCTTTAAATCTCTTTTCTCCATAGATAAAGGGTTACAAAATGCATCACTGGACTTGGAAAAAAGGACTTCTGTTAGGAACTCTTTATGATGGCTGCACTAAATGTGTCTCTTATTTCTTCTAACATGCCCATTTTCCTTGGCTGTTTCTCAGTCAGTTTTTCCCTGGCTTTTTGTCTTCCTTGTATTTTCTTTATATTTTTTTACCAAAAGATTCAATCAAAGTGGTTCAATCACCTCCCTTTAAAGGCATTTTCTGCACTTCAACTTATTCTTGAAATGGTATTAACTCATGTCACACAGCATCAACATCATCTATTTAGAGAAAAGTACCTTGCAGAGATTGCTAATTTTGTGTTGAGAATTAGTAACATTTGTAATGGAAATGGAAAAAAGGAAAAGAAAAATAATCTTAAACACACACATGTAATCAAGTAGGGAACAAAATGGAACTAAAAGGTTCTGAAAGCCCAAAGCTTCATGAATAAGTAAGTATTTCGACTCTAACCTTGGATTGTTTGCATTAAGTGTAAACACTGTTTTCTAAACTTTTTATGAAATTCACAAACTTCGTAAAACAAAGCTGTTTAATTAGTAATAGCTTCACACAGGGAGCTGTCAAGTAATGTACCTAAGAACCAGAATTTTCAGCTTACACAGCAACACAAACCACTCTGCTTTGTCTTTGGAAGGCAGAGCTCTAATAGGTATTTGGGGGCACTCTGCCCAGGAGGAACTTTTACAGTCAGGCAGCCATTATACAGGAATGCACAACAGTGATTTGAAAGGGTAAACTTGTTTTCCCAATGCTAGACTAGATTTTTCTAGTTGCTATGAGAAAGCCATAGTCTGTGAGATATCTGGTGCTGGGTTTTTATGTTTTCCTGAGATTTCTAAAATAAGGAAGGCCTTAATTCTGTTTAAAAAAAAAAAAAAAAAAAAAAAAAAAAAAAAAAAGTGTTTCTCACCACTTTTCTTTTGTTCAGTAATAAGCAAAATCTAGATTATTTTGTTCAAATATTTTTTATTAATTGCTTAAGTCACACCAATTAAGTCTTTTTGAAACCCAGCTGACTCTTAAACAGCATAGAATGAAGAAAGAAAATTATTAATAGCCTTTTATAATGTTCAGAAATTTGGAGATGTGGAGTTTAGATTCAAATCCCATGTGTCTTTCACTTTAGGCTTGATTTAAAAACCAGAATACTTTATTTAATACTTTCTTCTTTATACACAATGTATTTTAAACAAATTTTCAGGTTTTTTGGGAGGAGAGGGGTTGCCTTTTTTCCCCTAAGGGAAACATTTCTGAGCAGTGCCCAAAAAAATTTTAATTAATGCCTTAACAAGAAATTGAACTTTATATTTCTTTTACAAAGTTCATAATGCTACCTGAAAGAGCCATACACCAGCCTTACTGTGCAGATGATGAAATGGGTCTATGAAAACAAAAGACACTGATATAAATAACTGGAAACCTTTATGTGACCTGCAGCAGCTCTACTCATGTCAATAACTGAATCAATATGGGATTTCATGTCAAGGAAGAACCCAATATGCAGTCTCCTGACTATCTGTTCCTGGTCCTAACTGTGGTTGACTGCTTGTGGAACTGCTGTTTCTGAGGTAATTCTACAGCACTGTTTGCTATTTAATCTCCCAAAATCAAATTTGGAACCTCTATTTTGCAATGAGCCTTTTTTAATTCACAGTTCAAGGATTACTTTTTTCTGCTGTTTGGTCTCCTAAAACCATCTCATTTATTATTTTTTCTTGTTTCTCCATTCCCTGTTAATTCTGTTCTTATCATTTTAATATGATTTTGTTCTCCATCAAAGAATTGCCACTGCAGCTTACATGATGACCAAATGGACTGGATTATCTAATTAATCTTTATCATCTTTCCTTACTTTAAAGCATAAATCACATCTTCACTCATAAACATGTTCAAATCTACAGCCAGAGGTTATAGAATAAACCCAGGAGATACAGAGTTCCTTCATGCACTTCTCAGAATTTTTTTCTTTCTGAAAGGTTTCTGTCTGCTACCAGCAATTTAGTGAGAAGCTGAGACATGAAAATAACCTTCTATCTTGTTTATTCAGGAAGAACACAGCAAAAACTCTAAGTAGACTGTACATGGCAAAAAAAGACTTTAGATGGGCTATTTCTGCAGGGAAGAAACTCTTAATGAAAGGTGTGATTACATGCATTTTCTCACATTGCATACTGGAGTCTCAGATATATGAGGTTTTTTCACCATAAAACCCAAACTAGATAATATAATTGGTCTAAAATGACAAGCTCCTGTCTAAAGATAAGAAAGATTGTTTCTGTTCTCAGTTCTGCTTCTGACTCTATCTTACTTTCTTCCCTGTATGAATTGATGAGAGTGTTTAAACTTTTTCATAGTTCTCTTTGAGATCTAAGAAAGAAAAGAGGCATGTAAATGTCAAGTGTCATATTTAACTGTCCATATATCTTTCTGATAACACAGCTGTGTTGTCAAAATAGTATTCTGGAGGCAGCCACATACAAAGGAAAAGAGTACAAGTGAGGAGAAATATTCACTTTATTCCATGAGTCTTTGTAATATAGTTAGAGGAGAGATGGGAGCAGAGAATTATGGAGGGATTACCGTTTGTGGGAGGCATGAAGCCATAAATATTTTCCCAATATATATTATGTTTTCAAAAGTAAAGTGGAACAAATTTATGTAAATTTTATTGATAGCCAAAACATACCAGGAGGTGTCTCCTAAGATACAATTTAAAACACATTTCTGATAACCACAGTTATCACTGACCTGAAGAGTTTTCTTTCCTTTGTAAAAAGAAATACCTTGAAACAGCAAGGGGATTTTTCTTTTTTTCAAATGTAAGTTCCCAGAGTATATATTTACTTCAGGAGATCGTGTATGCCTGTAAATTTAATTTTTCCTATCTGTTTTTTCACCTGGTTGAATTAAACCACTTCCATTCACTTGTGAACTTTTTTTTCCTCTGTTATCAGACAACCACAGCTATAACAGCCATAGCTGTTTCTTTTTGTGCCATTATCAGAGTGCAAGAAGGCTCTTAAAAGCACTGAACTTTTCCTTCCTTCCATGGCTATTTATTTGCCACATAGCCTGTGAGTTAATGCAGGGTAGGATTTAATTTGGCTTGCTAGATTAGGGCTGCCCTGTTTGAACAACAGATCTCAAGACATTATGCAGCTAGGCAAGATTCACCATGCTGCCTGCTCCTTAAAACTCACCTCAGAGAAGCAAATTAAATAGTGGCATAAATTCAGAGTTCTGCAGATGGTCAGGCAATAGGCCAGGCAAATAACAGGAGAGAAGAAACAGAGTCAGGGCTTCATCTGAGCCCTGGGGAGTCCTTGAAGACTGCAGAAGCATATTGTCCACCTCTTGCTGTAGGAAATACTGCAGGATGTGAGGCTTTATAGACACAGCATCAGTTCCAGCACGTCAATATTAATGACATTTTGAGTCAGGAGTGAAATCTGACTGACACAGACCAGCCCTCCTTGTTGACTAGGGAATATTTTCTACAACTACCTCTCATTTAGAATTCTTCAGTGCTGGCTTTCCTACTTTATAGCTGTGAGCTGACAAAGCTACTAATGAGGCCTCCAGTAAAAGCATAAACAAAAAGGCAAGCAAAATCACAAACAAAAAAAAAAACAACAAACAAAAACAAAACAACAACAAAAAAAAACCCCTAAAGCTTAAAAATCATAAACTTAAAAAATTCCTCAATTTTAAAAAATAACAACACAGGAAGTGAAACTGCAAAGCATCAGTAAAGAACCTCACTTTTTCTGCACTTCAGCTGAAATTCAGCTTTGTTTCTTATCTGTTCTTAATATTTGTTTACAAACTTTAATGTTGGGTAGTAATTTGCTAGCTGCAGAATTGAATAATTCTTGCAGTTTCTTTTGAGGCACAGTAATAATGTAGATTCTTTGGCCTAGCTATGCACAGGGCTTAAGCAATTTCTTCAAGGATCTTAACACCATTAGGTGTAATTTATTATATACACAATCTTTTCCTCTTAGTGTTTCAAATTTCTGTGTTTCCTTTAGCGTCCTGGTTATCTTTGTTGAATCCATCAATTTCTATAAAGAAACTTGGCAGGACCATTTGCAGGTCAGGACAAGAAATGCAGATCACCTTTGAAAAGCTAGAAATGGTTACATGAAATGCAGTAAAGTAAAAATACAATGATAAAAAAAAATGGTAGAAAATATCTTTCCTAATCCAAATTAGATGTCTAATTATGGATTAGAAATAACTAAAATTATTTCTCCTCTAGCACAAAATAAGAGACAGGCACTGGTATAAGAAAACTCATCTCCCCCAGAGATGGTTATTAAAGTACAAAGCTTAGAATGACTCACCTTTTGAAGATGTTTATTGTGTGACTGCCCCAGGCACAGATGTTTCATTCTTGATATCTAAAGACAGACAAATCCCTTCCTACATAGAAAGCTATGAAACAGTGTCTTGGGAGCTGGGCTTCCTGGCAAAAAGTGACAGGTGTGTGTAATTTGCATTCATCAACCACAGGTACTATTGGCTTTTTACATGTTATGAATTCATGTAACCCACAAAATTACTCAGGCAAACTATTCTGCGAAAGTAGGAAGGTAAAATTAACCACATGGTCTCTAATTATGAAAACAGATGTAACATTCTGCCAGTGTTAATGGCGTTATTCAGCGTGCCTTCCTGGCACTGACATACAACAACATGTAAATTTCTGCATCATTTAATGCAGCCATATCCATGAAATAGATCCTCTTACCCACCCTTATCAGTTTGAATGACATTTCAGATCACGATTTTGTTTATCTTTAGGGTCAGCATCATGTCTTTCAGCTTTCTCTTGAGCAGAGCAATTCCTCTGAGGAGAGACCTTGGCATAGCATCGTGCAGTCCTGAGATCTACCTCAACATGAGCTGAAAATATAACTCTACTACTTTTCCCAGAATCACAATTACTCCTTTTTTTTCCCCATGGACCTAACATTTGCATGTTGAGTTAATGAAATTTAATTCAGATTATTTCTATGGGCCTAATATTGAGATCCTGCTGCCAGCCTAAAATGTCCATGCAACCTCTCCACTGACATGACTAGAATTCTTCATAGGAGCAAGAATTTACTGTAATGTGATCAGAGCCTGGTGAACTCCCTGTGAAAGCAGTGATATGCATCACTCACAGAAATCTCTCTGCTGCTTTATAGGATCATCTGTTTCTGAATGAAGCCATATGTCTTCTAATCAGAAAAATCTGAAACTTGCTTCAACAAAACTCAACAAACGATATCTATCTACCTTGCTTAGGAATAACCCTTCACAAAGGCAATAAACACTTAAAAGATTTTGCCCAATGACACTCTGTGATCTCTCTCCTTGGATACTTTGAAGGCTAGATCAGCCCTGAATAACCTAGTACAACTTTGATACTCAACAGGCTTTCAGCAAGGTAGATATTATCCTGTGGTCCCTTCCAGCCTGAATTACCTTGTGATCCCACAAGCATCTAGTCATACCTCAAAACCAAAAAGTGCCTAATATTTCTTTTTCTAATACAGTGGAACACCCTTTTGGCTAACTCTGAGCTCTGCAAGAAAGATATCCTGTTGCCCACACTTCTTTGAAATCTGCTTTAGGCCCATTTTTTGTGACCATGAAGGTATTTTCTTGGACTGAGGATGTCCATCTGCTCCATTTTCCTCTGTGCTATGAGGTCATATCGTCAACATCAACTCAATAATATAGAGAATCAGAATAGAAATAACAGAATTATCATGTGTGGAGGATGGAATTTAGGAACCATCATGGAAAAAATTGAAGGAATACCAAGAGAGGCTGTATCAGAGTGCAATACACTGATATCCACCAGATTTATGAGCCACTGGGACCCCAGCCACCCAGATCAAGAAACAAGTACAGTGACTAAATCCTGACAAGACACACAGCTGGTACAGAATACAGAAGCCAGCTACCAGATGAAGTGAGAACATTCCCAAGACAAGTTTGTGGAGTTTATTCTCAGTATATCACATGACACTTTGAATATGATTCTGTATAGGAAAAAAAAACAATTAAAATATTTGTTTATTCTTTCTAGCCATTGTTCTCAGACACTTCTCAGAATTCTGGTGTGTTCAGTCATTCCAATTATGTTTTCTTTTCTTATTTTTAGTATGAAATCGCCTCCTTCAGGAAAATATCTCAATAATTAACTGCATTTTTCAGTACAGGCAATCAGTCTATCAGAGTAATTTTGTGTTATACTTTTTCTGTCAATGGATACTCTGGTTTTTAGTATCAGGAAATTTTACATCTACTACACAACTCTTTCTCTGGGTCATTCTTTACAAAGTGAACAGAATTGCTTTAGCAGTCATTCCCTCCTCTGACCATTTATTTAAAACATTTTCTCTCTCTTGGAGTACAGAACTAGTAGGTCAGTAAGGTAATGTATTCACCAAATTTGTAGATGTATTTCAAAAATAATTTTCACACATGCAATTTGAAAGTAGGAAATAAGCTTTCATTTGCCTTCTGTAATGGAAATTACTTAGTGAAGAGCCAGCGTAGTGCTTAAAAATTCAGTTGTAAGTTAATGCATGGACATATTATGTCTGTGACTTTGTCTTATCAGTCTTCTGCTTCCACTTTTTAGAAAAAAAGTCAAATATTGACTATAATCTGATTTTTTGCACAAACATACTGATACACCTAATTAAATTACTGTTTACCAGGTTGTACCCTAGGACTGTCACTGATTAGTGTCTCTCATGTATTGACAACTGCAGAATTTTAGCTTGAATGTCCACTGTTATTTGACATTTCTTTATTTCACTTTCAAAATACAGATTAAATGTAAGAATCTTTATTCTATCAGTTCCACAATCTGCTTCCAAATGTACATATACAAACTGTACCTTTCTTGGACCAGTTGCAACCTACACCCTTGAAGCATCCTGTTTTGGTGATAAAGGAAAAATAAATATAAAGCAAAAGACAATTTAGACACAACTTTCTGTCCTAAAGCACCTGGTGAAGCTGACCTGAGCTCATGATGTTAAGACCTGCATGACTGCAAAGAGGTTTTCTACATATGCACAGACCAGATGACAAGTTTCTCTTAGCCCTTTACTAACAGAGCCTCTTCATGACTTGTTCTTTTGCATTTCTCATTGTGTATATTTCAACTGCATAGGTTGTGAAATAGATTTGGCAGGAGATTATTGTGATAAGTGTCATCCACAGGCTTGCTTGAGGAGCTATCATCTCTACAAGGGTAGCAAACAGTGTGAAGTAGTCCCTAGACATTAAATTTCCTTGTTGCCTTGCCCACTCAGGCACTGAATATATCAATAAAGCAAGTTGTTCAAAGGGAATAAGTACACTTTTATCCTCACCATGCAAAGTGCACTAATTGACTGCAAAACACCTATTCCTTCTATTTTCCTTCAGACTTAAAGTCTATTAATTTAAATAAATGCTTATTTTTTCAAAGAAAACTGTACAACAGTGAAAGAGTTATCATTTTTATGATCTAGGTTTGTTCATCATTTTACAGCTTCTGGTGGCCATGAACTTTCCCATATTTGTCTTATCAAAACAAATAAAATAATGTGCTTGAGAACTTTGACTTCAGCTGACCATGACCTGACTTTGAAAACTAATTTGTATCCTTTAAAATCTAAAAATCCTCTCACTCTCCTGGCATGAACGTTTTTGTTTTTTTTTTTTTGTTGTTGTTGTAATTGAGCCACAATATTATGTGTAAAACCAGCAGTTTCTCACAAAATAAATTCATTAAGGGTAAAACAAGAAGTACATTTTTACTTGCATGAAAAATTATAAATACTGTTTGTTTAAGCTGTAAGACAAGCCATAAGACAAGTTGCTGGGAAATTAGTACATAAAACAAAACACAATCAGAAAAAAATAAACCCAAAAGTCGTCTGAATATATACAGTTCTTGTTGCCGTTACTTTTTTATTCTTTTTTTCCCCTGCATCTCATTTTGAGTAATGTTTGGTTTAAAGATGAAAAAGAGTAGATTTAAATGGTACATTAAGAAGAAATTTTTTATTGTGAAGTGAAGCCCTGGAACGGGTTGGCCAGAGAAGCTGTTGATGTCCTATCCCTGGAAGTGCTCAAGACCAGACTGGATCTGAGAAACCTGGTCTAGTGGAAGGTGTCCCTGTCAAGGGCAGGGGAGTTGAAGCTAGATGACCCTCTAAGTCCCTTATGAACAAAATTGTTTTATGATACAGTGATCCTATATGTTCTGTAGGGCTGAGGATAAAGTATAAGCAGTACTTACTTTTTCACCAACTCAGGTTCCAAGGAAAAAGAGTTACTTATAAACCCACAAAAATTTCCATTACTTGGCAGAGTTTCTCAATATTTGTGTGTAAAAATCACCCATCCTTTTAGCAGAAGAAAAGAAGTTGCATTATGTATTTACTTTGCAAATATTTTTTGCAGACTGTGGAAAGAGGGAGGCAAGAAGCATTTGCTACTTTCGTGAACCCAATTCTTCAGCTTTCCTGAGCCACAATCTACTTAGGCATAAACTTATTCAAAAAGAAGTGAAGGGTACATCTACACTTAGAAATAACTTTTCAAGCAATTTTTCCCTTGAACCTTGGCCTCCTTTTTGGTGTGATAGAATACTGCAGAAGACAAGTTTTATTGTCCTCTGACATGGTCTTGAAATTACATGCTAGCAAAGCTCTGTGTCCTCAAATACCATCATGTACCTTCATTTTCAAGTTAAAAAGTACATCGTTTTAATGAGCTGTGCTAACTCTGAATTAAAAACAAATACATACATAAGAAGTGGGTTTTTTAGTCCAAAATTCTGTGCTGCTAGCTCAGGGGAGGTGCAAAAGCAAATCTTATACAATGTGGATATGTCCAGCCTTGCTGTGAGGGAACACCCTTGGGCATGCTACCATCTTTGGCTGCAGAGCTCACTGTCCAAGTCAGAAGTATTTCATAGTGTAAACCTTCTGAAAACGGGGCAGGAATCCACTGATCAACCTTCCCAACAGGGCTGGACACTCACCCAACAGGAAGGGTACTGGTAGTATGTTTAGTAGACTGGTGAAGTTTTGTTTAATATATTTTGTTATTGTTCTAATAACCACTTTGTAGTTCCCTTCCTACTTTCTCAGAAATTAACAACAATCTGGAAAAGTTCAGGATCACTTTATATTGGCAGAGATAAGAGGCAAAACAGCAGAATAGCTCTTGGCAGATATGAGGGCCAAGTGATGGGCTTCACATCCTAACCCCACCTTATGAGAGCCCGTGTTTTGTCTCCCATTAAGAAGCTTCCAGTGAGTCAAAGACTGGGGTAAATAGCTGGGACCATCACAGAGGGCCCCAGGTTGGGAAATCACATGCAGCATGGCCAGTGAGAGATATATGGGTTTACATCAGTATGCTAAGATTCACCTTGTAATTCTCTCTATTACTTGTGTAACCTTGTGGCATAACTAGAGATTAGAGATTTAGAAATATTTGAAACACATAAGATTAAAACTAACTAAGGGGGGGTTTTAAGTTACTTTGTTATGACATAATGTATAAAGGGATCATAGACTGACCTTGTTTTTTTGTGGATTTGAGATTTAATGTTACTTACTCCTAAGGGAGTATATTTAATGCATTGACTCTATTCTGCAGCCACCTGTGAGTTACTGATTAGACACAATATGTAAGAAACAAAAGGTATCTTTGGGAAAATATAGGAAAAAAGGCCACTGAAACACTATTCTGTATTCCCTTTGGAAACCTTAATTTAAGGCAATAACACTTCAGGAGTGAGCAATGCTTTTCTAATTGCTTGTATTATCTCCTTACCAATGTTTCACAACAGGTAGTAGATAGATTGTAACTGGCAAATCTCTAAAGACTCTAGACAGAAGCATAAACACACAAGAAAAAAATGTAATTTCAGTGATTACCTTCCAAGCCTTTAATAAAAGTAGTTAAGGCCTGATTTAAAAGCCTCCCCTCTGATGGTAATAGCCTATTTGTCAGATGTTATTATACAGTGATGATAGTCATTGCACAGTAAAATGCTCAGCATTTAGCACTAAATGGTGATTTTTTTTTTTCTATCTAAATGTTTGTATCATGGCAAGTAGTGAAGAGACTGGCCTCAACACTGGCTCTCTAATCCCAAATGCATCAAGATCTAAAATAAATTTTGGAACTGTACACCTACTCACATGCTGAAAGGAAAGCTGTTGCTCATCAACAAATAAGAAATATGTCTAATTAATATATTGAAAGGAAAGCTCTTGCACATTAACGAATAAGAAGTATGTCTAAGTGCCAACATTAAATAATTCTTAAATTGAAAAGGACTTACATTCACTCTAAATAAACACTGTACTAAGGGTTAAGCCATCGCAAATGTCACCTTTGAGTTGAAACAGTCTCTTCCTTTAGACTGAAATGGGACTTTCATCAATTGACATATTTCTTTGCAATTCTAGCCCTCACACTCTGTCTTTTATATTCTGTCTGTCTTTCACAGAGTTTTATTACGTGACTTTATGAATGAGTCAGATCTTGGAGTCTATTTATTTCGCTCTTTTCATAGAATATATGGTGTGGAAATACAATCACTAGTGAATATGTGCTATAGGAAAATTACTATTATCCCTCTCTAAGGAATGGTCCTTAAAAATCTCTGTGATTTTTTTCCCCATAAATTTACATTAAATTAGACAGACTATGAACTAATAGTGATGGAAGAAGAAAGACTAAAAATTTCATTTTAGTACACAGAAACTGAAGTACTTCTTTATATACTTTTATTTTATTTACAATGAAATCTAGTATATGGTCTTTATCTAAACCAGCAAAATTAATAAATAAGTGTGATAGCAATAAGTCTTCTGGAAAAAACCTTCCGATTATATTTCCCATAATCAGCTGCTACTGTATAAATAGCTTTGCATAAATAAGATACTTGATATTCAGTTCATGCAATGCAGTAGACACTTCACATCATTTACTTAGGGCAAGAAAAAGATTTCTTTCTCTTCCAAAAAATAATCAGTCTGAAGTATGTCAAATTTCCTGTGAAAAGTACTAACATTTTCTGTACCAATGACAAGATATGCACCTAATTGACAACAGATCCATGCAAAGAATATGGAAACGTGCTCATTGCATAAAAAAAAAAAAAAAATAAATAAACAGGGGAAAAATTAAAGAAAAAACTGAACCATTGCTAAAATTCTGTAGAGATTCCCTGTTATGCTGTTCAGTGGTTGCAATCGCCTGCATAAAATTTTTAATTCAATTACAAAAATACTTTAGCAATATATTATGTTTCTTTAACTACTCCTCCCAAATTTTTCAACAACTTGCTAGCTTATATTTATTCAAAATGTAACTCTCTACTAATATGAGATAAAATGTTTAATGATTTTATTACTATAAAAGGTACTGGTTCATTAACATGTTATCCTTAATGAGTTTTCTTCCATCATTATTTCTAATTTAGTCTTCAGCAATTTGCAGCAACAGATTAGTTTGCTATCAGGGAATAGATGTGCACACAAAAGCCATGTTAGGATTGGCTGCTGAATGCAGGGAGTCTGTGTTTTGGTGATTTTCTAGATAAGAAAGGACCTTTGGCTGTTGTAGTGGTAGCAGAGAGAGTAATACCTTTTTTTCCCTCGAGACACTGTAAATGATGTGTGAGTTGTTTATTGAAGCAAGAAAATGTACAACCCTTAGTTTATTTTCTTCTGGACAAAACCAATTAATGCATTACATCACCTGAAAAAAAGAAAATTACAGTATTATGTTGAATTTTCTGTCTCAAGAAAGCTGATAACATGTCAAATATATTACCCAACAGAGTTGTGGAAAGAGAATTTTGCACATATAAGTGATGTTTAAAGGAAAAAACCCAACTAATAACTGTTTAAAAGGCAGACTCATTCTATTCTTGGTTATGCATTCATTACAGCCACAATACACTGCTCCATTGTTTTTTAATATTTGATTTAATGTTAGTATATAAACCTCATCATCACCATAATAACATTACTTACTGAATTTGACAATGCTGCAGATTACAATGGAAAGCTTGAAAAATACAATGCAGACTGCACCAAGAACCACCTTAAATTCATTAGGAACCATTTTTTAATGTCTGGGAATGAAAGTTATATCACAGTCTACAGCTATTACTGAATTTCTCATGTTAGAGACTTTAATAGCACCCTCTCAAGATTCTGAAATTGCAGCCTGAGATGTACACAGTTTTTCTGAACTTACTTTCATCCTTTAAGAACTTTTAATTACTTTTTGATGGAGGCAAAGCTACCACAGAGACTTTACAATTATAGACACTCTCATGTCTTTTTCCAGGCAATCTCAGGCCATTTGCAGTTTATTCCTATGAATTCCACAGAAGTTTCTTTCAGAAATCCACATATAAAACTATAAAAGGTATTGATGAAGTAATAGTTCATGCTAGCATTATACTACATTACACATTTTCCTAAATCCGTGGGTGAGAGCAACCCTCATTAAAGTTCTCAGGTATCCGAAATTGACTCTCAAATACTCAGAGAGTGCTCTTTTTAAAAACTCTGCAATTCCCTGAAATGCTTTTGAGCCATATTGTCTGTTAGGACATAGACTTACTTAAATGGATTGGTTAACTATTGCATGTATGGAAAAAAAATTAATTAGCTTTACAACATCGACTGAGAAAACAGCTGAAAAGACTGAAGCTGCACTTCCTGCCATAAGATATTTGCTGTCTTAAAATGAAAAACATCAAATTTATCAGCCGTTGTGTTAAGAAACATGCAGCAAGACAAAAGCTGCTACTATATTTGCTCAACAGTCTGACAGATATTCTCTTGGGCTGGGTAAAAATACGATTTCCAAGTTTTTTAGGTCCTTTGGATTCCTTATCAAGCATATAAGTAAAGTGACTCCTTCAATGCAGAGGAACAGTATGATCTCAAGAGACAATGGATTTTGGTCTTTACTCTTGAGGCTTGAATTCTAAATGAAAATCTAAAATTGCATCATGGACCTGTCTCCATTATGCAATTGCTAGACAATATGAGCATATTTTAGAAATATAACCTCAATTGTTTCATTAATTCTTAAATATAGATATAGACGTAGATAGGTTTTATATGGACATATAAATATCTTCCATTCCTTTTCAGCCTACAGACAGATAATTATGGTTGCCCCAACACCGCAGGATTCCCCACATTGCAAATTTGCATTCTGGCTATATCTCTTCTGGTTTCTACTGGATGGAAACTTGTGTGTGGGTAGGCAGAAAGTCACAGTGCTCTCTAGCTGTTTTCCTGATCTAGATGAACAAGCATTTAGTGAAATATAAGTGCAGCACAGTCCAATTTCAACCCCTGATACAAAGTAAAGTACCAATTATATGCAGAAGATGCACAGCAAAACTTAATCTTCAGTACATCTGATTATTATAATTGCTATATTAGAGTACTGGGAGAGTTGCCTCTAGAATAAAGCAGTTTGGATAAGATTCAGCTGTGCCTCAAACTGAACCCAACCAGCTCAGCTATATTTCTAAAATCTATATTCAGCTTGGCAGTATCTCTTCTGTTACATGATAGAAGGCTATGACCTATCTTGATGGAAAATTATCTGGATTCATTTATTTATCACTGCTCAGACAGACAGAGCCAAGAACATTTCTGAGAGAATGACACCCTCAGTGCTTTGCTATTCTCCACAGACATAGGTGCTTCAGTACATCAGATCTGCCCTGAAGTAACCAGTGCATCCTAATAGCATTAATAAACAAGTTCAGTGCTTCTAAATGCTTTGTGAACACACTCTGGCAACTTCAGCATGTAAAAAATTGTGAGAAGAAATTATTATCATTATAATGGTTATAACTGAGGTCAATAAAGTCTTGAGTGGGGCAAACAGCTAAGTAGGGATTGACTATTCATTACTCTTTGAATGAAAGCACCACAGGCTACCAAAAAAAATAGGTGCAACCTTCAAAAGAAGAAAATGTGGATCTTTATATATGGTGTAAGTAATCTGTGGAACTTTCTGCCACAAGACAATGTAAATAGATTTTTGAGTTAAAGTGGGGACTGTGCATGTTCATGGGAGAAATTTTCATCCGTAGTCATATTCCTTAAACATACCAGCTCTTCTTGTTCAGAAATTTCTTCTGCTTCAAGTTTCTAAAGACTATGCTGAGAAAGTTTTCTCAGGAAAAGCCACATTTTTTTCCATTCCTATATTCTTTTCTAGACATCTGGATTTGTTCAATATTAGATAGACAATGCAGGATCTTTTGACATGGCTTTCTACAGTGATTCTATCTCCACCATGTCTTCTTTGTCATGAAAGTTTGCCATAATTGTGAGCACAAATATTTGAGTTCTGTCTTAATGAAAGAAGACTAGTGAATGAATTTGAGCAGTAGATAGACCTATTACCTATCCTTTTCCGAACTCAGTCCCTGGCTTTGTGCTCATTTCCTATGTATTAAATTTCCAGGCAAGGGTAATCCAAAGAAGTCAGAATTAGGGAATTAAACCTTCTAATTGTCTACAAGGCCAATATGCTGCATTGCTGGGAAGGGTAAACATAACCCAGCTGATGCTCCCTGATCTTACGATCGTGGATTTGTTTCTGGCTCTAATTATATCTTAGGATAATTGGAGCTCTTCTAAGCAATGACCCCAAGATCAGGTTTGCATCTACAGGTTGAAATATTGTATTACATATATTTCTTCCTTATTAGGATAGATAAGAATAAACACAAGACTAGCATTAGTCACATTGTTTAACCTGGCACTGAGAGGCACTTGGATGTGAGTGCAGTGTAAGAAATTATACACTGTGCTGCAGAATTTCAGAATAGAAAAAGGGATGAGGTGCAGACAGAATAAGTGTCCTCCAGAGGTCATAACAGGTGTAAAAACAAGAAATAAATCCTCGACTTTCCAGTACAATGCTTTTATCATAAAAGGATCCTTTTACAAGAGGGAAGACCTCCCTGGTTAACGCTGCAGGCTCTATTCCCAGCTGTGCCATATTCTCGTGACAGCAGCCATCAACCGTTACAAAGCGACTTAAGACCCTTTTATTACAGTGTTAAGCCAACCTTTCATAGACATAAAGCTGAATCAAGATCTTGATTGCCAGTCTGCCTCTGTTTAACAGCTCCACAGAGCAAATTTATGAACGCTACTATCTTAACACCAGCTTTGTTTGTATTGTTTTGTTATAGCCCTGTCCCTAAGATTTAAAATGTTCTGTACCACAGAGGAGAACTGATGCTCCATGTTTAGTGCAGATATAGAACTGTAACCTCTCTGATTTTTTTCCTGTGTATTTTCCCATGTATCAGAAGTACAAAGGCAATCTAGCCATTCAAGACAAAACTTTAGACTTCTGAATCCTAACTCTGTCTTTAATCTCCATTTTTGTAAGTAGGAATAATTCTTCTCCATTTCTCACAAGAGTTACAAGGAAAAGTGTTATTCTTAAAGTAGATGAAAATCTGCAGAGGAAATTCACTGTATGGGCTGACAATCACAGTAGTGCCTATCCTTTTGATTCACTCTACCATTTGTCAACACACGCAGAACATTTTGTGCTGAGTTGTAGTACCCTAGTCACAACGGAACAAGTGTTCCACAATCATGGCTACAGCTAGATTGCTCAGTATAGGTTTAGCACTGTATAGACCTTTCCACAGTATTCTATACAGGTGTTTTGGGGACATTATACTGAGGTTCAGATATCAGTCATCTGAATGTCTGCATCCAAGGTAGACACCCTATGCTGTTCTTACTGATCAATGAAATGGAATGGGCTCTTTTAGAATAGAACACAATCCTTATGATACTTTTAATCATGTCTAAGTTAGAATGAGATGAATCAGTGATCCTGAGTGGTTTCCTGTGAAAGGAACAAAAAAAAAACTATTTTGATATTGACATTTGCACTGGCAATGTACATATTTCTCAGAGGAATTCTACATTTCACTATGTGTATTTAATGGACTACAGTCCTCCAGTGGCAAGCTAAATGCTTAAGTTTTCAAGTTTTCACTATTCTTTGTTTTCTGCTCTACTGTACATCCTTTCCAGTACTTTCTGATATAGATCCTCATTTCTATATTCCAGTAGAGAAAATGAGACTAGTGACAAAATATTTCCTCTCTTAAGGTGAATTAGAGTACACCAGTTTGGACAAGGAGTTGCCTGGTAGAAGCACACTAGAAAATGTGAAGTGACATATAGATCAACAGCTTTTGAAGCTGGAAGATCAACAGCTTTTGAAGCTGGATCTGTGCATAAGGCTGTGATAGTACTGGTGCTGGATAAAATATTCCATCCCAAAAGCACTGATGTAATATCGACTCTTTTTCTAATCATCTGAACACATAACTATTGCCTCAGTTCAAAACCTTTTATGGGCTCATTTCTAGGAGGAAAAGATTGTTCTGTACCAATGTATGAGAATATCAAGGAAAAAATATCGTTTTTCTAGAGCTCTGTGCAGATGTCATTTCAGAACTGCAGGTCAGCATAAAATCTCCTCTATCTATTTATAAAACTGTGAGCATCACTCACAACTATGAACATCACTGTAAACTTCAGATATAAATGGCCAAAACTCCTCAGCAATTACTAGTACCTTCTGCAGTTCTGATTGTCTGTATAGCTTTTGAAGTTTGAAAACTCTCAGAGGCTGTGATTTTTAAGTCCCACATCGAACAGTACAAGAGGCAGAACTCACATCCTTATTTCTACTGCCCCTATTCATTCAAAAGATGGTTGTCTAGGCAATGTCACCACTGTTATTTCAACTTTATTGTGAAAGAATTCTAGATGTCAACTGACACCATTTCTATCTAATTTTTAAAAGTATATTTGTTTGCAGACATTATGGATTTTAGTGCTTTTGAAATGCCCTTGTAATTATGGATAATCCAGATCTTCTTACTTAACCTGTGAAGTCTTTAATTAGAAATTAGTTAGTCATTGGTTATGATTCATTTACTCTGTCTTTAGCTCTGCAGACCACTTACCACCTATCCTCCCTCTATATGGTATAACATCCTAGACTAAAATAGATACCAAGTGGGATGAATTGCCCTCTGCAGTGCTAATTCTGGTTAAACTTCATGGATTTCCTCTTGGATTACAGAAATTGTTTATCTCTTGCCTTAACTGACATCACATGACTGAAAAAGGTGCATTTAGGAGCCTAAGGGGAATCTGCCACTACCTCTTTCTGAATGTTATTTGTTTTGTGCCATGACTGTACACCACATAATCCAAAATACCCAAAGAGGAAAGAGAGCTTCCCTATGAACCCTGCTGGAATGCAGAGTAGGGGAGGTTCTAAAGTTGAAATAAGGAGTCAAAAAACTTCTCTTCCTCCAAATGACAGATGCCAAAGGCACTGACTCAGAAGTGCCCAGTGTTGTTATTCTGTACTTTTTTGTACAATTATGTACTTACACATCACTATGATTTTTCCTTGCATTGTATGTTATAATATATTTCATGTATTATAGATATATTACATTATAAATATAGATATTCCTCCATATAGATATTTGCAAGAAATGTCACAAATAGTTGTCAACAAACTGCTTTCTCCTTTAAGATCTGTGATAGCTTGCATGATCAGAGTGCTGTAATGGAAGGATATGAGATTGTTAGGAAGGATGGGCCAGGAAGATGAAGTAGAATAACCTGGAGTTACTGGTGGACAGTAATTTGGACACAGCCAGAAATGTGTCCTTGCAGCACAGGCTGTCTTGAGCTTCCTTAGGCAGGGTATTAACAGCAGATGGAGGGAGTTGATTCTTCCTCTTTATTCATCACTGGTGAGACCACACCTGAAATAGACTGTCCTCTTAGGGGCTTCCCAGAACAAGAGGCACATGGACATACTGGAGACAGTCCAGTGAAGGGCAACAAGAAAAGATCAAAAGTCTTGATCATTTCTCCTACAAGGAAAGACAGAGAGATGTGAATGTGTAGCCTAGAGAAGGGAAGGCTCTTTGGGGAAATCTCAGTTCACATAAATAACCACAAGAAGAGTGTGAGAAGGATGGAACAGACTCTTCTCAGCAGTGTCCTGTGACCAGAGGCAATGGTCACAGCAAGTTCACTCTGGACGTCAAGAAATACTTTTTCTCTGTGAGGCAGATGACATCTGGCAGAAATTGTCTGGGAAGGTTGCTGGGTCTCCAACTTGGTAGTATTCCAAAATCATATGAACTTGGTTCTGGTCCACTGCTTGAGCAGAAGTGTTGATCTAGATGACCTCCAGAGGTCCTTTCTAATCTCAGCTACTCTATGAGCTCATGAATGAATGTTCTGGAACTTTCCATGAATGGATGTTTGATTTCCTGTGGTATTTCACTGTAGTTATAGCTCAGTGTCCTTTTTTCTTTCTACATTGTTAAATATTTCATGAAAATATAATAAATATTACATGACAATTTCAGAGAGATGTCTCATGAGTGTTTTAGAAAATATCTTATGAGCATTGCTATGACATTTCCTGAGCACACTTATGCTTGAAGAAAAAATACATCATCAAAAATTTCACGAGTCTTCCCAGAATGCTATCTAAGATATTTCAGAAATAGATATGTTAAATACTTATTGACTATTTTCTAAGCAAGCGGGTTTTTGGGTTGTTCTAGTTTTTTATTGGTTTTTTTTTCTTTTTTTTGTTTTTGGGGTTTTTTATATGATATCTATTTCTGAAAACAAATAAAGCATCAATGGACAAACATTTTCATATTCTCAGGTATTTTTAGATGGTAGTTTAAATACAAAAAAGTGACAGTGTGAATTCATCACTGTCATAATCATACACACTGTCAGAAGGTGTCTATACACATCTGGAAATTCAGCTTGCATCCAGTTTTGGAGTTTCCTAGGGAGAGTGGGAGAATGTCTCTTTTATGCATTTTCTTTTCCACACCTATTACTAGTTTTGTTAGAACTACATGCCACATAAATCACTGCTACACATATTTCAGGTTTTTTATATGGACACTTTATAGTAACTTGTGGTGTGATGCACCTTAGAAAAATGTAGCTCTTGGTTGTGAAGTAATCTTCACACTGTCTGATTTAAGGTGAATATGAGATACAATATGTAATATTTACCCAGAGTGATAGGCTGCCTGAGTTTCCTTTCAGCAGTAGGCAGAAAGGAGACAGCTACAACTGTTTTCATGTAAACCAATCTTCAACACGTCATTTGTCCTTGGCACTTTTATAATGTCTTCAGCTCTGCTGAATCAGCTCTGTATTCTTGTTCTTCTAAGCCTACAGAGACTCCATTCCAGAGATACCTTACTCATGTCCTTTAAAACTCCTAGGAGGAAAAAAAAAACAATTGTTTTTGCTGCTCCTAACTACCTAGTCACAGTGGTTGGAAAACGAACAACACATTTATCTTCGAGTACAAGACCAGTAACAATTTCAGACCTGTGGTGATGAAAAAGTAACAAGAAGTTGCTATGCCCTATGCATTTTATTTTGCATCAAAGATGGTAAATATCACCCAAAGTTTTGGTGTAACATATTCAGGTCTTCTTCCTTCCCACTCCTAGAATAATGTAGAAGCAGTAAGTTCTTTTCCATCTTACTCTCTGGGACTCTGCTGCCATGAGCTATTTATGTACTATCTGAAATAGTTTGAAAAATGCGTACAAGTTCTGTGCACTGCTTTTAGGAAGTGCTTGGAAGTACACATTTGGTTGGTTTATGAGAAATGGTTGGTTGGTTGGTTGACAGGAGTCACTCCCTGCCAGTCAACTTGAGTCGCTGTAGGAACTCCCAAGCTAACAAAGAAACTTGATTAACATGATACTTTTGCAAACTGTGGTGGGATTGTGGAGACCAGGTAAGCATTCAGCCCAGAAATCAGAGATTTATAATTTCCTTGAGTTGTGTTGATGTTCACAAGAAATCAGCTGATTTCCCCTCCTCTTCACCTTGTGATAAAGCAATTGTCTTCTGTGAGGTGTTCCCTCAGTTGTTTGTTCTCGGGGATGAGCAACTCAAGTGACCTCAACCACTCCTTGCACAACTTTCACTTAAGGCCTTTCACATTCTTCATATCTCTCCTTTTGATTCTTTCTAATAGTTTGATATCTTATATTGTTGTGCCCAAAACTGAAAAGAGTACTGGAGGTGAGGCTGCACCAGCTCAGAGTAAAGCAGGACAATTTCCTCCATTGCCCACCTGTCAATACTGTGCTTGATGCACATTTCTCCTTATACTCTGTGAATCTTCCTCCTTGCAATTTATGCCCAGTGTCTCTTGTCCTTACACCATTCAATACTGTGAAAAGTCTAGATGCATTCTCTTGGAACCTTTCTCATAAGTTTTGGCGGAAAGTTATTAGGTCACGCTGAAACTTTTAATTTCTGGGCTCAACAAGACTATTTTTTTTAGTCTCCCCTAGCAGGGAATGCACTCCAGAATGTTAGAAACTATAGCTGAATATTTAAGCTCAAGTTTAAAAAATCTAGAAAAAAATTCTAACCAAAACTGAGACCAGCTGTGCTTAGGGATCATTTTAAATCTTATGCAATCCTTAAGATAAAATTAATAATTTTTTTTCAATTAGTGCTCAGAACCATTGTTATTTAAAATATTCTCTATCAGTTGCTCTTAGTATCTCTGCAAATCTTTATCTGTGCCTTGGTATCTCTTCATCTATTTTCACTTATAAATAGTGAAATGTTCCTTCAAAAGAGTTGATCTGTAGCTACAATATTAGGTGTATTTGTACCAGATAAAAATTCCAGATACAATGCTATGATTAAATGTTATGGTAAGATATTTTATAAACACCTGTGAAACGTGTGTCAGAAATTCTGTAATTTTCTATAATTTTGTCCATAGCATCAACTATATGCTGAAGAAAATGTTTTTAGATTATGTTTTCTTTTTACAGTAATAAACTTAACTATGCTAATAGCAATTTGTTACTTACATATAGTAAGAGAGAAGTTTTCAAACAATAGAAAAAAGAGGACAGTATACAAAATGATAAAGATAAATAAATGTTTTGGAAGAAGTTAAATCTGTCTCCAGGCAGACAATACAAAATTCCCAAAGCTAATATGTTTCAGAAATAATCTCTTTGGTCCTGTCTATGTTTCAAGTACAGAATTTGAAGGAAAAAACTTGAGCCTGCTCCAACTTCTGCATGAAAAAATAATGCTCAACTATCTTACAGTACTTCAAAAATTCTCTGCATAATGTTTCTGAATGTCTTTGAAATTCATCATATTTCACAAAAAGATACATGATGCCCGTATTATCACCTCCTGAGTTGCTTCAAACTTTAGCCAGATAATGCACATCACTAATATAATATCTTACTTTGTCACAAATTCTTGTAAATTGCTGTGCCTCTATCAGCAAATAAAACAAATCAGAAACTGCTCTTAGTGTCAGCTATCCCAGCGTCTCATGCGTTCATACAGCTAAAACATTTTGCCTCACCTAACTACAGATCTGCATCTTAAACTAACAAGTTGGGAATGTTCCTAGGACACTGCTCCCTCCTAGAACCTTCCTGTCACCTTCTGCCAGGGCACTGCTTTGCCTGTATTGAAATTTTCTCACAGAACATGTACAGTCACTGCACAGACCACTGTATGCCAGTGTGAACATGGATGCCCTACAACTGTTTTCTATTACTTTTAGGAGAGTCCTAGGTTGGGCTAAGTGTTTGTTCTCCCATTATTTTCCTCAATAAAAAATAAAATAAAAAAATTTACAAAAAAATATTTTGATCCTCAACACAAGACTTCTCTCAAGGAAAGAAACTAATGTCAGTTTTCTTTAACATGGACAGACAACATAAATAGATGATGTTCATATATCATATTAGAGTTTTTTTCCTCATTGCTAGATCTTTCAGATATCTCTTTTTTTTTTTTTTTCTGAATTAATATGACCCTAATTCTATTGATTATAAACATTTTTTACTCTGATAAGCAAAGAAATCCAGTGGACAAAAAAAACCTCCCCTAGAAGGTTAGGCAGAGGCACAAGAAATAGTAGTATATTTTAACACTGTAAGGGTGTGGATCTATGCCAATGGTAAAAGAAGCATGCAAACATATGTTCCAAATCTGGCTGTCATACAGTATTGAAACTTGTATACAGTCCATAAAAACCTGAAAAATATAGAAGTCACACTAAATTTGCCATTGACTCATGCACGATACAAGCAAGCGATGGCTGGAGGACGGCCAAGCCTGGGCATGGTGGCAGAGCATCTGTGCAAACATTAGTCAATCCCAACACTGCAAAGTAAATTTGATAGAGTTTAGGTTATACATTATCTTGCTCTAACAATTGCATGATACGTACACTGATTGTTTAAAAAGGAATTAATTAGGGTCACCGAAAAATAAACCACACCCAATTAAGATTATACAAGCATTTGTGAAAGTGGGTGGAAATAGAACTCAATCAGATGCCCCTTATTATCACCTATCAGAACAAAACATTAAGCAACCTGCAGAAGAGCAAACTACAGTTTGGAGTCACTTCCACTGAAATAATGAAATGTTTTCTGGAGAAAGATGATAAATAATATGGAATTTTTATAGCTGTGACATGACTGAAGGTAGTTAGTGGGCTACTCCTATCATATGTTAAGAATTTGGTTCTAGAGTAATATTTGTTACGTTTTTTCATTACATCTGTTTTTTTTATTGTTGTGAATATAGCGATAAAAACAGGAGCTTTCAGACTCTTTACTTTCCAAATTGGCATGAAGCTGTGTTGGGGGAGATTTAGGTTGGATAGAAGAAAAGAGTTCTTCACCCAGAGGTTGGCTGAGCACTGAAACAGGCCTCCCAAGGAAGTGGTCATGACACTAAGTCTGCCAGAGTTTAAGGAATGTTTGAACAATGCCCTCAGGCACATGGTGTGATTCCTGAGGTGGTAATTTGCAGAGCTAGGATTTGGACTTCAATTACCCTGGTGGGTCCTTTCCAGCTCAGGATATTCTATGACTGTGATTTAAATTAATAATTTTTCACTTCCAACCTTTCTGCTTATTAGATTCTTCACAGTTTTTTTAAATCTTCACCTTGTCAAGTTCATTTTTCCTATCTCTATGCCCAATTTGTGATGTACTCACTATAAAAAATGCTGATAAATACATTTTATGGAGAATTAAACTTTTAACAATGAGTGCATTTCATGATTTATGTTTTAATTGCCTTTTATCCTGATATATTCAGGCAACTACAGGTCCTACATATCATGACTACACTATCTTGGCCAACATCTACTTTCTGAAATTGTGCCTTGTATTAATTGTTCAAAGCATCAAGAATGTTCAAGATAATTGGTAAGAGCATAAAAATTCTAGGCAGTATGCAGGGGAGAGAAGGGAGGCAATCACCCAGCTTTTCCTTGCAGAGAATATTATGCTGCCAGAATAACTGCAGCTTTCCAGTATTGCCAATTCCTGTGAAGGTGAGCATTGCATTAAATTCACTGGTAGTACATGCTCCATGTTAACACAGAGGCAGGGGGGTTTCATGCACAGAGAGACAACTGCTGAGACATGATAGATGACTGTTTAAATTTAGAAACTGGGAAGGCATTTAATTAAGATTTACAAGGACAGATAATGTGAGTTAAATATCAGATGATGGCTAGAAGCACTGTAAAACATGTCTACAACAATTCTAATTGCCATATAACTAAGCCTTGTCTTCATGTAAAGCACAAAGAATTTTGTAGCTTTGATCATAATTCTTGCTGCCCTTGACTGTGGATATTTACAAAATTCAGGCATCTGGATCTGAAGACCTATAATAGACTTCACACAACCTTAGTTAGGCTTTTGATCTGGGACATTGAGAACAAAATACTAATGCCCTGAGAAACAAATAACATTAGCTCACTTTGATTTATGTGCCAAAAGATTTTAAATGCCACTTGTTCATGAATGACAGAAACTTTAATCTGAAGTAAGGCTGAAAAAACCTCTTTGCTTCCTGTTCATGATATGAGCCTAAGAAAGCAAGTTTTGCACCTCAATCACTATCTTATCACCTATTATAGCTATTAAGGTATTCATCACAATTTTAAAATCACTTTGTTGTTTCTAAAATTTTTGTGAAAATATATTTGGCTTTCTAACTTACATAAGTAACTGAAGTAGCAGAAGAAATAGTCACTCCACCTCACACCTTCAACTGAACTGTAAATTGCAGCTTAACTTAATATTGTCAAGTACAATGGAGTGCATCTATGTACCTGGGAAATCCAGTCCACATCTTCTAGAATAAACAGATTTGAAAATTAAAAGTTCTGTAGTTCTACACCTTTTAACTACATGAAAGCTCAGCTTAAATGATAGTGAAGGGTCTGGAAAACATATGAGAGGCAGCTGAAGTCTCTTGGTCTATTCAGCCTGGAGAAGAGGAGAATGGGGGGAGCCCTCATTGCAGTTTGCAACTTCCTTCTGAGGAGAAGAGGAAGGGCAGGCACTGAACCCTTCACTCTTGTGACCAGTGACAGGACCCAAGGGAATGGCCTGCAGTGAGTCAGGGAAGGTGTAGGTTGGATATCAGAAAAGGATTCTTCACCCAGAGGGTGGTTGGGCACTGGAACAGGCTCCTCAGTAAAGTGGTCACAGCCCCAAACCTGGCAGAGCTTAAGAGGTGTTTGGACAATGCTCTTGGAAATGGTCCTGTGAAGGGCCAGGAGCTGGACTCGATGATCTTTATGGGTTTCAATGCAGCACATTCTGTGATTCTATGACTGACATATCTTCTCCAGGACGAGCAAAGCTGAGTGTCTTGATGTGCCTTCTATTATCTTGGTGAAAATTATATGAGCTTATAAATAAACTCATTTGTCTTGTAAGGCACCAAAAAAAAGGACATAGAAACTCCAAGAATTGTTGCACACGTATTTTGTGTGAATTTTTGATGGTCATTTATAATAACTAGATGGAAAATGAGACGCACCCTGATCCACCAATTTTTTTTTATTTACATTTTTTTCTAATTGGACTGAGTCTGTATCCATTTTAGCACAGTTTCTCTGTCCTCACAGTCATTAATCATTTCCAACATGTCAACATAATACCATGCTAGCCCACAGACTCCTTGGGAAGATGCAATTATGTTTATCCAGGCTGGAAAACATGCAGTAGATAAAGTGGAATGAGGTAGATAAGTTACAAGGTATCATATATTTCTTGTCTAATATAATGCTATAAATTCACTTGAGAGGTATTGAGTATAATGTTTGCATGCACATAGACACACAAAAAACTCCACATTTCTAGCCATGCTATTTATATTACTGTAGTCTTGAGTAAATAGGTCTGATTTTCTCTATACTGGAAAGTTTCTTGTTCTGCCTGAGTTCTACTACCCTGAAGAGTCATTTCAGCAAATGGCAGAGCTTGATCACCACATGGTGCAGCACCACAACTCCCTACTAGAGTTATATTGATTTTCTTGTCACCATATGAACTTTGTGACATATCAGCCAGAGATCATGCTGTCGATAAATTGGGGTTATGACTTTTAGACCTGTACTTTGGGCGAGTGCCATGAACATGCAGTGACCTGTGACATATTTGCTCCTCTGTAACTGAGTTTACAGAAATGAGAAGATGAAGTGTTCTTGTTCTGTTGTTGCTGGCTTGTATGCAACTGCCAAGACATGAAAGACCTGCTGGCAGAATTTCCTTGTTGCATATCTTTTGCCTTTTTAACTATTTAAAATAGGAACTATGGTGCCTGCTTTTCAACACTAAAATGTATATTGAAGATTAAGGATTTAGTCTAATTTACTTATAAATATCAATATTTAAAAAATAAAATTAAACATATACTACTACATTTTTATTATTGATGTTTTCAGGTGAAAGATAAAGTGGATTTGATAGTTTGAATTTTTTTAATCTTTATATTCCTCTTCTTGTTGCCAGTGTTTACTACAGAACCAGAATTACAAATATTTCCAGCTTGTTTCCTAATTAATTCTGCTGCGTGATGACATTAATCAATTGGGCGACTTTGCACTTCTGAAAGCCAAATATCTGCTTACCTCTAATTAATGAGCAATAAAAAATGTAAGTAAAATTCCTGTAATGATAAAAAGTAAGAACATTGTGGACTGTGTCTTCAAAATCTAACATTTGGTTTTCATACTTTTACTATCAAATTCATTTCACTTCCTAGAAAAACGTTTTTCAGATATAGAAATGCTAATTACAATTAAAAGAAATTAAAAGAGGTTTATCTCATCTACACATCATCATTGGTTTGGTGCAAAAATACTGAGCAGTCTGAAGTCTGTTACTATTCTCCAACCTTGTGCTAGTTCAGAGCACACTGGTGTGCCTTTCCTAAAGGGTGATGCAGAGTTTCTAGCAATGATGGCAGCTGATCCAATAATCCTGAGCATTATTTTCTGAAAAAATCATTCACCATACCTCAGAGCACTGTGTGCCTAATACTGTAGCAAGTTTAATTAAAAAAAAAAAAAAAACAAAAAACAAAAAACCAAACTTTAAAATCTCTCTGTCACTACACCAAGAAATCATACCACATTTTCTATTTAATCTAAGCTTTCTGAAAATACCACTCAGAGTTTGATAATTTCAAAGGATTTTTCACCTCATGGTTTTGTGACTTCCTGCAGTGAGAAAATTTGGCACAAACAGCAAGACATCATGAATCCAGATGATTATGTTTTCTGTTGCTATATAAATTTTATTGAATATTATGCAGCTTAGTAATTTTCAAGGAATAGTTATTTTGAGAAGTTGAAAAGAATAATCACAAGCTCATGAACTGTGAAGCTCATGTATGTAATGAAATAAATCACCTTAATTTGGCACTGGATTTTAAAACTATAAAAAAAAAAAAAAAAAAAAAAAAAAAAAAACACAAAACAGCAGAAACATGACAATTTGCACCATGATTGGGCCTTTTAAACAGCAATGAATGAGTCAGTCAAAAATAGTTTAAATTCAACATGCTTTCTAAACTGTCATGAAAGATTGAATTTCAACTGAATTCTTTCACTGCAGGGAAAGAAAGGAGTTAATATCAATTTGGTCCAACCAGACACCTATTCAGTGCAAATTAGTTAAGAGACAGTTAAGCCAGTCAGTGCCATCTGTAGAGTCGGAAGCCAGGATTTTGTTGCTGAAAAAGAAGAGGACAAGGCTAAGAGGCACTGATTGCCTTTACATTATTTAGAACTTAACCCATTCTAAAGCTCTTTGCTCATGGAAAAGGCAATTGTAGCAATCCAGAGATTGCAATAAGAATTAGGAAACACTGAATGATGGGCAATTTGTGAGCGTGACTTAAAGCTCCCTGAAGAGCAGTGTGATAATGAACATTTAAATTAAAGAGAAACAGACATGTGCCACAGATCAGTAAACAGAAGCTTGTAACTGTCAGCCAATGGTATAGTCATGTCTATGGCTTCATTTAAAGAGAAGAAGATATCACTGAAACTAAAGGATTCATTTTTGAACAAGACTCATTTTAAATTAAACCAATTTAGTGCGCTTACATTTTAGGCTACTTAAATTAGATTTTGAAATTCTCTCATTCATACAAAAACTACATTACACCCTGACCCTGCATGCACCTTTTTGGGTCCCAGATGTTTAGCTGTTTGGCCATGTTTTGTCTATATATTGAATAAATGAATTCTTTCCATTTTGCCCAGCTGCTCTGTGAGGATGAGGAACTGAGGAACACCTCCAACAAATCCAATAAATATCATTTGGACAACATGACTGTAGTACCCACTTCCAAATCTCTGCCTCCAGTTGGCACTTTTTATAATTTAAATATCTTTCAGCACCTGGACTGTTAATTGACATGATCAGGAGCAAGAGCCAGAAACACATTTTCTGGATACCTGGAGTGGGATGTATCCTACCTATCAAAAAGATATCTGTGTCTAAATCTCTTCATTCTCTTTCCAGGCAATGAAGAGAAACAGTCACTTTTGGGTATGGCTCATCTGACTTAATGCATCTGTATTAGGATAAGATTTTGTATCACCTAGGATTTTCGCATGTATGATTATTTAAATATTGAATACTTTATGCATGTACTAGGAGCTCCTATCTTCAATAACCTGACTACCACAGTAACTGTCTTGCAAACATGCAAATTTGAGGTTCAGACACCTCCTGACTAATCTGCTGTGTCACTCACCAAATCTACCATATCTATCATATGTACCAAAATATATCACTGAATTCAGCATGTATTTCATGTATGTATATCATGAATTCAGTGTGTTTATTTGTTCCATTTTCATTCTAAATTGTGAACCAAACAATTCCAGTTCCTAACTTTTATTAGAGACAAGTGATTGCATCTGAGAACTAGATTCTATTAGCTTTATCAAAAAAGGCTACAATACAACTACTTACCCAGGCCACAAGAAGTTTAAAATAAAGATGAAGACCCAATTCTGTCAATACCTTTCACTGAAATGCAGCCATTGAGACCAGCCAACAACAAAAAGTTCATCATAGCAGATACAGACTCAAGAAAGGCCATGTTTACATACTTTTGTCATGCTCCATGGCAGCAAACTTTTGATCTCCACTTCTAAAGGTCATTGGTCCATTTTAAACCAGAGACAAAGCATAACACATACAAAAGCTGAGGCAGTGATCATGCTCCATTCTCTTACTACCCAGACTAAGATATTACTGTTTACTGTTTGAGTATTTTCAAATTAAAATTTCAAAGAAGGACATTTAACTAATGTATTATGGTAAAAAGGATGACGAATACTTATAAAAAATAGACATGCAGTTAAGCCTAATATCAGGTGAGCATTTTTATCACCATTGCAGAAAATACCTTAATTTTCAAAGAACATGGGGATTGCAGACACACACATTCTGTCATCTTTCAGGTTGTCTGGTCAGAGCCATGTTATCTCTTCCCTCATGTTCAGGGATTGACAAAAATTACTCCTTTTCTACATGAGATTTATATAATCCACTTCCAGAGCAAAAGGGCTGAGAGACCTGTGGAGGGAGTCTGCATTTTCTTCCGCAGCTCTCGAATCATCCTCATGCACTGCCATTTGAACATGCAGCAGTTTCTCTGTGGGTTTGCAGAATGAAACAAATGGCTTCTATGTGGCAGGATTTGGGCAAGGAAAGCAGCTGTCTAAAGCAGTTATTAATTCCATACCTTTCCCTCTTACATGATGATTGTACAGTCTTGGAAATAATACAATGATTGGAGGGCTAAATTTACTGCTTAACCAATCCTCTTTGAACCCTCTGTCTGGGTGCATGTCAGACTGAATTGTTATTATAAAATGCATGGAGGTTAAAAAACGAATAATATCTCTTAGCAGCTCTGGTTGCTGACCTGGCCAAATAAATGGGAAAGGCTGGAAAATAGATAACAAAATTCATCTTTCTCAGTAGTGTTCTGCAGTCTCCTTGTATCAGTGTTCCTGAAACACAGAGGCTCTTTAATTTCAGAAATATGAATGTTCCTGAATCAGGTTTTGTATGGAGCATGTAAAATACAAGCCAAACAGTTTGTTTTGCTCATTGCTTTTGTTAAAACAGACTCTCACAAGATTCCAGAGGTTAATAAATACATTAACATGCAAGGATTGGAAGCTAATGGTAAATAAAACCTTGGCAAAATGAGCTTAGGAAGTAAGAGCATTAAAAATCAATGGTTCCTTCAAAAGAGACTAATGGAGCCACTTAAATTACTCTGCCATTACAAGGTTTCTTATCTTAACCAATAAAGGACTGAATAAGCAAATTAGATTATTAACACAGAAGCCAACACATCTCTGTAACTATAATAAGATTTTTTCAGTAGTTATAGTGGGAGAGAATATAATCAGTTAGACATAGAAGAATACAGTTGAATGCCTTTTTAAAAACTTCATAGAGAATCCCAAAATCATCATTTGTATTCACACAAGGATGCAGATTTTGGATTTTTTTGAGCACATACTTAGTTTTAAAATAATAAAATTATTTAATAAAGCAAAATTACAAAAATATTGACTGCTGTGTTTCTATCTTTGCCAGTATCCTTTTCTCAGTTTTTCTTTATAATGTGTTAGAGCATAAATACTTACTCTTCATTAAAAAAAAAAAAAAAATCAACATGATTCCAAGTCTTTTGGTGTGCAATTAACTATAAATCTTGGGCAGAAAAGACAGGATTTCAAAGATGTTGTACTATGTCCCATGTATATAACTCATCCAACCATGGCCTGCAACTACCAATAGATCCTTCTTTTTCATGCATGTCTACAAATGCCTTGAAGCCATAACTTCACCCCTGTTCACCAATAATAATGATTCCACATTTAAGCCATATTTATTAAAGACTGGGATATTTCTCAAAGTTAATCAAACTAAACAATCTCTCCAGTCTTCACAGTGTTTCTATTGTATTCCTCACTGTCTCTGATGAACATCCATTTTGATTTTCCAAGATAAAATAATCTCCTGTGTTGCAAAACAGAAGCAGAATTGCTAAAGTGAATGACATGCCTATGCAATGCCTCCCTTTTTTTCTTTACATGTACATTTTTTAGTATGAGTGACAAAGGACAAACTGAAAACAAAACCCCCTGATTTCCTGGAAGAATAAAAAAAGTAGTACAGTGCAAAGTACATGCTTTATTTCTTTTCTCTCTGACTCTATCCTATCTACTGCTTATTAGCAAAAATAGAGCTCTAGCACCTATGAAAGTCACAAGGCTACTATTGCTTCAGCAAGTGGCTGAATTATTAATTAATTAACTGCCCCACTAATAAATGTGAAGGATGGTGAGAGGCCTAGAGCTCCCTTGCTGGTCAACAAGCTAAATGTTGTAAATAGCTTGCAATCAGTCAAGCAGCTAAGTACTCTATGAAGGGGAAGGATTGCTACTTAGGAAAGGTGCTGGAGGTTGTAGCAGCCTAGAAGACAAGGGGCTATTTATCTTCAGTTGCAGAGCCAACCAAGGATGGTTGATAATAATGTGGTGTGAGAAAAAACAAGATGTGCCTGGAGAAGGGGGCCATAAGCACAGCACAGTACAGTGCAAGCACAGGAATGAGGTCAAGAAGTGGACATGGACTTCAGGGGATGACCAAGACCACCAAAGATCCACAAAGCCCTCTGACCATTTTAATAAAGGTCTAAAAGAACAGACTATGCTTGACAACTAATTTGCATAGAAAGTGAGAAACATATCTCCAGGGTGCAGACAATTTTCTATAAAAAGGTATCCTCACAGAGTCCAGGTGGCACCCACAAGATCCTTAACATCTCAGCTGGATTGATACTGGAGCCAGGATTGTTGATCTCTTTTCACTCTTCCTTTCTTTCTCTCTCTGCCTCTTTAATCCATTTGTCTCTCTTTTCACCCTGCCCCTTTGTTCAAAATCCACTGCCTCTTGCTTATATGGAGAGATCAGGGACAAATGTGCTCATTTCCATGTCAATTGTGCTACTTTCTCATAAAACTTTGTAAGCTTTTGTGGGCCCTATGACTTTTATCTTTCCTTTCCATCATGAGCACCTGTAAATCTTGTGTGCTCCCTTCCCCTTAAGGGTGGGCAATTTGCAAAATTGTTGCAAATGATGCAAATTGATGCAAAACAATGAAATATTGAGAGAGACTGAAAACAAACACAGGAATGTCTTTGGCCAGCATTTGTGCCACTTGGTCAAGCATATCAAACTAAAGTCCCAAAGAGAACCCCTTCAAAACATATTGTGTAATAATACTCAATCTGCTTTATATTCTTGTCTCAGATCACTAGAGTTTGCTCAACCTAGGATTAACACAATGTAAGAGGCAAAATGTCCAACCACCTAGTAGAAATTCAGGGCTCCAAACAGGTTCCTTTTCTATTTTAGATTCTAACAAGTCTAGAGACTTGGGATGCAATAGTAGACTGTCCAGACTGCAAGGGATCCTGACTTGGGCATCTGTCTCTGCCTTATGAAAAACAGAGCATTTTACAGATCTGATGTGGCATCATTAAACTGTAAAAGCAGGAGAAGCCAGCTCTCCAGACTACTCTTTGTTGTATAACTACTGACAATCCAGGCAAAATTTATTTGCAATTGTGTGTACCCAATACCATGATCTTCAAAACAAAAGAAAAAGGGAAAAAAAGTATCTCATCACTTTTGAATTGATTTATGAATATTTTTTTGTACAGACTGAAAAACCACTGTACTCAGCTTTCATTAAATGCAAAAGCTACAAGCCTTAGCTATCAAGCAAGTGCAAAACTTTGTTATACATGAACCGGTTGTAATAGCCATGAATAATAAACACCTGGCCTCTCAAGAGCATTATTATGCACAACTTTCAAATCATATTCATGCACAACAAAGTGTATGTGAGAGATCTACACCCAAAAGACAGCATTAAAAAGTACCATTTTTAGTAAAACTGAAACATAGTATAATCCCTGAGTCTGGATTTTATAAATATATTTTAAGGAAATCATTTTACATATAGTGTGCTTAAAGGAAAAATCTGCATTTAGGCATGATAATTTAGGTACTCCAATATACACTTAGGCCCATTAGTTTGATAGCTGAGACCTAACTTATAGCAAACACAAACAAATCATGATACTTGGATCAGAACCACCAGAGGGTGATTCCTACTTTAAAAGTGACAGTGACAAAGTGCAATGGAAGAATATAAAGGAATGTAATGCAGCTTTCTTTAAAAATGCATACCATTTCATCATATTTCATAATATAACACACGCTCAGCTATTGTTACTGAAAATCATTTTTCCATTTGCCTTGTCTGTTTTGATTTGAGGGTGTTCTTCTGCAATTTTGTATGTTATCCTGGTGGAAAATTTATTTAGGAGAAGAATTAGAAAAGATTCAAGAGAATTCAGCTAAAACCTCAGTTACATTTGTAGCATATGCACTATTCTTTTCTCATATGCCTCAGACAAGAATATATAGAATTTTTTTATCTGAAGAAATAAACAAAAAATTAATGCAAGGGTACACTATAGAAAAATATATCCATTAGGAATGGATACAAGAATGTCAGATGTATAAATCCATATGGAGAAAAGCAGTTTAAATACATATATTTGAAACCAAAAAATTCTGTTAGATAGCTGCCTGGATACCTACAATTATCTGAAAATAGACAGCTGAAGATAGATGTTAAAGATTAGGAAAAAAAAACTAATAACTTCAATTTTCTCTAAGAAAGTTATGAGACAGAGAAGTTTTAATTTTTAGATTAATCTTAATAAAATCAGTGCTAGCACCCTTTGCCAGGATTCAATAGCTTTTTGTCCCAAAGGAGACTATGGAACACCTGATGTGAAATCTTATAAATTCAAATGTTAAGATAGCTTTAGATTTCATTATCTGATAACAGATCATATCTCATCTTTCTACCTGCAAACCTAGTCCTTTATTTCACATGCAGATTCCAGTGATGGAAGCTGAGCCTCACATACTGAGCTTGGGATATAGCTCCAGAGACACACATTGTCCTTGGAACAGGAACTCAGGATGTATCCATAACAGTATTAGGATCCTGTGGTCATTCACAGACTTTTCATCCCCATAAGGGAAGCCTTGTCATTGAATCCTTGATAGGAAGAGAATAACATAAAGAAGCAGCCAATATATATCTAATATATAGCCAATATGTATATAATTTAACCCAAAACCAGATTACGGCCTACAGGTCATTGGCTGTAAAAACAAACTGTGAAAATAAACACACTAACACAACCACAAAATGCAGATATAAGACTGTCAGAGTGGTGAGTATGCACAGACATATATATATATATATATGCAAGTAGTCTGCCTTTACTGCAACTGTCTAGTATGGGAAAGAAAACAATTACTCAGGTACACTGACCACAAATATCAAACAAGCCAAGATTCCAAGATACAAGTGTCATAAAAAAATTAGTTTTCATTAAAATTATATACATCTTGGTAGCTCAGGCACAAGAATTCTGTGAGCCGAGAAGTTCTTTAAATTATCAGAAGGAAAAAATTCTAAAGTTTTAAAAAGGAAGTATTTGTAAATAGTTGTGAAATTAAAAAACAAAGGAGTCTTCATAAAAAGTTCTAGAAAAAACTCGTTGAAAATTTCCATTTTCAGTGTCAAAAATAGAAATTAAAAAACATATATTATGTGATACACTAAGCAAAATTAAATAGGTGAAAAATAGATTCCAAGACAAAACACTCAGTGTTAGCAAAATAAGAACAAAAAGTTAAAATTGTTTGGCCTCTCCCTTTCTTGAAATGGACATGTGCCAAATGAAAGATACAGTTCCAATGAAGGTTCAGTTTCCAGTAAAAAGAGTGTTTCTTTAAATATTTTCAATCATTTTTTCATTATACAATTTCAATAATGCCTAGTACCTACTCAAAGGTGGAAGAATTGTTTTTGTCTGTAGGTATAGCATATGGTAATCCAATCTGTCCTGCAAGACCTCTTTGGGAGGGACCTGGGGATTAGATTTAAAACTCTTAATCAACAAAAATGTGTAAGACTTGATCCGAGTACATTGGGGCAAAGCAATCAACAGGTCTATCATGACTTTGCTACAAAAAATAAAAAAACTTAAAGCTACAGGGACAACGGTGATCCCAGGTATTTGTTGTTCTCAGTCATCTAGGGATACAGTGTAATGCTTCTGACTAGGTAGGTAATGACAGTTCAAAAAGTGCATTGAAAATTACATAAATATAGTCCCATCAGTCATCACCACAGAACTAGATGCAGCCCCTCTGATATATATATATACACATATATAACATATAAAAATATTACTTATTTTTATTTTCTTACTAATCTTACCAAAAAGAATCTGCATACATTCAGTCTAAAGGGGTGCATAATGAGAAGTTAGCAATAATAGATAAACTTAAGAGGAATCATTCATACATATCTATTTATAAATGAAACTTCTGTGAGAACTTGCTTGCTTTTACCTTGCAACTTCTATTGTTTTCCCCAGTTACCTGAATGTTTTCCAAATTCTGCCATTGAACTTCATTAAAATAAAACCCACAGTGCACAGCCTAGCTTTCGTCTTAGCACAATAAAGACATAAAATTTATTATGTATGCATAGGACAATCTAAATAAATCATGACTTAAATGTCTGCCATCTCCAAGCTAAATAGCCTAATTTACTTGGAAACAATGTGCACAACTGAAACATAAATTATAAAAATACAGAATTGGGAATACAGAAAATAATTTTTGTTTATTTGGGTAAATTTTCTTGCCCTTAAATCAAAGGTAATTAGATAAAACTTCACCCTCCGGCCTTTCCTATCTAAAATTACTTCATATTTCTCTGATTCTTTTTCTATTAATTTTTGCATCAATTTTCCTTAGTTCAAATTCATCACAAAACAAATGCACTTCCTAAAAACCTTTATATTTTCTTCTTATATCTCAAGACTTACCAGTAATTCGATCAAATTTTAGTATACACAGTTTCTTATTTTCCATCCATCTAGAACCAAGGGTGCAATGAAATACTTGTTTGTGTTGTATATTTTATCATTATAGACCCAGTTAAATCACATTCATTAACTTCCAAATGTCTTGCAGCAGATCCTCAGTGATTCATGAGATATACAGTTTCACATTTTCACACACAATTTCTTTTTCTTAATCTTTTCCTTCAGCCACCTTTCCATGTTACCTTCTCATGCATCCTAACTGTCCTTGTTTTAAGCAGGACAGAGATAACATTTGCACAGTAGCTGTGAGGGGGTGGGTTTGCAGCCATGTGGGCATGCCTAGGCTGTTATTCTCTATCATCTCACATCACCTCCAGGATGAGGAAGTAAGGGATTTCTCTGTCTGAGAAGGAGATGAGCATGGCTTGCAGTCAGGGGGGAAAAGCACAGACATGTAGGGTCCATCTGCCATTGTCCATTACCTCAGCTTGGTTCTGCATGTAAATCATTCTCTCTTTTCTATGCTGCTGTTATCAGTATTGTTGCTGCTACTGTTCAGCTTCTTATCTCATTGCTTTTTCCATTAAATCATAATCTGCCTTTTGTGTCTCCGACCAGAGCAGGGAGGGGAACATTTTGTGGTTTTCTTTTTTAGTGGAATTACTAAATTGAGGAAGACCATTCCTAAACCATGACATCAACCTCTTCCACAAATAACAAAATTGATGTTTTCTCCCATCCATTGTCATCCCCATAATTTTCTTCCCAGCACTTTCCTCCTGCTTGTATTTCAAACTGTTTAAATGTGCCATACCTTGCAGCTAATCCTCCTGATGCTATCTATCACTGTCCTCATCTTCCCTCTGAAATCTGCTGTCCTTCCTGGCACACAATGAACAGAATATGCAGCATCCTGAAAGGACTGCAGATGCAGCAGCCATGCACAAAAAGAGGAGCTGACAACATTTGACTGTAGTTATAACCAAGTTATGGACTGAGTTACGCCCATATTTGAAGAGACATTGAGATTTCTACCCAGGAAATACATGGTCTGGGCTATAGCATTGGGCATGGAAGAACAAGAGCATATTCACTCACAAATCAGAGATGCTGGGCCTGAAAGGCAAAAATGGTACTTCATATTTGCAACTAAGGCAAACCATGATAACACCTAATATGAATGCCAAGATTTACTACAAAATTTTTCATAGTTCATATAAAAAATAATAATGAGAATCTTTCACAAATCAGGGAAAGACAGCATAAATTATGCAAGTTTGTATGAAATCTAAGTTTTATACTAACATTACTAAGTGTTTTTCTTTCTCAGTAGAAAAATTAAAATATTATGCATATTAAATTCAGCATATGCTTCAGTAAGATTTCATGGTAATTTTATACATTTCAATTATACAGAAAGCATGAAATCCCCATTGTGAAAATAAAAAGTTAAAAACATTATGTAAGCACTGACAATGCATATTTAAGCAATGAAACAAAAATTAAATCCAAGCAAAGTATTGTGCTTCTGGATATAGACATGAAAAGACAGGTTTATTATTGCACTGCATCACTTTTCATTTGTGCCCTAAAAAGCTTTCTCTCCTTTACTATTTCCAGTTAATGGCACTGTTATATCTCAAGCCCACTAAAAGGGAGGGAAAAAAGATTAGGTGGCTTATAGTTAAATCATTCTACACTGATCCTATCATGAGCTTGGTTCTGTGCTATGAAAGCACTAAAAAAAAAGAAAATTTTGGCTGCTGTGGAAATGGTGAACCTTGGATTGAATGCCAACCCTGGTTTTGATCAGCAACATTGTACTTCCTTTCCAACAGACTGCCCACAAAAGTGACACAGAGGGATCACCTCAGAGTAGAACAATTCTTTGCATGCAGTGCACTTTGTTTGCATGGCAGAGGAGCACTGCTGGATCATCTCTGAGGTATTCACCATACCCATTGACAGTGCAGTTATTTTGGTTTTGCCAAATGGCTGGATTTTTTTCCCTAAAAATACTCAGTATAAACCGTACCCAGAGCACATGTACATGTACAAGTACCAGTTTGCACTGTCTTCTTGTTCCTTAATACATCTGGATGGCTATGCAAGGGCCACATCCAGTACATAGACTTGTGCAAAAAAGTGACTGGTAACAGGGAAAAGAAAAAGAAAATAATGAAATTGAAGTGTAATACTTTGAAGATACCCTAACTTTCGTGACACAGAAGATATTTAACTAGTTCTGAAGCTTCCACTTCTGAGATCAGCATTCTAAGGCTTCTAGAAAGTAGTGACATTGATTACACCTAAGGAGAAAGGAAAGTGCAGTTATCAGGACATAACAGAGCTCACCACTGCTCCTGCCTTACCTGTGTGCCTGATTTTCTTCAATGAGTTGACTAAAAGGGAATATCACCAAGTCTTGTGCCACAGGACAGGTGGCACGACTGTGTCATGCACACTGACATGAGGGGAGAACTCTTCTGTCACATCATATAGACACAGCCTTTGAAACCTGGGAAAGACAACTCAGACCAAATAAGTAGGTTATCTTGTGAAGGAAGCTGAGTCCTTCTACAGTAAACCAGACCTCTCCAGGTGGCTACCTCTTGTTCTTCTGTGAATAAAACATGTTGGAAATAGGAACAAAAGATAATACACAAGGAACAAAACAGATGGACATGTCATTCTGAGTATAGACATTGTTTGAAAAGATGGTAAAATCAGCATCCTCTACATTTTACTAATTAGCTTAGGTTATTGGCACAAGTGCTGCAAGACCAACTTCCTTGTGGAAGAGGATAGCCATAGCCACAGGCTCAAGGGGAGAGATGGCACTGTCCCCTCAAAACTCGGCTGCTGTGTAGCTAATGAAGCAAAGAAGGAGTCAAGGGAGGCGCAGGTGGCTCTGATCTTGATGGATTAGAGCTAATACCACCTTCTGGTTCTTAAAATACAATTTATATACAAGTTGTGACTTGTCACATGGCATTTACAGTTCAGAACTGCAATTTGTTTTGTTCTGTTCATTCCTGAGAAAAGCTTTGGGTATGTAATTATAGTTCAGTTTCATAGTTGCAAACATGCTCCTTTTTTACTGTTAGACTGTTGAAAAAGTTTACATTTAACATACAAAGGACAAATTCCTCTTCTCAGCCATTTTTGGAGAAGCAACATTTCTATTTTTCAGATAAACTGTTTCACGTTGCTGTACAATTAGTTATACCAAAATTTAAATAAACAGTCTCAACCAAGATTTCTTATTTTAGAAACCAAAAATACTATCAGGTGACTTTATTTATAAATTAACCATCCAAGTATTTACACAAGTGGACTGTCAAACTGCAAATATTACAAATAAACATACCCTAGAAGCTCTTCTATAGCTAAATATTTATGAAAAAACTAAAATATTTTAAACAAACTATTTTCCAGTAAAAATTATTTCCATGGATGCTCCAAAACCAGTCTAAATGATCTGCACGAAGCTACTTTTTCAAAGGAATGTTCCTAGAACTTACCACATCAGGTCAAAAGAGAAACTTTCTTCATTAACAGAAAAGAGCACACAAAAAGGGACAAGAAGTTGTTTCCCTTCAGTGTGTTCCGTATTTTAGAAAACTGTGATACATGTTACTCATTTCTGAAATCCGGTTGAAATAATGTCATTGCCTGGCCATTGAGCCTCCATTGCTAAAGAAAATTTGTTTTCTAACTGAATAGTTTGAAATGCAACAATTAACAAGTGCTTTATCATAACACACTGAAAAGTTCCCATCAAGTATTGCACACCAAATATTTTCAAATATTCAGTTCTGTTACTGAATCACATTAACTTCTTCTACTAACCAGAGGTTTCTGAACTGTATTCTAGACATTGCAACTGGGTCTATGAGTCAATAATGTCAAATATGAGTCAATTTATGGGCCAGGAGGATATATTCTTTTTAAAACTCCACGTGTCATTGTCTAAGATTGCAGTTAGGCAAAATGCTCCCTTCACTAAAACAAAATAGCTAGAAATAAATATGATGCTTTTTATGTGCATCCTGTATATAAGCATTTTTTTCACTTTTAATAAAGATTGCAAGCAACTTAGGTATAATGGACTGTGTAGCATGATAAATTTTCTGTCGTGCATATCTGTCCATGCATGGGAGAACACTCCCTGCATTTCACTTAAATACACTTTTGATGGCTATTCTTGTAGTTCAGAACATGTAATCAAGGCACAGACAACACACATCTGATACCATCACTGAGGAGAAAAGATCCCAACAGCCACGAAACTTGCTGCTAATCTCTGTGTGAGTGTATCAAGAAATGGCCAGGGCACAGAGAGGCTGAGCATACACTGCAGCCACCCACATTGCTAGGCTGCTTGCTCTTCTGCTCTCAGGAGGGGGGTCCTGGCCACAGTGCCTACCCCTTTCCCAGACAAGGTCAGGCACAGCTCAGGGACAAAGACAAGGACTGCTCCATTTTAGCTTGGTTTAGGGGCAGCCACCCTGCTTTGGTGTGACATTGGCTGTGTGGTTACTACCATGTGTTGTGCCTTTTAAATGCATTTGGCCTCACAAGTGGATGCAGAGGCCCTGAACCCATTTATTTACTAGTACAGGCATTGCATTCCTCTCTCCCCTCAGCCTCTCAGCAAATACAGGAATCAGAATTTGCTCATCTGTTGCAGACTACTTTGCTTGTCAAAGAAGTCTTGCCTGGTCTGTTTCTGTACCACATCTTCCATGGATGAGTGGTTTTCAATCACTGTTAGGCAGAAATTGTATCTCTGAACACAGCTATGCTACGTGCAGCCACCTGACAAGAAGTTTCAGCAGCATTAAAGTATTACTAGCCTAGGATCCACAGAAAAATGTCTGTCTCCTGCTGCTGAGATGGAGTAATTGGCCCATCAGGGGTTGTCTGCCTTCAGGGAGATTCAGCTGATACAGCTTGATTGTTTCCATTCTCCCCTCTGCCTGCCTATTTACTCCTAGCACTTTATCCAAATTCTCCCTCTTTCTCATCTCTGTTTCCCATCCCAGCATCTGATTCTGAAGTTGTTTCTACTTCAGAGTTGTTTCAGGCAAGCTCTCATCAAAAGAAATGGAAGAGTTAGATTTCTCTCATCTCTGCACCAGAAGAATAGAGGCTGAAGGACCAAACCTCGACATTTCTAAACATGCATTTTGAGCATAGCAGAAGACTTGAAAAGCGAACAGAAAAGATTTCCCATTTTTCCATATCAGTTTCTTCATCCCCAAAATAATAAAAAGGCATGATTTTATATTAATTATGAAGTCTTATTTCTCAAAAGAATATCGCAACTGATGTTACCACCTGGAAGCTTCCCAAAGCTTATTGGATTACTTATTTACAAAACTTAGACTAATTTGTGTCTACAAAGAAAAATACATTAGAGCAGAAATCATCATTAAGTCTTTTCAGCAGTTGCCTATAGAACAAACATATCAGGTGCAAAGAATGAGTTATTTAAGAATTCCTACAACCCATAAATATAATTGTTGATGAATCATGTTCAGAATTCTTCAGATTTCATTTCTTGCAAGTGTTACAAATATAGTCAGACTTTTACTGTGCTTTCATTTCTATAACAGGCACTAATTTCATACCCACATGGGCTCCATTCTCACTCTGTTGTGGCAGCTTTGTACATACATGCAGAAGAAAAATCCCTGGACAGTTCTCAGGAAGAGATGGAAACCTTAAGAGAAACTCTGGCAGACAGCAGTGGATGACCCACTAGATGTACACATTGACAGCTTTCCTTATACCTGAACTACATCACAGCCTCACTGGAAACAGCAGTGAATCTCTGAACCGATTGTAAAAGTGTGCTCCAAGCTATGGAGATTTTATGATCATATTAATCTTATAGGCAGCACTAACAGCTCTTGAATTACCAGAAAATACATTTAAAAATTGTAAGAAAGAATACTTGAGCTTCATATTAATATTCTGATCATCCAGACAACTGGGGTAGTTAGCTGATAGGATGGTACAGGTATCCTACTCAATTAATGTCAGTGTTGTTTGCTGTGAACACAGTATAATTTTGCCCTGGAGACAGAGGCTGAAGTACCAAAATATTTAGCCATCATGTAGCACTGGTGTTCACAATTACTGCATAAATCAGCCATAGTCATGAGTGAGGTTTCGAAACACAATACAATAAGTCAGAATAAATCACTGACCTCTTTTAATGAGGGTGGCTGAGAATACAAACATGGGAGACGTTTCTGGCAACTTCTCACAGAATCTACCTCTGTGCATCCCTCACTACCAAAACCTGTCCACACAAACCCAGTACAACAAGGTAGGCATGAAGGAAGCAGGTGGGTGTGCTCAGCCTCACTGGGCTGGCCTACAAGAGTGGCTGAACACAGCTGCACAGATGTGAAAAATGACCTTTTTCATTTTTAGTAGACCCAGTGTCATCTAAGTTTTACATTTTTAGGAGAGCTGTTATCAATTTCAATGAAATAGGGTTGATTACTGATATGTGAACGCGAGTCACGGAAATACATTTTAGCAATATATAGTAAAAAACAAGAAGGAAGCGGTGTGAAATAAGCAAAAACATTGTGCCAAATTTTGACCAAGCTAAAACTATGAAAGTGCATAGGCAGTGATTCTTAGTAGATTTCTGTTCAGTCCTCTCCAAGAGCACATGAGAAAGAAAAATACATGGAGACTCATGTCTCCACCAATTTTCATTGAAATAGACAAATCTTACATTCAGCAGCATTATATTTTACAGGAAAAGAAACAGGAGGTAAATGGTGGCTTAATAACAATCTTCCTTGAGGGAGCATAAAACACTAGTCAGAACAGATTATTATCACATATCTTGGCTATATAAAAAAAAAATTCTCTCCTTGATAAAATTCAATATAAATACAAACACTCAATTTCTAAGTTCTTCAGAACATAATTCCACTTTCATCATGATTGTATGACTACACGAAGGTGAAAATACAAGCAGTATTTTCAAAAAAAATTATAGTGCTTTTTATTCAGGATAGCACAGATGAGTATAAGTGGAAAGACTGCTAAGACATTCAGTGGAAGTGATGTGAGGTCATCTCAAAGATGTCAGGGCTGAACTAAATATGGACCAGGTTCCCTACAGCACAGCATTTTCTCCTAATCCCATCCAGTAACAAGCTATCTCTTATGCTTCCCTTTTACTGTTTTATTTTGTTAATAAGCCCTCTCAAATTCCCAGGTAATGAAAACACCAAAATCTATATTTAACTGTGTTCTTCTTCTTTGGATATTGCAAAATTCACTAAATAAAATCATTCTTACATGATATTAATATTTTGCTAATATAAAATGCTTTTTTAAAGCTTTAACTATTTTTCCTAGAGGCCAGATGACACTTCAAAAATATTTTCTTCTGAAAAAATAACTTATATGTCACAGACTCTCTGGATTTTTTTTTTTTTCTGATTTCTCTTGCTATTAGAGGCTTTTGCATGAAGGGAAAAAAAAAAGAGAGAAGCTGTCTACTCAAATGAGAAGTTATATCACAAATGTTAGGTCTCTATTTTATGAAAGAATAAACTTTAAGCACAGATAAACTCTGAAAAGTGGCAGACAAGGCAGGGAGGGAGGTGCTGCAGGTGTGGCTTTTCTGAAAAGCTGCCAGAAGAATTCCAGATATCCAACAGAGGCAATGCCAGCCAGGTCCAAGACAGACCAAGCCCATCAGCCACAGCAGTAGCACCACTGGGATAACAGAGTTGGTAGAGGAGGAATCCTAAGCAAGAGCAAATACCAGTCAGAGAAAGGATGAGAATGTGAGATGGAAACAGCCCTGCAGACACCCAGTTCAGTGGAGGAGGGGCAGGAGGTGCTCCAGGCAAAGACAGAGATTCCCCTGCAGCCCGTGGTGCAGACCATGGTGAGGCAGATGTGTTCCATGGATGTAAACAAGGGAGCAGAGTTCCTCCTGCAGCCTGCAGAGGAGACCCAGCAGAGCAGGTACACACTATGGAGAGCTCACCCTGGAGTGGTCTCCTGGCAGGATCATCCTGGAGAAGATTTGCTGGCAGGACCTGTGGGATACCATGCTGGAGCAGCCTGTTCCTGAAGGAATGCATCCCATGGAAGGGGTCTGCACTGGTCCATGGGAGGGATCCATATTGGAGAAGTATAAGCTCCCCTAGAGGAGTCAGTTTTGCTTGTGAGATAATTACTGAATGAACTCCCTTATTTCAATCCACAATCTTTTGTTGTATTTTCTCCTCCATTTTGTTGATGGAGGGGGCATGGTAGAGTGTCTTGGTGGGCAGCTGATGACCAGCCATGGTCAGGTCACCACAGCTATTTTGGTATCTATAGAAATTGAAAACTCAAAAATTAAAAACATCACTATTAAAAATCCAGTACTTTTCTTCTTTTAAAAAATACATTCAATCTGAACAATGTAGTGTGCATTTTAGATACAGACTTATAAGCTATAGTTACTACTTCTACAAGATAATATTTTTAGCTAATCTTTTTTATCATACATAGCTTGCAGATAATAACCATCTCCTACAACAAAAATGCAGAAAACACCTCTACATTTTGCCATCTTTCAAACCTGATTTATAATAAATTCTTGAACCTAGTTGTGAAATATGTCGCTCAAACTACTTTTTTGCTTTTTATACTTACTGTAGCAAAATATACTTGTTAAGATTAACATGGCAGCTTGAGTTTCACAGAAGTTTAGATACTCCCTAGTTTAAAATGTTTCAAGAACAAAGTTGTGGAGGATAGCATCATCCTTATAAATTAAAAAGAATATAGTAATTCCACACTCTGAATAATTTTAAAATTTGCCCAGATAAAGATGGTTGGCTGCAGAGGCAGATGAGGGAGAAGGAAGAGAGTCTTAAAGAATTTCCTCCCTTTCTCTGCAGATAGTTTTGCAAAAGTTTTGGCTACCGCATCTTTACAGGCAGATGGCAGAATGCTCAACAGATGAGATACTTAGACAAATCAGTAATGTTAAATACATATCAATCATTGGCTGCATTTAGAGAACTCAAGATCTTAGCATTTTGCTTGGGAAGTTATTGTGTGGATTTTGTGCTAACATTTCTCTGAGGTATTAAAATCTAGAGGATATGGTTAATAGCTACTGATCTTCTCATCACCTCCTGTGATACACATAGCACTTTAGTTGCTCAACTAAAGTCTTGCAAAGTCTCTGAAGGCTAATAAATATTTTCCAAATCCTTGGATTTATTTGTTTACACTATTTTAAATAGCTAGAGATCATAAAACATAACCCTTCATTCTCCATATCATCATGACCTTTCTAAATGAGAACTGCCATAAAAGAAGATGCTGCAGCATTTCAAATCTTTATGACAGTGTCTGGCTGACTGTTCTTTTAACAGCTTGCTGGTTTCCTAATGATCCCTCTTTCTGTTTCATTTCTTAAACCCATTTATTCCCAGGTTGGTATTATTTGCCAAGGACATACACTCTCTTTGTACAATACGACTCCTTTCAAACACTGACTGAAATTATAAGACTTATTAAAATTACTTCTTACAATAAATATTTTCATATGTGTATAAGGACTTGGTAACAGTCAGATAAACAATTTCACAATCTCATTGTGAAATATTATGGCCCAAAAAATTTGGATGTTCAACCACTTAAGTACAAGACACTTGATCTTTATAGAAGAGAAATTGAAAATGGATAATAATCTATATTCTTACGAAATAGTGGGACACTTTGGGCTTACTAAACTGAATCTACAGTTTGAAGACATAATGTCTCTTGGAAGATGAGCAGATGAGCACAATACCCAGCAAAACTTGGAATATTTGAAGGAATTTTTGATTATTCTAGAGAAACAATCTAGAAATGTTATGGTAATTGTCTCAGGATAAATGTACAGCCAGATTTGGAGGAAGGAAGAACTTCTTTAATTAGACCAATTGATACAGTTAGAGAAAACAGAGCATAAGCTATTCTTCAAATCCTGAAAATGTGCATGCTTGAAAGCCTGTCAACCATTCAAGCTACATCAGCTAGTTTATTAAAACTCACTACCTTTGCCAAGACAAAATGAAGCATAGGTCAAAGGCTGACTACATCTCAGAAGATTACATTATATACTAGTGGAAGTGTTGCCTGCATTTATTATTTTTCTCTGTTTACACTTATTTTTCAACTAGCTTCCTGAACTGCACCATACTCCTGCAACCACTTATGCCTCCATTCAACACAGAGGTTACATCAACGATGGCAAGGGCAGGGAAAATAAGTGGGTTTGCATTAGAAATGCTACAATTGCCTTAATGAAAAAAATTTCTTTCTAATTCTTTTCCTCTAATATCTCCATGAAGAGAAAATACCATTCTATAACTGCATTATTATTTTCTAATTCATAGGAAAATGACACCCTGATTTACTTCAAATTTTCTTAAATTAATGAAACATAAACCCTAAATATATCAATATAAAGAAAATATTTTCAAATTGAAAAAAAAAAAACAAAAACAAAGCAACAACAAAAAAGTGTTTAATGATTCCTCCACTAGGGAGGACATAAAATTGAAAGAAATAGGTATGCAAATTACACATGCATAACTGGATGCCATTTACTTTTAATGTCTGACCTCTAATTTTCAGAAACAGTCCATTTAATTAAGGGATGTTATTGTTGTACTCCTCATTAGACCCACACTCTGAAAATAATGACTGTTCAGAACCTGATCTGTTAGACTGAGCTTCCCATTTGACTTTCAGCCTTCCAGAACTATTTGGTCTAGCAGCTCTCCACAAAAATCCTGATCCATTTCAGCATGCTGTCCTAAAGAAGGGTGAGCCTCTCTTACAGGCAAACAGGAAACAAAAGCAGCTAAATTCCTCTCTTTTTAAAATTCTTTTCCTGATGAAATCCCCCAATAAATAGCACTAGCAATAGTAACAAGAAGATGTTTTAGAATATGAAATGAAGTCTATTTCAGAATAAAGTGGCAGACATATCACATCACATTTATTTGGTCTCAGTGTGTCTTACATAAGATAATGAAGCAGGGAGATCCTAGGACTGTAAAGCATTCATAATGAAAGCATTTCATTTCAACCAAGTTACTCATTATGTGACAAGCAATAGAGCCCAAAATAGAACTTCAGTGATGTCTTTTTTTTTTTTTTTTTTTTTTTATTCTGTGTGATGAGCCAGATAATACAAGTCATCACTACTTATTCAGTGCATAGGGAAGCAAGAAAGTACACATGGAAATTTAAAAAAACAGAAGATAAAACACTGCATAGAAGGGGGGAAACCAATACCAAAATAATTCATTTTTTGCTTTGGTTTTCATATTACTTACTTCATTTTCAATGTGGATTTAGCTGTACTGCAAATTTAACTTTCCATCATCACACTTTCCAACTGCAGCAAAATTTAACACTCTTAAAAATTATGTCCTTGTAGTAACTTCTGTCTGAGTTTATGGTGCTTAATTGTAGAGGGTCATCTTCAATTCCCACTGGCCCCAGCTAAGACGGAAGAAAAGAAGATGTATTTAGCATGGATTCACCAAGAGAAAATCCTGCTTGACCCATCTAATAACCTTCTATGATGACATGGCAGGACAGGACAACGAGGGGAGAGCAGCGGACCTTGTCTACCTCCACTTCAGCAAGGCTTTTGACAATGTTTCCCATAATGTCTTCTTAGGTAAGCTCAAGAAATGTGGATTAAGTGAATGGACACTGAGTTGGATCCAGACCTGGCTGAATGGCAGAGCTCAGAGGGTCATGATCAGCACAGCAGAATCCTGTTGGAGGCCTGTGGTCAGTGGCATTCCCCAGGGATCAGTGCTGAGTCCAGCCTTATCCAGCTTGTTCATCCATGACTGGATGAAGGGATAGAATGTGCTCTCAGCAAGTTTGCTGATGATATGGAACTGGGGGAGTGTCTGACACAGCTGAAGCTGTGCTGCCACTCAGTGGGACCTTGCCAGGCTGGAGAGCTGGGCAGAGAGAAACCCAGTGGGGTTCAGCAAGGGCAAGGGTGGGGTCCTGCCCCTGGGCAGGAACAACCAGCACAGGCTGGGGCTGAGCTGGTGGAGAGCAGCTCTGCTGGGAGGCACCTGGGAGCACTGGGGATGACAAGGTGACATGAGCTGGCAGAGCTGCTGTGGCAGGAGGGCTGTGGTACCCTGAGCTGCCTGGAGGGAACTGTGGCCAGCAGCTTGAGGGAGCTGATAGCCCACTCTGCTTGGCCCTAGTGAGGCCACATCTGGAGGGCTGTGCCCAGTTCTGGGCTACTCAGCACATGGAAGACAAGGAGCTACTGCAGAGGCTCCAGCAGGGACCACAGGGATGGCGAAGGGCCTGGAGCATCTCTTATGAAAATTCACTGTGGGAACTGGGCCTGTTTAATCTAGACAAGACTGAGAAAGGATCTCATCAGTACATGAATATCTCAATGGCTGTTGCAACATAATGAGGAGCAAAGGCCATAGTCTAAACCACAGGAAATTCCACCTCAACAGGAGGAAGAACTTCTTTACACTGAGGGTGGCAGAGCACTGGAGCAGGCTGTCCAAGAGGGTCAGAGAGTCTCCCTCTCTGGAGATATTCAAAACCCACCTGTATATGCTCCTGTGTAACCTGCTCTAAGTGACCCTGCCTTGGATGATTTCCAGAGATAATTTCCAAACCTAAAAATGTGTCATTCCATGATCCTGTGAAGATATTACTTCAAGATAAATCATCCACTTTATTTTAGAGATTAGAGCTATTTTGCTATTTTTAAACTTTCTATGGAAGAATTTCTATGGAAGAGTTCTTAGTTGGAAGGGACCTACAAGGCCCATCGAAGTCCAGCTCTAGACCTTTTACATGACAGCCCAAAGAGACATACCACATGCCTGAGAGCATTGCCCAAACACTTCTTGAGCTCTGTCAGGCTTGGTGCTTTGACCACTTCCTTGGGGAGCCTGTTCCAGTGCTCAATCACCCTCTGGGTGAAGAACTTCTTCCTGATATGCAATGTAAACCTCTTTGGACAAGTTTTATGCCATTCCATACCAAAAATGAATAGCAAATACTCAGCTATCAAATGCTATCCCATTCTCTTTAAAATTTATTATATTTTCATAAGCCTAATCAAAATTTGTAGAACATGTTGGATAATTTTAGGGTATATACTTTTATTCTCTGATTACCAGTAGAAAAAAATTGCAGAAATAATTTATTGCTTACAGTGAAAAGCTTAACTATAGGACCACAAGAGTCTCCTACTCTTCTCTATACACCTATCTATATATTTTGATATTTCATCCTACCATGGACATCATGCAAGTATTCTACATCTTGACAGACTCCTTAGTAACAACTCACCATCTTTCTGTACTAACAAGGGTATCTAATTAGTCTTTTCTTCTTCCTGTAGTATGTTAAAGTATGGATTACCACCAGAAAAAAAATAACATTTTCCTTCTTCTGAATGAAGACATTTATATTCTCAATCTGCTAACACTTACCATTTTGTCTCTGTATTGATGGTGTAGTTTCTGGTTTCACAGCTTCATGAAAAGAGAAAAAAAAAGAGAGATATTTTCAAAGTAAAATCATTTACACTAAAATATGGCCTAGAGTGAGACATCAGGAAAAATTTCCCACATTCTTCAGGAGATGAAGTCAATAGTGGGGTTAAGAAAAATTCCCCAAATCATAGTTGCCTGTGCACTGTAGCTCAATATCCTCAGATCTGTTTTTCCTCTTGGTTCCAAAGCCCAGTGCCCCCATGATCCTCAATATCAGACTGCATCACTTTTGAACATGATTCACCAACTGTATATGTAATTCAGCCTTGTTAATATCTCATTCTTACAGTTGCAGCAGATGCCTCTCATCTTCCTTTCCTTAGAAGGAGAGAATAATGGCCTTTTACCTCATTTTCCAACCAATTTTTGCATAATGAATCTCAGAATATCAACAGAACTTTTTTTCCTTTCAAGGGCAGAATAATAATATATTCTTTTATATATTTCCTTCATATGAATGATAATTTGTGCTCTGCATCCACCTCTAAATGAATTATGAATTGCTGGAATTCCTGAAAAAATATGAAGTGTGAATTTTTAAAAGGTATGTTAAACCAGTGACCATGTAACTTACTGAGGGAACTAAAAGATCCTGCTGTTTATAAGCACCTGAAGAAAGCCTGCGAGGTCTAAAGAGATCCTGTTCTTAAAGATACAAGGAAAGGCAAAGGCAATCTGTCATGCCCCATAGATTTGAAAAATTCATAATGTTTGACACTGAGATTATGACACTACAAGGGTGTATTATCAAACATTTTGAAAAGTGTGATTTACCACAGCCCTAACAGCATCCCTACCCAGCACTCATTTGTACTGCCTAGCTGCATGCCATGATATCTCTGGTGATGTCATCCGCAAGTGAAATTAAAGTTCTGGAGGCATTGGACATGCTGAGATTAGATAGATTAGAAGCAGATGTGGTGCACCAAATATTGAGCAATATTACATATTTGATTGATTGTTGAACTTTGCTCATTTACAGCCAGGTTTCTGTTGCATTTCCTTCTCCTCAAGATTTATGTCCTTATTTGCATGTTAATATGCTTTGAGTCAGAGCAGATACTCAATAAGCAGATAAGAAATAAAAGCCCCTTTAAAAATAGACCACGAAATGCACTCTATGCCTGTTTGTGCAATCTGTAAAGATAATGCTGCAGACTACACCCATAATAAGATTGATAATAAATATATTTTGAATATGACAATGTGATAATATGAAAGGTAATTCAAGCACCTTCTAATCTCATTCTTCCTTTCTCAATAAGAATCATGAAATGCAGACTTGGCCTTTTAATGGGTTAGATATACCTTATCAGAACACTTAAAATGCTCTGCCAAAGCCAGTTTTAAGTGGCCAGGTGGTACTTCATGAAGAGAAACTGCATAAAATGGAGCTGAATAAAAAAGGTCTTGTCTTGAATAAAAAAGGATGTGTTTCTTGTGGAAGAATATTAGGTGCAAGACTAGAACAAGAAAATGAGATGTTAGGAAGGCTTTTGCTCTTCTGTAGAATAAATGCTGAAGCATTCAGGAGCTCTCAGTATCAAGAGCATTTGAGTTCTGCTTTTGAAAGGAAAAAGCATAATGGGGGGAAATGGTGGATTTTCTCTTGGCTGAATGTAAAAATGGCTTCCAAAACAAACGAATTTTCTCAAATGTCAATTTGACAAATATACTGAAATTACTTTTAGTTTAAACTTGTCCATGCTAATTTATTCCCCTTTCTCCTCTCACAGATCAATTGCATGTCTAGTTTTTGTCTGTTGTTTAATTATATTTAGGCTTCTCAGAGTACACAGAAGGAAAAGCAAGACAGCTAATCTGGTCTGGCAGAACAGAAGAGGCATTCAGTACAGCTGTGCCAGAGTCTGGAGTTTCATTCCTTGTCAGATTTTCTTTCTGTACAGACTGAGAGGTTGCCCTCTAAATGCTAGATTAACTCTAGTGGAAGACAAAGCTGGCTGTAACCATAGTAGAACAAGAGTTCTCAAGTTGGTTTTTTTTTTAATGGAAGTTTCTATTTGCAGAGAATAGAATGCTTTATTGAAATTCTCTTGGTATTCTTACAATATTGGAAATAACAATAAAATGTAATATAGCCTTTTGGGAGTAGAAAACTTTTTTAATGGAAAAACACCTCAAAATGCAGTAAGAATATGGTGATGGGTAAATCTTTCCAGACAGTAAAATATATTCTACACAGAGATAAATCTTCAGGATTATTTAACCTATACTAACTTTCTACCAAATATATTAACATGTTCATTTCTTTGGCTCTGAGATGTAAAAGAAACCTGATTCAGAAAATGGAAATATAAGAATTGCCAATGCTTTTATAAATAAACTTGGGTTCTTATTCAGAGAGACAGAAGATTTCTGAGCTTCTGGGAAATAAAAAGCCATCCAGGAACCACAATCTTAGGAGTAATTTACTATTCACTTTGAAATGACCCATGAAAATATTGCAGTGAACAGCAGCTCAGGTAAATCAACAGATAATAAATTCTTTTTCATTACATCAGGAAAAAATTTCTGCTACTGAATATCAGATCCATAACATTTTCAGGCCCTGGTTTTGGGTTTTGTCAATAAGACCTTATACAAGATGATTGCTTTTTCTATATGCCTAGGAAGTAATCCCCTTTAAGTTTTCTGATGAATGCTTTTATCAGGTTACATGTTAACAAAGGTTCTGTTTCAGCCTCAGGAGAGAAAAGTTCTGCTCGTTTAGGTGCTTGGGGCTGTCAAGAAGGTAGATTAGGTGCAGCACACAAAATGAATTTTTGAAAGGATTGCTAGCTAAGAACAAATGGTAGTCATTAGAGAAGCCTACAGCCTCGTTCAAGGAACCTCGTTAGGCCTCCTCTGCTGACAGGCTTATCAGCTGATTGCAAAGAAAAGGTGTTCACAAAAGAAGAAATCATAGCCTAACCATGAAGAAATGCCAGTAAGTCAAAAATTCTCTGATGGCCTTGTGGAAGCCCACACCTTTTATCCATCCTTACTTCTGGTTTCCAAGTATGAACTTAGTGGAAAGAATTTTCTGGACAGCAAGAGAGTGAAGCCAGGAGTTGTTAGGTTTAATTTCCTTTACCTGTGAGGCCAAGATGCCTTTATCTTGCTCTAGCACTGTTGAAGCATGTAAATCTTCTGGGTATATGAATCTTGAATTGCTTCTGGAGATGTTTCTATTAAGTTTTCCACTGAGTGTGCTGGAACAGATGCACAAAGACTTCTCCTATAAGTATGTTAGCATACTTAGCTGAATACTGCAGAAAACTGTTATTTGACAAAGGCCCTGTTGAGATAGCTGCTTCAGGCTTTTGTACATTTTCTGCACCTGTGTGTACATTTTGCTGCTCATGACTCATATCAAATTCGATGCCTAAGTCTTTTTTGTTGACATTGTCAACTTGATTAATCGAGTCATGTTGATTTTTCAGCCCTTCAAGTTCTGCCTTAACAGAAAGAAATCAAGTTTGAGCTTTCAGTTATGGATGCTTGCTTACTAAATGTCACAGCAACAATTTCTTAACACTCTCAGCAAGCCAGTACTTCAGAATACAGTGGAAACTTTGGTTTGAGACTGGAGAAAAATCATGTACTTATATTCCTTTCCCAACTTTTCAGATTCTTTTTTCACCCTTTATAACTTTCCCCAAGATCCATAAATCCTCTGAAGCTGAATTCATATAGTATTGGTACTATTAGCAGTACTAAAAACATAGGCTTTAAAGTGGATTTGCTGGTCCTTAGAACTGAAGTTTGTCAGGCTTGCCTTGCTTGAAATAATTTTGACCAGTCTGTTGCTTTGCTCTAATGAACAACTGGATATAGCTAATTAACTTTCCTTTTACTAATCTTGATATGGTGTAAGAATAATTTTATGAATACGGTGATTAACAGGTAGTTGTTCCTGCAAAGTGAAACATTCATGTAATTGAGATAATGATGGAGTGTAGCAGAATATGGGCCTGGTATGCAGTGAGGACTTTGAGATAGGAACACCCCTGTAAAGGAATTATGAGACCAGGATGATAAGAATATGGACACAGGTGGGCACTGGAAATCTAGAAATTAGAAAGTTAAAATCAACTTGTAGACACAAAGCTTGGTAAAAGAAGTTTTAGGAGTAAAAAATAAGAAAAAAACAGCATAGATAAAAACATCATCTAAAATAATTTCAGATATAATTGGACCTTACAGAGCATAGACAAAAAAAGCAAGATAGAACACTAGTTAGCAAGTAAATAAACAAGATCCCAAATGGCTCCCAGAGTACAGAAGAACACAACTATCATTATGACCATACACCTCCCAAGAATGGGTTCAGAGTTTTGACGGCAGACTGAATACTCCACACACACACAGATTTCAATCATTCAGCTTAGAATCCAGAAGAATATTGAAAGAGTAACCACACTACCCACATAAAATCAAATAAGCATAAAACAACAAAGAAACTACCTAATGGCACCATATTTGAACTGCTGTGTCCAATTCTGGGCTCCTCAGTATGTGAGACATATGGACCAGGAGGCAGGACTGAGTTTGTCAAGGGAGCATGAATTTGATGGAGCTCCTGGAGCATCTATCCTGCCAGGAAAGGCAGAGCAACCTGGGACTGTTCAGCCTGGCAAAGACTCGGGAGAATCCTACCCATATGTACAAATACCTCACAAGGGGAGTAAGGAAGACAGAGACAAACCTTCTCAGTGGTGCTCATGGACAGGACAAAAGACAATGGGCATGAATTCAAATACAGAAAATTGCAATTAAGCATAAGAAAAATATTCTTCACCATAAGGGAGGTACAGGTGGCACTGTGAGGTTGTCTTCTCCATCCTTGGAGATCCTCAAAACCTAGCAGGACATAGCCCTGAGCAGCCTAAGTCAGTCTGCTTTGAGCAGCCAGTTGGACTAGGTGCTCTTCAGGGGTGCTAACTCAGCCCTCCTGTGACTCTGCAATCATGTTTGAATCTATGATTCTATGAAAAACAGTGTGTGTACAGTTTTTAACACTTTTCTTTATGAGTTCTTTTTTTTATTTTAATAGTTATATCTGGACTAATAATAATTCTCTGATGAAACTGTTTAGATGTTAATGATAAATTAGTTAACATATAAGGTGTTTTCCTATAACAGGGTTTTGAATATTTCCAAATGTAGTGTACATGGACCAAGCAGGAATTCACTGAGAGCTCATTTTGTTAGGGACTGTACTTGTCCCTTCTTCACTTCTATAGAGTGATTGAATCTTCTTTTCCTGTAAGGGTTATGTTTTAGTTTGTTGAAGGTCAGTCCAGTCACACAGACTGTTCCAGCCTAATAAAATGTGACTAGCTGACAAAGAGTTTTTATGAAGTTTGCTACCCTTTTTCACAACTGGGAGCAATCATGGTTATTCTCAGCAATAACTGGAGCATCTTTCATTAGGTTTATGTTTCCTATGCAGTAGCCACAGCTACTTGGTGGTTTTTGTCAGAGGTGGTTGGTTGAGGGTTTTTTGTTTTTGGGGGGGTTCTTGGATTTTTTTTACTAGACTTGAAACAGAATTCTACTTTTTATTTTACAGAGTTTGGGTTTTGCTGACTTTATTAGCAATAATAATCCACTAAGACGTGTCGATTGCTATGAAGCTGCTCTGGGTTGCTGATTGTTGCCTTTGGCTAGCAGGGTGGGTGACATTGAAAGATCTCATAGGATCCTCAAAGAAAAAGGAAATGCAGACAAGAATGAGAACTTGTAAGCACCACAGAAAGAACAGAGAATTCACTGGTCAGGAAAAATAAACATTTTCAAAGCCTCAAAATGAGAGACAATTTTAATTAAAACTATTATATCCTATGGAATAGAAGTCGAAGTCCACACAATTGCTTTTTTATATTTACTCAGAAATCAGATGGATTTTGTAGCACAGAGGATATCAGAAGACTACAATGAAAGATGGGAATCTCATAAGAGAGCTTAGATATTAAAAGCTCGCTATGAAAAGTTCTGGCCAGCAGATATTTTGTTGTGAAATAGCATTAGCCTCAAAGTGAGCATCATATATAATTTTTATGTCATACTGAATGCTATAACTCCCTTGGCAGAAAAAATAAGAGACAAGGTCAATGAGGATGAAAAAGAGCTGCAAATACTTATACATCTTGTAAACAAAGAGTCTGGAATTGTTCCACTACTAAACACAACAAATCTGATCATAATTGGTAATTTCTGTTTCAAAAGGTAATGTCATTCTTTTGTCACTCTGCTTCTGCTGATAATTCCAAATTTCACTTGCAAACAGGGAAGTATTTTTCTGCCACAGAGCTTCATATTTTTAAATGTTTCATGCATGTATTTTAGATTAAAATTCATATTTTCTGGTTAGCAGCAGAATGGATAGGCTTCTGTGATGTAATATATAAGTGTGCAAGACATAAAAGTGCTTGTACAGGAAATGTAGTGCTGCATAACAGCAATGATGTGTCAGTCAGCAAACAAATGTTAAAATCTGAAAAAGGAGGCATTGCAATGTTTGCCTGGGGTTAAGTGGGCCAACCATCTGGTTTTAAATATAGCAAGACAGTAAAATTTGCTGTTTATATTATCATGAAAGCAAAAGCAGCTGCAGTGGAACCTACAGGTAGGATATTTGAGACAGAGAGACTAACCTGCCTGTACAGTGTTGGAGTGTTGCTGATGAGTCTTCTGAGAATGAAATCAATGCTCATGCAGAAGCAGTTTCTGACTGTCAGTCAGTTTCACTCTGGATAAAGCCAAGCAACATTCAGAATACTTGTTATTACGTCTGTCAAAAACAAAAATGTTGAAACTCATAATTAATTTTTGAGTTTAGTGAAATATTATATAAGCCTAGCCAATCTCAGCAATAGGCAAAGATACAGGTTTTGGTTTCTTTCAGTATTGGCATTTTTGTCACATCTCATCAAAGGACCCAATGTCTTTGCTCCCCTGTCCTTCTGTTACAGCTCTCATGCTGGGCTCCCATGATGAGAGTAATACTCTAATCAATCAATATCTGCTACTCCTGCTGCTAGCTGAATAGTGTATCACATCACCTGTCTTCCTGTTAATTAAAGGGGATCCTGCTTGTGACATTAATACAACAGATTAAAAGATAAAGTAAGAAGAAAAGGCTTTTGTTAACCTGCAGACTCAACTCAGCTCTTCACCACGGGAATTTTCTCTAATCCAAGTGTTTTACATACAATATAGCAAGAATGATTAAGCTGTAAGGGAACAAAGAGTGAACTGACAGGACAGCTAGTGGATCCCTTACTGAACTGGGAGACTCCCCAACAGCTGGCCAAATGGAAAAGAGATCCAGCGCATTGTTTCTTCTCCCAGATTTCTCCGTTAAGCCTCTGAATATTAAGCAACTTTGTCTCCTGAGGCTTTTGCCTAAGGAAGTAAACACCCAGGATTGTTCTCTGATATCCAAGTAACTCAAAGTGAACTACTCACATCATATTAAATGTCTAAACCCTTGAAAATAAGATCATCTCAGTAAACAACTATTTCAAATGCCCCTAGTCTTTTTGAATACTGGAAACTGGTACAGTATAAGCATTCAAAGTTTATTCCTCTTTCTGTTGATGGTAGTATGTAGCATCATAAAGAATAAAAATTCTGAAACTAGAACTTAGCTTTGGCATGCACTTTTCACATTGTGAAAAGCAATGAACTCCTATTTGCTAAGATGTCTATTTCACATACGTAGCACAGAAACCCATCAACATTTTCAAGAGTTTGCAAGGAATGGAATAAGATTCCCAATTTTGCACTTAAATATGGAGAATCTGTGATTTCTTTAAAGATAGTGAAAATCCATAATTGAAACTGAGAAGTTGTCTTCAAATTTGTTTTTTGATGTAGTGAGACTGCACTGTAATGTTCAGTACATCACAGCTCCTAGGTGTGCACATTGTGAACCAAATGCTTTCAGAAATATGGAATGAGTAAATCTGAGCAGAATATTTTTATGAATTCTTCTTGCATGTTTTTTCTCCCAAATGCTTTCTGAACATAAGGACTATCTCAAGATGAATTAATTTTTCCCTCTTCCTATCACTTCTATAGTCTTACTAAGCTCAGCATGTCAGAAAAATAGATGGGCTAAAAGGAACAGTAACAAAAGACTCAAAATCCCACAGATTCATGAACTGTCTACATTTTCCATCTATAGAAGTCTTTATATGGCTAATATGTGTGATATTTTTCCTGCTCTGGCACTGGCACAGTAACCCCTTCTCATGTTTCCAGAGGTGTTTGCATTCTCAAAGAGCTGGTAGATCTTCAAGGTCCTGGACCAGTTAACAGACTGTGTTGAAGGCTTTTGACAATTCAATTCATCAGATGATCAAAGTCTTCATTTCAAGCACTCTGAGAATTTCTCATGTAGTGACAGGTATTCAACAAATTCTTCCCCTGTCAAATGTTCACTGTAACCACAGAACTCATGAGAAAGAAGGAGAGATATTCATCCCAGGGAAAGTTTATGATCATACCTTGGTACAAGTCCCTAGCCCCACTTTAAAAAGATTGAGGTCCCAGCTGAAGATGGGTACCTCTGTCAGTTTCAGAAAAGGTTTTTAGTGTCTTGGAAATAAGAACAATTATTTATATCACCAGCATGTCTTCTCTGTTTTCCTGTGGTTAATTGTAAGTGTCTCATTAGTAAAAATAAGTCTCCCATACTCGTGTATCCAATTGCTGAGAACTCCTCAGGCAGAGATGCAATGTACCTAAAAGCTAGGTTTTGCTGCCAAAAATTCCTCTGGGAATCTTAACCTTAAAGCCTGCTGCTGCTTTATGAGAATGAATGACACTTTGTGACACATCATTTTGAAGATTCTCTGGATGTCAGTGGAACTTGTCCCTAAACTGCCTGATAAACCACCAGAGAGATGCTCTACCTTGTGCCTCTCTTCAAGTTCACACTATCAAGTTCATGACAAGTAATCCTAGAATTAAAAATAATTATCCTCATTGCATGATATTTGTTGGAGTGGGGAAACAAACGCGCAAATGCCGAACAATTTCTGGTAGAGCAGAGTACAAGTCATGACCTGTTTGGGTTTGGAAGCGCACCCAAGCTATCCATTTGCAGTGCAGAAATTGCAAATCTCTGACACAGTATTGACTGATATATTCAAGCACATTTTGTAGCGCTCTCTAGTATTTCAGGCACAGCTGAGCTTTACCAAATTTTCTCAAGTATTCAAAAAATTACTGAAAGCCTGAATGAATGCAAAGTAGCACAAGCAGTCCCCATCAGATGGTTACCAACAGTGTGACAGATATATTAAGCAGAGATAATTACTGCTTATAATGCAAGAGACAGGATTTTTTTGGTGCATATGTTTGTTCATGCAATGATTACCATGTATAAGAATGAGCATACAAGGCAATAACACATTTCTTCCCTTTGGGAATGTTTGTGATTCATATTACAATAAAAAATTATTTCTTTTTGCACATGTACATAAAAATGCCACTTATTATGTAAATTCAGTCTGCCCAGCATTAACTTACTCTGTTATTGAAAAACAGTTTAACATAAGGCCCCCAGGTCTACACTGTGGGGGTGCAGTTGAATGACTTTCGTATCATTCACATAAAAATAAATCAATTAAAACAGAAGTGATAATGAATCAAGTCTATGAAGAAATTGTTATCCACATAAACTGTCTTAATATAACCTAATTTATGCAGAAAGTCTATCTAATTACCATAGCACATTGAGATTTCTGAGATGGCACAAACATTTGAAATAAAGCAGAGTGATTATCTAATTAATGTTTGATTGTAACTACCAGTTACTGTCCATCATTGTCAAGTCTCTGGGTGCATACGCCACTTTTTTTCTTGTCCAAACATAAAAGTTCCAAAGATTTGCAAAAGGGTTTCGGATTTTTGGAGGGGTTGTTTTTTTTTTTTTTTTTTTTTTTGGTTTGTTATTTTTAAGAACACAAAGGAAGGCAATCTCAGAGAAAAACTTTCTTTGTTCTGCTAATGCACGATTCAGGGACATCCCAAATATTTGGCTTTGACTTATCTTTGGAGTGGAGCTGTGCTTTCAAATTTTTAAATTCCTCTCCCACAGGATCATTTAGTTCCTTCACTAAGAATTTCAAAATAAATTTTAACCTTTTCTATTTAAAAAAAAACCATGATGTACTTGTTTATTCTAATTAAAACAACTTTAGACTGTAATATGCATTAAATATGAAGCTAGGGCTTCGAAACAAACCAAACATTAGGAAACAGTAACTTAAACAACTTGGTAGAACAAATTAAAAAATATATTCAAGTTCATTGCTTTTTTAGATTGCTGAGTTTTATTTTAATTATTATAAAATGTTTTATAAGGGAGAATCTGAAAGCAATTTTGGTTTAATATGTTATAAAATATATGTAGTCTGGTTTTATTTAATTAATTAACTCCCTATAATTAATAACAACAATGGTTGAACCACAACTCTTGAGACAAGTGGTGGAAAAGCGACTCATGAAACAAAACTAGAACTCAAAGTTCTATTCCTGGCAAGATGTTGGCTGGTTAATATTAATGTTTCCCAGGTGTGGAAAGTCTTATTTGTTATAAATGTAGGGATAGAGCTGAGCTGCTGAACAGCGCTCTGAGGGCTGTACCTTAGAAGGATTCAAAAACTGCATTTTCCTCCAAACTAGTCAGGCAGATAGGGAATGCCCTACACAGATTTGCAGTTAGCACCAAACTGAGGACATTGTGGGTCACCACCTCGTTTTAAAACAGTGCCAAGAATGCACTTCAGTTTGAGGAGGTAGAGGCTTAACCTGCTTCTTCTTGACAATGTTCATATCCAATGCTCCATTCCAGCAGAAGGAAAGCTCAACACATGAGCCCATGAGCTATTCTGAATGAGGGTGTTTTCCTCTCATTGTATCCCACTCAGGTGCAGCTGTTGACTGATTTCTGGGGTGCCTACCCAAAGGGATCTCATGCTCTCCATGCTCATACATGTTGCTGCATAGCCAGATCAAAAGTCCATCTAGCACAGAAACCTCCTTGCCGTGCTAGTCATGAACTGATACTCTGAGAAAAGCAACACAAAAGGTGTGTAAGGCTTTTCTTCCTCACTCCAATTATTTTCGACATAAAAAAATTAATGTACTCATGTAAATGAGTAAATGTAATAATTTTTCACCTTTTAGATCATAGTCAGGGCCATCACTTTTGTGACTGTAGATTTCTTAAAGAAAAAATTGCATAATTTAAAAAAATGTACCCTACAGAGCTAAGCCATTAAAACACTAGAAAGTAAAATCCCAAGGGTTCAGTGAGCCCCTCTTCAATGTGTACATTCTGATATGTTCATGTCCATGCTGCACTGAAAAATGAGTGATGAATGGAAGCAAGCAGTAATTATTCCTCTCAATAAAGGAGTAGCTTGAAGTACATTAATAATTTCTGAACCATCTAATATTTTACCTACATCAGGTAAATTATGAGTGAGGCAAATTACTAGGATGTCTTCTCTATAATCAAGAAGAATATTTGGTGACAATGTTTATTATTATCAAAACCATCTTCACTGAACAACTGCACTAATGACAAATTATATTTATATTGGTATTGATCAGACTTATTATTAACCATGACAACAGTAATATTACGAGTATTAATCACAGCTATTGTTATGCATTTACATGGTACTTGACAAACGTATGCTTAAATATCTTGAACAAGGTTTTTCCTTTAATAAATCAAATAATATTCAACATAATCCAGCCAATATCTACCCTAAAGAACTCACAATGAGATTAAACAAGAGAAAAACCAAATAAAGAGTGATAACTTGGGTAATAGATTATCTGAAGAACTACTGGAAAATTAGGAAGAACACCTGAAATAATTCTGAGATTTAATGGAGAACTGGAGGAAAATAAAAAAGCTCACGGAAAAAAAAAAAAATAAAAAAAAAAAACATAAGAAGTATAGTGGAAAGAGAATAGAGAATGGTGGGCACAACTAAAACAAAACAGGAAGAAAAGGAGAAGAAAGAAACTATGTGGGGATATTAAGATGAAAATTTGCCATTTCAGCTAGCCAGAAGATAATATACTACCACTGTCTGTATAAACACAGCTCTGAAAATGGTGAGTACTTTTAGTTCATCCATTCCCTGGTGCACTCACTGTAAGCTGAACACACAGATATACAAGATGTTGACCTGCAGCAACTTGTAATTGCTGATTAGCTGTCCTGTATCTTGGATGTATGTCTGACCTTTCAGAGGCTTTGGATGCCCCTTCATGCTGCTGATGACCCTGCACCACACAGCATGAACTGTGTGGCCATACCCACTGGGTAATCAATTCAATAAGTCAACATGGCTAAGATAGCACCTACCAATTTCTCCACTGTGGACAGGTTAAATGGTTTATATAACCTAGGAACAAACACAGCACTTGTTCAAATAAAACATTTGTTTTCCTCAGTTCAGCACAAGTTTTACAGTATACTACCTCTGCAATTTTACGTTCCCACCCTATAGAATTACATAACCATAAAGGATGCTATATTGGAAGGGATTTCTGGAGGCCATCCCACTCCTGCTCAAAGCAAGGCAAATTAAGCAGATAGCAAAGAATTTGAGAATCTCCATAGATGGAGAATCCACAACCCCTCTGTACAGCCTGTTCCAGTATGTGACCATTCTCACAATAAGAAATTTTCCTTCTTTCTAATAATATTTTTAAGTATTCCAACTTGTGTCCAGTGCCCCTACTGAACATCTCTGAGAAGAGCTTGCCCCATACTCTCTTCCCTGCTATGAGGAAGTTATAGGCAACAATCAAGTCTCCTCTTGACTGCTCTTCTCAAGGCTGCGGTACACTCAGCCCTCACAATTCCTCCTTTTACTCCAGGTGCTGAGATTCCCTCACTGGCTTGCTGATCTCAGTATGCCAACATCTTTTTTGTACTGGAAAGTTGAAAACTGTAATGAAATGCAGTTTTGCAAATGTTGGATACATGGCAATAATCACTTGCCTTGACCTGCTGCCTACACTTTAGTTGCCCATTATGAGGCTGTCCTCTGCTGCAAAGGCACAGCACTGATTTATCTTGAACTTCTCCACTGGGACCCTCAGGTCTTTTTCTACAAAACAATTCTATTCCTCACCTTCTCAGGTGCAGAACTGCACTTACCTTAGAAAACAAATAATCACCCAAACTCACCAAAGTTCTGGGTATTTCTAGACAGTTGCTTCATGAAGCTTTGAATTGAAAACTGCACTGTCATGTCTAGAGCTCATAAGCAGAATACAGAACTTTCTAAAATACAATTGCAATACTATTTAAAAAGCAATGAGGTTTTAAGCAATTTTAAGGGGATATTTCAGCTTAATTTTAGTACCATAATTAGAAATTAAACATCAAAATTCATAAATGAGAACATTAATTTACTGTATATTGTCATCATTGCAAGACTTTCATATCTGTATAAATAAAATCCAAAAGAATTTAGGTGACTCCAAGACAAAATCTTGAGGGAGGAAAAAACCCACAAAAAAACCCCAAACAAAGAAAAAAACCTGTTAGAGGAAAAATAAACAAAGTGTGTTACCTCACCTTGTACATGACCAAAACTCTCAGGCCTCTCTGAGTCATCTCTTGTTTGCTCTACTCACAAGACTCAAGATTCAGATGCAATTGCTTGCAAATGCTTGAACAGGACATGACATCTAAATAACACAGTAACACTAGCTTTCCAATCTGATTGTAGAAATATGGACCATAAAGTATGAGTTTGAATCAGCAGAACTCCATGGCACAGATGAAGGCATGATTTTATCCCCAGGTATGGATATACCCATGGATATTGATGACTTTGTGCTATGTACTCATGAGCATGACCTAGACCATGGTCTTTGGAAGAAAATGGTTAAGCAGCCAAACTTTGTGTAAGGAGATACTTGATTTTAGGAAGCATAGAGAGACATGGAAAATACTTCAGGTGTTTTTCATTACAGCTAGTCCAAATCTGCTCTCTTTTCACTTAAAACCATTACCATTTGTCATGTTACTACAGGCCCTGATATAAAAGGCTTGTCCCCATCTTTCTCATAAGCACTCTCCAAGTAGTGAAAGGCCACAAAAGGGTCTTCTCAAAGCCTTGTCTCCTCCAGGCTGACCAACCCCAACTGTCTTAACCTGGTCTCATAACAGAAGACCATGTAGTCCATACTTCTGACCATTTTTGTGGCCCTCCTTTGGACTCACTCCAACAGCTTGATATCCTTCCTGTGCTGGGGATCCCAGAGCTGGATGCAGAACTCCAGGTTGGGTCTCAACAGAGCACAGCAGAGGGCCAGAATCACCTCCCTTGACCTGCTGGCCACACTTCTTTCTATGCAGCCCAGGGTTGGATTGGGTTTTTGGGTTGCAAAAACACATTGCCAGCTCATGCCATTGTTCATCCACCAGTATCACCAAGTCCTCAGCGGAGCTTCTCTCAATCCCTTCATCCTTCAACCTGTACTGATACCAGTGTTTGACTGACTCAGGTGCAAGGCTTCTCAAGCTTTTCCAAGTCTCTATCAGGTCCCAGGTTCTATATGCAAATATGTGAAAAAATACCAATTCAAGCTCAGAAATTTTAGGATTCAAATACTCATTTCAGAGGGTAGTCTGAACTCCATATGATGTAAGCCTTGATATATTTCTAGGGCCACCCAGGCCTGAAAGTATAAAGATCAATAGATCCTGACTGAGTTATAAATTCACCAAGGCTGTGCACTTATGAGAAATGTAGTTCTTCTACGAGGAGTTAGTATGAGCTATTGCAGCTCCTGAACCAACAGTATAGTGGAAATAACAATAAATGTTCTCCTAGCACATGTTGTTTTCTTTCTAATTGATGTGCATTTATTGAAAAAAAATTTTAAGATCTCAAGTTGGGAACTATTATTGTTCCCCTTCTGCCCATCAATTCCCTATAGTATATCTACATTATCCAATATTTTTAATTTTCACACAGCAATTTTGCCTAAACTGTGACAGCGCCATAGCTGACCATTCCAAAAATCAGAAAAGCATATGAATTCCTTTGTCAAAAATAACAGTTCCTAGAGTGATATATATATATAGATATCACCAAAAGGGCAGAAGTATGTTGTAGTCCTTTTACCTCCCAAGCATCCAAATGCTAAATTTTTTATAGCACCTTTTGGCCCAGCATGAGTGAGACATTATTTACTAAGCCAACAGCAGATAAAAACACATGCCCATGCTCTCAGTTCCAAGCCTTACCATGACTAAAAACGTGGAAGGCATAGTCATTCATCCACCTACTAAGATTAAATCACTGGATGAAGTATCATTGTAATTTATTTCTATGGTGCCTAAGCTTCCATTACAGGCAGTGAAAAGGGAGCTCTCAGAGCTCAGCCTAAACCTGATCGCCTGTCCAGATGAAAAGCTGCTTCAGCTGCACTACCTGTATTAATTAGGTCTCCCTTAACTCTATAATCTGTAGCTCACATATAGATATCTGCACTGCAGAGACCTTACAGCCAGAGTCTGAACCTGGAACTGAACCCTAATTTTTTTTTATTCTCTCATTAATTTTTTTCTAACAAGAACCAAAGTCCAATGTGTTGGTGCTCTCCTACATAAAAATACTGCCATATTGAATCCAGTCAACATTTAAGCAATAGATTAGAGTTGGATTCACCTCAGTTTTAAGTTTATGCTACTTAGATGTCAGAGTAGAAATTCACTGTAGACTCTCTTAGTACTCTTATAGCACCATTCCCTTGATCTGTTTTAGAGAGACATTTTGGGATGAGAACAATTATATTTATTTCTTTACATTATTTATAAGAGAGTTTAGGATAATAACAGAAACCTAACCACCTATAGCCTGTCAATCAAAAATATCATATGGTACAGACACACGGTAAACATTTCCTCTGTTCCCTGATAAGAAATGAAGCATTGAGAGCAAGGTCACATAATGAATTTATGTTTTCCATTTACAGCCCGCAAAAGAGCTAATTGTGGTGTCATTGTCTTGTTCATAGCTGAACATGGCTAATCTGCAGCTTCCTGAGGATTCAACTTAGGAAGAAAAATGAGATCAAGTCTGGATTTTCATGCTAGTGCTTAAGCATAAACCAAGCAGAGCAACACTGTGAAATATTGAATAAGATATGGTTAGACATGTTTTGTGTCCTTGATAAGAACTTTCACTTTAGCTGAGTAGCCAAGCAATTTGAAGCTAAACACCTTAATTTTCAAGTTTTGGAGCATAAATCTAACTAGGACAGGGCAATACTCTCCCACATTAAAAAAAAATTAAAAAAAATAAAACAAAATTAAAAAAAAAAAAAATTAAAAAGCCAGTAAGAGAGCACAGCAAACTCAGTCAACAGATCTTAATGCAGGCAACTCAGCAGCTTGGAGTTGCTGAGGAGACTGACAGAAGCTTTCGCCAAAGCGTCCTGTGTGAGAGCTGTCACCTTGTCTGTCCTCAGCTCCAAGCATCATATAACTGCATGTGGTACTCCTGGTGGGGGGGAAAAAGCACAAACTGAAAATATCATTCCTTCCAAGTCTCACAGCTGCTTTATTTTGGAAAATCACAGAGGAAAAGGTCTCCTTGAAAGCTACGGCGTAGAGAGAGAGGCAAGTGTCAGGCAGGCATGGTTCCATCAGGGAGAGGCCAGAAAGATATAATCTGGAAAGCTGGTCAGGGATTTGCCTAGAAGTGTGAAAGCTGGCCACCACTTCCAGCTGTGCCTGCACTGCAGTGGGCACAGCCGATAACGGGCATCAAAGGCAAACTTCACAGCATCCTGACTCTGTTCCTGGGCCAAGTCCCAAATGTGGATCACAGAAAAGCCCAGAGGCAATTTTGGCAACAAGCTGAAAATTATCCCAGCAGGCTGCCACCAGCTGAGAATTGCCAGCTATACAATATTACTGCTTCTTTTTCTCCATCTTTGATGTGCACCTTGTGCTGGGTACTTCAGGCTTAGCCAGCAGTGCCTGGGTTGTGGACAGGGTTTTGGTAGGGGAGCAAAACAGAGGAACCATGGCAGAAAAGCCACCAAAATTCACCATGCATGGTGGACAGTCATGGCACCAAATGCACATTTAATGCTTTTTACTTTAATGCATCAAGATAAGTGCATTCCCACAACACGCGTGATCAAATTGTATTTTGCCATGTTTATGTCTTTGATGTCTCTGTGTTTTATGTCTTTGATTCTTTTTACACAGTGAGCCTGTCCAATATAATGTTTTTAAACACTTAATGCATTGTGAGAGGCAGGAAAAAAAATTTGGGCTAGGGATATATATTTGGGAAGAGAATGTGAAGATCTTTGAATAAATGCTGTTTTACAACCCACATCTTACGCCTCCCCTTCAGCTGTTGAGTTGCTTGCTGTTTAACAAAACAGCAACACTTCTGGGACCTGAAATGGTGTCAGTGGGCATAGAGAAACAAAGAATACAACATTTGATTAAAAAAAAGGAAAAATATCCCTGATATTCTACCCTAAAAACTTACTCCATGCACATTTTATCCTCTTCCAGTGCATCTACTTTGACCTTTTGATTTTGAACAAAAGCAGGAAATTAAATCTGAAAGATTCCTAGGCCATTGTCTTACAAATATGCAGTGTCCTCAGCAAATACTCTTATATTTACTATGCTACAGGCTTAACTTGCGTTCAGGAATGATTCACTTTTTAACCACAACTTTATTATTTACTCCATTCTGGAAAAAGAATAAATAGCTGCTTTTGTGAGAATATCAAAGCAATCACAAGTGGCTGAGATAGCTTCCTTTTAAATACGTTAAAATTTAAATTGGAAATATTTTTTACAAAAGTAGCACATGTATTAGTAGCAGCACATTTCTTAGATCAGGTACGTTAAATTAATAAGAGATTTCCCAATTTTTCAAGGAGAAATTAATTTCCTTTTTATTTTACCTGAGCAAACTATTCAGTCATATGATCCCTTGTATATTTCTACTCTAATCTGTATTTAGTTATGTCTTTGAACTCAAGTATTAGTGTCAGAAAAGTATAGCTCAAAGTGACCATATATCTCAAGTGAAAGACATGTAATATTGGTCATTAAAGTGAGAGGATTATCTTCTCATTTTTAGACTATTAAAGTAGAAAAAGGATTGTCTAATGCCAATCTTCTTTTTTAATAACTTGAGATAATATTCACGTAATTTGAAGATAAAGTGGATCACTCTCTTTCGTCAGTATAAATCACTGTAACATATACTTTTTTACAGATAACGAAAAATTATGCACACAAAGATCCTTGCCTTCTGGAAAATCTAGTTCAAATTCATTTTTTTCTGTAGTGTTTATCACCTTGATTGGTATAGAGCAGTATCTCTTAAGAGTACCCTGTAGGTACTATTTGGCCCACTGACTCTTTACAGGGGGTATAAATGTATACTGCAATTAGAAGATGAAATTCTGTCTTAATAAATGCAAAATTATGCCCACAGGGGAAAATCAATCTTAAACTGCATGAAGCGTGATGAGTTCTGAACTAGTTAATTACCACAGAGGAAAAAAAAAAACTATCTCCACACTACAATGGATAATCTAAGAAAATTAGATTAGCTATAGTTACCACACAGGAAAGCAAAATGATTAAAAGTATTAGGAAAGGAAAGGAAAAGGTAACACATCAGACAAAAAACGTTATTTCACCATTCAATTCTGTGATGCACTTGCATCTTGCAAATCGTGTGTAGCTCTAATTCTCACATCTCAGAAAGGAATATAGTAACTTTAGAAGATTCATGAGGAAAGCTGAAAATTTTGTCAAACTGTTGTGGTAGGTTGCCTCTGTCAGCAGCTGAGCAGCCCCTAGGTCACTCACTCACCACTACCTCCAGTGGTAGGAGAGAGAAAATGTGAGCAGCAAAAGCCGAGATAGCATGGACCAAGATAAAGACAGTTTAATGAGTGAAGCAAAGCTGCACACACAAAATAAGAAATTCACCTACAAATGGGTGTTCAGCTACTTTCAGAAAAGAAGAATCTCTGCACACTTAATAGCAACTTGAGAAAACAAACTCCACAGCCATGAACTCATTGTTTCCCAAGCTTTTATCACTGGCCATGATGTCATGTGTATGGAATATCTCTTTGGTCAGCTGGGATCAGCTGTCCCAGCTGTGTCCCTTCACAGTTTCTTGTGCACACTCAGCCTCCACACTGCTGGGATGGGGTGAGAGGCAGAAAAGGCCTTGACTGTGCAAGAACTCGTCAGCAGTAGCTAAATCATCCCTGTGTTTTCAACCCTGTTTAGATCACAAATTTAAAGCACCATACATGCTGCTGTGCAGAAAAATTAGCACTAGCTCAGTCACATGCAAATTAAACAAGGTCCAGTATAAAAAATTATCAAATAAACTAGATCATCAAGTTTGATAATCAAGAGGATAATTCAAAGTAAATAAAAGAGGAATACTTTCATACAGTATGTATTTAACATGTTGAATTAGTTACCACAAGTTGCTGTGGGTCCCAAATTTTACATCTTTTTACCAAAAAAAATTTAAAAGGTTTAAAAATACTAATAAAAAAAGAAATACAAATCCAGTAGTCAGTAAATGCAACTGTAACTTGTTCAGGTACAGATTTCCCTATAATTACAGGTCTGCACAGGCAAAGGGAACATACATGGGAAGAACTCCCATGCAGATCTCCATATTTATATATTGGAACAAAGGTATCTGCTTTTGAATTATTTGGATAAAATACTCCTCCTACTACTTTCACATACTGAAGATTTCAGTTTCCTTTAAAAATGTGCAAAAATAATTTTTTTAAAGCTTTCCAGAGATATCCATTGCAATGACCTTTTAAAAAAGATAAGGATGTTTTCTTTATCACCTGCTTATCCCATTAGTCTGGAAAACTGATCCAGAGATAAGAGAAAATACACTTATGCCATTCCAGGTCTATCTCATTCTTCTTCGTCCCCCTTCCTTTCTCTGTGAAATACCAGTTTGCTATCATTTTTATTTCCACATAGTTACCTGGAGCTAATAAGAATGTGCTCTTGCAACAGCCCAGATGAGAAAGGGCATATGAGTTCCCTGTATAGAAGCATATGACATTGATGCAGTGGTCTGCAAATAACATTGAAAAATTTGAAGTGAACAAACTGAAAAATATCTTAAATTTATTTCTGATCCGGTGATTTCAGCAGTTACATGTAACAGGGAAAACAAAAATGGTAAAGGTCTTAGTCTCATATAAGTCAATGCTAATTAATTCATGAAAGTCCTACGACCTATACTAACCAGGATATCAAACAGTGACTTCTGACCTTAAAATATTTGAAGTTCATGGTCATTTTTTATTTTTATAAACTAAAGTGATGTGATTGTTCTGTCTCACGCTCAGTTTCATCATAGATTTGATTGCAACTACAGTCCCTAAATATAGTTAATATATTCCCTTTTGAGTGAATTTTTAGCTGCTTGAAGTCCATCTATACTGACCTTGTTACTGATGGTACAGATTGAACCCTGGTTACTAGGACAAGTTTGGGAACTGGCTCATATCAAGGCTCTTTGTATAATGCAATCCCCCACAACAAACTGCCCTTTCTTCCATGCCCAGATTTATACTGCTCAGTTTGCTGCTTGGCATTCATGACTGAATTAACTTGTGTGCTGTGGAGATTATTGGCAGAGTTGTGTCTCTGAGAGAAAACAAGAAGTAAACCAACTTGACAGTGTTATATCCACCTACTGAAATCCCATTCCTACCCAAGTTAAGAAGGTCTTACTGATTTTAATAAAGGAAGTCAACCATCTGATTGGTAGTGACCATTTGGGAGATCTTAATAGTACTGACTTATAAACACAAGGTCATTTGTTTAAGCACAGTCTTGAGTAATAATGACCAAAAAAATACTGCACGTGTGCTATTTTTTAAACCAATATAATAACTGTGGTTACCAATCCTGTTCCATGCAAAGGACTGCCTACCTCCCTTAAACAAACATTATAAAGCACATCTCTTCTATTAGACTCAGTATGCATATCAAAAAATTAGTCACTTGATTCAGTTGTCTCCCTTCTCCAGATTAAGCATAAAAGATATTCCTTGCTCTCAGGAGACTCCCACCTTCAATGCTGCATTCAGCTCTGGGATCCTCAGAAAAGGGAGGAAAGGTCGATACTTTTTGGAATGAGACCAGAGAAGAGGCACCAAGATGTTCAGAGGGGTGGAGCAGGTCTCCTATGAAGACAGGCTGAGAAAGTTGGGTTCAACCAGGGTGGAGAAGAGAAGGCTCTGGTGAGAGGTCAGAGCAGACTTACAGTACTTAAAAGAGGCTTTCAAAAGAGCTTGAGAGGGAATTCGGACAAAGGGATATAGTGACAGGAAAAGGAGAAGAGAGTAGGTTTAGATCGGATATTAGGAGGAAATTTTTTATTGTGAGGGTGGTGAGGCACTGGAACAGGTTGTCCAGAGAACTCATGGATGCCTGCAAGTGTTCAGATTGGATGAGGCTGTGAACAATCTGAACTAGTGGAAGATGTACCCTGACCACGGTAGGGAAGCTGGAACTAAATGATCTTTTAGGTCCATTCTAACCCAAACCATTCTAAGTTTCTACAGTATTCTAGAAAAACCCAGCCAATCATAATTGTTACTTTATCCTCAGTACAGAAAATATCCTCTTTTTGTTACTGTTTAGGCAGTCTTTTCCTAAAACATTAAATATCTTTTAAAATAAGCTGATGCCGAATGTTCTGAGGACAACACAGTAATAATGCAAATATTATATTGTTTACTTTGTTTTTAGCTCTTCATGTATTTAAATCTGTTTCTCCTCTATTTAATTCTTATCTAGGCCAACGTAAAGTAAATCTTACTGAGCTTATTCACTCTACCTGATAATTTCCAGTTAATATTAATGCTTTGGCATATAGAACCACAGAAATAAAGGCTAAAAGGGACCTCTTAGGTCATTCAAACTGACTGTCTGCATATGAATGGTGATTATATTTGATCTTGTTCTTTTCAAAACTGAACAAAAAGTTTGCATATGACTATGGCACATTTTCTCGAAAAGTCCTAATCTGAGGCACTGAAAATTTAGCTCATGATGCTTCTCTCTCCCCTGTACTTGGCAATCCTAACCATCAGATTGTTGCTATGCTCTTCAACATAGGGTCATTTTATGCACAGCTACAGTGCAACAGAAGGAAAATATCTATAGACTCCCACATGACAGGTAGAAACAGCTGATTTGACCCCTTCAGGTACTACAGACAAATGAATCTTTAGCTCTCTTGACATTTGTTATCTTTATATATGTTTGTTAGTGAATCAGAATGCTACTGTTCCTGCAACTCAAAAAAGGTAGAGTTTTAAGTACAGATTATGAGCTTTGCATCTTCCTCATTTACCTGTGGATCTTCAGTAGCCAAAGTTATGTTCTTGCATTGTTATTGGGATATGCAGCAGATATCATCTGGGGATTGTCCCTATGCTTGGTGTTTAGTGGCTCTTCCAAGAGCTTCAGAGAGTGTGCACAGGGAGGCGTGTAAATATGGGATGTGGGACTCTGGAGGACCATGTCCATAGCACTTAATAGCACATTCCACAGGTAAGCTTGAAGACTCACAACCCTGTCCTGGGTCTTGAACAGTGAGCCTTTGCAGTTCTGCACTTCTGTAAAATAGGAACACACACATTTAAAACTATTTTTGGACTAGAAAAGATTCAGACCTGGAGGTATTTGCTGTCATCCTGACAAATCAGTGCCTACTAACATTTTCTCTTCCAGTCCTTTCAAGTGAAATTAGCTAATTCAGCAAAAGTTCAGTTTTGATGGTACAACTGTTTGTATAATGGAAGTTTCTGCTGTCAACCAAAGATCACATCCTCGATGATGATCACTGTGCTGGCAGATGCTGCTGTAATAGACACAAAATAAATTGCATGCACTGTGAAGTGCTTTGACAAGCGTAAATAGTCTGGGCCTAAATGTCTGTATTGCAATTGAAAGAGTACTTGGGTTTGAAAAACATTTAAACATTTTCAAAAATATTACCTGGTATCTCATGACAAAGTGTTTTGGTTTAACTCCAACTGGCAACTAAGCACCACACAACTGTTCACCTACTCCTCATGCATGAAAATGAGAGAGAAAATGAGAAAAACAAAAGTGAGAAAACTCACAGATTAAGATAAAGACAGTTCAATAGGTAAAACAAAACTTTTGGGTTTTGCACAAGCTAAACAAGGAATTAATTCACCACTCTCCATGAGGAGACAGATGTTCATCCATCCCCAGGAAAGCAGGGCTCCATCATGTAACAGTGATTTGGGACAACAAATTCCATCATTCCAAATGTCTCCCCCTCCCTTCTACTACCCCCAGCACCACACATTGAACATGATGCCATATGGTCTGAAATTTCCCTTTGGTCACTTGGAGTCAGCTGTCCTGGCTGTGTCCTCTCCCAGCTCCTTGTGCACACCCAGCCTCCTCACTGCTGAGGTGGGGGGGCAAAAGAGAAAAGGCCTTGAGGCTGCTTAGCAGTAACTAGAACATCACTGTGATATTAGCACTGTTTTGGTCACAAATCCATAACATAGCTCCACACCAGCACTCTGAAGTCACTCAACTCTAGGCCAGCCAAAACCAGCACACAGAGCAAACAGTGAAACACTTCCAACATTTTTTAATTTTAATTTTACTGACTTGGAAGAATATTTCAATTGCTTTTTTTTTTTAATTTATTTTCACCCTTGCCTGAACAAATACTCCTACTTGGTTAAAAAGCCAGGGTTTCATTTTTCTACTTCCCTGCAGCGTTCACAGATTCTGCTGCTGATTTACATCTATACAAGCTGTAAGTACAAAGGTAGTCACAACACTTGCCATTTCTATCTGTCTCAATTACCATAAACAGCAGTGTCAAAAGGTAAGTAATAATCCCAAGTGTCGTGCCCTTTCTGACTGAGTAGCAGAATAAACATATTGTATCTTGAAGGTTCTCCTAAATTTGAGAACTTGTTTGTTCATTCTAATAACTCCAAAACTCCCTGGAGTTAAACATTATGAGTCTCACAGAATTCTGTAATTTCATGCAACACAGAAATTATTGAGTGCTTTTCCCTCAATGAGGTTCTTCTCCCCACCAGTTTTATTACCATTTGATCCCAGATATTTAATGGACCTGCATTTGTTACACGTAGAGGAACAGACCTTTAAGGCAGAGCTTGCTTTGCTGATTCTACAAAAACAAAGGAGGAAAGAATGTGACTTATCACGTAGACCCAGCAGACAATATAAACACAAGATCACATCCAGCCAACACATTCTCTTTACTTCTGGAAAAAGCTATAGGCAAGCATCTGGGAGACATTAAAGGATAAACACTTTATTAGTGCATACTGCTATGTATACATTCCATGGCCTTACCACTTTATGATGTTATCAAACAAAATGTCACAAGCAGAGCTAGTTTCGTACTTGGCCAAAAGAACCCCAAGTAGACCATACCTACTGTGAGATGTTAGCAGTTCATAGCATGGCATTTTTCTTTGAGCAAGCAACTGAGTGCAATAAAAGGGGTGACTGCTTGCAAATTGTCATCAGTATATGAGGCAAAAATTGTTTTTGAGTATTTATTCAAAGTAGAGTTTTATTTTAGCACCAGCTTTGCTAATTATTTTCTGCCTATGCAAATTTTCACAACTTTTCAAGCAGACATCATTTCACATCAGTTCTGATCAAGCTGTTAATGTGCAGTAGGATCAAATTAATAAAAAATCATGCAAAAAATTAATGACAATGCTTTTTGGTGAGCAGAATTCATTAAATATTTTACTGATGCATAGTGGAATCCTTTTCAAAATTAATGAAGTACAGAAGATTTGAGTGGCAGGTTACCTCCAGCAAAATTTTGATCATATGAAGGAAAAATGAGCCAATAGGGAGTCTATTCTCATTTAGTATTGCAATATTTTTGACAAATAAAAATTTTTAATAATCAAATTTACATCAATCAAAATCATTCTGCTTGATCATAAAGAAATTTTGGGAGAGAGAAGTTGGCTTCACTGAAAAAATTACCCCAATTTATATACTAAAAGATACTGGCATGGTTTTCACATCTTTTACACAGTTACTCAAGAACTAGAGTATTCATCCAGTATATGCAAGATCTAAGTTCAAGAGCTTTCCCTGCTTCTTGATGACTGGGCCCACTTTTCAGATAAATCCTTTTATTCTTGATTTTGAAATATTCTGCAAAGGTTTGTGTTCACTTTCTCCCATGTGTGGCATGAAATTTTGTCAATGGTAATTACACGTAGCCAGGAGCTGACATCATCCTGAGAGGGAAATTTCTAGTCTGAGAGCCACTTTTTGAGAGATCTTGCTATAGAAGGAAATAGAGAAACCTCCAGAGTAATTAAATCCACCTGTAAGTAGAAAAGGCATGCTGTTCATCCCAGCTGACTTAGCTGTGTATGCTGCAAAGACAGGATACAGTTCACCTACATTTCATTGTCTAAACACATAAATAAACGTGTAAGCCAGGAAATGGATTCCCATTTATGTCAAAGGAAATCATAGCCAATACAGAAAATTAACCTGTACTTTGGTAATGGACTAATGAAAGGAGACAAACACTTATTTTACATTGTTTAAAAATATATCCCAAATATAACGACATAAGGATATTTTTTTTAATATATACTCTACCTGAAATCGTTAACCTTCACATTTTAGTAAAAGAAAAAAAAAAGGAAGAATCTTGTTTGCTTCCAATCTGACTAATTCTTTGATTACAAAGAATTTCTTTGGAAATAATTACTTATTTGAAAAATTACTTATCAACTGCTTTTCTTGACAGTCGTTTATCTCCTAAGATCTCCCATTAACACATTATTTGCACCAATTCACTCAAAACACTGCTATGTTTCCGTTTCAAGATCTTTGACTTTGAATCCATTTGCAAAGGTAATTTCAGTGAAATTCTTGCAATTCTTTTATGCTTCATTGCTAATTGCTATGGATTCATTTCTCACAATTGACTCAAAAGAAAGATAAATCCTTGCAATGAGGGGTTTTTTTAACTTCCATTTTCTTCTAGAGGTTGTAAGCACAGATTAATCTGATGCAGTGCTTTGTATGCTTAGTGGAAGTAAATGACAGCTTGCTAAAGCATGTTATGATGGATTTGAGCTGCATTTGAATTTGGATTTTTTTTATTAGTTTGTTCACTGACATGTTAGCAAAAAAAAAAAGATGAAAATAAAACTGGGAGATGAAAGACTGACTTAATGCCATCTTTTATACCAACTACTTGAGGGAGAAATCAGAACATTTCCATTGGATGGTATTTCTTTATAACTATTAAATGAAATAAACAGTCTATTTAAAAGCAATACGACAGAACAAGCCTCAGCCATGATGAGCAACATGATGATCTTACTGAGCACATTTCACTTCATATTATTTGTGGTTCTATTAAAGACATTAAAGCTGAGTCTGATGATAACTTTTAATGCCAGAGTTATCAAAAAGAATCCTTTAACACACTTTGATTATATGGTAGCTGAGCAGTCTGTGGATAATGGTGCCTTTTGACAGTCTTATGTAACCATATCATTTGATCAGGACATATTCCCAAAGTAAAGCAATTTATAGAAAGACCTTTCCTCCTTGTTCCAGCTTGTTTATTTTCATTTAATCACAGTTGCCTTCTTAAATTGCACTGTTTCATTCTTCAGGATGCTTTTCATTTTTGTTGATACTTAGTAAACATCTCAGCTCTTTTATTCAGTTTTGTTTTACAGATCCTTCTTTTGACATAATGTCACTTATTACATTCAAAATTCTCTTTTCTGTGTGTTTTAATAGTTTGCTTTCATTTTAATATTACAATTCTTATTGCTAGTACTCCACAGAATTTAGTTCTCCTCATGCCTTGTTTTCTCTGCATTATCTCAGCATAAGTTGTTACTCCAGGGTTTAACTTTGTGTATTGTGTGATGACAGACTAATTTATAGTTGCTTTTATGACTTGTTGACAAAACGTATTTCCCCTTCATCATAGATGAATGCAAGAAGCTTGGCATTAATGCTTTGGAAAAAAAAAAAATCATTACAGGTTGGTAATCCAATTGCCCTGAAAAACTATTATTTTTAAACTTTTCTTTTTTTAAAGAGAAAAAATGAAAAAACAAATAAACAAAAATTCAAAATCAAACTGAAAACCCACCCAGATCAGAGCATTTACAATTTGAATGCTTATATAAAAAACTGTGCCTGATTTTGTTTGCTGCTTTACCAGTTTATCTCAGAGGTGTGATTCTTTGCTACACTGACTTGGACAATTCTTTTATCTTGCCCGCTCACTAGTAAGGGCTTTCTAATTTGTCTTCCTAACTCTATCAAAGAAGTTTTTTTTCAAATGAGTTGGCAATGAAATTTCATTACTATGGTAAAAAAATCACACTGTTAGGAAAAAACCTAGTTATCCATGTTTAAAACTCTTGAAATTACAGTCAAAATTACAAGGTTTTGTTTAAGTCATAGTCAGAAAATCTTTGTGGCCTCAGTGAGAAGACTACTCAATTAGCATTCCGAGGATTTGAGACCTGCTCCATGCTCTTTGTGAACAGAGAAAGGCAGGTGCATGATGCCACCTTTGGAGGTCTTTTTGGGAAGAACTTTCATGAAATAGATGGAGTTCTCAGTCCTTGGAGAAGAAAGGAGGGATCATATTGAAACTACCACCTTGAACTTGCAGAGCAGACTTTGGCCTGTTTAGGAGCCTGGTTGAGAGTTCCTTGAGAGGCAGCCCTGAACAGCAAAGAGGCTCAAGAAGGCTGGATATTTTTCAAGAAGAAATCTTAAAGACATGGGAGCAGGTGGTTCCCCTGACTGATGAGCCAGAGAGGAAAACTGGCCTGGCTAAACAGAGACCTTTGGCTGGAACTCAGGGGAAAAAAAAAATAGAGTCTACCACCTCTGTAAGAAAGGGCAACTATGGAGGACCAGAGAGATGTAAAGTTATGCAGGGAGAAAGTTAAAGAGACAAAGCCCAGTTAGAACTTAATCTGACTATTGACAGTAAAATTGTTTCTCTTAATATATTAACCACAAAAAGGAAGTGTCCTGACCTGTATCAGAAGTAGTGTAGCCAGCAGGACAACGGCAGTGATTTTCCCTTTGTACTGGGCACTGGTGAGATCACACTTGAGTCCTGTGTCCAGTTCTGGGCTCCTCTCTATAAGCAGGATATTGAGGTTCTGGAGCAAGCTCAGCAAGGGCTGCAAAGCTTTGGAAGATCTAGAGAGTGAGTCCTGTGAAGAGCAGCTGAGGGATCTGGGGTTGTTGAGAAAAGGGGTTTCAGGGGTGACATTATCACCCTCTACAGTCACCTGAAAGGAGGATATAGCAACGTGAGGGTTAGTCTGTTCTCCCAAGAAACAAGCAATAAGAGGTAAGGAAATGGCCTCCAGTTGCACCAAGGGGGAGTTAGATTGGATATTGGGAAAAAATTCTCCAGCAAAAGGGTTGTCAAGCATTGTAACAGACTGACATGGATGGTCACCATCCACAGAGACACTGAAAAGATGTGTATATGTAATACTTAGAGATACAGTTCAGTGAAAGACTAAGATTAACAGCTGGACATGATGAACTTTAAGTTCCTTTCCAAATTAAGTGTTTCTGTGACACTATGATTTAGGGTGCAATTACTGCTACTGAAGCTTGGGTGGAAGCTTGGAGATGATCTCGAATGCCCACAGTCTGCCACCTTCCATGGACAGAGAATCCCCAGCTGTGAGAGACAGCAAGGCCATTTTGAAATAGTGGTGACAAAGTGTAGAATCTAAGGCCTTTCTTCAGTGGAAGGCAAAGGTACATGCCATAGTGCTACCTACTTCCTTTCCTATCAAAACCAACACAATTTACTGCCAACTCATACCATGTTCCTGCAACTCACCTCACCCATGGAGCTTCTGCATGAAAATCAGCCCAGTCATAATGCCTCATGGTCACCTAAGAGCCACTTAAAGAAGGCTTCTCTACCCCAGTGATGTTCAAGGTATTTGAGACAGAGTGTACAGTAAATGGACAACAGTGCTTGGGCTGCCTAGACACTGAGACAATATCCCTATAAAAGGGAGACTATGTCAAAGAAAGTATTTTTGTCCATGTATTTCTGAGGGCAGCACCCCATGGCAACTAAAGCTGGCCTTAAGCAGTATAGGAACATCATTAATTCCCATCAATAATTTCCTTTAGTAAAATTTCTCTAGGTTGTCAACAAAAATAAAAACTCCAAAATTAGTGTCATTGCTTTTTATCATATTTTCCCACTTTTTCTTAAAAATCATAGACAATACTTCTTTACTTTTACAAATGCTACACTAGGGAAGAATTCATTATCTGCTGACTCTTCTCTTCAGCTGTTTGCAGGGAGATTTATCTCACCTGACCTTTGCTATCTAAACCGTATAATCTGTTATAAGAGATCGTTTAAGCAATAGGGAACAGATAGGTATGTTCATACTATGATTCATCTCAAAGACAAGCAGAACAGACATAACCTCTGCCCATGTGCTAGAGGAAAAGCCTTATCTAGATTAATTCATGATTTACAGAAAACTTTAAACTTCAGTGATCATATCCTGGCTGCAGTACTGTCACCTATGCCTACAGAGCATAGATACTCATCAAGTACATTTGTTTTACGTTCCTACAAAAGAACCATTTCTGAGGGGAAAAAACAAACAAATAACAAGCCCTCCAAAACCCCAATATTCCATTGCTGTAAAGGTGCAGAGAATATTTTCTTGCTGACAATATTCTTAAATTTTTCAAATCGTTAAATTCATTTAAAATTAAAAAGATTTGAAAAATGACCCCTCATATCAAAAATTTCTGATGGTTGCTATCTGATTTTAAAATTGACTATTTTAGATTTTGTGTGGGAGGGAGAACTAAGCATTCTTTCCGCTGAATGTAGTTGAATAGGAGTCATAGGTACAAGTACATCTGCCTACAACAAAGTCTCATATAATGGAGGCAGAGCTATTTAGGACTCACTTTTAAGCATTTTTCAAAAATTTGCTTTTAAATAATGATAGGCCCTTTCAGTTTTATCTCTTTAGGGCCAAATTTACAAATATGTTTGTCTGGATCTTTATACAAATATGCACTTCAGTGCATCTTAATAGCTTGCATCTGACAGTGCCAGTTTCCACTTGGAATTTTGTCTCTGTAAGTGAGAACTTCAGCAAGAGAGAGAAGCTTCTACAGCTTCCAGTGAGTAACACTGATTTTACAGAACTGGCCCTTGCAATTCCTCTGACTTTGAAAAGAATCTTTCTGAGAGTGTCACAGAATGACAGCCTTTCACCAGTCATCCCTCTAGAGATCTCTGTGCTATGATAAATCACATCAATTTTTGGCAGGATGATGTTACTTTGGTTTCTTGCTTTTATGTTGGGACAACAGATTAAAACTACTGATAGACATAGGGTTAACACCAGAGGCAAAAAGACATGCAGAATAAAAGCAGGACTAACAGCTCCACATGTCAGCTGCTATAAATCACTGTCTACCTGTTTCTGTCACACCCTTTCTTACTTATTAAAAAAAAAAAAAAAAAAAAAAAAAAGCTCCACCTTTGTTTCCACTTAGGGATTTTTTTTCCCAAACCCATCACATTAATGAACAAGTCAGTCAAGCCTTCCAGTTACAGAATACAAGTACTGTAGCTGAAAATTTTTTACAATGACAGATTAATGTCAAGAACCTTGCATGCATTGAAAAAGTCTCATATTTCTAATTTTTTTTTTTTTTTTTTTGCATTCATACCACAGAGACATGTATCTCGCATTTTTGATCCTGACGCTTAGAGGATTTAAAATAACAAGGGGAATGCCTTTATCTTTCTTCCTCTGAACTCCATTATTTAAGATAATGGAACTATTTCTTCCACAGATGTTACTATCTATAGTTCAGTTCTTGCTAAGTTTGCCTGCTGCAGTATCTTCCATGGGATTTTAAAGAAAATACTTAACAACCTCATCTAAGTACTCTAGTCTTCAGCTCAAAATTCTGGTGACTACTGAAGTTATTTACTTCCATTATTCTCACCATCACATCATCAAATTATCTAAATCCTAAACCAGCATCCTACCTCTGAAGCCAGGTAGTTGCACCTTAAATGCAGGTTTCCACAGAAATACAATGAAGTATTGTATTTGTATTTGTATACAGTATTGGAACACAAGGGAAAGGTTTACTCATTTCCCTGAAATGCTATGCCATGCTATTTGACAAATTCTAAAAAGTGGAACAGCCTTGAAGAATAGCTCAAAATTTTAACTATTTGAAAGTTGTTAACATAGTTTCTGGAGGACCAACCTTGGTAATAAAGTTAAATTCAGAGTAGCTTTAAAACAAGTAATCCTGTGAGAACTAAAATAATCAACCCTGGTTACTACTTATGACTTTAGAAAATACCAATATCATCAAATATTTCAGAATTCAAATCAAAATATACATATATACACCTATATTTAAGAAAAAAACTATTAATCAGACAGCAGATTTAAACAATTAACTTGCATGCCTACCCCCAAGAGTGAACTCTATTTCTTAGAAAGTTTAGCAATAAACTAACAGAAACCCAAAATAGCACCTTCCAGTGAAAATATCATAAGTTCTTCATGCAACACATTGTGGGTAATTAGATTAGTAGTATACAATACAGAGAGGAGAATGGTAGATAAATGAGAATTGATTTTTGTTGGTGACTTACAAGTTAAAAGAAATATGAAGATTCATTGGGGGAAAGGTGGTAAAAACACTTTTCTAAAACAGGAGTGACTACAGAACTCTTAAGTCAATCAGCACAGACAATACATGTTTATTTATCCCAGGATGTTTGCACTTATTTTCATTGTTTGTGTTCAGTTTTGGCATGGTGCTTTACATAATTTTTCTTTGAAGAGAATAATACTGAAATATCATTCATGTTTAATAATAAAGCAGGAACTTCCAATAAAATTGTAGAAAACAGATCTTAAAAACCATCAGCTAAACAAAAAGAAAATATGCATATGACAGATTCTTTCCATTGAAAAAGAAGGTAGTAAAACTTTTATTCATTCTTCTTTTCCTAGAAAGCTTGATTATATTTTGTATCAGCAATTTTGAAAATATCAGCTAAAAGCTCCTCAGGATACATGAACATTTCTCTAAGAGATTTGCAAGAAAAAAATCTTGTAATGCAGCATATTTTTTACCTCCACATAATGAAGTGCAACTTTGTCATCAAAATACTAAAATTGAACTGAATTTAATTGAATTGAAATGTGCGTGTCATCAGCTTCTTTCATGCAATAACTGAATTTTCACCTCCTGGCTGGAATCTATCAGTTATTTTAATCACAAAAGATAGGCAACACTCAAGAAATTATTACTGCACACTAGATTAGATGAACACCATATTACTTTGCCTTTTGTTTTTTCGTTTTTTCTTTATTCTTTCCCAAAGTAAATATATCTTATAGAAGTACAACTTTTCTGCCAGGCACTTACAGAGAGAATAGGTTTCCATGTTTTCTAGAACTACCACCCTAATCCCTGCACGCGAAGCCAAGGACAGCAACTACATTGTCTGACCACCCAATAAACAGTATCTTGTACTTCACAAAAAATAAACTAAAACAAACAGACAAAATATTTAAATAAATAGTTTGGGGTTTTTTTCTGAAGGGGAAAAGTGAAAGCATGATAATGTTACCTTTGGAACAATATGAATATTATCTGAAAAGTAAATTACCTTCCAGAATACAGAGGGACACTCCCAAATGAGCAGTTCTCCTTTAGCTGTGTGTAACTGCTCTTGCAATGAACCATGAACCACTGTTCAATTTCCAGCCCTCATGGGCCAAAATGACACTGTGTTAATGGCATGAAAAATAATACATTCTGGGCTCACACTGTCAGGGTAAGGGGTCCTGCTCAGGTCTGCTCAATTCAGTCATGCTGGGCTGCCTGTCACTGCCCAGGGTGTCACACATCACCTGTATGTGTGAGTAGCAAGGAAACCCCTCCCTGTCCAGGCTTGTTGCCAGCACTGACACCAAATGCTTTCTGTGCTCCTCCTCCTCATGACCAGTCTCCCCACCAGCTGTGGGTATGCCTAATAAACCAAACTAGTTGCCCACCTTCGTAATTTTTTATATCTTAACAGCAGGATAGGAGTGAAGGGAGGCCACAAGCAAATTTTTTTCTTTACTTTCATAAAAAAGTTACCAAGCTTTCCTTGACTAAAACTTCTGATGTATGGATCACAAAGCTGTGCCATTAAGTTAAGGTATGTTTTCTATCATTATACATGGGTAGCAATTGGCTTGTATTTCTCACATTTTCTCCAACTTTTAAACTAATTGGCTTTAAGAGAAACACCCCTAGATGTTTCAAGACTCATAAATCAACTTTTTTTTCAGTGTGCCCATAGGACCATTCTGGCCTATCTTCCTAGCAGAACTTGGAAGCCCTTATAGGCTTCCAACTGGAGATCACAAAAAAAATCAACAATTCCCTTCAGGCTTCAAGCTGCCAGGCTTGCACAGGATTATTCTTTCAGGGTAAAAAGAACCTCAAAAATATAGTAGTTTCAAAAGTGGTACTCTCTATGGAGTGAAATTAATAGGTATTGGAAGGTATTCAGCTGATCAGTTGGCTGGAGATATGCAAGCACTGTCCTGATTTACACCTTGGGTTCCCTCTCACCAGGGGAAGGGTCATGACAGTGAGGTTTGGTGAAAGATAAGTTGTGCTGTGAGATAAAGTCTGGTAAAGTAGCAATTCACTGCCATCAGAATAGAATAGGAACATGAATTTAAACGTGAGACAATTTAGTTTTACAAAAGCAAACTGAAGGCTATGTAAGGCAATGCATAAAACATGCACAAAATATGAAATCAATTTCTTGCATGAAGGACGACTTACCTGACAAGGTGAGTAACCCACTGACTGAAGCAATGAAGCAATACACTGCTGCTGAACAGGGGCAAGACCAGGAGAATGAACTTCATCATACAGCATCATACTACTCGCATGACCAGGTAGAAAATACTCTTCTGCACTGCATGAAGACATTCCAGAACATTCCAGTTCATGTTTTTCTTTTGGCTTATGCACATTTTTCTCTCAGTTTATATTAGTTATATGTATAAAAATATTGTCCATAATTTTTATTTTTTCTCATCTCCCTATATGATCAGCTCTAGAAAAACAGATGTTACTTTTTGAAGCTTTATGAGCAAGGATATCATTGACTACTCTTTCTGCACAAGAATTTGTACTGAGTGGGTAAAAACAATAGGAAGTGAAAAAGGTGGACTCATGGCATGAAGTATGCATTTAAATCATAGCAACACAAACTAACAAGTATCCTGAAGCACCCACTCTGATTCTCAAAACAGGCATTTTTGTCTGTTTCATTTAAAATTATTACCAATAAGGTGAGACCTATGAACTGAAGAATTGCTTTTGTCCTCTGTGGTAAAACAGGAAAAGGATAGTGCTGCTGTGCTTTGAATGTGCCTGCTGCCTGGTAAGAAATCATCCTCTGAATCCTCTCCCGAGCTCCCACTTTTTAACACAATGCCTCAGAACACCATCTGTCCTGAAAAAGCACTCCCTGCCTTCAACATTTACCCTACTTGCTTTTGTTTTGGGCAATATTTTGTGCAGTTTTTCAGGGTCAGGGAAGGATGGGTTGCCTAAACAATCTGAGCTTATGCCCTGAAGGGATTTTTTGAGTTTTTTGTTGGTTTTGGGGTTTGGTGGAGTGCTTTTTTTTTTTCTGGTTTTTTTTGGGTTGTTTTTTTTTTTTTTTTTTTTTTTTTTTTGGTTTGGGTTTTTGCTTTTGGGGTGGGTTTTTTTGTTTGGTTTGGTTTTTTGTGTGATTTTTTTTCTTTTTTCTTTTGTAAAATATAGAAATGGATTTAAATTATTAAGAAACAAAAATTTGAAGTCAGTTGCCCAAAGGAAAAATGCTTGGCTACTTCTCAATGCTACAATCATTACAGCAAAGACTATGCAGCTGGATGAAGAGTCAAGCTGATGTGATAAAGCATTTGAATCAACTTAGTCACCATCCTGAAGAGCTCAATCTCAAAATGGGTGAGACAACTACTTGTGTGAATATTTGGTCTGGATCTTTTCCTCTCCCTCATCTGTGGGCATGCAGGCATCCTTCTAAAGCAGGAAAACCTTTTCCAACTCTGTGCTGACAGCTTAAATAATAAGCACCTTTCCCAAGCCTTTGGCAATATTTTAATGAATTTAACAGAGGAGCACCTGCACGTTTTGTTGTCCTTTTCCAGAGTGCACCACTGGAATATTGCTTCCTTTCTTCTTGACAATAAACCCAAGCTCTATTCATGATTGCTTGCAGAAAATATCAGCAATAAAAACTCATTTCAACTTTTCCTGATATCCCAGGTATGTAATAAATGTTAATAAATCCATGATGATACAAAAAGAACAATAGAATAATTTATATAGAAAAGACCCTTAAAATCATTGAGTTCAAATGTAAACCTACTACTGCCAAGTTCATTACTAAACCATGACCCTGACTGCCATGTCTACACAACATATCTACCACTAGAGGCAATGACTCAATCACTTCACTGGGCAGCCTGTTTAAATGTTTGATAGCACTTTTGGTGAAAATTTTTTTTCTGATATCCAATCTAAATCTCCTCTGGCACAACCTGAGGACGTTTTCTCTTGTTGTATAATCACAGACACATAGAATGACTTGGGCTGGAAAGAACACTAAAGATCATCTAGTTCTAGCCCCACTGCCATGGGCAGGGACATTTTCCCCTTGTTCAAAGCCCCATCCAGTCTGGTCTTGGACACTTCTAGGGATGCGCAGCTTCTCAGGCAAGCTGTTTCAGTGTATCATGCTCCCCACAGTGAAGAATCATCCTGTCACTTGCTGAAAAAAGATACCTAGTTCCTTGTATAGACTGACATGATCTCTCCTGAGCCTCCTTTCCTCTGGGCTAAACAACCCCAGGTCCTTCAGCAGCTGCTCATGGGATTTGTGACTCTTCACTAGCTCTGTTGCCCTTCTCTGAGCACACTCCAGCACCTCAATGCCTTTCTGGTAGTGAGAGACTGAACAGAGAACTTCAGGTGCAAGCTCTCCAGTGTCACACAGGGTGGGGGAATGCTTCACAGTACAGAGGGATGAGAAGATCACTGCCCTGGTCCTGCTGGCTACAGTAGTGGTGACACAGGCCAGGATGCCATTGACCTTTTCTTGGCCACCTGGGCACAGCTGGCTCTTGTTCACCCAGCTGTCAATCAGCTCCCCAGTCCTCCATGGATGGATGGCTCTATTCACGCCACTCCAAGCACTGAAAGGTGCTCTAAGCCAGCTGTCACACTGGCTAATTCTGACAGAACTGTGTTTCTTGGTGAGCAGTGATAACCTGCATGTAGCCATGTGACTGCCAACCTGTATTGAACTGATTCAAGTCTATTTAGTGCATAGAATGGGGATGAACACTAGGAAGATGTTCAAAAGCCTCAAACTGTCATCATTCTATACTAAGCTATGGTATCTTTTCTGATACTGGTCAAAATATGTTTGGATCCCAGTAAATCCATCAGTGGCACTTGTACATCACACAGTTCTGTCATTGCTTCTCAGTCTTTGGATGGCAGGCCTGATTTTAGAGAATCATCAGGTGTGTCTTACGTTCCTGAAATAAAAGAAACATGAGACAAACCTGCACCAGTGACTTTTCAATTTCTTTTCTTCTGTTGTCTTGGGTCTTAAAGAAAGGAGAGGAGAAACCTTTCTTTGATTGAGTTTTGCTAAAGCAACTGAGAGTGTTTAAGAAAAATCTAACTCCTGGGGAGATAAAAACAATGTTCACAGACCTTGCAAAGACATAATTACAATTCCTTCCTGCTGCCTTAAAATATGCACACCTTCCACTTCATGGCTGCAGATCAGACACAGAAATGGGCACATTTCAAAGTGAGAGTAGAGGAAAATGCTCTCAATTCCATACACTTTGGCTTTCATTCTTACCTGTTGCTTGTTACTGTTGCTGGAAACACTAAACCCCAGAAGACTGCAGCTTTTTTGCCCTGAAGCTTGAAGGTTAAACTTATTTTTCTTTCTGAGTTTTACTTTCAATTAAATTTGAGATGTGTTTAACATTCCTTTGTCTCCCTCCACTTTTTCATATCAACTCAGATTCTTGAAGATTTCCTAGTTAGAATAAGTTTTAAAAAACATCTATTTCCAAAGAGCCCCACAAACAGAGTAGCAAACCCTTTACAGTCTATGCAAAGTTCTCTCCAAGAAGAGAGGGACTTTTATGTTATTTTAATTCATTGGCTCAGCAGTATCTGCCTTGCTGAACAACAACAACTTTCTTGAATCTCTTGCCCTGAGGCAAGGACAAAAAAAAGCTGGTTAGACTATGGGATTCAGGTGTCATCGTGCCAGCAGAGCTCAGCAGAGCAGACCATGGCTGATGAAATGCTCCTTTATGCAAGGAAGATTTCAAGCCACATGAAACATTTCTTCTTTTGTTACTGAAGCTTATCAAGCTCCAGAGGCTTTAAAAAGTCCACATGGGAAATTCAATTTCTAGAGGCGCTTTAATCAATTATGTTAAAAAATATTCCAAAACAGTGAAAACCTATCCAAGTGAACAATATCCTGAAGAGAACAATGAAGGGAACTAAGTATCCGTGGAGCTGCTGGGGCAGAGCTGAAGGTCAGGAGTCCCTAGCTGTTGTGGCTGTTTACACTATTTACATAATGCAGTCATGAATGCAGTGATCCAGGCACGATTTTTTAATAAATAGAAAAGAAAACTGGGGCCTAATTAAAGGTTAGGTGTTTGAAACATCATTACATTGAAAATCTAGGTCATTGTCAATCCATCATAATTAAGACTCTGGTTGCAGAAAAGTAAATTTTATCAATAATTTATTGTGGTCTTTCCATTGGAATAATAGTACCAGAGACAAAGAGTGAGTTCCACTGTTGGAAAGCCCACAAGCTGTGGGAAAACTACACAAAACAAAAGACAACTTGGACATTAAAAATGAAGTTAGTACCACAAGTAAAACAACCTAAATCCAGTGTAGTAATGTTCTATTAATTAGAAATTAATATTAGATTAATTTAAATTAACTGTTAAAATAAATAGATATTTTTGAAATGTTGCTAAATAGAATTAAAATCATTGTGATAGGATATTATGCCATAATAAGACTTGTAAATGGAAAGAAAATACAGCATTTTATCTTATATGGAGTCCAGAAGAGTATCAATAGGCGTTTAAATCATCTCCAGGTAGATCAATACATATTATGAGAGATGCATAGTTTATCATTCCTCTTGAGCAACAGAAGCAATTAAATACACAAAAGATAGGTGCAAACATTGAAATAGTACTCTTTGAGGGCATAAATATGGCTCCTGAAAAAAGAAGTCATCCCATTTTAAAAATGAAGTATCAGAAGTAAATTAATTCACTAAAGTGAGTCCATTTGAAGGAAATTCTGTCTTTTAAATTGGGAGAGAAAGCCTCATCTAAAAAGGTCTTTTGAGGTTTCCACAAGTCCAGATCTGCCATGGAGGCCTGAATATATGGTACTTCACCTAACTCATACAAAGTTGGACCAAACATCAATCTCTGGTATAGAATGGCCCTTCGGAGTGAGACTAACAGAAGTATCCTAGATCTATTCCCTTCCTAAGCCTCAAAAAAATCATTTGCATTGCATCAGGTACAGCCTTCTCTCCAAAGGCTTTTAACTGCATTTGAGCATTTACAAGCTCAATAAAAACAAGCATTTGTGCAAACCCAGAATTTATGTAGATTTTTGAAATTGTACTAACCATTCTGTTCTCTGCTTTTTGACCACTACATAAAGATTTAAAGAATAAAAAACAACCAAAAATAGTGAAAAACACCCTTGTGAGTGAGGATGCTTTTTGGCTAAGCATGCAATGAGTGTTTTAAAGTTTTCTATGAAGGCTTAGTATCACAAGAGAGCATTAAGCCAAATGGATGTTGTCTTGGAGAGGTCAAGCTAGCACTGAGCCAGCAATACAAACTGCCATAAAGGGTTTGAATACAGATGGATTTAGTCAAGGAGAAAAAGCAGTCACCTTTCATAGCTGACTTTCTGGTGGTGAGAGAGAAACCCTCTATAAGGTCAATGTGGCAACAGGAGCAGCAGGCTCCCAGAGAAGTTCTGTAAGAGCTGGGAGATGGAAAAGCAGAGCAGGGCTGTGTCTGAACCAGCAGCCCACCTGGAAAGCAAATTGTCTTAACCTGTGCTCAGAGCTGCCTTGGCCCGTGCAGGTGTCACACACAAAGACACAGTGCAGACACTGTCACAATACCTCTGTGCTGAACCTTCTGGTTCAGGGGCTCAGAAACAACCTTTAGCCCCACTTGTTTCATGAAGCATGTAAAGCAGGAGCTGTAACCGTTCCACAACCTTTTCCACAACCTTTTTCATCCACAGAGGACAGAAAGCATCTCAAGGAAACAACTTACATAAGAGTTGAATACCCTCAGAAGCTCTGTCTCTGAACTACTTCCTCCTCCTCAGCCCATCTAAAAAAGATGCCTAGCTGTGCTGGAATAAATATACAACTTAGATTTTTATATCAAATCTGAGGGGAAAGCCTCCATATTGTTTACTTTCAGTCATGGAGGAAGGCAATGATTCTTCATAATTTTCAAAAGAATTTTGGGCTGTTGGATGAAAATACACACTGAACAATACTGGTCTACCAGTGCAGCAAGAAAACTGCCCTTAAGTGACTGTCAGGCAGCAGCAGCTACTGTCAGCATCCATTAAAAAAAATCCTATTGTGCTTATTTAATCAGCAGTCATACACCTTGTGCTGACTATATATCACTGATCAACTAATGGATGTTATTTTTTCCATGAAGAAACAATATAGTGGTACATAAAATTAACACTGAATGTCAGTGCACATGAGTAATAGATTTTAATGTTTTTAGCCCTTTAGAGGGGAAAAAAAATCAATTTCTGAGTAAAAGTTTGATACTTTTACATAAAACCCATTCCTACCAAAACCACTCAAACATTTTAATCTAAAACAAAAACCAGCAATATCTTTTTCACCTAAATTGGCCTAAAATCTTATTTTAGGCATTTTTTTTCCTGAATCTTTCTTATGACTTTGATATAACAAAGGCATAATAGCCCTCTGATCTGATAAGCTATAAATTACTGAATAGTAGTGCATAATATGTTATTTCTTCAAGGTACTGCCTAAATACAAAATGTGCAGGTGTGGGTTTAAGGTTGACTTGAATAAAAGAGCTGAGAGATATGTTGCAAATTTACAGCTTTTTTGGAAAATAAAAGCTTGGCAGATGAGAGTCTGCCCTGGTAGTACATTCTTCCACTGCAGCTTCCCTCCCTGTATCTTTTGTTTGCATTGCATCTATCCATTGCATCTAGATCTTCCCTACTCTCTAGCTCAGGTATTTGATAACACACCCATCATCTTCATATCTAAACTCCTCAGATCAGGGACTTTGTCCCACAGGGCATTTAATCCAGGAAAGCCATACAAGTATGAAAGTTCTCAATCACTGTAATAAAGCAAAGGAGTCTGTTGTCTGTGACCACTGGCATAAAGGACACAGCAAGGAGATGTAGGGCAACAGAGACCTACAAGAGGGATTGAAAGGGACTTATAAGGAGGCAAGTGAAATACACCTCCCAGAAACAGAAGGAAGAAGAGACCAAGCTCTGGAGGCCAGAGTGTTCAGGTTTGAAGTGAGAAAGCCAGAGCCAAAGAGCTCTTCTCAGAGATGCCGCCTTGGAAACTCTCTATAAACCAGGTGTTGGATCTAATCAACAAAGAGCTTTGATGATTAAAGAAAATATTTCAAAATTCTTACTATTTTTCTCACTGAGCAGCTGGCAATAGCTGTCAACAAAAGCTTTCCAGATTTATTTCTGTCTAATTCTGTTGAAGAACTAAAGGCACAATGAACTATACTTATCCTCTTCCTTTCTTTCCCAATTATAAGCAAGGATGAAATGTCACCAGGAAAATACATGCATAATTGGCATATTTGATTGATGCATAACTCTGTTCCTGATTATCTGTCTGTGAACACAAGCAGCTTATTGTCCTGTTAACAGTTAAAAATGCACTGAAGGCTGAGACAAAGACCTTGTAGAGAAAAGATAGAGGGAACACTAATACAGCGTAAGATTTTAAAAAACAAGATAATCCTCAAACATGATGTAAAATTCGATCAACTGTGATGTCAAAATATCTATCCATCAAAACAAACTTATTTTGAGAGCTATGGCATCATAAAGTCTTTGCAGAACAATGTGACATGACTTAACAAGTACAGCTGCTCCATCCCCAGCTTTTATGCAAACAGCAGGTTACAAAACACTTTCAAGGAAGCATCTGACCAGATTTCTTCCCATTTGATAACATCATTTAAATGTGCCATTTCAAGTGTTTTCTCCTGTGAAATTTGTTCAAGAGGGAAGAGCGAATTTTTTGTTTAGAGGGCATTTCAGTAGTAGCTGTTTTACAAAACACTCACCTGTATTTCCTTGAAAAATCTGATTCCTTCCTCACCTCCTCTTCCGTCCCCAAAATCTTGTGTGCAAAAATAGCTCAATAACAGTTCCATACATCTACAACATTGACACATGTTCAGTGAAACAGCCTCTACACCAAAAGGAATGGTTTGCAATGTTCAGGCTTAAGAAAGCCAGCAGACTAACCGGTAACAAAGAGGGACACCTTGTATTTCTAGTAACAGATCTGTCCAATATATATTAGATTGAAACTGATTATTACCCATCTGTTAAAGTCAGTATAAAATCTGTTCTGTCCCTGCCCCTAGATATATAAATACATCAGAGTTTTTTCCTGGTAAGACAGAAATAAGCACAGTGATTGAAAAAAACCCAATGACTAATCTAAATTTCATCAAAACCTTCCCCCTCAGCTATCCAGGTAGCAGGAAATAACAGAATGAGTCACATCCTTCACCAGTGAAGGATAGTGACCAGCACCTGTTTTCCTGAAGGAATTGTGATCATAACATGAGAAAAACTCCACACATATGATTAGTAGCAAACACAGCAGAAAACTTGACAGCTCTTCTTTATTAGTTGTTTGTTTTTTGTGTTTGTTTTAGTAAGTAGTCAAAAACACAGATAGATGAATATGCAAACAAAAATTGTTTCAAACAGCAGATCCCCTAAATTTGCAAATATACTCAGATCTAGTTTAACCTGATGCTGATCTCAGATTGCCTCTCTTGGAAGCAAAAAGGAAAGTCAACACTCATAAGCTGTATTGCTAATGCAGCTCTTTATGGATATTTCCTTGGCTTAAAGCTGATCTAGCTGTAATGAACTAGGTAAGATTCGTACAGAGAGGAAACATGTTTTATTCAGAATGGAAAACATAGGTAGGTCACTGGGTGAAGAACTTCTGCACAAAAGCACCTCTACCTTGAGGAGCACCAACTGATAAAAAAAAAACATTACTTGACCATGCAAATACTCACCTTCCTGCAAAATCTTCTTAAAACAACCTTGTTTGTGTGGCCTGCATTTTAATAATACCTCTGCAAACTTCACTCTTCAAAGTGCACTTACCTTACTATTTTACATAATCCTTTGACAGTACATATGTTTAAATTGTGCCTTTCCCAAATACTTCACCACAAAGCCATAGAATCAGGTACATCCATTTGTTTCTGGTAGACCAGCTGTAAAGAACCACTTGCAGAAATCTTTTTTTACTCCTTCAATATCCATTTTTTTCAGACCTTGGCTCAAAAACATTTGGATACTTTAGGTCTGCAGCAGATGTGCCAGAAGATCAAGTAACAATAGTGCAAGAGAGTCTCAAAATGTATTTTATGAACCTTATAAATACTTACATTAATATCAACTTTACTCTTTGAAAAACCCACTGCACTATGAAGTCTTTAATTGCTGCAGATTTCTTGTCCACTGCCTATGGGAACACTGGGCTGAGCAGGAAAAGTAATTTTTCTACACTTTGAAAGGTATGGTTTATACAGATCTTTGGTCTTGGTAAATTACCTAGGCTGTATTTTATGAATTAAAAAAAATATTTTAGGCATTTGCAATATTGTAAAAAATATCTAAAGTTCCTGGGAGCTTCCATTTTTATGATAATTTTAAAAAATACTATATAATCTATTTTGTTATATATGAATATATAAATTATATTAGGAAGTATTTATTTAATATAAAATTTAGGTTTTCAGACAGTAGTTAGTTGGTGCATCTGTGACAAATTATAAACATTTACTGATGCATCACTGTGAATTTGAGGACCACAAAGTCTAGCATGACGCATCTACATTTTGTCCTTCCTCTCCAACCTTTGATGTCTGCAGCAGCTGGCAGTTATGCAAGCTACAAACAGCTGGAAAATTCTGAGAAATCCTCTGGGACATGGATAGTTGAGTACACAGATAATCCTACTCAAAGCAGAAACTTCCAAGTTAAATCTAGCAATTTATTTTTCTGATTCAGTAAACATTTTCCATAGATTTTCTCCAGTTTTAGCCAAAGCTTCTGATATTTCTGGAGATAGTTCTGTATGGAAAGACAACTCTTAATTAAAAGTGCCATCCTTTTAGCATGGAGATGATCCCATTTGCTTATTCTACAGGATCACCCCAATATTATCATTAGATGGCCATGTTTTAGTACTTTACTCACCATACAGAGCTTTGTTTCTTTGTGAGCAGATGAGAAAGACCATAAGAAGAAATGGTCATCCATGTATTTATAAGGGTCAGATAAATTTCAGTAACTACCTTTTTTTTTTAATGTCCAAAAGAATATTGTAAAGAATTTGCCCATGTGCTGAATGGAAATTTTAAAAATAAACCCTAATTGCTGAAAGGCAAAGTGAGATGCTTTTGTTTGTTGCCCATTGGACTGTGAATGAATTCTACAAATTTCTTCAAATATTAGTCCATAGGCACTTCTCCATTCCATGTTGATGTGTTTGATTGTTTTTACATGCTTTAGGCTAAAAATATAAACTTCTTTCCTGCTAAGCTACACACTTACTGTGCAGCTCTAAGCAGATGTTACTTTAACACTCTGACATAGAAACTAACCAAAATTTCACAACAGCACTACAACTCCTATCCTTGCTAATGCCCCCCTGACTACATATCAGACTGAGTCAGGAAGGAGATTTCTGCTTTTCTAGCATCTTGTCACAAATTCAAACCTTATCACCCTACTATATAACTCATAAACTCACATTTCTTACTCTTCAACTATGTACATTTGGCATCACTTAAATTTGACATTGCCAAGTGCAATCACCATTCTGATAATTACATCATATCTCCAGTGCCTAGAGATAACTATATAAAAGGAAAATAATAACATTCTATGGACATCCTACAAAATAAAAATCCTTTCAGAGTCTTAATTTTCTTAACATTTTTCTTTCCTCTTTTTCCAGTTCAATATACTAGCCACAGAAAAGAGCAATGACAGTAACTTCTAGAGAGGCATTTGATGAAAGAATAATAAAATTGATGGCTCATTAAGAAAACATGCAGTTCAGAGTCATATAGTAATGTTATATTTAATAGCTCCAACAAGGTTTAAAAGCCAATCTCTTTTGACAAAGCAAGTTTTCCAAAGAAAAAAAGATTTTTCTTAGTAACCTAATTCCATGTAGAAGAGGTTAACATATTGGTATGACAGTGTTAGTTATAACAGGGAGACATAACTATTGATAACATAGCATCACAGTGTTGACAATGGTGCTTGAAAAGATCCACTGATATGAAGAAGGCAGATAAGTTCTATCTTCCTTTATGAAGCATGCATAAAACCAAATTGATTACTTTTTTCTTTTCCTTACATAAATTTTGTAGGAGGGATTATTTTCTATTACTCAAAATATAAAGTCACTTTGTGGATCTAGGTTGAGGATAGGGTTTACAGAGTTCCTAAGACTGCTAATGGATCAACCCTGTACAAGAAAATTACAACACAGTTAAGGTAAGTGTGACTTGTTCAAACTAGTTAGTGTAATGGATCAATATAAGTTTTAAAGGTAGCTAACTTCCAATGTAAGAAAAAAAATCAGACACTTATGAGATAAGAAAAATGTTTGACAGGGAAGTGACATAACCAGAAAAGATAACATATTGTATATATGCAGTAATTTGTGTGATGCTATGATTTAAAATGAGTTAAAACCATCTGTCATTTGCCCTCCCAGCCACAAAATCCAACATCTCATAAAGTGAGAAATAAGAAGAGTTTAATAATCCAGAACCTCTTAATGATTGACTCAACAAGCCACAATACAATTCACCTGTAAGAAAGGCAGAGCAATTTGAAATGGGATGTTAATTAAAAGCTAAGGACATAAAGGTACGTGCATCGAATTTCACCAGGACTCAATGTTAAGATAACTCTGAAGTGGTGTTGCTGAATTGAAAATGTGGCAATAGAGTTTACAAATAAATCTCTGGTAATACCACAGTGGGAGAGATAACAGAACTTTCCTAAAAACTGAAAACTGCAGCAGGCCCTGATGAATAGAAACATGAAAAAAAAAAAAAGATAATTGAAAGGATATGTTTCTAAATAGACAAAGAAAGGAGCTAGTGGTTTAGAAACAGACAAATAAGAGATGTGACATTTCTCAGAAGTACCACAAAAATTTAAACATTGTACATTCAACTTTTATGTCTTCATATGTATCATCTCTCACTCTTTCTTCCCTGTTTCATTGCAAGTCACATATTCATAGATATGTCCCAAGTACCATTTGATTTTTAACAGTTTTTTAAAAATCCCTAAATAGCTTAATTAGAGTGCAGTGTAGCAAGTGGAGAAAAAAAAATAAAGAAAAAGAAAAAAAGGCATGTTGTGTTATTACAGATAGTAAACTTAGAGAAGGTAACAGGCAGGCACTCCAACAGATTGCCCAGGGAGTCCCCATCATTAGAGATCTTGAATATCTGTCTGGAAATAGTCTTGGCCTATTGGTGCTAGGTGGCCGTGCTTGAGCAGAGGGGTTGAACCAGATGACCTACAGAAGTCTCTTCTGACTTCAGTCATTCTGTGACTCCATTAAATGAGGGGATATAATTACCCACCCCCAACAAAAAAAAGTTAAGAAGGTACGTGATACTTACTTGTAGCTAGTGATAGACACAAAAGTTCCTGCAAGCCTGAACATGCCTGTTTCATCTCTACCCTACTAAATTTAGAAAGTCTCCTTATGCACATAAAGCTGTGCTGTTGACAATGCATTGCTTCTAACTTCTTTAACGTACTGTATTTCTCAAGGCTACATGACCATGTTTATGTAAGCTTGTTACCATTTTTCATGGGACTTGCAGTGCTCTTTCCATTGTCCTCCCCATGCCACTTACAGCAGTGATTGTGCCTCAAGATTTCCCAAGTGATGAGGTCATTTTTGGAGTGAATGTGCTCAAATGGCCAATCTGTCTACTGAGGCCGAAAAAAGACCCAGGGACAATACCAATAAATCCATGTAAACAAAAAAAAAAAAGTATTAGAGCCTGATAGGTACCTCTCAGGATAGCTATACATTCATTTTCATTGAAAACTGAGGAGCACTGGGCAGACACCAAGGACAGCATGACAGATGATCGCTCATCACAGTTAGAAGACTAAGAGAAGTGGAAGCAACACAGTTTCAGTGTCACAGGAAGAAACTCCACTTTACATGTTTATAGACATTTTTTCTGCAGGATCTATCTTGATTCAATGTCCTAGTGAAATTCTATACAGTATACATAAGTATTTCTTTCATTACTGGATCTCAAACTGATCCTCCAAAGCAGAAAATTACAACATCTTTTTCTTGCAGTTAATAAATTAGGAAGAGAGTAATCAACTCATTTCCATAGAGACTTCATATGACACTTCTCATCTTAAGGCTAGAGAAGTGTTATAAATTATATCCAGAACCAGAGTTACCACAAGCACTCTCTGCTTACCACTCCAAATGCTATTTTTCTTAGGACTGGAGGGTAGAAATTGAGTTGGTTTAAAATAAGAGTATGGTCTGTTTTTTTAAAATCAATGGTGTAATTCTGAATTAAATAGTAGTCAAAGACAGTTCACAAATACTAGAAACACTTTCACTCGTTATGGTTATTCATCATGTATTTCAAAATAATCAACTGCCACAGCTTTTGAGCATTGCTACTCGATATTCATCCCTATTTCTCATTCAGAGGATAATTCACCAAACTAAAAACTCACTCTTTGTAGTCAATATAACATCTTTGGCCATGGTTCATTTAATTGGGGAAGATCCATAACACAAAAACCAATCAGTCCAGTGGGCTTGGTTTCAAAGCTGAGCACAGCAAATTATTCACCTACATCAAGGTGACGTAGAAGAACTGGAGTCTTCTCATTCTTTAGTCAGTGTGTTTCAAAAAACACTGCATTTTGAACTATAATTTAGTAAATGTTGCACAATGACCTTTATATAAACCAGAGCATTAAGATGGAGTCCTCCATGTCAGGGAAATCCTTAAGCAAGGACAATAACCAAGGATGCTATTTTGCCTAATTAGACCAATCAAGCGCAAAGTGAGACAAGTCCCCTTGAACTGCAAGAAATCTGGACTCTGGGGCCACCAACAAAAGAAGGACATGGACCTGTTGAGTCCAAGAGGAGGGCTGAAAAGACAACCAGAGGACTGGAACATGTCTTCTTTGAAGACAGGCTGAGAGCTGGGGTTATTCAGTTTGTAGATGAGAAGACCCTGAGGAAACTTTACAGTCCTTCTACTGTCTCAAGGAGCTACAAGGGAGCAGGGTCTTTCTACAAATACATGCAATGAAAGGAGTAGAGGCTTTAAAATGAAAGGGGATAGATTCATATTAAAAAGTAGGAAGAAATCCTTTACTGTGAGGGTAGTGAAACACTGGAATAGGTTGCCCAGAGAAGTTGTGGATTCCCCATTTGCAGAAATGTTCAAAATAAGGTTGGATTGGCTTTGAGCAACCTGGTCTAGCAGCAGGAGTCCTGATCCATGGTTGGAGGGTTGGAACTAGATTATTTTTAAGGTCCATTTCAACACCAAACTCTCCATGATTCAGTAATTCTGTGATTATTTGATGGTCAAAATAGCCCAAGAGAAAAAATTCCCTTATTAATAGCAGCTATCACCTGCCATGAAATTATGAGGACTTAATGTAGACAAAAAACTGCTACAAGTAAGATGTGTTTGAGCCCACCAGAAAAGCCCTACAGTGGGGTGAAATTCCATGATGGAATGAAAATTAGACTAACAGAGCCCAGAAATAAAGGAATGACAAGAGGCTGGAAATAGAAAAATTAAAATTAGCCAAGCAGAACAGTGAAAATTTCAGAGTTAAAATTAAGTTTTGTGAGCCCTGGGCAGAGAAGTCAGCTTCCTCCCAGGGCTGGAATGACCTAAAGTGCATGGTAGGAGAGAAGGGGAAGAAGTCCCCAAAGCATTAGGCAGCTACTGTTATATTTTCTTCCCATTGGACTGGTTGATGATCATATTTAATGGTACTAAGAAAACTGAGGGATCTTAGAATCTCTGTGGAGCTTAGAATATTGTACCCACGCAAAAGGCAGCTGCAGCCTCTGTAAAAGATTACAAAAAAAAGTAGGAAAGGGGCATTTAGAGGAGTGTGACTGAAGTGCCAGTGGCTTTTGATTTTGAACCACTACAGTTTGATTTCTGGTCACACAGATGTGTGCAACAGAGATCACATGCCTTCTGCTCAGGGCTAGCCCAGCTCCCCACCTTCCCTAAAGCAGATTTGACATGGACAGAGGTGGCCAAGGGAATCCACTGAAGGGTGAGGATTGAGAAGCATAGACATAGAGTATCCAAGCACATTATCAGTGTCCTCTTATTCCTTATCAAAATAGATGTACTTTAAAGGATGGATAGTCAGCTGCAGAAAACAAAATGACTACCCATTCCTGAAGGGGTTCAGACAAGTGCAGTGGAATGAATGTTTCCCATGTTTTTCTTAAATGTGTCTCAAATCCATTTTGAGGGGACCACTTCCAGGAGGGTGTTGAAGCTGTTCACTTTCAGAACTGCTTATAAAATATCACTTTTCTACACTCTGTACATGCAAGAAGCTCATCAAACACACCCAGTAACAACTGTTGAGGCAGTTTTATGATGTGGTTATCTGTCCCCTGGGAGCAGGACTGAAGCCACTGACACAATTTGCATAAACTACCATGCAGTCTTCAGATGGTCATAAATTAAGGTGACAACCTCCTGCTAAAGGCTGGGTACTCTTTTTACAAACCCCCTGAGCAACACAGAGTGTGTGTAGCTTTTGAGACCCTTAATCAAACCTGTAACATTTTGTGAAGATAGGTTGTGGCATTTTGTATTTTATATCATGTCAAAGAAAGAAAAGGCAGCAGCTTCTGGAAAGTGTTTTGGGGCGGGGGAAGTGTCAACCAGTACGTTAAAAGTTAGCTGAGCATAACACATTACTCTTAATATGCATTCAACAACACACACTGCAATGACTGAGAATGCTGCAAATACTGAATGTAAACTATTGCTAATGTGTTTTACAGATCCACACCAGAGAGCACATTCAGTCATGTTTCAAGCTTCAGCTGACAGATTGACAGATACCAATTGACAGAGCATAGTCTAGTGGAATTCTTGACATTGGTTGTATCTATCTTAGAGTGCAGATGCATGACCACAGTAGGACACATTTCCATGTGAAAAATTAGTCATAGGAATTGGTGCATTACTGTGTTTCAGCAACACTGATTGTGTGGAAAATTAAGGATGATGAAGTTAGAGTTTTCAGTGCAGATTCATAAAATGTTCCTTTAAATGCTGCAATGAGTAATTAAATAAATACTGATACGAACCAATAAGCTGAAGTACTAGATTTACATAATCAATTTTATCTGGAAAATCAATGTGATGAAAGCAGAAAAGTCAAAGGTATGATTATATCTCAGCTCTTAAAGGTATGTGATTAATTTTAAATTGCAAGAAAGTCACTCTGAGATGCTATGCTTTCTCCTGCTGAAATATTATGACAAAAGAAAAGTTCATAGTGAATTTGAATAGGAATAAGGCAGTCCTTTAAAATTCTTTCCCTTCACTAAAGATAGACAGATACATATATATATGTATATATATATATGCACATGTAGGTAAATATATATGTATTTACATAATTATGTATGCATACTGGAATAAAAATCGTAAGGGCAGGGGTTTACAATATGAACTTCTAGCTTAGGCTAGAAAGGTTCTGAAATGCTGATTAAAAGCAACAGCATATCATAATAGTGCAAAGTGCTAAAATATGCCTGGAAGAATTGTCACTCAAAATTTTACATGCCATACAGATCCTTGTTCTTTTCTAGATGACTCATATTTGTATTTGTTAACAAATTCTCAGAAACAACTGCCACAGGAATGAATCAAAAGACTAACTCAGGAAGGATGATTTTAGAAGTAGAATAAATAGACACGGGCATGCACAGGACATGCAGTTCTCAAGAAGGCTCACATAGAAGTATCACAAATATTGTGAAATCAAAGGCTTTTTTTGTTGGTAGGAAAAGGAACCTCTAAAAATAAAAATTCAGACAGAACTAAATATATCTACGTTGCTTTAATAGATATTTCAGCAGATTGAAAAAATTAATTGCAAGGCAAAATATTTTGAAATTTGAATTAAAGTGTCATTGAATTATCAACAGAATGATATTACTACCAAAAGAAACTTAGATTTCTTGTTATTTGCCACATTTAATTAAAAATCATTCTGTGACCCACACTTGTATAATTTTCTAGACCTCCTGTGGCTGCCAGTGACAGTCTACAGCTACACAAGGAATCAGTTCACACAACAATGCATACTAATGGAGCATTCATGCAGCATTCTCTGCCAGCACACGAAAAAATGCAGAAATGTTGTTGCCTTATTTGTGCAGATCACAAATTGATATATCTTTAGGATTCAGCTGTAAACAGTGCCTCATCAATGTGTAATTCCTTGATGAAAGTTTAATCTCTTCTCATTGACAGAAAGCCAAAATCTTCTAATTGCTTGCTCTCCTACAATATTTTTTCTTTTCCTTTTTTTTCCCTTTCCTCCAGTTTATTTTTTTTCTTTTCAAAGAACAATTTAGCATACTCTATCTTGAGTTAAGGAGCAATCACAAGGGTTGTTTTGAGGAAATGAGTTTCCTTGAAATATCCTGAAGGATACATAGCTAGACACTTTGAGCAGTCTGTAAAAGATTTTAACAATTAATTTACTGTCTGACAAAGAGATGATTCACTTACTACAACTCTTTCTTATTTCTCTATGGACTTCCACTTCTAGCAGTTTCATAGATAAGGTGGTGTCTTATTTGTTATACTATTGAGTATAAGCATCACAAAAATACCCCAAACACCTATCAACAAATTTTGCAGCTAAATGACCTTTTTCAGATTTCCAGCTGCAGCATTTTCTCACTCATGTGCTGGATATAAAGCAGTTTAAGGAGATGCTAATTAATTTTATGAAAAAAAAAACTTCAAAAAAAAGAAAACTTAGTTCTTCATGCAGCTACTTGGAAAAATATCTGGAGTTCTAAAGTTTGCTGTGCCAAAACCACTGTATGTGAGCAAGGCAAGAGACAACAGAAATATCTTTCTAGCAGCAATTGGATGTTCAAGGATGAAAAAGAAACTTAATTCTTTAAGAAAAATCTTTTGACAGATCCATTCCTCATGATAGCCTTAGTTGAGACATACTCAACTAGGTATGAGTTGAGTTACTCAACTAAATATGAGTTCCTACTCCTAAGGTAGCAAAGCAGAGGTGACTGAAATGTGAACAGCAGACCAAAACCAGCCCACAAAGCATTTTCCCAGATGTTTTCTGTGAATGATGCTGGCCAACAAATCAGATCACACTATCAGCTGACCACCCCAGAGATGAAGCTCATGAATAGTAATTCTAGGCAGTTTTTAATTCATCTCTATTGGAAAATAAGAGTACTCTTCATCCTGCTTCTGGGATGTTTTCTGGAAGGCCCTATGTAAAGCAAAAGATTATAGTGATCAGACAGAAATAAAGTTGGCCCAAACCTCATCTCCATCTTTGCTGCTGCTCAACCCAGAAGCAGAGACCTGGCTGAGAAAGACCACCTTGGTTTTCCTCCTGCTCAAAACCTGAAGTAGGAGGGGGAAGAAATGCAGGTGTCTCCATACAGCTTCTCTCTATCTGCACTCAACAGATTTGGTTTAGCCTGTACAAACACAAGGACCAGCCTTGTAACATTAAGAGGAGTTAAGAGTGGTCACCTCCTCCAGCCACCCTGGCTCAAGACCTCTCCTGTCCGGCTGCTGGAGCCCAGCCCAGTATCCCAGAGAAATGGGGTCTCAGCAGGCTAAAGGTTGTGTCTTCTGCAGTCCCCCTTTGCAGGTTCAGCTAGGAGTGAAGCTGAGCACATAATCAGAACTGAGGACACAGACAGAGACTGTCACACACACAGAGTCACAGGAAAGGCTCTGCCCCCACATTCAGGACTCACAGCAGGCACGGGCACACAGGGACACGTCCCCTCCTCCTGGGCAGGCAGAGGCAGAAGGTCACACTTGCAGCACACACCCCACACTGCCCAGTTCACAACACAGACACTCTGGCAGATGCCTGAGCTCCAGCACAGTCCCTCTGCCTGGCCAACAGCCCTGTGGAGATCCTGCCCTCCCTACCCATCCCGTGGGTGCCTGGCTCAGGGGCTGGTCTCACTGGGTGCTCTCTGCACACACACAGAGCTCACACACTGGTCCCCTGGGCACCTGACAATGGCAGTGCCCCCCAGATACCAGCACAGACCCTCCACCTACCTGATACTTCTGCTCAGACCCAAGGCTCCTCTGCTCTCCAGGTAGTCCATGGGGAAATACACACACACACACACACACACACCAGACAGTGTTTGGGGCAGGTACAGACAGCCCCAGGAGATGACACCCAGCACAAAGGCTGTGGTCTGCAGTCCTGATCCAGCCACTGGCACTGAGACCCTCACTCACCTCCCTCATGCCTGTATCCCCATATCTGGTTTTCTGGACACACACACCATTTCCACCCCAGTAGGTGAAATTTAAAATCCCCATTGGTTACAGTACCTAATGATGAGACCCCACTGGTCCCAGTAGCTGACTTTTTCTATCTCTTTTTATTGACTGAAAAACTCTTAACTAGATCCTTGAAGGAGTGGACACTCTGTATACATCTGCACAAACCAAGTGTGGCACTTTCCTCTGCCCAAAAAAGAGATGATCTCACCTGAGCCTCCTTTTTCTCCAGGCTACCAACCTCCAGCTCCCTCAGACACTCCTCATAAGATTTGTGCTCTAAACCCTCCATCAGCTTCACTGCCCTTCTCAGGACTCACTCCAGTACTTCAGTGCCCTTGCAGTGAGCTGAGCTAGACACAGGACTCAAGTGCAGCATCACCAGTGACCAGCAGAGAGGGGCAATCACTGCCTGATCCTGCTGGCCACACTATTGCTGATACAGGCCAAGATGCCAGTGGCTTTCCTGTCACATGCTGGCTCATGTTCACCTGGCTGTCAACAGCACCCCTTTCCATCAGGCAGCTTTTCAGCTGGCCATAGCAGTGACCAGAAATGCCAAATAGCAGTAGTACAGCAATAAGTAGAAGGTCTAGAGGCCTTATAAACACAAAAATAATGGTTTGCATAACTTTATGAAGAAACTGAATAATGTGTATCTTGCTCCGGAGAGCTTTTGAGTCATTTTGTTTATGTACTACATTTTCTAATATCACAGAATTACAAAGTAGTTCCTGTCTATTTTCCAGTTATCCTCTCTTGACAAGAAAGCTTTTTTCACTGAGACACTCACAGATGAATAATATCAAGTTTTTTAGCTATTTAGAGAAAAGATATAATTAACAAAGAAATAAATTCCATGTCTTCTCCTGTCAATATCACCAGGCAACTGCAGAATTATTGCCTTCTTGATTTGAGGTATGCACTTAATTTCAAAGTTTTTTCCTCAGTGCCTTTGATCAGCTTGTCCTTGGAAAATATATCCCATTAAAAATGTCTTTCAGTGGGCTTGGGCATTTTACTTTTTTCATACCAATTGCCCAGTGATTATAAAGGGCACTAAGAAAACTAATGCTAAAGAGCAAGAAACTGTGTCAATAAAAATAGCACATATACCATCTGCAGCATCACACGGTACAGCTAATTTATGCTGTGATGTTCAAAGTCAGAACAAGGCTCAAATGTACTTGCTTAAACTTTTTCTCCTACACAGATTAATAGAGAACAATCAATCCAGTATACTGCTCTTTCAGTAGACTTAATGTACAGTGAATGAATAGTAATTAAACTTTAACTTTCTAAATTGTCATTGTGCTATGATCTCACTTTTTGCTACCATCTATAAATTACATTATAATGAATTATTAAAAGGATAAAGGAGGTAGAATTGAGATTAGAATATCAAAGTATGACAGCAGCAAACAAGGAGGGCTCTGCTTTCAAAGAAGTTTTTATCTACAAGTGCAGTAAAGAAGAGCACATGATGTTTTGCTGGGAGCAGAGAACAAAGTTGTACGTGATTAAAATATTTCAAATGTATGCTAACAAGATAGATCCCCTTCTGGACTGCATAGCAGAACCAGATGAAGGACTTCAGACATCATGTCATGAGATACTACACAGAAATCTCAGAGCCAGCTTTAGTTGTTAGTGTACTGCTAGACTTACATCCCATAACTTGCAGCCCAGATCAGAGAAATAATGCATTTGAAAGTACCCTATGTCATGCTCAACATCTCATATCATCCTTTGCCTACACTTATTTATATCTAATTTTGCTAAACAGATTTTAATGTTCAAGATAGTTTGCCAGTTTCCTCACACTCCCTCTATAATCAGTAGGAAAATGCAAAATTCTGCAGCATAATTTGGAAGAGAAGCCTAAATAGAAGAGGTCCTTTGAGCAGATAAACTAAATCTGCTGACCAGGGAGAGGCCAGTGAGAACAGTTCTAGATTTAGTGCCTAAAATTGGGCAGCTCTGTCCAAGCCAGCCTGGCCTAAAACACCCATATATTGCTATTTTTGAAATAATAAAAAGCAAATTCCACTTCAGTCTGTCTGCTTACACAGTCTTGCACTGGGAAGGAAGCAACTGGCTTGAATTATAGTGACATAACCTGTCTCTAATAGGGCAGGGGCGCCAGCAGCTGGCTCATTTCTCCTTCAGCAGCCCTGAATTCAGGAGAATTCATCCAGCAGCTGATAGGCCAAGGCTTGCAATCTGATACAAAAAAATTTGGACAGGCAGATCTGATAGAATTTGAATGCTGGCCACCAAAGCACGGCAAGTTCTGTGTGAATAGTCCTCAAGGAAGTAATCTGTGAGAGAGTGGGTGTGTTTATAGCAAAGACTGTGGCAGTAGAACTGAATGTTAATATTGTACCAAAAGATGAGGTGCTAACATCCTAGAGAGGAAACCAAGAGTTTTGTCAAGAAAGAGAAGAGCTTGCTTAAACTGGAGGTGCCAGAAGAAATAAGCTACCTTCCTTTATCTTCCCTGTTGGACCCCATGGTGAATATTTCACTCCTACTGGGGGTCACCAGTGCCAAAAGTCTAGGTAGGCTGAAAACCAACATGACATCATGGGAAAAAACATCACCAAGAGCTATTATATGCAAAGATACCCCCCAATCCATCTGACATGGACATTATAACAAGTCCATCTGTCATGAAACTCTGGAATTTGAAAGAATATTCTGGAAGATACCAAATGCTGCCTTTCTTCATGTACCCTTCCTTAGGCTACTGTTGGTTAGCAGATACTCACACATGCAGTAGGGATCCATTTTGTCTTTCTTGTCATAGTCATAAACACTCTTACAAGACTGGAGGGTAAGACCTGGTCTTATCAGGTAGCCTGACTTCCTAGATAATCTATCACTGACTCTCTCTAGAGTGAGCCTCGATAAACACAACAGAAAACAAGAATGTTTGAAAGAAGAGTCTCACTTGACTCAGGTATTCTGAAGAGAACAGAAGATGAAAAATTTGTTTTCTTCCATAGGCAGAATGGAATGGTGGAATGAAAATCCAGCAAACAGGTCAGCAGAAAGAGTTAATCTGTATCTCTTATATTGACTTTTTTATAACCTTATTGGAGATAAAATATCTGGATTCAGGACCAGCTACCTAACTTGTTCAATTTCCTGTTGTCTTATTTTTCACCTGGTCATCCAAAGTGTTTCAAGAGGTAAAACCTGAGATATTCCAAAAAGCTTTCAAAACTCCCATGGGATTCCCATATTTGTTAACCTTCAGCTATTCTAGACTTTCTTATAAAGCAACACAACAAAACATAAGCAAATCCTTTCATCTTAGTCTATTCAGCAAACATTCTACTACAAATACATCTTAGAGACTTACAAAGCGAGGATGAATGGTTGAATCAAGATTCAAGCAGACACATTTCCTCATATATCAGAGTTCTACACAAACTCTGAGATTTGGAGTAGAGGGGCACCATTTCTAGAACAGATTCAATTCTGTTGCATAACACGAGCCACAGATATTAAATCCTGTTTTGAATCCAATAACTGTGGATGAGCCAGTGTGTATCAAAAGGTTTTAGCAAAAGAGAATTTAAAAAGAAACGGGGCCAAAATACTAAACTTTCCCAAGCTGCTGAGAAAATGACATTCTTAGAGACAATGAAGACAATATATCTCAACAAAGTAGTCTAGAGCATTACAGAGACCCAAACTGGGGAGTAGTAAAGATAATTCAGTCTAATGTGTTTAATCAGACAGAAAGCAATAAAGTATACTAACTATGAGAGACCCAGATATTTCATCTTAAATTATAAACCTAAATTGAAAATGTTAGTTTTCTTCCAAAGGCAACCAGAATACCCAAAGCATCTGTCTGCTTTAAATAATGCATGAAGAGAGAAAAAATTATTTTAACTTCCTTAAAAACAACAAGCGGAATTTTTGTTGGAACTCTAAATTTACATTCTCATCTCAAAAAAATGAAAATGTCTTGAGAGACATAAAAAACTCTTAGGCTAAAGCAATACATATTAAATTAAACAATTCATTTTGGCATTATTCTGAAATTCTTGCTGTAGCATATTTAACTAAGACAAAATATGAACACCTGTTCATCAAAGCATTAAGAGACTTAGAAGCTGATATTATTACATCATTTTTACTTTTAATCAAGATCCATTTTAATAAAAACCTGATATCACAAGTATGTTCTTATGCATTCTGAGTAGTCCTATCTGTTCCATTAAGAATACTCATGGAGAATAAAAATAAGCAGTTATGTAAGTCTCTCTGCAGGGTTAGATTTTAATGAATGTGGGAAAAATAATTTAACTATTAGCCTCTGGGTGACAAGCACCTGAAAGGCATTGATTCCAAGAGTCCAAATCTTTTAATTGGGAATAAATTAGATTACTATGTAATATGGCAGGGAAACAAAAAAATAAAGCAATGCAATTCTGATTGAGGCATCACATCACAGAAATAAGGAGAAAATAATCCTCTCTGGTTTAGTTAGATAAGAAAAATAGCAACCATAATTAGAAAACAAAAAAAAAAGCCATATAATTATGCTATTGAAAATTAAAACACTTAATTACTATTAGAAAAAAATATCTTCATAAGGGGAAATATTACACTGTGGCATAATAGTCCAGAGGAAAGAAGAAAAATCAGAGCAGTGCATAGGAATTTTAATTATCATCAGATATAATGTTAGAAAAAGTACTCCCAGGACAAAGCTTCATTGGCCAGAAGGCAAGCTACATAGCTTCCTTTTTGTATATCTATCACTGTCATTTCATGAACTTCCTGTACCAGATTGGGATGCAATGGCTCACAGTAGACAACACTTTGTGTGAGTGTATTCCCTCTCTGCAGGCAAGACAGCAAACACATCTCAGGGCTGAGTCTAACTCTGCTGAATTATGTCATAACTAAATAACTATAATTACTTACATTAACCATAATTTAATGTAATTACCTAAATGATCACAGTAAGCTTGTGTCTCAAATTAGCAACTTTTTTCCCCATTCAAAGACAGATGTCCTTTGCAGTAACTGTCAGTGATTTGGATTTGGTTCGGTTTTTTTCCTATTTGTTACAACCTATCTTCGCTTGACAATTTAATTGAGTAACAGTTACCTGACCCTGAGAGAACTTACTTCGTTTGAGAATTTTGAATTCAGCTGAGAATTAAACAAATATGAAATTACGCTCCTACAAGACTTAAGAGAATCAGAACTCGTGTTTTGCAACTTTCTATTACAATAGAACAATTCCAGCTAAAATTTCTATGAGCTGCTATTTCAATTTTAGTGTTTAAAACCATTAAACACTCTATAAGCACTGAGACAGCTCTACCAGAGTTTCTACAACCAAACAGACTTTACATTTTCCATCCACATGGAAACCTTGACCCTTTCAACTTAGAAACTGCTGAAGGGATGCTTTATGGAATTACCTGGGTGAGAAAAAAATAAGACTAAAGAATCTGGTCTACCTCTAGTATCAGAAGCAAAGAGTTTCCCCTCAATGCAGAAAAGTGTAATGGTCTAGGAAACCATCTAATTTGGCTACAAAAATAACACTAGAGGAGGCAGTAGAGGGAAAAGAATTAGACCAGTGACAAAAATTTAAAAGGAAAAAAATTCTTGTGAGCCTGGTAGAAGAGAAATTGGGAGATTAATAAAAAGAAGATCATGACTTCTCAGATAATAATTTTATGGGCAGGAAGATGTTAGGCAAGAAAGCTGTGACTAGACAAATGCAAGGGTGAAGGAAGAGGAAACACTCTAAGCAGAGGTGGTTTAGTACACAGACTGCAAAGCCCAGAGCAAGGTATCACACTTCACAACCCAACCAACTTTCAGCAAGTGGTGGGCTGTGCTGGCCCAGGACCTGTCACATTTACATGAACCATTATAATCATTTCTATTCTTTGAAGTTGTGGGACCCAGTATGCTGCAGGAATGAGAAAGTGAGAAACGATTTTTTTGACTTCTCATGCAAGGTAATCAGTCCTATAAAGAGAGATTTCATTTGGAAAGCATGTTGCCTTTAGACCTATGATTGTGCAAAATGGAAAAGGCATGTTCCTCTGGGTGCCCCAAAGAATCAGCCAAAAGGAAAAGCCAAGGCACACAACAATGGCATTCTGGAGGGGCCCAAGGCAAGGCATTTGAGAGGGCTGGGCACAGCAGTGCTGAAAGGAGAGCAGGATCAGGAGCTCCAGGTCATGCTAAGGCTCTTCTCCTTTGGCTCTATACCATCTATTAAAGCTTTCTTTAGACACAATATTTTCTGCTTCATTTTCTTTCTGCTTAATAAACTAGATCAATTGGTTTTACCACCCAGAGAGCATCACATAGAGTGAGTACACACATCCTGCAAGTAGAAGCACTGCAGGTAAGATTTAGAAGAGTTTTAAATTATACAAGTTCATATAACCTATAGTGAATTTCTATATCACCACATTAACAAAAAGGCCACAGCTAGTAGAATCCTCTGCATTGGAACACAGCAAGTTTCTTTACCTCTCTACAAGCGCCAGACTAATCTGCCTACTAAGCTGAGAAGAGGGATTGTCTTCAAGCAGTCCTTAGAACAGGTGCCTTCTCTCTGTGCCCAGTAATGTCAGTGTCTGCCATGAAGGTAGAGCAAGAGAAGCACAACTGTACTTCAAAAGAAAAATGCAATTTAACTTTTTTCAGTTTCATGGAAACATGAACTGTCTCTAGCCTCAGGAAACATGTAAATTAGGTCCTACAGTTTAGTATGCAGACTCCCATCCAAACCTCAAACCCTCCCAAAAAAAAATGAACCTATGCTAGTCATTTCCCCAGCTGCAGTAATAATTTTTTAATAGCAAAGTGATCATTGCTATAATATCAAACATAAAGAAGTGTTGCTTTTTCTACTGTTTAAAAAAAGGGGAACTTAAAGTGAGTCCTCCTATTCTTTACGGTTTATGACTTGTGTTTCTTCTGCTTGTCAGCTCTTTTCAAAGTCTGCTTATTCTATGAAAATAGCTTGTGAGGCAGACTTAAGTAAAGTCTCTAAGGATCAGAGAGAAATGTTAGTGGATATGTGAACAAACCACTATCTACAAGAGGGAGGTTTAATCCTGTTGGCAGTAATAGAGCCTAGCATATAAGCTTTCTTTTTAATTAAAAAGGGTTTTGCTAGCTCAGACTGGAGTTCTCTCTTAGAAGCTGGCAAACCCCACAGCCTGATAGCTGCAAGCTTGCTGCACTCTATGTGCCCATCTCCAGCCAGCAGAGAGGTTCAGCAGTCATTCCCAGTAAGCATAAAAGCATCCTATGCAGGGAAACAGGCAGAGATAAACCCGTGCTCTCACACACGCAGATCAGCACAGGCAGGGAACACGGCACTCACAGAAACAGGCAGCCTGAACCTGCCCCTCTCTCCAGCTGATTGAGGATGAAGACTGTCAGTACACCACCACAGGTGACCATTAAATACACACAGCTCTTGTACGTGCATGTGCAATATTGATCTCTCCAGAAGCTGGCCTAGAAGCTCAGTCTATCCAGTAGCTGATCCTCTAGTCTCCTCAGCTGTGGACACAAACCTGTGTGCCCTTGGGGGTTCATGGTTTCACTTCAGGTGGTGGCACTGAGATCTCTTTTTCTACTCACTGGCTAGTCCAGTTTTAAATTGTTCACACACATGCACCCTTAGGATGGAGAGTTCATTCACACAGACAGTAAAAATAGGGTTATATAACCTATAATATGGGTTATATATCACATAACCATGACATGGAAAACTGTGTTAATTAAGCACAAAGTCTGTCAGAAAATTCCATTGACAAGCTAATTAAATACACACAATGGGGTCCTTTAAACCCTTCTCTTTTCCTCACAGCAGTCTTCCCCAATCCATATGTAAGCCTCACATATTGTTACAATTCCCTTAAAATATCCATGATAACTTTTACATAAATAGCAAAATGTTCTTCTATCTGCATTCCATGATGAGTCCTATTAGTCCTGTGGCCAGTTGCACAAAATTATGAAGGAGAATATTTGCTAATCCTCAAATAAATTCCTTTGTGCATGTGACATATATTCAATTATTAAAAAAAAAAACAAAAACAAAATAAAACAAACAAAAAAACAAACTGAAACCTAACATAATATAGTAACCACTGCCAGCAAGTTAAAAGAGTTTTTATATGTCTACAATACATCTTCAATCAATACTTAAATTAATGTTACCAGCCCTTCTGAGATGGGTGGGACAGTGGCTACAACGCATATATTAAAATATCTTATGCAAAGAGGCAAACAGCTACCCCATTAAGGGCTAAGTACAGATGCTTTGCCCCACAACCATGGGGTTTAAATATTTGCATTAGACAGAGAAACTGTCTGTAGTTGATCATATTCTTCCCACCTTTTTGTAGAATTTATCTTGAAAATCTGGAATAATCATTAAGCATTCTCTTATGAACATTATATAAAATAATCTAAACTAAGCTAAAAACTACACAGTTTAGTAAAACTAAACTGAAGCAAATGAGTAATTGATTATTTTACCTGAGCTACTCCTTGACATCCAAATGGTGGAATGGACAAGAACAAGATTTTCTGCCAGAAAGAGTATACTGGTCTTCCCAAATAGAACTTGATTTGCCTTAAAACACAAGGCTAGTCTGAACCTGCAGGCAGGCAATAAAGACTGCAGCAGTCTGGTTTGAGCAAACTCAGTGCCTAGGAATTCTGCTTTCCAATTGATTTCTCAGTAAAGCTGCTGGATTTTGATGTAAGATTTTTACTTTAATCTTTGAGACTCTAAGTGATTGCCTTCAAGTTACGATACGACATGATGTGATAGATAGCTGACAGCCACAGCAGGGGGTAACAAAAGGTCTTCACCTGGATCCCCCTGGCTGCAATCAGGACTTTCTCTGGTAAACAGCTGTGGGATTTTGAACCCGTTCACCTTTCATCTCAGCACACAGATTTGTTTCTGTTTTCAGACATGTAGCAGAGCCCACCACTTCTCAGGTTATTTCTCTAGAGGAGATTGCAGTGATTAACTTATAGCCCTGTCTTTCTTTCTCCTTAACCCGTGAGACTGAATACATTAGACAGATAATAACCCAACTTCATGCTGCAAAGCGACCAGGCAGAGGAATTTCATAGCTACAGCCTGCTGAACCATTCATGCTGGATACTCAAGAAAATGAGGCCATTTAGCTTTGAATGGAAACCAAGAGATGCATGATGAGCAGAAATTATTAGTGCCCAATCTCTAGGTTTTTTTCCCCTCTTTTTTCTTTCCTAAAAATTACTTTTCTGAGCATGTGTCATAATGCATAGTATTAAAGAGGAAAAAGAGATAAAAGTTCTTTATTCTATCATGTGAGTCCCCCTAGGAACTCATTCTTTAAGTCCATCACATGAAATTCATCAAATACATACTAGGCTCTTGATCCTGAATAGCTTACAATTCCTAAAGATCTTTCACAATCTACTATAGGTAGAAAAAGCAATAGGAGAGAATAAGAATTTTTTTTTTGTTACTAAAATTTAAGATTAAATTCTGTTCTGAAATAATTTTCCTTAAAGGTTAAACCAAAAAAATTCACATACCAGTCCTCAAACATAACTTACTAAATGTTGTATTGCTAATATGTACAGTAAATGTTAAAATCTCTTTATTTTGGTGTGAAAAAAACCAAGTCTCTTTAACATTATCAGAACAATGCTGCTTCTTATAGTAAATGAATTCTCATTTTTGTTTTAAATTCTTTCAGGTTCAATTTCAACAAACTTAAATTTATCTCATTAAAAGATTTGCAAAATATTTTTTCAGCACAACTGTGACCACAATATGAAAGAAGAAAACACACATTTGTATATGTAAGAGTGTGTGTGTATGAGTCTATGTATAAATACAGACACATGGAGAGATATTTATAAAATACACACTTCTCTGTGTGTTTATAGAGGTATACACACATATATGCCCACTTACATATTTCTGTAAGTGTGTATGCACACAAGGCTCTCTGTGCTTCATATAATTTGTAATTTCATCTTCCCTTATTGAAAAAAATCTATCAAGAATTCCATGAAGCTCAGTTATGAGCAAACTCCTCAAAGTTAAAAGTGAACCCTTAATTACAAAAACAATAAAACCCTAATTGTTTCCCAGAAAAAATGCTAAATCACTTTCATTGCCACAAAGATAGTGTTAATATACTGTAGTTTTCTATGAATTTGCAATATACCAGTAAATAGCACTGCCATTTCCATAAGCAGCTAACAAAACTTATCTGGAGCATTTATTGTTTTAATATTCTTTTCCAGATACCATGGATAGATGATGACAACCATGGAGGAGTTGCACTCTTTGTTAGACCACAGATGATAGCTTCTAGCAATGTACTCTATGGCCCTGTAACCCCAGAAAAGGCATAAGGGAACAAATCTTTTATTTCAGCCCAGCAAATCTGCCAACATTTCATTCTACAGACATCTTAATCAGAGAAAATCCAAGTTCCTTCCTAGAATCCTCAGTCACTGTTTTTATTCTTTTCCAAATCTTAAGACTTCTTGTTCACATAAGTTCAGAAAAGCCTTTAGAGACCTTTGATACTCCCAGAATTGCAGCTTCAGAATCATTGCTCCCAACCATGGTTCTTTCCTTGGCACTCTGCTCACATAATGTTCTGAAGCGCGCGGTGTCATTTGGAGGGTAGAGCACAAAACTATGTGACAAAAAGCATTAGAAGAAAAAAGAGGAGATGTGATTTGAGGTGGGAGGTTGAAGTAAAAGGAACAGACAAATAGATTAAAAGAGCCCTGATGTGTTTTCCTGCACATCCGCAAGCCTTCAGCAGTAGGAGAGGAAATACTGTCTTTTCTGACGGACTTTTGCCTAATAGCTAAGGCAATTTGTGGGAGATGCAAATATGATTCCCAAATGGAGGAGGGATTTTCAGGTTAACTGTGAATGCTCTTGCATCACTAACATCTCCAGCTTCTGTTCTGCAACATTTCAAAAGGGAAACAGAAACAGAAAGTCAAGTGCCTGGGACCACCTCCTCTTTGGCAAGTGGCAGACACCATCATGAAAACCAAGAATAAGATATTTCAGGGCATTTTTGAAATCTAGGCACTGGCCAAAAAAAAAAACACCCTTTCATATCAGGCAGAAGATTAGTGGATTAAAAGCTTGCACTTCAACGCTGAAATTTCACTCCATCTTTAGCATAAAGGATTGAGGTTTTTTTCACTGCTTCTCAACCTTTGGGACTCTCCCAACACGAGCAAATCACAACATTCATCAGAACTCTTCAGTAAAGTGCACAGCTTCAAGACAGGGCACCAGTACAGGGAAAAACTAACCATAGTGTCAGCAAGTGGTGATTAAATTGCTACATTTCAGGGGTATCAAAAATAACTCAGCAACCACTGAAACTGCCTAAAGTTTCTTCACAGCACTGTGATACATCACATGGCAACCCACCTGCTCTGTGGTAGCCAACTGGTGTTTTGCCCTTCTGCTGCCATGACAGTGCTAGCATTAAATTGTAATCAATACAACTCTGTGTGTGATCCTGACCTAGCTTCAGAAAGGCATATAATTGGATTATCTACTGAATTGTAACCTCACAACAACTGCAGATGGGGCATTTTTTGTATCTTACTCGGTCAAGGACAGATGAAGTATGAGAGCATGTTATTGAAAACAGGAAATTATATAAATAAATCTACATATTATATATATTTCTCTTTATTTATATATTCTCTACTGAATCTCCTCAAGTCTGAAATCCTAATCTTTCCAATTTATTAGCCCAGTAACTTTGAGAACATGAATAAAGAATTAATGGAGAAAATCCAGTCTAGGAATTCTCTCCAGGAATCTGGAGGTTTTCCCTCCACACATCACACAAAGGACTGAAAAAATAATTAATTATTAGATAACAAAATGCAGTCATTGAACCCATGGCATATAAAAGTTAAGAATTATGTTGGCACGTAGGTTTCAAGCTGAATTCTGTAGCACAAAGTACCAGAAGAGTTTATGTGAAATTTACCCAAAAAGCTTGTCAGTCAAATTATTCCTGAATTATTCCTGTATCCTTGGCTGGGTCCATGAGTAAAACCTTGTATCTTTATTCAGCATTGCTATCCTTATTTAGGGCTGGGGCAAAACAGAGATCTACTTTCTTTCGAAGGGCAATAGGAACATCCATGCTATTCCATAGGGACCCTGATCTTAATAGTCATAGTCTGCTCAGATATAAAAGCTAAGAGAAAAGAGGAGGAGGAAGCAGAGGCCATTCATTATTTGTCATTCATTTATCATTTAAGATGTTTTCCCTCTGGCATAACTACTCACATGCCAAAGCCCTGCTTCCTGGGAAGTGGCCAGACAACACCTACTAATAGGAAGTAGAGAGTAAAATCTTTTGGGTTTCTTGTTTACTTGCATGGGCATGACCTTTGATCTTGCTTTAGTAAACTGCCTTTTATCTAAATCCACAAGGTTTGTTTTAATCTTGTTTTCTGCTCTTGTCCTGCTGAGAAGAGGAATGACAGAATGACTTGGTGGGTGCCTGGTGTCCAGTCAAGATTAACCCACCACAAGAGAGAAGCTCAGACACCTGTTTGGGGACTGTCTTTGAGTTGCACCATGCACATCTCATCCAGGGCATTTTCATTTCAAATAAGACATGCAGTTAAAGAGGAGGAGAAAGAAGACTGTTTTTCTTTAAGCCTCACACTGTGACTGATTAGAACATGGCTGGGCATTCCCACAGCCCCCCATGCTGACAAACCTCAATATCCCACCACATCACAGAACTAGTTGTTTAGGCTTGATTTAACTACTACTTTATCCCACAGCCAGCTTTGGTTTTCTATATTTACTCTGTTTTAAAGGAAAGAGCAGTTACCATCCCAATGTACATTTTATTGCTGGGTTATGGCAGGAGCCTGCCAATGAATAACCACAGCTTTTGGAATATGCCAGGAAGTATTGCTGTGAAGTAGTCACACAGGCAATTGGACAAGAAACACAACAAAAGAGTGAAATTCCAGGATGACAATCAAATCCACTCTGTTATTATGTTGTTTACACCAAAGCCCATGGCTCTGATATTGTTAAGGGTCTTGTCAGTTTTCCATTATATGTTCTTATTTTCAGGGATTTGTTTGTCACGGTGACTCACTCTGGGCAAAGTGAAAACATTAGGAGACTAAAATTTGGCCAAAGGCAAAGAGAATTGTTTACAGCTGATAGACTCACAGTTGGACCAACTCTCTGCTTTAACAATGTCAAAAAATAAATGGAGATGTAACCATGTCTTCCTACAAAATGAAAATCTGGCAAGAAAAAATGTTAGGGTTTTTTTTTTACAGTATTGGAACCTATTAAGAGATAAAATGTTGGTGAACAAGACAAAATCTAGTCAAGAAAAAACGATAATTCATCCATCACAATAAATATTCATTCATCTCCATCTCAGAATTACAGGGTAGGAGCGAGAGTACTTCGACATCTGTGTCCATATGGTCAGATTCTGTTCGCACACATAGGCTGAATTCAGTACTTTGAACTCATCTATGTATCTATTTCTATGTCCTCTGAAGAAGCAAAAACCTTCTTCAGGTAAAATCAGGGGTCCTAAGATGTAAACAGAGACCCAAATACCCACAAGCTTCAGATAGGGTCACACATCAGTTCACATTATCATAACTCATATGAATGAAACCAGAAGGACCCATGAAGCAACTCCATACAAAAGAGGCATGATTCAAGCATTCCTCCTAGGTAGATCTTAAGATAATAATTCTGACTTTTTTAATTAACTCTCTCATTTAAAGATGACTAATAAACTATGGATAAACATAGATGTATAAATTTTAATAACAATTGAATAAAAATTTCAAAGAAAACTCATATTTTCACTTTTGCAGAGAAACTCTTCCAGTATTCTCATCATCTGATTAACTAGAAAATGCAGAAACATTTCTTGACATAATCAAAATTTGAAACAATTTTATTCAAAAATAAAAAGGAGAAATTTAGACATATGAGGAACAAGCATCTTTATAAAATAATGCACATTTCTGAATACCTTCTTAATTTCAGATAAACATATGTAGTATATAAAAGTCCCAGATAATTGGATTTAAATAGCTTACCAGGATTTCTTTACTTATGTATATAAATGGTACTCCTACCAGCAGGGAAAATAATGCAACATAGGGCTGGAAGCAAGGAATGCCAGTTTCTAGCTGTGTGGTCACTGCCTGCATGATCCCAAAGATTCCCTACTGTCCCTCTAAAGAATGGAATCATGAGATGTTCAGAGAAAACAGGTAACAAATTCAGTCTTTTAGAGAAAACAAAAAGATGATGCCAGGATAACTTCTAACATTGAAAGACATTCCCCACTTTACTCTGTAAATTAAGTGACACCATCAGCTCTTGAGGGGATACACAGAACAGTTTAAACTCTGAAAAGTACATGTCTTTACTCAGCAAGCACATTAAGAAGCATTCACTTGGATATTTTGATTACAGTACACTCCTGCAGTACTCAAAGACAAGCCATTTCAAAGCTTTGATAGAGGGTGGTAAATGATCCCAGACATGGGCAGCAGTCTTAGAGCACCACTGTCATCCTGTTAGATTTGAAACCTGTGCAGTTATTTACAACACCTTTTCCCCACACCTACAAGTTCTAAACCTTAAATCTCCAGTTACTGCAGAGATCTGCAGACATGGGAGGTCTCATGTATGATGCTAATACTTTTGGCAGAGCAGCAGGAGACACTATAATTGCCTCAGCAAAATTCCTTCATTTATATGTCTACACCACTTAAAAAATTGCAGTTATTTTTAAATGGTGTGTCTTTGAAAATGTATTTATGGACCTAACATTTTGTGCAGTTTAGAAACTGTAAACTGCACAGTCTATTCAATATTGTTTTGTATGTTACACTTCACTGACACCACAATGTCTCTAATGGAAAAGAGCCCTGGTACATTTTCTGCAATGTGAATTTTAACAGAGTTCCCAGACAACACAGGTAGTCTTCTCCAACTGTAAAAAGTCAACATGAGCTGTTGCATTTCTAGTGGACTGCTAGGTTAAAATAGAAATCACAAAGCACACAGGATATATAAACCAAAAAAAGTGCTCCTTAGATGATATTCATCATTGTACTAAAACTGCATTCTATTTAATACACAATCTCCACACTCAGAATAATTAAGAATGGTTCTCTAGATTACTCCTTCTTTAAGGGAAGGACAATTAAACATTTTGATAATTTTACTGTACTTTGCTGTGCATATTTTCCTTTGTCAGGACAAATTGGAAGTAAATGTCAGTAGAGCATTAAGAAGGATGAAGAAAAATTCATACACATGAAATCATACTATATCCCTTGGTTAAGAACTTGGCTAAATAGGGGAATTTCACCAATAATAATTTTCCTCACAGCTGAACAATTCTCGGTATAAGTGGAGATGTTTTTAATTATGATTTGAAGCCCCTCTCAAGTAATACACAAATACCTTATAAGAGCAATTTGTTTTAAATCCCAGAAGAAGCCTTGACATTTACTGGAGAAAGAAAAAGGCTACACAAAGTTGTTTTATGGAGTAAGAAGCAAGATGCACCAGAAAGATGGCTTAGAAGAAATTGTCACTGTGATTAAAAAGATGCATTTGAAAGTTTAATTCTGGATAAGTACAGACAAACCATAGTGGTAAAGTTCTACAGGAAAGAATCATGATTTAGAGTCAACAGCCCTACAAGTCCATGTCCATCATCTAACAGTCAGTAAGAACAAGACAAGATCAAAGATGACCTAGGGATTTTTTTGAAGAACTGAATATTTATATTTTTAGATTTTTGAAACACTGTGCAACTGATGCAGGAAAAAAGAAAATCATGAATTCAAAAATAACTGGGCACATTAGATAATTTTAAGGTAAGACAGTATAAAACCCAGTCTGAAAATAATGTATTTGTAAAGAAATTAAATTGCCAGTAATTAACAACTTTAACAGCAGCTATTACAATAGTCACAGAAGTTCATTTATAATTACTGATTTTTCTCAACACATCCTGCTTCATCCAATTCATTTCAGATGAAATGGAGAACTGTAGAAATCTATTGTATTGCTACACACTAAAGAGACCACTAACTCATCTTCATACACTTTTCTGTGAGATCACTTAAGCTTTTCAGTTAACAGTATCCTTCTGAAGCACTTGACTCCTCAAAACTCAACAGCCACCTGAAATTTCAACAGAAAATTAAAAACTGCTCATGAATTAAATTGAACAACGATTTTAACTTTAAATTAAATTAAAAGGAAAATGATTGAGAAAAAGCAAAGCAGTCAACTTCAAGTGTAGCCACTTTCCCTTTAGAGTACTTGTAAGTTGTTGGATTGTACCGAAGGCTTCTATTGAAAACTGAAGTACAGGAAAGGGAACAATTCTAGAATAATTGCCATTATCATTCTCAAGCTGCAATCAGTTAAGAAGCAGCGCAGATATTTAGCCAACCTCACTGAGGAATCAACACAAAATTCAAAATACGAGTAATAAGAAATTCTGAGGTGATTTAGCACATCAGTTTCTTGATAGCAATACTGAGGCCAGTGACTAAAAATACCCACAGAGGAGAGCAGGAGTGAGTCTTACTTACACACACACCTATCTCTAAACCCATTTCCTCTGCTCCAGGGGAGCAGCTCTGCAATGCACTGCACTGCAGGGAAGAGACAGCCCTAGAACTGAGATAGCCATTAAAGAGGAGGATTACTGCAAGTGCTGGGGAGCCCTCCAGTGGGACACAGTTATCATAGCGATTTCTCTGTTTCTCCAGTGCCTCTGGCTCCAGCTTTGAGGAAAGTACACTGCTATTTGCCATACAGATCACAGAATCCCAGAATGTGCTGAGCTGGAAGGGACCCACAAAGACCATCCAGTCCAGCCCTGCACAGCACCATTCCCAAGTGTCACACCATGCACCTGAGAGCATTGTCCAGATGCTTCTTGTCTCTGTCAAGGCTTGGTGCTGTGACCACTTCACAGGGGCCTGTTCCAGTGCCCAGACATTGTCTCAGTGAAGAGCCTTTTACTAGCATCCAACCCAAACCTCCCCTGACACAACTTCAGGCTAACACTCCCTTGGGTCCAGTGACTGGTCCCTCTTCTCACAGAGCAGAGATTGGTGTCTGCCCCTCCTTTCCCCCTCACGAGGAGGGGCAGACAGCAACGAGGTCTCCTCTCCATCTCTCTTTTCCAGGCTGGAGGACCATAAGCTCAAGTTCAAGCCCTCGGTCTGCCATGGGGTTAATCCAATCACTGTGTGATCTGCTGCAGAGTGAGGCCAGAACAGCCCTTCAGCTCTGTGTTGGAGGACAGAGAAGCAGCTGTGTGGGAGAGTTTTTAAAAATAAATTCACTCAGAGCAGAAGACAGGCTCCATACGTATGTAACTATGTAAATACTAGAGAAGTTTCACAACAGAGCCAGCTCTACTCTGGTTCATTCCCGAGTCCTCACCTCATTTCTTAATAACCACTCCTGCATTTCTCAGGAAAGGCCATTAACTGTAATGAGTCAGAACAGCATCAGAGAAAATAGAACTTTTCTGTTAGAAGTGCCTGTGGATTAATGCCAACATTGATCAGCATTGATCAAAGCACAGATCAGCTCTTATCCTTCTTCTGTCAGGGCACTTAATGAAGCCTAAATTGAGATCCTAAGCCACAAGAGATCTTCAGCAACAAGGGAAGCCTCCACAAGAAATACCCAGGGACTGTTTCAGTCAGCTGGCATTACCAGGTAAATTTGCAGTGTCCATAGCCCAAGGGAGGAGCACTCCTATGAGGATAATTTATTTCAGAGTGAATTTCATAATTCTGACTGCTCAATCTGTCCCCACTCAATTTGATTTTGCCTCATGCTGACTTTGGGAAGGGAGTTTGTGTCTGAATATCCAAACTAGGTCAAAGAAACAGAATCTGAGATTGCTTTTCAGGAGTTTGGAGGCATGCAGTTTTCCTAAAATTTTCTCCTATAATTCCACAGATTTCAGTTGGATCTTCAGGTTCTTTAGTCACTTCAGAATATAAACCTTTCCACTAGGGTACATCACAAAACTTTTAGTGCTCAGCCCTCATGCAGACATTCTCTTGACTTCAATATAAAGTAAAAGTGTATTCAAGTGGCATCAGAAGAAAAACCTCTGCTGTAGTTTAAATTGCATGGTTTACAAAGTAGAAAAGCATGCTAAATTATTCCTTAATGCCACGTGTCTAAAATAAAAAAAAGGAAAAAAAACTGAAGAAACTAGGCCTGTGCCAATTTGCAATTTTTATAAAACACTGAAAATGTTGTTGAATTCTAAGAGCAAAGAGGCAGAACACTGGCGTTTCAAAAAGAAGGCAAAGACTAATTACTAGGAAATCAGAGGAAAAAGAGGATTTTGTTCTGCATTTTCATTCACAAGAACTAGAACTGATTGTACTTAAATATTTCATTAAGGCTTGAATTTTCAAAGGTTGAAACAAGCTGTTCAGTGCTTAAATGCTCACAATACAGGAAAAATAAAATAGTGTGATCACTTTAATTACAGAGAAAGAATAAAGAAGCTTTTCTTTCACTGATGGCAATAAAACTAACTTGTGTAAAATAAATGGCTACATCAGCATTATATCAATTAAAATAAAACTAGAATAAATTTAAAATAATATTTATACAATTATCTCTTCTAAACTAAACCCAAAAGAAATTTTTAAAAATCGATTTATAGAGGAAAGAAAGAGCCTTAATTCACTGTATACTTCACTGTATAAAATGAAGTTTCTATTTCTTATCAGATTCACACCACATGCCTGCAGCAACATTCCTGCCCACAGCTTTAGCTTACAGAATAATTAATAGCTATGATTGGATGGCTATGCTGCATGCTTCCCACAATGCCTGTGAGAGGCTACCTGGAACAGAGGCTAGACAATGTAAAAGGAATAAATTATGTATTTACTGGAAGGCCTTCAAAGGATACACCTTGGGCAGTACAAGAGCCTGGCTGTGGCTCTATCCAAGATGGACCCAATATGGATGCAAGATGGTCACAAGTTTTCACACTTTTATCAGTTTTGGTCCATTTGCATATTGGGGTTGACTGTCCAATTACAGCTTCAGGTTATCAAGTCCCACTCTCCTAGATTGTATTGCCATTGTTTTTACTTTTGGGCCCAAAGCTGCAACAGTGTCCTTAGTTCTCAGGCTGGAAAAATATAATTTTGTCTAACTAAACTATGAAGAGAACTTGTTAACATTTTGTGTGTTCAGAGTTACATGCTAAGACAGTACAGAACCTGAAAAATATGAAAGGCAAGGCATCATTTACTTTAATAGAAGATTACTTTAAAGAGTAAGCACTTCTAATAAAATATTATATTCTATATTATGAATATATATATATAATATGAAGAGTATTTAAAACAGAAATTAAGGTAAATATATGCATTTTCTGAAAAGGAGGTCACACTGAATAGCCAATTCTTACATTAATCTCACAATAAAACCTGATTCATTTTATAGAGTAACCTCTCTGCTTAAGGGAGTGGTGAACTAAGCCCTGATCTACTGTCAGACCCAGCAAGAAACAAGCAAGTACACACATGTAGACTCTCCATCCCTAGGGCAAAACCCACCACTGAACTGTGGCTAAAACTTGAAAACATTTAACTACTGAACACACCTGTCGTGTGTGTGTGCTCAAGGAAGGGAGATGGGCCATAGAGGGGTTTGGGCCTTTAAGGATCAGCCTGGAATTTCAACATCTTTCCTCCCAAAATTTGGCAGGATCTGGTGAAATCATGTCGCCACATGCTCCTGAATGATATTTCGGCTTTAGCTGTTACTTGCTGTGGGGTCTGTACATAGAGTTGCCCTGCCCCTACAAAATGCAATTATCAGAAGGAAATAGTTCACCACACACTTGAGGTTCAGGCTGCCCTGCTGCAAACAGAGAACTATGCTCACTGAAACATTTCTCACACTAAGTGGAGAAACAGAGTACTAAGTCAGGTATGTATTTAAGTTTTATAAATTATTAACATGAAAAAAAAACAAACCAAAGTAAGAACTTTCTTTTTAAAAAAAGTTTCTAGAAGCCAATTTAATTTATCCAAAAGTCACCTTTTATGGCAAATAGAACAGTTTTGTCAGAATTCATATAATTAAGAATTAAATTTGAATGGTTTGCAACATCATTTTTAAAAAGTTTTCCAGCAAAGACAAAAAAAAAAAAATTGTTTGGTTTTGTTGGTTTCTCTTTTAAGGAAAAAAAAATCCCCATCTTTATGTTTCAGAAGAACTATGTCACAAACCCCACAATGGCATGTTGAATAATGAGGAGGCAGTCATCTGACAAAGCACAGCATTGCTTACCATCAGGAAATCTGATCAGGACTCTTAGAAAGAGTTAACTTACTTGCAGACTGCACAGTTACAGCATATGTTGCCTTAATAAGTTCACTGTTTTATTAATATTAAGATGAGGTCCTGTTTTCAGGAGCATTTGGGAGATGCTGGTGGTCTCACTGGATGAGGTGCTTGCCCTCAGAAAGTGCTCTGTGGTAGATGAGATTATTCCCAGTCATGAATATGCCAAGTTTCCAATTTTTATTTGATATAGACAGTAACACAACATATGCTACAGTGATTCTGATAACAGTTTAATTCCAGATCAGGGTCAGGCAGAAGTAGCAGCAAGGCTGCAGGGAATCAAATTCTGAGAGTGCATGAAGCCATGATTAGGGTATAACTCATGTGGAAAAAGTTTGGATTTCATCTGTGACCTGTTCCAACCCCAACAGGATAATTTGGTCCAAAGGTTCACTTGGAGTCCTCTCATTTCAAAATCAGCAGCAAAACAAGAAAGAAATGCACACCTGAGGGACTGTCAGTTGGTTAAACTGCTTTTGCTATGCCCACTTCAGTGGAGTGATAGTAATTTACACCAGCTGAGAATCTGTGTTTCATTTACTCATGAAATCCTTTAAAAAACATACCAAGTTCACCTACTAATTTTCTCCAAACTTTTGAGGTCACCCCTACCTATTTCTGAGCCAGATTCTCTCTGGATCAGAACAGCAATGATTCTCTGCAGGGAAAGAGATCAATTCTTCCTAATTTACAAAGATTTCAGTGAACAAATTGATGATTCCATGTGCTGTGATGTCTCATAAATAAATATAATAGCAGAATCAGTTCTGTTGCTGGCTATTCCACAAGAGGCTATCATCCCTACTAACAATATATCAATATGCTCAATTAAGGATTAGAAAGCAGAAGAAAGATCAAGTTCACAGCAGGTTTTCAACACAAAGATCACAAATGCATATTTGCATCCCAGGAGATAATCAAAAAGTAGCAAGCTACAGTCCAGGAAAAGCTACTGCAAGATAAGCAGTGATATGACCACATTCAGCAATTCAAAACCAGGCTAAAAGTAGAAAATACCATTCCAATAGTGCATCCATGGAAAAATTTTCCTATTGAAAGGCCAGGAGGTAAGAACAAAAAGAGGACAATAAATATTACAAGCTCAGAAACTTACACTGATAAATTAATTCTCTCTACATTGTTAAAATATTTTAAAAGTAATTTGGAATTTTCAGGAAAAAAACAGGAAATTATCTTGGGTCTAGAGAGTGTAGAGATAATGACTGATTTAGTCAAATGAACCTCCTGAAAAGCCTTCTGTCAAAATGAAATCCAATTTTGCATATTGTATCACCTGTGAATGGCATTTTACTGCTTTAATCACATTCCCCACAGAACAAATAACTCATCCATGTTATCAAAGGCAAGAAAAATTTCTCATAGTGACTGAAACTTCTTTAAACTGCAGAATATTCTGGAGAGAGATAAGTCACACACTGCTCCATAATTCCCCTGGATATAGATTAGCAGGACCTCTTGAATCAAGTGTCTTCTAATGAAGTCAACCAGGCTATTTCACCTTCAGCAAATTCATCCCAAGCCTATGCCCTTCTCAAGGTCAGGAACCTTCTTCTAGAGTCCAATCTAGCTTTATCCATGGAAAAATGAATACATCTGACTCACCTTTTACCATACTTTTCTAACTCCTGACCCCTTCCTTTTATCCTGGATATATTTCTATTATGCAATCAGACCTTCTCTTGCTGCCAGAACAAGCTCATTTCTTTTAACTTGTTCAGAAAGAGCAATTTTCCATTCCCCAGTTATCCTAGCACCACTTCCCTGCAAGATTTTGCATTTTGAAATAATTTGAACTCAGAGTTTATATGAGAGTAAATCTGTAGTAGAAAGGAATAAACTGTAGTAGAAAGGGATAAACTTAATGGTACCTGTGTGCTCTAGACTATATTTGTTGCTTATAAGGGGGAAATAACACTGGGTTAATAACTTGGCCTCCCCAGTCTCATTACTTTCCCTTGTTTCCTCTCAAAATGCTTTATTATTAATTGCAAAGAGCATATCACAACAAAATTGGAATGCAGAAACTTGTGCCAAGGAAAAAAACCCTCTTCCTAACCTCAAGGACATTTTGCCATTAGTAAATGCCTCATATAAAACTAAAAATAAATGCGTGGACTCAGCTCACAAGATTTTCTCTCTACAGTTTCTCCCCACTGCCAAACCACAAAACTCAGACAAGGGCAAGAAAGCCTTGGGTGCCCTATTTCTTCTCCCCAAAGGTTATGGTTGCTTACACATTAGACTATGCTTCAAGAATTTACAGTGTACAGTGATAAGCTCATTACTACGTTATTCCTGCCCAGCTTCATTTTTTCAATTATTCCTAGTTTTAAACAAAATTATATGCATTGGGTTACATTTCTATCTTTTGTTAGACTGATCCCTGAAGCCTTGAAATTTTATTTCTGCAAACATGTAAGTGAATTGGCCTCAACTGCCATAGTCAGTGTCCAGTCCCCTTAGAAGATTGAACTAAACTTTGCAGTTCCAATGCCCACAAGACATGAATCATCCCTGTTGCTAACCTGGCTTCCACTGTTAGATCAAAATTTGCCACGTGAAAAAGACAATTTCAAAAGCAGAGGCAAACTATGGTGAGGAGGCTTGACTGAATTCTTTGGCATTTTCATTAGCTGAAGGACTGAGATTTTCACTAGTCTCAGGCTGTATCTCTTCTGTTCATTTCTACAAATATGTGGCAGTACAAAATAGATTCATCCAGCTGAAAAAAATTACCATCCTTATCAGTTCCTCCCCCCCCCCCCCCCCCCCCCCCCCCCCGCAGTGAGTTGCAAAAAACAGATGTGGCAGGATAAAGACACTAATTTGCACGTTAATGGCAATGACTAAGGAGATACAGAGCATTCACATCAACTTGGACAGCCTTACTGTGCTACAGGTAACACCTCTAGACTTAGGAAATGCTGTACATTTTATCAGGTAAAGTAATTTGCTGACTGAAATAGGGACAGTACTGCCTGATAAGGGCAGTTCTTAGCCAGCACAGATATCTTAATTACTCTTTGGTGAGTATTGTCCACTAATTAAAGTTGAAAGGATCCTAAGGAGGTCATCTGGTCTAACCATGAAACAAGGGAACCTTTGCCACTAGATAAAGCAGGTCAGGGCATTATCCAATTGAGTTCAGACTGCTTTCAAACATCTTTCACACCTTCTTGAGGCATCATCTTCCAATATCTGATTGTCTATGTTTTTTTTTCCCCTAACACCAATTAAAATTTTCCTTGATGCAGCTTGTGACCCTTGTCCCCCATCCCTTACCTGTGCACTACTTGAAGGACACTGGTTCCACCTTGACTATAGAAGTAAAAAAATCCTTCTTCCATTGGATAGCTGAAAACATCCATTTATGCACCAAAAACAGAGAGGGATAAAGGCAAACACCACTATTTCAACAGTTTTGACAGTTGAGCACACTGAGAGATTCTGTTACACAAGAACTGATAAAGACTGGTTCAACCCATGAGAAAAACATGTTGGTGATTGCTAAATTAACATCAGTAAGACTGACCCTCTCAAGAAAGGGAAAATGACCTGTTGAAATAGGATGCCCTGTAAAAAGTGTTTTATAAATGGGTTTTCTGGTTTAGTCCTGCTACCTTGCTCTCTGTCAACTCCAAAATGATATTTCCATTGCAAAAGACATGGAAAGTAATGAAAAATATTTAAGTAATTCATTAAACTTTGTTATGCACATTACTGAGATAAAGATCATACTCTTCTTTCAGGCAAGCCTTAATGAATTGCTAATTTTTCCCCTGAAGCAAGTGGTTGGATATTGATTTAGAAAAGGTAAAGGAACGTGATTAAAAATCTACATCAGAATGAAATTATAACAATGTGGAATCTCAGTGTAGGATGAAATGCAATCATACTATATACACTACACAGCATGGGAAGAAAACAAATTGCACAGTTCTTTATCTCAGAGGAAGCAAAGCAGAGGTAGAAAAGTCATCCTTCATTGTAGGACAGGCAAAATCCATCCCCAGAGTAAGCTACCTGAGCTTTTTCCCCGTCTCCACATGGATTTTATTAAGCCTTCTATTTCATTCTTTCAAACTTGCCTTTGTTTTTCTCTTGCATTAAAGGATGCAGGAAAAACTCATATTATGTTTTTTTTTCAAACCAAGCATTATTCTAAAGCTTCTGCCACACTAAGAGTAGAGAGATTCAGTGTGTTTTGTGTGGCTTGCATATGACCTCTGCATCCATTTACAGATGGTTGGTAAAGTGCCCAAGGACTGCTGATTGGAAAGTACCCTGAACTTATGGTGTTAATTCAGTTTTAAGGAAATATCTAAATTGAGCTGAAGTGACATATAAAATTATTTTAGGTTTGTGTTTCATTTTCCTATCTGATTTCAGCTCACCTCTCTTTAATGTCCCACTCTCCCTCAGGATACTTCAGTATTTCGGCAGACATGAGGTTTTATGCCATGTTGTTCCCAACCCAAGCATAACCCTTATGTTATAATAACATCCCACAGTTAACTCTGCCTCTGGAGCACAATCCCACCTTACCTCTGCAAAACTCGCAAAATCCACCAATAAACCAATCACTTCAGATCCTGGTGTCCCTGAACTCAACCCCAATCCTGACTGTTAAACAATTACCCTGGTTGTTGTGCACCCCAGACAGGTTGTATTCTGGCACTCCAAGAAGATCAAACTTCCAGTCAATCATGGTCTCAAGTGAGAGAGAGTGTCTCAGTTGGACAGATCTTTTCTTACTCTTCATGCAATTGGTGTTTCCTCTTTCCTTCAGCCTACAGAGAAGATTCACATCTTTCCCTGTTTACAAAATAATTTAAAAAAAGTAAGTGTACACATGCATCTATATTCTAAAGAAGCTGGAAGCTGTGTGCACATCTAAACATATACACAAAGGTGAAGCTACATTGCTGTAAAGAAACAAAGTCTGGGGACTGATCTGGAACTCTGAAGTCCATAGACTCACCCCTTCAGCATAGCCAGAGAAGCCCACGTTCATGTTCCTTCTCCCCGCCCCATTCCTGGAAGTGTTCAAGGCCAGGCTGGATTGGACTTTGGACAACCTAGTCTAGTAAAAGGTGTCCCCACTCATGTCAGGGGGGGCTGGATCTAGAGGATCTTTAAGGTGCTTTCCATGCCAAGTCATTGTATGATGGTTATAACCTTCATCGTTTAAACTACCTCATAATTATAACTCTAATGGCTTGGGATAGGAGGAACTGGAGATCTATTAAGGATTTGCAAAACATACACATCAGACAGAACAGAGAATACCTGGATTTTGAAAAATAACAGGTTTTACCCTGATCCTCACCAAGAAAATGTGAGATTGCCTGAGATATTAGAGTGTTTTTTATAAGGCTGGAATGGCAGAAATCCATTTCTTAGTCAACCACCCATAGCACACAGAGCTAAGATGACTCACAGCACCAGCAGGGACAAGTAACTCTGGGAGAGATCAGTTTCTTCAGTCATAGTAATTATACTCAAGGAACCAAAACCTGAAATCAGGATATTCATATTACGATCAGAGTTGTGACTAGAATTGTGTTTGGAGCAACAAGGGGAAAGCTAAATTTGACACATTGTTAATCTGGGCCAGGGAGCAGTCAGGGGTCTGTGTAATAGGAGAGGTGACCTAGCCAGTAGTAGAATTCAATAAAGTTGGGGTTAGGAATTGGACAGCTGGAGAGTACAAAAACATTAGGTCCTCCAAGACCAACATGGCTAGGATGAAAGAAGGTGCTGGCAGAAACAAGACTATGGTTACTGTGTCCTCATCTGACATCCAGGGGTTCAGCTGAACAAAGACAAAAGATGGAGAGAGAATAGCTAGCAGGGGTTATACTGAATTGTCCAGACCCTGAAGCTGAAAGCCACTACCAGGAAGGGAGAGTGGCTAGAAGACTCCTGAGACAGGAAAAGCACAATAGACTCTAGTGTTAAGTTGTAGAATCAAGATGAAGTGTATCCATAACCTTCAGGATATTTGGGGGTGTTGTAGTCCTTGGAATATTCCGCAGGGTTCAGAATGAACTTGAGAAGAGTATTTTGCTGGGCTGTTTCAAAAACAATTTAGGTAACTCCTAATTTTCCACCTACATGTACTCATAACTAATTTATATTAATTTGTTGTTGCATTCAGTTAATGATCCAATGACACAGAAGTCACTATGCCCATGTTCAAATTATAATGCAATTAAAATCAGCTTTTCACACAAACCCAGCTGAACTCTTCAAATCAGATGGAGAGTCTGCATGGACTTTACTTACAGCCTGGGAAGGTTATTTTGCAGCTTAGCCAAAGAGCACCAGACAAGGCAACAGCACACTGGGCACTGTCAAGCCAGCAGCACAGCTTCTGCTTTGCCTTCTCTGTTTGTCTTCACTTGATAAGTAACAAACACAGAAAATGAACACACCTCACTCTGTAGAGACAGACGGAGTAATGAATTACCCTTCACTTTCAGATCAACAACAAAGAGGAAAGAGAGCTCAGATTCAGCAGCTGTGTATTTCTCCTAGCCCAGAAGATAACTCCTTAGGCATCACTCAGTTAAGTGGCTCTTTCTTAAAAATAAAGAAGCAAAACAAAACAAACTCGCAAAAAGCAGTTCTTCTAAATTCCAGCACAAGAAACAGAAAACGTTGGGCTGAGTTACCCACAAGCAAGAACAGCTTCAGGGATAGTTCACGCAGAATGAAGCCCTCTCTGAGAAATGGAATACAGAATAAAGACCAGAACAGCTGGAAGATAAATGCAGGTTTTGTCCTGCAAAACATGAGAGGCTGAATTTGAGCCTGTACATGAGACTGATCCTTTGTTGAAAACTCATTTTTTTCCCTAAAGGAGTGATTGAAATTTGTCAAATAAGTATTTATATGTCTATACACCCAATCTATTGTCAATTAAGCCTATTTGTGTTATTCAGTAATTCCAGACATTTTCCTCGATCTTTAAAAGGATTTCTATGACTCCATCTCAAAAGTGTAAAAATTTCCCTTTCTACAAGTGAAATACCTGAGAATCTTCTTAGACTCTTCTAGTGGTCTGTCATGTAGGTTCAATTTCAGCTGAATTTCTACCACTACTGCTGCCATCCTTAGGCCGAGCATCCAACTCTAACAATATCATCTCCAGACTCCCTTTCGGATCAGCCAGAGGGATTTTCTAAGGTATCTCATTCAGAGAAAACTCACCTCTAGCTTCAAACACAGGAGCTCTCTTTAGTAACTCCTCAGTTACTCCTGCAGAGCTAAAATCCAAGACATAGTTACCATGTGCTTAATCATCTCCTCCTTTCACAAACACTTCTTATCTTAACTCAAACCAAACTAGAATAGTTATATAGTCTTAGGAATCTCATGGTCCTCATTAGTTAATGATGTCTCCCTAAATAATAATCCATTTCAAGGCTAGTTATATATATCACAGCAGGAAGAATTTAATTTATCCACTGCTGTGAACACTCTCCCATATATTACAGATTCCTGTGTCCTTGCACCCACTTAAGGTCTCCCTTTCCCAGGAGCTGTTAGGCAGAACAAGAACTGCTGCTATAATTGTTACATAGGTCAAGAGCTGATGCTATTCCTGTCATCACACACTCATTATTCATTACTCTGGCCACTTTGATTGCATTTTAGTCTGTATAAACTGGTCCTATTTCCTATTAACCACTAGAGTACAAAAAGCTTAAAGGTTTTTTTTTTCTTCCACTCTAACAAAGGGGGGGGGGGAAAGAAGAAAAAAAAATTTAAAAAAAGGGAGTTTCTACCAATTACATCTTTGACAAAAACAACTCTTTTCACAAAAATCACAGAATTGCAGAGCAGTTGAGGTTGAAAGGGACCTCTGGAAGACATTTGGTACAACATCCCTATTTTCAGTCAGGGCCACTGCTCTAGTGCCTGGGTGCCCAGCACATGGTCTGGGAAGCTTGTGAATATCTCCAAGGATGAAGACTCCACAACTTCCCTGCACGATCTGTGCTACTGGTGAGTCATCCCCATATTTACAGATGTTCAGAGGGAGCCTCCTGTGCTTCAGTTTGTGCCCATTGCCTCTGGTTCTGTCTGGGCACCACCGAAAAGAGCCTGGCCTTTTAATCCTGTTTGCATCCTCACTGCAGGTGTTTTGTACACAGTTGCAAGATCCTCCTGATCCTTCTCTATTCCAGGCTCAGCAGTCACAGCTCTCTCAGCCTTTCCTCATATGTGAGTTATCCCAGTCCCTTCATCAGCTTCCTTGTCCTTGCCTGCCCTCTCTGTCCAATACATCCACACAGGTCTCCTTGGGAACCCACAGGAGAATGGAGCACTCCAGGTACGGCCTCATCTGTGCTGAGCACAGGGGCAGGATCACCTCCCTTGACCTGCTGGCAGCCCAGGATACCACCAGCTGTGTCTGCAACAAGAGCACACTGTTCTGCTTCAAATGATTAAAGGCCCTGCAGATCCTCTTTCTTGACTAATAACCTCTCTTGAGTTGAGGATTTATTTTATCCAAAGCTTTCCTTATGCAACATGGAGAACTTTGAAACTTCTAAACTGAAAGTTAGCTCTCCTGGGCTGACTGCCATCAGTTGTACCTATTTGTCAGTCAGGGCCATTTTCCTTTCTGAGACTCTCACAATGGATTCATACACTCTTTTCCATAACCCTAATTCCTTTATGTCATCCCTGTGAGCAACAGATCTATAACCATTTCCTCCCCTTATTATTATTTATTATATATCTATTATTCTTAATAAATTTATGAGTGATTTGACAACACTGCACTTTCCTGTTCAATAGGCTGTTCCACTCATTATTATTTGCCATAATTACATTCAATCTTTTCTCATTTCTCCATTAGAATTGGAAAATTTGACAAACTGGAAAATTATAGCTGGAAAAGAACGCAGTCCTGTTCCAAGAGAACTAAGTCCTGTACATCCAAAGGAAGAAAACAAACAAACCAATCAAAAATCAAAACAAACCAATCAAAAATCTCTAAACAACCAGCAACAACACAGAGCTCCTCCCAACTTGCACCCAGTTTACTGACTCACAGCCTCACAGGCTGAAACTAAAGGTCAGATCCACAGGTTACACTCTGAGGTTCTGCCCAGCCATGCCTAAGGGCATGCTCAGCCAGCAGCAGTTAGCAATAAAGAAGAGTAGATGGACTTGATCAGAGGTCAATTTCATCAGCTTCTGTATCAACTGGATGCTCTCTGTGTCTGCTCAGGAATGGAAATACCAGTGATGGACCTGGAATGGGAAGGCATGATCATGCAATTCTCCCTTCAGGCATGATGCTACAGCCTCAGTCTGTGGACAACTGCCAGTACACAGGAGATAGCAAGAGCTAATAGCTCTTAATGATCAGCTCTGAAAAAAACTTCCCAGATAACAGGAAAATTTCCCATTTCCACCCATCCGCCTCCCCCCACAAGGCAAGAAGTCATATGCCACCATCCTGATTCAGCCTAGGATTATCTTTAATACTCTTCTGGTACTGCCCCAAACACAGCTTGCAAGTTAACAGTCCTTTTTCAACACAGGTAAAACTGACAAGGCTCCATAAGAATCAGGATTTTTTCACATAAATATGAAGTTTGCACATCATAAAAGGGTCAGGAGAGGGAAAAGCAGAAGAAAAGAAGAAAGGACAGAAGGCAACCAGCCCAAGCCCAGCACCAGGGACCTTGATTCCACTCACAGACAGAAATTACAGATATGTGTAATCCTCACTTTATTCATATGCGAAAGTGAACCTGCCTCTCAGACATGTACTTCACCCTTTATTTTCCTAATGCTCTTAGAAACTTCTACCTTGAGTAGTCATCAGTGCTATAAGGCTCTTTAAATTTTAATGGCATCATCTCCAGTTCTGGGGGACTTTTTGTTCACAGGAATTCCTGGGAATATTACTCCTATATGATTAAATTCTTTGTACATTCATGTTACTGTGTTTTATTTTGTGTCAAATTAAACTCCAAATTTATTATTAATGCAATCGCTCTGTGTGTGTCACATTAGGAATTGGATCTTGACTTGCACATCTGCCACCCTAAACCTCACAGATATCAATGTTTATGCACCATTCAAACAATCAGTGTCTTTTTTTTCACTGCCTCTGTGTACACTTGACCCTTATACACAAAAGCCCCACAACAATGTGCTGCTGAAGCAACCAGCACAGGATGAATCCAGGTAGTTTCCAACCAACATTGCTGCATAGAGGAAACACAACGGTACATTTGGCAGCAGGGTGATCCAAATGAAACTGTGCATCTCAATTTTCTGTTCTAAGCACAGAACACTGTATGCTGTGCTCCTCAGACTAACAAGCATTGCCATGTGCAGATTTATATACCTGCTGGTTTGCCCTGCTCCCCAAAGAGTTGTGTTTCCAAAAAGAAACCAAATTGGTGAGAAAGAAGAGTGGGAGTTGAGATTCACCTCTTAAGCACTGAAGTCACTATGGATATTTTGAAGAGCAAAAAATGATACCTAAAGCAGAAAAGAGAATGCTGCCAGAGGTACTAACTAAATGTCTGGAAACCGATAGGAACTCGGATAGTCACATTAATAAAATCAACTCAGCAAATCTTCTCTTCTCTTACTCAATTCCATTTGCGTGACTTGATTCTAACTCTAAAATTTATTAAATTATCTCCCTTCAAATGCAGACAAGAAAAGGCATATTAAGCAAAAGGCAAGGTTTTCCCTGCAACATAAAAGAAAATTGGAACAGAGAAACAATTTTTAGATGAAAACAAGAGAGACAATAGGAAAAGCAGCACTTTATAGTTGAATTTCACTCTATTTTATAAACCAATAAAAATACAGATTAATAGATTCCTTGTGCAATATAAATGGAAATAGGACAAATATATTTCATCCTTGCAATCTATTTAACCAGAAACTTTTGCAGTGTTCTGCAAGAAGTACCTTCCCTCTAAGAATAGAAAAAGAATGAATATAGAAAAAAAGCAAAATTCTGTGTAACAGAAAATCTGCAAGTTATAAAAACTGTATCTGTTTCCTTGAACTAGTAATACCAAAGCAAAATAAACACCTCACAGTAAAACTTACTGTTCTATTACTAGAAAAGATAATCCTAAATACACGATTGAAAAAGCAACTAGCAATTAATTACATTTGATTAAACTCTCCTTAAATCATTTCACAAATAGAATCAGTGTTCAAAAATAAAATGTCAAGGAAAAGAAAATGCTTTGTGAAAATACTGACCACTCAAACTGACATCCCAATGCAGTAGTATACACCTCAGCTGGAATAAAGACATTCTAGCATGTGCATTTATTCATGTGATGCCATTTTGTCCATCACTGCCCCCTGCTACAGTCTTGCCTTTCACAATAAGGTACGTCACTTACGGAGGGTAAACCACTCTGCAAAGCCAGTCAGCTTTCACTGCTTCCTTTGAGCTTTCAGGCTAACAAGAACTCCAGTTCTTGACACAAACATGGAGAGCATAAAGCAGAAAATCCACAGAAATCTCTTATAAGAGAGGCCTTGTGGCCATTCACCAGGGCCTCCTGCCCCACAACAGGAACAGCAGGGAATGTACAGTCCCCGTGCACAACCCACTGTTGAGCTCCCATGGTAAGGGCTGTACTAACAGCAGGAGCCACAAACCACCAAGCACTTGCACGGTCCCTGGCTGGGCAGCCAATGCCAGCCACATGGGCAGAGTTGTTCCACCTCTAAATTCACAGAACTCTGTTTTAGAAGTTCAAGCGCTTCACTCAGTACCAAGTTATGCTAAAGCTTCCCTGTGAAAAGTCAAGGTCTTCCCCCCAACACTGCACACCCTACAACAAATAAGCTCCATGTGGATGTTTTGGGGATTGTTTCTTTGCTATCAGAATATCCAAAATGCTGGCTTGCACTATTAATTTCCTATCCCTGGGATAGGAGGCAGGGAGGAAGAAGGGATGGCCCTCAAGGTAGTGTTGTTATGCTCTGTAGATTAGTGTTTCCAAAAGCACTGTTAAATTTGCTACCTAAATCCAGGTCTGCTAATCAACAATAACCTGCTTATTAATGGCAGCAAAGGACAGAAAAAGATGTTGAAATATAAGTCAATTTAAAAAGGCAACTACTGTATTTTAACTGATTCAATAATGACAATGACCATTTTTAGATGAGCCATAAACCACAGAACACATAAGGTTTTTGGGAGGAGCTTTCTAATATAGCAACAGACACATACACACCAAGGCAACAGACTGAATCATGGGCATCCCTGGTTGAAACATAATGCAATGCAATTCCAGCCAGTATGGACAGAGGCATAGCGTATTGCATTTATTAAATTAGGTAAATATAACTGAAATTGGAAATAAATCCAATTGATTTTTTTCATGGTTTTGTACCTTCTATTTCAAATATTTTTTTTTTTCTAGAAGCAAGATGCCTTTGCAAAACCATTACAGAAACAAATCATGAGGCAAAAAGGAAATTGCAGTTGCCAGGCATATTCCTCTCCATTACTGTAAGTAGCATCTGCTTGAAATGATCCCTAATGAACAAGCTGTATTCTGAAATTTCTGCACAGTCTGAGAAACTTCAATTTAGACATTTTTCATTTAGAACTGAAGGGATTCAGTTTGAAAGATTGCCTGAATGTTTCTCAAAGTAATTACCAGAGGATAACAAAACTGTGAAGAGGTACTGCAAACCCAAGTAATCAACATAAGCACTTTGAAGAACACACATCAGAGACAGCAGCTTAGATATTCTTAACACCAATGCCACTGAAGAATTAGGATCCATTTTTTACTGACTTCAGAAAGTCTATTAATTCCCCTTTCCCTCAAAGATGGAAAAGTGAAGCACACTGTGTTGAGAAGTTTGAGGTAAAATCTATATATTTGCCTGACTATAAGTGCTTTCTGTCCACATGAACATGACCCTTTTTTCTGCCCCTCAAAACATGGACTAGAATGAGGAACATTTTGTCAATTTTACACGTATCAAGAAAGGAATTTTATAGTTTTAGATTAAGCACTTCCTAGTTAAGCATTTAAAAATAAATTCTCATACAGTGCTTCTCATATGAGCAGTTATTTTGTAAGAAAAGATCAAGGTAAAGTATTTCTGATTTATTAGCTTATATAGTGAATCAACATTCTTAATCAGTGACACCTTTTTATTGTGTTTTGAGCACAGCACATATAGAAAGTTAATTTCAAATGTTTTATTAGAACATATATCTTAAAAGTCAAAAAAGCAAGGAGAAGCCACAAAGAAATGTCGCATGAAATTGGTGTGCTTTCCTTTTGGGTTTTCAGGGGTTGATTTGCTTCTTTGCTTGCTTTAAGAGGGGAAAAAAAAAAAAAAAAAAAAAAAAGTTATCTTTTATCTACTTATCTATCTTGCACCATAAAAATGTGAGCTTTGCACTAATCAAGATCAACACCTCAAGTTAATGAGCCTCTTGTCATTCAAGTTACCTCTCAAGTTGAGGTGTACAATTCAGATCTCCTTTCAGAATTTTTTCCTATTAGAAATTTCCTAATCCATATTTCTATATATTCTTGACAAACCTAGATTTCAGCTACCTTTAACAGATCCAAGTCTGAAATTCATGGATATCAGAAGGAAGAGAAATCTTATACCCTCAGAAGAAGAAAGTTATTCTCTAAATCATAGTGAACATCAAAATTACCAAAACAGAGTATCAGAGAAGCCACAATTCAAAGCCAAAGGTATAAAACCAGAGCATAACAAGTGTTAAAACTGACCACAGAACCCAAGTAAAAGTTATTTCTGAAAGCAAAAGTTGTGTTGTCATGTATATCATGTATTGTCCACAATGTATTTGCAGAGTTCATAAGCTGTTTGAGACAGATGTTTATTTCCAATTGTGACATTTTATTGGTATGATTTTTCCATCACACCATATAGCCTAATACAGTGGCTTCCTGCACTATGAAGAAAAGTCTTTAAGACTTACTGGTATTCAAAAGGAATTGTCTGTGTCACAAAGCAGCACAAAGCCTTGTCTTCCCACAGGGCAGAGGCACCCACCACCTGGGACTGGGCATCTTCTAATGCTCCCTGAAGCTGGTGAGCCAGCCTGTTTCAAACATCACCCAACACACTCTCAAGAGCAGACCAAGGACCCTCATATGACAGAGGACATGGGCACACGTCACAAGGACACAAAAATCACTTGGCTTTGGCTACAGTGGTAGAGTCAAAGTGTTTATACTACTGTAATCTGTTTCCATAAGGGAAGGGAATGACTCTTGAAAATATAAGACTTTGCAGTAGGAGGATTTCTACCAATATAACTACTCAGGAAGGAAAAGGTTATTAGGCAGAGAACATATATCAATGTAGTCTGGGCTCATATTTACCTGTGCTAAGGTATTTATAAAGAACTGTTCTAGAAATAGCTCTTTGAAAAGCTAAGTACCACTAGCTCCAAGTTGTGCATTTCTCCAACAATATAAGTATTAAATGATAGCTCTTAGGTGAATGAACAATGATCTTAATCAAATGTGCCCAATGAACCATAGCATTATAATTTGATCGTGTTCATTTCATATTATGTAGCATTGGAAAAACTGGAAGTAATTTTTGAACTTGCCAAGCACAGCTGAGGTCTCTCCTTCATAATTCCTTCAATTAAACACATATAGATGTTGACTTTCAGATAGTATTTTGGGTTATTTATCTTCAAAGCATATCATAACTCACAATAAATGAACACACAGTATGAACCTCCATGCAAAGTAAAGTTTTAAATATGCTAACAACTTTCATATTTGGAACACTCAAATAAGCAGCTGGAAGAGCTGGACTAAAAAAGCTCAATAAATGTAGGTTCTTAAAAATTTATTATCACATAAATCCTCAGGTAATGTTTTAATTTTGTAGGCCACAGGCAAATATAGAGTAAGAGATGTACTTAAAGTGATGTGGTAAACTAATAAAAAATTATATATTCCAATCTTTGAGATTACCCTGTGACCAGCACAGTCTATTCCAAGTTCTACAGGATAAACAGATATATATGTTACAGTGCCTGCTAGTAACTGCTGGCAATAAAAGATACTCATTGAAAGCAAATCCTGGAAGAAACAAGCATTTATATTTCATTAAATGGGTACTTCAGGATATGCCTACCCTCATGATTTGTACAGTTTCAACTTTCTTTGGAGGCAGTTTGGAGCTCCCTGTTCCTCAGGTCCCACTGCTGGAAATACACACATTAGCCCAGCTTCTCTGCTGCCATGTCAATGCTCATCAGGCTTTGTTAAACTTGTGCCCAAGGCTACCCCTGGTCTTGACATTGTCCAAGACACTCATTTCTATTCCACACTGGAAACACAAGTAGCTAGCTGAGACATTTTATTCTGACAGCACTAGAGTACTTTGCTTCTGGGTCCTACCATATCACATTACATATCCCCGTCAGTGGATGCCTTCCCTGCCCAACTTCAAACCATTCCAAAGAGTATACTTAGCATTAAAAGAGTTGCTTCATACTGACAACATCAACAACAGAATAAGCAACCTCTTCTACCCTAGGCTCAGTTGCTACTGCCCGAGTTTGTGCGTGAGATGCGCTCGCTCTTTCAAGGTGGAGTTTAACCACCACAGGTCAACATCTCATTGTGAAATATCAGCAGATTTACAAAGAATATTTGCTAGCAGAGCATGGTTTTGTTCTGTTGAGTGACAGTCACCTGACATACATGCAATAGGAGTCAAAGTATTTTAGAAACATGTCAGAACAAATTCACAGTAGCAGCAAGATCAGTCAGGTTTAGAGACTGAACAACCCGAGTAATTATTTCCATCATTATTACAACCTTATCTTTTTTTTACTTCGAATAACTTTTTAAATAGTCTGGGTTTAGATACTCCTAATATTTTACAAGAAGACAATCACAGCTAAGACAGGATGGATAGGGCTAGAAACATCATTAGCCCTCTCACTGGCACTCCTTACCAGTCTTCATTCACAAACTCTACACATTTTCATCTTCAGTCCTTATTCTCATACAACTCTGAACTCAACACATTTTCTTCTACAACACTGTCTCTTTTTCTCATGAGCCTCTCTATTCTGTACAACTCTGTCTCCTTATCTTACACACTTCTCTGTTCGTTCTGACTCCATTCTCTTATTAGCAGCTTGTACTGATTCCTTTATTTATGAGCAGTTTCCATGACTCTAGTCCCTTCTATTTTCTGCATGGCTGGCTACCCCAAGCTTTCCCTGTCCCAACCACCTAACCCTAGACTGTACCTCATACATTATCTTACCTTATCTGTCCCTCACACAACAGCATGCCCCTTGACTCCTCTCAGCACAGCCAGCAGCCTTTTGATCTCACTGCATCTCCAAACACCTCTGTGTGTGGAAAGCTGGCCTTCTTCTTTATATCCTGTAGACTGATTGGCCAGGCACAGATGTTTCTTCTTTGGTAATCAGTACAGCTGCAAATTATCAGGGAATATACCCTCCTGTACTACCCTAGCTCTCCACAGAAGACGAGACATTTTAAGATAAGAAAAAAAATCATAGAAACTCTAATTAAAATAGAAAATAGCACATGGTATGCTGTGGGACTATGCCACAGAGTCTTACTGCAGATCTGTCATACTGAGGAAAGGTTTCACTTGCCTTCTGTAGCACAGATTATTATAGACTGAGCCCCCCAAGTACTTGATTGCTTCTTGTTAGTATACCAACTAAGCTTTGTCCTACCAGTGCTCCTTTGTGATCTCTGGTCACTGAATGCTGATATGCTGTGTGTCTGCAGAAGGACAACAAACCTACTGGCCTGGATGCCACTAACAACAGCAGTACCACAGGGGACTGCCCTGGAATCTGCCCTGATCAACATCTTCATCAGTGACCTGAAAAAAGCAGTGAAGTGGTTGCTGTTAAAGTTTGCAAAATACTAAGCTGGAGGAAGGCTGAGAGAACAAAATAATATGCTCCAAGACAGGGCTACCATTTGGATGGACCTAGACAGGCTGGAGGAATGGGCTGACAGGAATGTCACTAAACAAAGGACAAATAAAAGGTCCAATACCTGGCAAGGAGAAATCCCTTTCAATTGTACAGGCTGGGGGAGGACTCCATGAAAAAAAGACCCGTGGATATTGGTAGACACTAAGTTGAACATGAGCCAACGGTATCTCTGGCAGCAAGGGAGGCCAACAGTATTCTGAGCTGTATCAAGAAAAGCACAGACACTAGATCAAGGGAAATCATCCTCCTACTCAGGTCTCATTAGACCCCACTAGAATATCACATGTAACTTTGGGTTTGGAAATACAAGGAAGATATCAATAACTTGGAAAGAGTTTAGTGGAGGGCTACAGCAGTGGTCAGAGCAGGGGTCTGTTCAGCCTAGAGAAGACAGCTGTTGGGGGACCTATTTCCATAGGGAGATTTATCAAGATAGAGCCAGGCTCTCCACAGTGGCGCACAACAGGAAGACAAAACACAACCACCACATTCTGAAGTAGAACACTCATATATGTAAAGATTCTTTCCCTGGAGGACAGTGAGTCAAACGTTGGAGCAGGTTCCACAGCAAGCTGTGCCTCCACACCACCTGAATGTTTCCTCCACATGCCTGACTGGAGGAAGCCCTGCAGTGAGCAGTGAGCCCTATTTGATCTTATAGCTGACATGGTTTTGAGTAGGAGGTTGACCTAGACATGCACTTCCTGAGGTCCCATCTAATGTGCTGTAACATCACAGAGTCTTTTTCCCTGCCCACCAGAAGAAGGGCACTCAAGACTGTAAGTTTGAAGAATTAATCAATTCAGTGAAGATATATATACAAATGAATAGAAATTGCTGCACACATTATAAGCATGAAGGACCATGTGAATCACAGAACCTCCTGTGACAGCATGCTGACACACTGCAAATGGCTATTGAGCATGATTCACAGAATATTGTTCTTCCACACTGACATTCAGAACAGTTCAGAAAAATACCTCAAGGGTCAAATGAGAGCTCTCATCATGTGAAGGTCAACACTGACACAAGCACAAGTGTGTATAATTGAATATTTTTTGGCTATAATTAGAAGATTTTTAGCCTTCTGGGGAATTAAATTCTGGAACAATCTCATCATAGAAGTAATAGGGAATTAAAGCTAAGTGCTTTCAGGAGCTAAGGAACTTTATCAAAGGGATAAGCTAATCAATATCCATAAAAAAGTTAACAAAGACCTCATATGCAGAGGACTCAGGAGAGTGCTATTTGCTATGCTGAAAAAATATCTGGATAAAAGTCTACATCTTATGTGATCAAAGTCAAAATTGCATTTAAAAATACAATATTAAAATGCAAAGCAGCAGTGATAAGAAGCCTTTGATGAAAGGATCTGCGACAAAAGTACAGAGTAGTATTACTCCTGCCCAGTCCATCCCAAACCAGAATATTTTCAGTAGATATTTGGTCAAGAAAAAAACCAACATACAAAATCTAAACCAAGTATGATTAGTATTCTGTACTACATTGGACTAAAGCTGTAGGTATTATGTCATTTAGAGGAAAGCAAAAATAACTACTAAATGCAGTGGTTAACATCTTATTGCAGATTGCAGATCAGAAATGGCCCAAGTGAACATTGTGGCCCAAACACTTCAAACACGTATTTTCTTGAGAGATAATGGGACTGCGTGAGAACTTGTTGCCTAAACAGACCATAATTGAACATAACAAAGAAGCAGTGTGACTCATCATTTATCAATGTTTTCTCCACTGCAGGCAGTACAAACATTACAGGAGGAGATGTCAAGATTTTGGTCAGATGAGCACATAAATTCAGTCATACAGATTGGCTGGCCCTCAGCATAAAAACCTACACTTCCTCCAAAAGAGACTACATGGTCTGCCCCTAATAACAGAGTAGCCTCCAATTGCATCAAGGCAAAAATATATAGCTACTGCTATCTTTAACCACCAATGAAAAGAGAAAATACATAATCTAGTGGCAGACTGCTTTTATTGCTCTACTAGAAAGCAATAGCATCTCACCTACACCTCAGGCAGACAGTGTTAAAGACCTTCTTAACACCTGCCTCAAAAGAATCACATTACTGCAAAACAGGGAAGTGAAAAACATGGTGCTGATATGGATGACAAATTCAAAGAATCTTAAATCTGAGGTTCTTTCTATAAATACTGTACTTTCTCCCCATTAGTATCTGCATTTCAAAATGCTAAGTACTTTTCAGATGGCAAACTCTATTTGGAAAAAAATTGCTACCGTATCATCATTTAATGTGGGAAATAGAAAAGGTATAGAACTCTCAGAAAGCTGTCTGAAAGCAAATCTCAGGATGGAGAAATGCAAGAATGCTGAAGATGCAAGGACAACAAAAAACAGGGCTGTGAGCTGTGTAGAGATAGGCATCAGGAAAATATGTTAAGCAAGATAGTAGAAATATGTAAGCTTAATAATGAAGCTTTATCCATTGTTTCAAGTTTTAAAAGCAAGCATTGTGCAAAGCAAGATGTATGTGCAGCTTTATTAATTCACCTGAGCAAATGCTTGTCAGCTTTTGATATTATGCTATTGGCTAGAAAGTTGTTTAAAGACTGTATCAAAGACAACTTCATCTGCTGTACTAGCAGCTGAAGCTGTTCCAACTCCCTTGCTGGATTCTGTAAAATGAGACTGATAACTGTGATGGAATAAAGCCTTGAGACAATGGCTCCAGCATTCCTGTCCTGTTGTTTGTGTACATAGATACACATAAATATAAAATAAGAGAAAAAATATATCTCAGCAAAACCCAACAAAGTCCTCTTTCCACCTGTCTTGTCCTTGTTCACTATTACTGTTCACTGTGCAGTGCACACAGCTCACTTTGAAGCACATTAATGATGCATTAATGATACAGCATTCACCTTCTACAGGTATTTAACCACAGTGTCACAGTTTTGCAACGTCTTCCAGAGTACAGCTTCTCACATTACATTTGGAAGAACTCACACACCAGCATCAGTATCTCAACCTCTCAATCAATATTCATCTGATACTCCCAATCATTGTCTGGCTTCTTGCAAAGTGTTGTGAGAAAGCTACAGTGCCAGAGGCAATGAAAGCCAGGCTCCTCACTGACTGAATGATACTGACTGAATGTAATACAGGAATAAATTGTTTTCAAATACAATAATTCTATATAGGAATTATTCAGATCTTCATTATTTTGAAAAAAAAAATGCCCAATTCCACACACACAGAGCATTAAAGGCTCTTGGTTGATGGGCGTTTCAAGTTTTCACATTTCACAGCTCTTGCAATTTTCTGTTTCTTTCTAAAAATGCAACACACATCAGCTTCTTGTTTTAAACTCTGTCCATTTTCAGTGGTTTATGTACAGCTGTAAGAATTTATTTTCTTTTTGAGAGATCAAAGTTAAAGCAAATAAGCAAAATGGAGCAGCTCAACTGAATTCTATTGGCATTTCTGCAGCTGAAGTACTCTGAAACTGAGTTGTAGCTTCTACTGTGATGAAAGTCAGTATAACATGTCTCATCTTTGCCATGTAAAAAGTTAATTCAAGTTTTCATAAACATTTTAATGCAATAAATTGAAATAAAAACCATACTTAGTTCCTTGCCATCAAGAATATCTATTATTGGGAGCATTTCATTACAAGATTGATACGGCAAGAGCTGTGAAATGTCAGAGCAGGTCACCTGTCTTATCTCATGGAGTACACTGGGCTAAAATATTTTTTAATTAGCATTCTGGAGAAAAAAAATTAAAATATCAATTTTGAAGAAAGCTATTTTACATTCAAATAGCAGATGGAACATGGACTTTAAACATCCTGTTTAGACCCCTAGTGAATAAAAACATGGTTTCTTCCATGGCTTATAGAAATGATAAGCATTCCTTCTTTATTCGGGCTTTCACTTTTATTATTATTGTAGACAAGTTCCTTTGCTAAATAGCTACAGAAAAATATTCAGCCCAAATACAGCTAGATTAAGACTTAAATCTGTGCACAGTCAATTTAGATTATAGGTGTTTTAGCAGAGGCACAGCCATTCATCAAATGACTAACGAAATATGCTTGTTTTATAGTTTTGACTATAAAACAAATATAAAATATTATTTTAAGTTTTGCAGTTTAGAAACGCATGGTATAAATACAAAGTATTCATGATCCCATGACAAACTAAACTGTCTGAATATAACATGTATATCTTCTGCACAAAATTTACCTATGCACTCATTTTATGGTAGAAATAGTCAAGTTGCAAGAAAAATTGCAAGGCACTATGAAATTGCTATAAAAATTTTCCATAGAAGTAGCTGCCAAATTTTTTTAGAAAATCTATTGTTCTCTGTTGGTCTTATACACCTAATCATTTGCCTCCCCACAGTTCCTGCTTATTTGAATACTTGCAAGATTTTTTTCAATATATACTAGATTTTGGTTTCACTCATAATATCAAAATTTCCAGGATAAAATTATGTCCATCAACAGCTCCCGTGCTTGCATGGAAACTTTTTTTGTGGCCTCTCAATCTTGTGGTAAAAAAAGGTATTGATATAATTTATATCCCTTTAAATTATTTTGACTCATTCTCAGAACAAAATTGCAATTTAAAGCCAGAACAGGCCAACATTAGCAAGTGATATTAAGTAAATACTGAAAATAAGAGCTATTTTAAGTATTTACCAGTGTTTTTAAGGGTATCACCACAAAGCTTTTCATGTTCATACCATGCTATGAGAAGCTCAGTGCCTACAAGCTTGGTGGCCCTTCCATGGTTTAGCTGCTCTTCTACAGTAAGACACTCAAAAGCATTCCATAAAGAAAAAAACCCAAGAGGATATCCTAATAATTTCATAGCAAGTAGATAGCTAAACTGAACTTAATTATGCAATTGGTCATTCTTCAGGCTTACACTCAAGAAAGTTACAGCATTTTACTAGAGTTGCATCAAGTCATGTGATGAAGAGACAGCTGAAATAGAATTGTTCTTCAAGAAAGCATCTATAGAGAATCACTCCAAATTATATATTCTTGTGTTTGCATAAAAGCATTGGAGATCTTTCTGCATGAAACTCCTTCAAACCATAATGCTAAAAAGGGACTGTATACCCTACACTACCAGATTATTTCAGCTACCAACATTCATTAGCTACTTTGGCTGTTTGGGAGTTCTCTTGCAAATATCCCTTTAGATTTACCTCAAGCTAAATCTTCATGTATCTAATGTCAAGTACATCTTACAGATAAGATTTGCCTTTCCTGTGATATTAACGTTTTTCATCCCAATGAAAATATGATTTGTTAACACTGCTTTGGAAAGCCCTATTCCCAACAAGTTTCATCTGCATAAGGCTCAATCCAAGAGACTCTGCAGAGAAAATTCCTGCAGTGTTTCTTGGAAGAGTGACCTTGACAAGTAATCCTCAAAAATGCTTTGCACATTTGTTGCCAAAGACTTAAAAAGAAAGTACCTGCTTGTGACAAAAAGAAAAGCTGTATTAAAATATACATGTGAGTATCTATCAGAAGTTGTTAGACCAAGGAAGAATTTTAAATGCAAACATGACATTTTCAATCAGATTTTAATACAAAATTCTGAAAACCTGTAAGATAAAACAACAACATTTCCACTTTTTGTTTCAAAATTATTTTATCTCTCAAGAATATAAGAGGAGAAAAAAAATCCTAGTCAATGATAGTATTACCAACCTGTTATATAACTTTTAGAATAATTTAAACAAGAAATTCAGATTTTTTTTTCATTTGATAAAAATGTTATACACATGTCCAATGCAAGAAAAACTCCTCATTCAAATTGCACTCCTAATTTCAACACAGAAATTATCAAAAGCTCTATCTATAGTCCTAGCAAAGAAAAGCCATGAACCAGGGACCTACTGGTGGACAGGTCAAGAAGCATAGGTTGACTTATGTCCACCTTGCAAAGGGCAAACTTTCTCTGTGACAGGTTTGTCTTAACAGCAGCTAGCTAAAAACACTCCAGTACAGAGCCACAAATCCAGCTTGTAAAATAATAGTGTGCATGACCAAGATCCAGTGCTCCTTATCAGCTTTCTCCCTTTAATCACACAGATGTGGCCACACAAAGTTCAGGAGCTTGCTTTTGATGTTGCTTTTGACGAACTAGAAATTAACTTTCACCTCAGTTTTGAAGACCTGTCTAGACACAGTAATTTCTTCTGAACACAAAAGCTAAATAAATTAATATTGTTCTTGTACATGCAAACATTACTACAGTGTGACTGGCAAATTATTGTATTTTTGGTTTCGCTGGACTATGCAAATGAAGACCAAAATTTATATACCTACCTAGTTTATTGTCATGCTGTTTCCAGATAAGGAATCAATAAGCATGAATATATGAATTCTTGCTTTTCAAAATAGGTTGATGCAAAAAGTTTTTAACTATTCAAACAACAGTTCTTCAGATCCTGAAAGGCAGAGCTTTCAGCATATATTATTTCAACTGAAGCCAAAGAAGAAAATAACCATAGAACATACAAAGACTACATGACTCTTCAAGAAAACTCTGAAGTTTCTTCCTTATTTTGCCTTTGTAGATCCACAGCCCCACTGAAAAGACCCACTGAAATGGTCTTTACCATTTCACAAAGAAAAACAACTTTCTCAAGGGTATTACATTTGCCTACAGCTGCACACACTTCGTAATCTCACAATGCCACAGCAACTACAGAGAAATACTGCTTTGTATTTGCAGAGTCTTAAAATTTCATAACTAGGCATTATTTTTAAAAGTTCACTAAATCAGACTGTAGTTTTCTTTATGATTTAGTTCACAGCAAGAATGAAAGCTCAAAAGAACATAAAAGTTATTTTAATTTCAGAAATTGCTTTGGTACACTGACTGTAGGGCTTGTTTAATGCACATCCTATTTGCAAAGAAAAGTCAAAACTGCTTTTTAAAACAATGCTATAGCTGCATTTCTTAATGAAGATTCTGTCAGTGGTTTTAGCAATAATTCTGGAAGCAAAGTATCCAACATGCTGTGTATTAGATCTACAGTTTATTTATTTGCTGGTACAATTTAGCAGAACTGACCAGGATGTTTCATACTATTTGGAAAGTGGTTTCTAATGTAAATCTAACAAACTTCATGAAATTGGTTGTGTATTAGTCGATAGTGAAGAACTTCAACATTGTACAGCTTGTGTTTAAAACTTCCAAAATTCTTTAGAATTGTTAGTAAGGTTCATTGTAATTATGAAGAAGCTGCTTAGGATCCATTTGGTTCTTACTATTCTGCAAAAATGTATATGATTGGTAAGATCTGACTGCATTCAGACAATAATCCACATTCTGTACTGTAGATACATTCAACTGCATCTTCAATATAAAACTTCTTATCATCCAAATAAACAAGGTTCTATTCAAACAGTTTTATATGAGCACTCAGAGAGAAATTCAGCAGAATTAGCTGTACAATTTATACCATCAATACATCTCTCAGGTATAATTCTATCTTTACAAAACTACCTCAAAACACATGTGCTATTTCAAACTTAAATGATCAGCATAAAGCTTAGAAGGGATTTGCATGTTACCTAGATTTTGAGTGCTTTTCAGCTAAAGAAATAGTGAAATTTCAACTATTTGTCATAATCACATAAGATTCAAAGATAGAGCTTAGAATAAAAAGTAGTTTGACATAAGATTCTTTCAAACACCAATGACAATTGAAAATTCTAGTAAGATGAAGCAATAAAAGCATAGTTTAAAACTACAAGAAAGCACATACTATCCAACAGCTCGCACATGTTCATGTATACACATATTTATGCTTAAAATACCAATGTGCATATTTCAGTATTTTTTCTTTAAACGACTTTTATGTACCGTTTATAAATGTTGCTATTTCTGTAATATAAATATTCCTAAAAAGAAGTATTTACCTCATATTATTTAGAAAATGTCTATTGAAATTTGATTATTTTTTTTCTCCCCTCTGACCCTCTGGTCACAGATCATGAAAAACATAATAAGCAAATTGTAATTTGTCTTTCAGCAACTCTGGAGAATAAACACAGAAAACACAGCCAAAAACCTATTTAGAATTTTTCTGTACAATTTGCTGAAATTTTTTTAACATGTTTTGCTAATGTTAAAAAAATTGAAATTAAATGCCCAACCCTGTCAGCTTTTGAGAAAATATGCTTCAATTTTACTTCACTAGAAGCAATATTAGAAGTAAAATCAGTTCAAAATTAAGAAAATATCATGATACATTATTATGTTAACTAACAATGGAGGCTCAGTAAAAAGAATACAAGGCAAAGAATAGAATAGTGCACTGTGGTTTTATTGATGGCAGCAATGACAATTTGCCTCTTTCATATGTAAAAAGTATTCAGCTTCATTTAACTAAGAACTTTAAAAAAGTCTTTTCTGGTGTCAGGTCCAAATTCCTTCTGCTCACATGAGCTTTCTTTGTTCCATCCTGCTTCTTGGAAAACCCCAAAATTTCTTCTAGAAGAAGTGTTCAGCAAGTTGGGAGCTGCCAGTGAATTCTCCCCGACTCCAAGAAGGTTTCTAAATGAAAAACTAAAATACAACAGGTTAAGGACAAAAAATATTGGCACTCAATAAACCATAAGTACCCTGCATCCCTGGGTTCTTTGTGCAACTATAGGCTTCACTGTCACTTCATTTTCTTCCTCCAAAAGAGTGGATATCTGCTTTTCAGCACTCACAGAGACACAATTCTTTAAAAGAAGAATAAATCAGGAGGCTGCACTTCAATGCAATAAATATGATTGGTCATGTGACAAAGAGCACTTTCTGGTAAAGACTTCTCTCTCCAAAACCACAATTTCTCCATTGTTAAAGACTTCAATATAGATTTTATAGCAAATGTGACAAGGTGCAGATTAGTTCTGTCATGAAGTAAAGGAAGACCCAAAAAGCATATAAGGACCAAGCACTTATAGGTTCACACTCATAGGTTCTTTCAATCTCTTCCAAAAGTTCTGACCCTTCAAAACACTCATTTCTGATTACTTGCTCCTCTTCGATTTCAGACTATTAAGACATTCTATACAGAAAATGTGATCTCAGGATGTATTTTATTATTGTTAGATTCTAATTCTTGTATCTCAACTCTCTAGGAGGAGTATCTTATTTTACAGACCTGTTAAACCTAGTAGTTGACTCATACCCACATAAAATTCCCCCTGATAAAATGCTGACTTAGTGTCTTCCACCTCACACTGCCGGATATTAATAAATGATAATTTCTAGGTCAACTGCAACCACGGTGAGGTACTATCCCATACTTCTACTTTACCTCTCTTGCCTTCATAAAAATCATCAGGTAAAGACTTCCTTTAAGTCCACAGTGTTTGTCCCTCTCCATCTTTTTTAGAAGTTCCCTTTTCAAATAGTGAAATACTGCAATAATATCCCTTTAGAGACATCTTCTCTTCCCCAGACTGAACAGATCCATTGATCCAAATTCCACTTTTAAAAAACAACTCAGAATTTTAAGATCTTGAACCTCCTCCACTTAAGACCCTTTGCAGTACAGAGAAAGAGTTTGAACAGATTATTTGGTAATACTAATTCCAGATGTGCATGACCAAATTCAACACCTGCATGCATGTGCTGAACACTAATTCAGGAAGCAGTACAGCCTCATTTCCACATTGCTGCACCACTGCATTACTAAGTTCTCCTTGTCAAGTGATATAAGATTATACAGGTAGATCTAAAAGGTTTTGGGTATGAGTTGATGCTTTGATCTCATGCTTCATCTTGGATACATCCCTATCATACCCAATAAAAATATGGCCAGTAAACTCCCGTTTTAGTAACGTTCAAGTTGCATTTGGGAACAAGATATCCTGGATTTTAAACATTACAAACTACAACATTAAAATTCTATGAAATCTACCAATTTATAGCATAAAATAATCATTATCAATGCTTTTACATATCTTCAGGAAAAAGACATTCAGTTACTTAACATAAGAGTGATACTCCCTCTTTCAGTAAGTAAAGATGTCACTAATAAATGATCTGTTGAAGAGGTAAAGCATCCTGCAGTGGAAAGCAATAAAATTATGTCTCACTGGATCCCTTAAAACTTCCCTGATAAATCTTGTTTTCATTTAGCAGGTTATTAAAAACTTGAAATAAGAGGAGTATGCCATGCTCTCAAAATATCTAAGAAAAGTAAATTAAAAGGAAGCAGAATCCATACAGAAATCCAGTTCTAGGAACTGACATTTAATATTCCTGAACTTATTTACATGTCAAGACATTAAAGCTATGTTGTTATCTGAACAAGTCCAGGTAAGCTAAAAACAATTTAGGAAAGGATTCTGTTTGATTTTGTGCCTCCATTTAAAATCTGTGAAGAATTGATTACACCAATCCTTATTTATGGGAAAGACTAATAGAAAGGAAAAGCTTTGAAGGCTTATTTTCTGTCCCAGATAAGTTTTGATACCAGATCTGCTGTCCATTTAAATCAGGATCCCATTATAATTTTAAAACAAAGTATAGGAGCACCTTCAAGGAAAAATCACCTGTGCCTTAGAAAGGTTGTTCCTTATTTGCCAAAAAGTAACTCTTGAGATACAGGAGTTACTACCACTCTAGCTGATGCCTCATAGCTGACCAAAGCTAAGTCGAGTTTGTCAGATTTATACTGCAAAATTAGAGAAATACCAAAAATATTGCCTAAGATAACAATAAAATTCCCTGGCTTTAACTGCTATGTACACACTTCACATCTCTCATTCAACTGATCACCCTGACACAGCTCAGGACCAACCGTGCTGGTTAAAACTCTGCTCAGTGCATATTCCAAAATAATTTCTGCAAGAACTGTCTCAGGATGTGCTTACTAATAGTGACTGATACATGTACTTATAATAGAAATTCAAATTATATTGACAAAAATAGAACAACTATCACTTCTCTTACATTTCCAGTACTGCCATAAATGAAAAGTACTTTTTAACATATACTTTAAAAAGTAGAATCATATGTTATTGCATGTCAGAAATATTAAAAGGCACAGCGATCACCAGCATGTGTTAAGCCAACAAAACACTGGAGGACTGGAGTAATGAAAAGAACAAAAAGAGATTGGCAAAAAACAACAGGCTAGTAAAAAAAATACAAACTGATTCAAGATAAAGACACACTGTGGGTGTACATAAAATATTATGTGACTTACCAAAGATTTCTTTAGTCAGGATAGACTTTCGACCGTCTTTTGTAAATTAAGAAGATTAACCAGTGAAATGAAAGCAGCACAGCTTATGAGATTTGTTCAGTGAAATTACTGCAACTGTTTTATCTGGCTGACCTTTTAAAATTTATGAATGTATGTAGCTGGTGTCTTTTCTAAGGGTGATCTATAATTCCTTAATTTCTGGTAATTAATATAGTATAGGTGAAAGTATACCCTCGAGATTCTGAGTATCATAAATATTCTTTATATTTGTATCTCCCTATTTAATGGTAAACTCACAGATTTTATATTTCTTCTTTTCATGCAAGCAAAACAACAAAGTATATTTATTCACATAAAGGGCTTACAGAAAGTAGAATAGGGGACTGTCTAGACAGAGCTAGACAGCCCTGAGTTCAGCAGGGACTGCAGCCACTTGTTTCAAATAAGCTGGTCTAAAGTATGTGAATCAGAGAATCTTGCTGCTGCTCTCAGGTGAAAAAGCATCAGAAAAAAGCTTGCTGAGATGGCATGAGTCTTGACAAAAAGCAAAAGTCAAAAGCTCTATTTGTTGAAATGTTTTTATTGCTTTCCTACAGATATACTAAGTCCTCCTAAGCAACAAAATTCAGAGAAACAGAGATACACAACTTCTATAATAAACATACCAATATCCCTAAGAAGAGTACAGAACAATCCAGATTTGTTTATCATGAAATCTAAACCAATACATAAAGCACTCGTGCCTTATATTTACCTTTTTGTCCTTATTAATCAGTTTCTAGCTCGAGGGGGTTGATAAAATTGTTGAGTGGGTCGTGTGGACCGCCGTGGCTGACCATCACCTCCTCTGCGGAACTCCAGAGTTTGCTCATACGTTTCTTCTTCCTCCTCCTGCGGATAAACAGCATTGTTTGAAATGAGAGAGGTGGAAAATGCATTACACATGAGTTGGTATAAGCACACACACATACACACATCACATACAGTTAGACAAACATGGAAGGGCGAATCCATGCACACATCATAGCAACTGCTGCTTCTGTGCTGATGACCACTTATTTTATTAAGTGAGGTATGAGAGTGGGCTTTTCAAACTTAGGAAAGCTAACAACATCAAGCTGGCAAATCTCAAAACTCAAACCCTGGGGCAACAGAAGTTATTAAATATCTGCAGGGAAGAAAAAAATCGTAAGTATTAAATAAGAATTATTTTCCAAGAGTCATACAGGCAACAAACTCAAGAAGCAAGGTAACCTCAATAACCTGCCAAAGCAAGTGAAATATCAGCTTTCAGGAGTTCACAAATGTGTGTGGAATGAAATAAAAGAATTAGGACACAGAACTACAAGGAACAGCATTTGGAAATACGCATGCTAAATACACACATCTGAGACACTAAGAAAAAACCTGTGATGCAATAATAATAAAAAAAGCCCACAAGTAGAGTGAACAATTTAGAGATGTATTTTCTATGTGCAGCAATAATAAATAAACATTCCGAACAAGGAGAGGGGAGGTAAATGTATTTGCAATATTCAGCCACTCTTCTGCATCTTCATACCAGAAAGATATTCACAAAGTATATAGAATTCAGAGGTGAAACAAGAAAAAAAAATGAAAATTATCAAGATACTGGAGAATTCTGTACAAAGATTAAAATAACTATGTATTTATTTTGCTCAAGAAATATTGCATGGAAAGACATTAATCTAGTGGAATATTTGAAGGTGGTACACACTGAAGAGAGAAAAAAAATTTAAGACTGTAAGAGTTTATGTCAAAGAAAAAATTATAGGCTGAAAAATGAAAAAAAAAGCTCTTGAGAATACGTATAACTGTCAAATGCTGTCTCAGAAAAACAAGTTTGATTTAATTTCTTTAATATCTTTATACTGCAGCAGACGCTGGGTCTAGTGGGAACTTGCTGGAAGAAAGCAGCTTTTGGGAAAAAGTACTGGATATGTAACTCTCAATTTCCTTTTATTCACAACATAGGAACATAAAGCAACACAAAGCAAGAGCATTGAATGATTCATTAGAAGTTCATCAACAATTCCAGTACCCAGGAACTGTCAGAGTGCAGCATGCACATAACAGATTAAGCAAGTCAAAGCAGTAAAATATTTCACTTTAAGCAACAGAAATAAAAAACCCACAGCTTAAGTTTCTTTCTGTTGTGAAAAGTGAGATCTTACTCAAGAAAACTCTTTCTGAATTAGCATGAATATCAATAAACATGCATTTTTAAAGTAACAATTACAAAAACCGCACTCCTCATGGTAAGGTCTCCTATTTACAGGGCACATCTGTGGTCACAGCTATATTTCCAGATTAAGCATTACAGAGAGCCTGAAAACAACTGTGGAAGAAAACAGATTTTTCAGCACTGAATAGAACAAAACTGATTTACATCACTTAGTTTCACTGTAGCTGAAGGCTGAGAAACAGAGCAATGTACTTACTTTACCACCTCAAGTACAATAAGTTCCCTCATATAAAGAGGGTCAGAGACACCAATTACCCAAAAACAATCAAGAGCATTAGGTGTCTAACACACAGTCCACACAGTTTGCAATATTGCTAGCCCTAGTACAAACACAGCTTTATATGAGATCATCTCCCATCACCGACAATGCAAGCTGCACCAGCAGCAAATGTTAAAAAGTAATCCAAATGCCCAAAGTGGTCTAAATACTTTTAGCTCTTTCAGTATACTCTGAGAAACATGAATAGCTGAATACAGCACAGAAATTAAATAGTTCAATATATAGCAACTCAACTGTAATAGCCAAATTTTATGAGGAGAAGCACATCAATTTCTACAGCAGCAAATCTTCATCAAATCTCAAATTTAATGCTGTTGATCCTTTAAACTCAGTAAAGCCAAATTAAAACCAGTATTTGTCTTACACACTTCTATTTTGGTGTAGTTGTCTTTACACAGTCAATGAAAAGCTTCATACGCACGCATCCCAAATTAAGAAATTTTACTGCAATAGGCTAGAACGAAATGTAAAATCACAATTACTTTCTTGAGGCTCTGAATAATGTGAATGTGAGAATGATGAAAATGGTAATAACAAATGAGTAACAGAACATCTTTCAAGTGTTCCCTCCTCATTCCTTTCTATGCACAGTGGCTCCACAGACAGTTACTGACTGTCCTGTTGAACTCTGCCATCTCCTCATCAGATGATACATTGTCATTTCTTGGCTCTTACCTATTCACATTTGATCAGAAACAGATCTAATGTTATCCAAAATAATAATTTTCCAAATCATATCTTTATTTTAAAAAATCTTACTTTACAAGTAATTTAATTTCTTTTCTGTCATCATTTCTTAGTCATTGATCCTCAATTCACTACTGCTAATCTTTCACCATTTATTTCCATTTTATTTCCACAGAATCATAAAACAGATAAAGGTTGGAAGGGACCACAGGGGGTCATCTGGTCCAGCTTCCTGCTCAGGCAGTGCCATCCCAGAGCACACAGCACAGGATTGTGTCCAGACAGTTCTTGAATATCACCAGTGAGGGAGAGACCACAACTTCTCCTGACAATATCTCCCAGTGTGTGCCCACCTGCACAATAAAGAAGTTCTTCCTCATATTTAAGTGGAAATTCCTGTACATCAGTTTCTGTCCATGGCCTCTTGTTCTACTGGCTGGACCACCAAGAAGAGCCTGGCTCTATCCTCTGGACACTCTCCCTACATTGTTCAGATTTCACTCTCAGTCTTGTTTCAACAAAACACGCACAGCCTATTTATCCTTATTTCTATTTTAAAGAAATTTCTTACTACCTTAAAGAAACAATTCAATTTTATGGACTTTAGTCTCACTTTATTTTAAAATTTCTCCACCTTACACTAAGAACTGCTGTTTTCTGGATCAATATGCACTCTTCATAGGCAGAACTATGTGTATCTTATGTTCACTTCCTTGTTTTTTCTGTTCTTCAATCAAAAAACTGTTATCTGTCTATATCTCTTCCATTATAACTGCAATCAGTTAAGTCACATACCTTGCCATCAACTGTACTTTTCAAATCTTTCTCACTGCTTGCTTTCAGTTTATCAGTCGCTTGTGACTTGTTCTAAGTTATTCTTATCCATATAAGAGCTAGATTACATTTTATAAAGCAAAGGTGACCACAAATCTCCCTTAGAGCATCTTCATTCTCCTTCTATCACCAGTAGAAGCTTTATATTAGTACACTGCTCTGAAAACTTATGCATTTTATTATCTCCATATTTCAGCTTAGTTTTCATTATTTATCTAAAATTCCAGGATCCAGGACTCCATTAGTACTTACACAATGCCCACCTTGGACTATGAACACCAAGATTAAATGATAGCATTGAATACAATTGCAAAAGACCAGAAAAACTGGTCTTTTTCCATAGGAAAAAGCAAAGAAAGGTCTGCAATGCAAACAATGAAATGCACAAAGAAATTCTGCACTAACAGATTAAAATGCAGAGAGAGAAGGTAGAACATGCCAGCATTCTTTAGCTATTTATAAAAAGGACAAACATAAGTAATTTGAAAATTCATCTTCCATTTAATGTTTTGCTTTACATATCTGCTCTTATTTTTGATGTTTTTTCCCACCTCATAAGAAAAGCAAGAACTAAACGAAGGTAAAATGGGAACCCAGTGCTTATATTTTGAACCCATACACCCCATATACTCTGAAAAGCCTGTATCACCACCATATTTAACCAGCTGAGCTTAGTGAATCAGCAAGTAACTTCAGCCCAGACAAGTGACTACCAGCCTGCTTTTACATAAAAAATTCAATGGATTTCATGCAGAATACAGCATTTTAAATACTTCACCAACCAATTTATTGTTCAAATGAACACTATTAGAGCAGAGTAAATTTAGTCTTCATTAAAAGCTTTCTCTCTGAATTTCCACAGCAAGACTTCTTCCATTGCATCCAAAAGAACTGTTTAGAGACTTTTCTTTTAAACAGTCATTTGAAGTGAATACTTACTGCCTAACTTGTGAGAATAAATATGTGGATTACAGTAAAGAACCAGACAGAATTTAATGTTGACACAAAAGCTTTGCTGAATGCTGTGCTCACGTATATTTAGGAAGCAGTTGCAAGTCACAGCTGATCAGCTCCTGCACTTTTGCCACTTACAAAGCAGTTAACTCTGTCTATTACTGCTTATGGACAGAAAACTCTGCTCCATTCACTGCTGAAGCTTTTCAATTATAGCTCTCTGTGGGCTCTTAAGGGAGGAACACCCAAGCCTGTGCAGGGAGGCATGAAGAAGCAGCATGTAGAAGCAGTGCAGGGCCAGGAATCACGGGACAAAGAGGAGACAGAAGGCAAAGACAGCAGAAGATATTTTCTATTTAGGTAGTGTCAAACCTTTGTTTCAGTTAAGATGTACTTTTAACTTCTCCCACACTGAATGCATGGGGAACTTGCTGGTTCAGTACAAAGAGTGCTGGCTTCCTTTCAAAATGACTTTTCTTTATGTGCATTTCAAATTCCATTTCCTGATCCAGATTTAATGCCTTTTTGCACTGCCCATTCTGCAGGCAACAGCTGTTTCTTGCTGTTAAAACACCAAGTGACTACTTTTTTCCTGGTTAAATTCCTTTCTCAGATTTTGCTTCTTTTGCCTACTCATGCAGTTTTGAGCTCCTTGAGTACCTGTTTTTGCATTTTCTACTTATCAATACTTGGATCAATCAAAAACAGACTGCAGAAGCAGAGAAAACTCATACTGTGATCACATTGAGAAATTCACAAGTATTCTAGAAATATCTAAATGTAATTATTTTAAAATTATTTTATATGCATTATATTATATATATCCTATATTTGGAAGAAAAAAAATAATTTGCTCAAGTGTCTACAGTATTCTCTGGAACTTCTACTTTATCTAAATACTTAAATGGATTCTTTGAACTCCATAATAATAAAGAATGAAGCAGGATTTTGGGGGAGGAAGGGGGTGGAAATAGGTTTGTTATACAACTTTAGAGTGACTTTAGGGCCTATTTTTTACTATCAAATGAGGTGTAAAAATTTTAAATAAAAGAAGAAGTATGACTAATGTAGATTTTCCAAGGGTATTAAGCAAGTACGGATTTTTCTGAAGTGTCTATTACAAAATAATTCAACATATTTGCTATTCATCAATTTTCTTTGCAAGATAGGCTCCTTACCTAAAGCATCAGTTCCTCTCACAGAGTAATCTTCTCCCAGAGTAATCTTTGTAAGCCTGCACATGCTCACATTTTTTTCCCAGAGTGCACAACACATCTGTATTGGACTGGGCCTATGGGCATTCAAATTCCTGCATTAAATTATGATGAAAGGAGCAAGTGGGGTTTGAGGTTATACTGCTAGATCTGCATATTGCTGACCCCTCACTGACATCAGATCATTAATATAAACTCCTAGCCCTATTAATGCCTTATCTTCTACCTGTAAAGAACATGCAGGACAAGCAATTGTAAAGGATCTATAGGGTATACAAGTTCTTCTTGAACCTCATGACCCAATAAGCACCTCGCTGCATATAGGACTTTGCAAGAATTAGGTAATTTGTACAGATACATGAGTATAAACCCATATATACTGCATGTATAGTCCTCCATAGGTAACTCTAGTTTGACTCTTATGTCTAAACCATCATTAGCTTTGCTGAAGTATTTAGCCCTGGTCACTCCAGTGAAATAGTATATTAGGGAAAACAGTGGTGACAGAAATGGGAATGTCAAATGTATTATGGCAACTGTTAGGAAATTTAATTGTCCTCAAAGGGATAAAATTTACTTGCTGAATGGTACTGTGTGATTTACTGTGATTTTGAACTGCAACTACCCAATTACTGTCTGCTGCCATTCTATATGCAGCCAAAATAATCCCTACCTATTTACTAAATATTTTAACCTACTATACTAGTGATATCTTTCTTCTTCACTGTGAGATTTTGAGGTACTATACAAATAAAACTCTACATTGTACTCTCAAGCTCTGTACAAATCCTTTTTTCTGAGAGAGAAAAGCAGTTAATATTTCCCTAATGTAGAAGTAGCCAATTTCAACAGCTGCTGAATACACATTATAACCAACTTGCTGTAACAGAATTAAAAAAAAAAAAAAAAAAAAAAAACCCCAAGAAAAACAATAAAACATATACCCATTGTTTCCCTTATTTACACTTAGGAAATGATCCTTAGGAGGATGTCTTTTTCTCCACTGAACACAGATGGGCCACAAGCAAATATGTAACGGTGTGTAGAAATAAGTGGCAAAGAACTAGCCCATAGTAACTGTTGCTTTCCCATGTTCCAAATAATAACTGCAAGATGACCCTTTCCTGAGTAGTCTTCTCCCTAGCATCTGAAATAAATTAATGATAATATGCATTTGCTGTTGACTTTCATTAACCAAACTTCATAAAATTTTATATTTTCTTGGCCAGTTTTTGCAAAATTCTATAAAGTACTCTCAGGACCAGCAATTTTTCAACTAATGCCTTATTACATATAAATTAAAGATACTAGATTTATAATAAAATGATTTGATAATCCTGAAAAATTTAATATATACTATTAATTTTAATTAGAATTATCTCATTTTTCCTCTGCTGAAAATATGAAGAACCTGAGGTTCAAAACCAGCTGATTTTTAAATGATTCTGCTAAAAACATACACATCCTGAGTTTCAAGTGAAGCAATAAACATCAGAAAGAAAGCAGCAGACAATTAATGGATTTTTCAGGAAAAGCGAAATCAAGAAATGGAAAATAAATGGATGGGCAAGGAAAAGCATTACACACTTAATCTGAAACAACTAAAAGCAGCACAAGTTAATTTGGAATCAGACATTTCTTTGCACTTCATTGTTTCAACTGTGGAAACAAAGCACTCATTTATTTTCTAAATAGACAAATTTTCAATTACATTTCCATTAAACCAGGATAATGTAAGCCTGGGTATGATTATCCCACAGACATATTGCTGGCTTACTGAAAACCCTTAAGGGTATTGCACAGTTCATTCATACTTGCAGTCATTGCCTCTGGCACACATGGAAATAACTCTTACTGTGCAGTTTGTGTTGAAATAGATGCACTTTCCTGCAAATTTGTCACTGTGTTCTCAATACAGGAAAAAGTACTGGATTTAAAAGTTTCTTACAAGTACATATTTAAGCCATCCAGATCATGTCCCTTTCACAGTGAAAAGCTTCTTCACTGAGCAGTATCAATACCAAACTATAAATATTTAAAGGTTTATTTTCAATTTCTAAAAGATAAGTTGATATACTAAAGAGAGATATTCTATATAAATTAACACAGAACTAATGGATACATCAGGTTTTCTTAATTCACCCAGAAAAAAGCCACAAAATGGTAGTGGTTTTGCCAGGCTGATAATACAGGCAGTCCTAAACTATAGCAAAAAAGAATACTGCATAAACTGGGGGAAAAAAAATCTAAAAATCACTACTCAGTTTCTCTGCACAAAGTGCACTTGTGAGAAAAATCATACAAGTACATAGAGGGTAGGGGGGAGGGGGAAGTATTTGCTATATTGCTGAACCTGTTTTAGCAGTAAACAGAAAATCCTGCCAACATAAATTTCAGAAAGAAAACACTCAGTGATGCCATGAGAAATTATGTTAGGACACAAAATCACTATCAAAATCTTAACAGGGAATAAGAGAGTTTTGGTCCTGTGAAAAAGAAGGCTGTGTGCACAACCTCACTGATGACAGAATTTGACATATGAATCCCCCCAAGTCCCACACAGAGGTGTATATTTAGTAAATAAATACCTATGTGAATTTATTTGCAAATGACTGACCACACGCAAAAAAATTAGAAAGTAAAACATGGCAAAATTTATTTCCATAAATATACAGGATAATAAAGAAATATATATAAACAAACACCTAGATAAAAATCAAAACAAAACTGCATACAGGTAAGTGCAATTTTAAAGTCTTGAAACAGAATCTGCCCATGAGACAACACAGAACAGCCCCATAAAGAAAGAGCACCTTAACTTTAAAGTCAGGACCTCTACATTACTTACACCTTATATGCTTTATATTTTAAAATAAAATTTGCTGAATTGCACCTATATTTTAGCTAATAACTTTAAAAAAGACCATGTCATCCTGCAAGTTCTAGAACAGGTTCAAAAGATGATGGGCAAAATATGATTAAAAACATTAGGAACTTTTTATACTGCTACAGGATAGGACAGTTTGTGGCTTGTCACAAATGGTGTGCCCCAGGGCTCAGTACTGGGAGCAGTTCTGCTTTATATATTGACCAATGATCTGGATGAAGGGATCAAGTGCACCCTCAGTCAGTCTGCATATGACACAGAGCTGGGTGGGAGCATTGATCTGCTGGAGGACAGGAGGACTTTACAAAGGATCTGGACAGGCTGGATCAATGGGCTGAGGCCAATTGTACGGGGTTCAACAAGGCCAAGTGCCCGGTTCTGCACAACAGCCCCAGAGTGGCTGGAAAGCTGGCCAGTGGAAAAGGCCATGGGGGTGCTGGCCAACAGCAAGTGAATATGATCCAGCTGTGCCCAGGTGGATAAGAGGGCCAATGGAAGGCCAGAAGGACCAGGGCAGTGACTGCTGCCCTGTAATCAGCACTGCTAAGGCACACCTTGAGTGCCTTGTACAGTTCTGGGGCCGGCATTCCAAGAAAGATATTGAGGTGCTGGAGAGTGGAAGGGCAACAGTGTTGGTGAAAGGTCTGGAGCACAAGTCCTATGAGGAGCAGCTGAGGAAGCTGGGGGTTTGCTTAGCCTGGAAAAAACAAGGCTGAGGAGAGATCTTATCACTCTCCACAGTTACTCTGAAGGAGGCTGCAGCAAGGTGAGGGTCAGGGTCCTCTCCCAAGTAACGAGTAACAAGACAAGAGGAAATCACCTCAAGTTGTGCCAAGGGAGGTTTAGATTGGATAAAAGGAAAAATGTCTTCACAGAAATCTTGGTCAGGCCTTGGAGCAGGTTGTCCAGGGAAGTGGTTGAGCCACCATCTCTACAAGTATTTAAAAGACCTGTTGATTTGGAATTTAGGGATATGGTTTAGTGGTGGATTGGCAGTGCTAGACTAATTATTTCACTCGATAATCTTATAGGCCTTTTCCAACCTAAGCAACTCTATTACCCTAAAACTGTAATATCCAATCTTCAATAATTTTTACATCTACACAATAGGTTAGAAACAAAGTAAAAAAACAAAAACAAAAACAAACCAAACAAACAAACAAACAAAAAACCCTAAAAAATTTTCCATATGTAAAAGTAAAATCACTGCAGAGTAACCCCACAGCACCAATTTACTCACATTCACAGGTATTTCCCTTCCCACTTCTTTACAGGTTGAGTGATGAACTTTTGTTGAGTTACTCCCTCCTTTAACTGACCTGAACTTGTGGAAGATTAAGCTCTCTCAGTGGGGACTCAGCTTCACTCCTTTCCCCAGACACTGATGAAACTCTGTGACTTATGATGTGATTTCTATCATCTGGGTCTCAAAATGCCCAGCTGTGAGGATTGCTGATGTAACCTAATGTCTAACATCATAAAAAAGAGACTGATTACCCATACAAGGAAATGAAGTGAGACAGGAAGGAATGAAAGCAAGAAGAGAAACGCCACAAGTCTGCATCCAATATCTTGTAAAATTTCATAGTCAGTTGTAGAACATTCAAGAACATTCATCCACAGTATCCTACATTAAAAAAGGACACTGGGGGAGCTCTGTCAAGAAAGCAGCAAAGATTATGGAAATAACATCACTGTTTTCATTCGCTCCTATAGCCCTTGTGACTCACAGTGGATGTCCTATATGAGAACATATAGCCTAGAGGAAGAACAAAAATGACCACATTAGAAAAGAGATGAAGAGAAGGAATAAATTCAAATAGGAAACTACTACATAACCATGCAAACCTTTTCTGCAAAAGATTTTATCAACTTGAGCCTGCATGAAATAAGCTCTCAAGATTTTCACTAAGAAGTCAGAAGCAACACTTCCAATTAGGTACAAAAGGAAAGAGAACCAAAACAAAACTCCAAAAACAAAACAACTTCACAAAAAGACTGGACTTTTCTTCTTATTGACTTCATAAGAATAGGAGAATCTGAACTGAGCAATGAGATAGTCCCTGATATCCATTTGCATAACGAAATATTACAGGTTGGAAAGTTAGAAGATTATATAATATTTGATGTTCAATATGTGACATACATATTAAATACACAAAACATGGATAAAAAGTCCCTCTGTATAGCCATCATATATTTGTTGCTTTCTTATTAACCAACTCTCACTAGAGAAACATGTGCTCCCCTTCGGCAAAGATCTCAACACTAAAAAATAGAACCCAGATAAAAAAAAAATAGCAACCCAACTCCCCCAGCCTTCCTCCTTATCCCTCTAAAAACAGCCCAAGAGAGTAACTTCTTATGTTCTAATATTTATGAAGAAAAATAAGTCACCTTACTGAAAAAACTGTCTTCACAGTAAACTTTTTTTAGTTATTTTATTAGAAAATACTTTTTTTTAAAGATATTATTACTGATAACACCTGCAGGTCATCAAACAAGGAAGAAAAATGCTCAAGCATTCCAGATACTAAGCATCCCTGTATAAGGAAACTTCAGTACATTAAGCAGCATATCTATTCAACATGTCCTGTATACATAAGACTGAGTAAGACCTGGAATCACATCTTTCTGCAATACCAAACCACTAGTATCATGTCTCCCTTCCTGAGAAAGCAACCAGTCAGGAACACTACACCAATTCCTCTCCTTTCCTCTCTAATTAAAATCCTTTAATTAATCCATGAAATGTGGATAAACTCAGAACACAGGAAAGTGAAGAAGACAGGGAAATCAGGAGAGAAACAGTGATGGCAAGAACAGATACTTTCACAATTCTCAAAATGCAATTCTGAAGAACTTTGATCACACTAGAGCAGTATAAAAAACAATACTTTAACCAGGTACAGCTACGCTATCGCAAAACAAAACTGTGATTCAGTTTAAAGGAAGATATTTAGTGAGGAACAGTGTAAAAACAAACAATCCAAGGAAGGAGGCCATATGCAAATAATGAATTGTCACTATATGCAATTACAATGAATAAAAAGGGGAGAAGAACAGTGTAATGTTCCAAGAGTGCTACTTTAACTGTCATGACTATTTTCAATAATTGTAAAAGCCAAGAAGAATATGTCCTTAATCTGATTTGTACAGCTGGTAATAATTTGCAACAATATTTCATAGTCTGATGAATATTAAACACTCAAGGTGAAGACTCAAATATGTTTTACAATGCCTAATGATACAAGCAGGAAATTGAAAGTCCCTGGTTTATGCCCATTTGGTAGAAATTACCTCCTCAATTGAAATTTGGCTCCTTTTAGTTTATCAAAAAGTACAATGCAGTTCTTTAACCACCTTTCAATGCCAGTTACCATGTTTCAGCTTAGGTCTAGTAACTTTCAGAGAAATAGCTAAATTGTGAGGTCCGTCTATATTCCAACATGGATACAAGTTAAAGTTTGAAAACTATGTAGCTTCAAGTTTGTCTCTGAAAAAAGAAGGCTGAGGAAATGAAGGTTAACTGTGTGTAGGGCATGTATGATGGCATACTGTAAAAGATGCAACGGAATTTAAGGCAATACTTCCAGTGAGTACAAAAAGTATCAGGTAAGAAAAAAAAAGTTTAAGATAGACTATGAAAAACAATTTTTCAGCCTAGGAGGACAGAGGTAACTGAAATCACCACATCTTGACAAGATAGAAATTAAGTCACATCCCAATAAAATTACTACCTACATCTCAAGTGCTTTCATAAAGCCAAAAGATAGCCTTTCGTGGAAACTAAATTCACACTAGTAATGTTTTAGATTCATGTCAACAAATCTCCACCGCCACTCAGGAAGATGAGTAGTCCAAAACACTCAGCCTTCATTTAACAGAGATGCTGAATTATTTTGAACTGTAAAAATATTCTAGTGTTTTTCCTAACAGTACAGAAGCCAAAGAATGAAATACATCCAAGTATTTTCTGATGCAGTACTCAGGAACATTTTTTCTAGAGGAATCTTAGAACTGATTAAGTAGGCCGGACCCTTCTCTTTTACTGGCTTTGGTTTCTTGTGTAGACAATGAGGACAGAAGCTAGATAAGAGATCCAACCAGGATACATTTATCTACTGCACCTACTTAATTATTCAGTGGGAAAGATTTCTGGTTTGACCCACAACACAAAAGACCACAGCGTGATGCCAAGGACATCCAGACCTGAGAGCCTTAAAGAAACCGCACCCAATCCTTCAAGTAGTTATCAGCCTATCATAAAGAAATTTAAATGGGTTTCACACCTCCATAAAACAGGTAGGCAAAAGTCTTCTCCAGCTTAAAGAAGCCCTTTACCATTTAGTAGTTTTCAGCACTTCTCTTTACACTGCTGGGGAGAGGTTCAAACACCTTCAGAAAGCTAACAGGAGTTTACCTCTTCACATAGTGAAATGGGACAGGTATGATCAAGTCCTGAATTGCAGTTTAAGGTAATTCAACACATAGAGAAGCTCTTAAAGCTCTGTGACAAGACATAATGAAACTTGAACCCTGAACTGTCTGCCAGCAAGAATTAACTGCAATCCAAAATTCTGTTATTTTCCTTCCTCAGTTCATTCCGTACTGGAGGAATGAGTTGAGAAAACCTGTAAAGTGGATTTTCAGTCTCCACAGAACAAAACAAACTATAGAAAAACCAGGATTATGTATCATACATATGCCTTAATAATAATTTTTGTCTTCTTATATCTTTATGCAGAAATACAGTGCAAGATACTGCAGGAAGAGGAAACTAAGCTAAACTATAGGCTTCACTTCATAATTAGAATTTCTAAGGAATTAGAATAATTGTAAATAAAGAATCTGTAAGAATTCCAGCTTGTTAAGAGAACAATCAGTCAATGTCATCACATGTAAAAGTGAAACTACATACATACATAAGGAACACTAAGATCTTTAATTCCTTCATACAGACATAGGGGGAAAAAAAACGTAATTGTGGTGCAAATAGGGTGGAAAAGGCCTATATGAGATTACTAAGAAAATAGAGAATGAAAAACAAAGCAGAGACTTACTTGGATTTGGGGAAAAAATATCACAAGATAAACACTTAGACTAGACATTTTCATAATTTATTAAGGGAAAAATATCCTACAAATTAGAGAATAAAAGTAAGACTTAAGAGTTTAAAGTATTATCTTGACTTTATTTTTTTTCCACAGAACAAATTATTAAGTGATTCAGGAAGATCATTTCAACACTTTTCAGTTTTTAGTATAATTTTACATAGTTTACAAGAAAAAAACAAGCAGTTCTTACTTCTACAATGACACTTCAGTGACTTTTTTTTTATTTGAATTAAAATACTTTGATTAAGTGACCCCTGCTACATTGAGGGAACTAGTGGAATACAGTATTGTAGTGTTACATACAGGACACTTATAAAAACTCTAGAATAGTGGAATCCAAATGCAGTTTTATTATTAAAAATATTTATTAATTTCATACCTAGGACATATTTTTCAGGCACTAAGAAAAACAATAAACAGTTCTAGTGTTCTTCAATGTAATTATATTATATTGTATGTGGTTATTGAAAAAAATTTCCCACTATCTTTTTGGTTTACGTAACGTAAAACTCAGCTTTATCTTCTACTTCTAGCCAGCAGAAAGACAAACAGCTGACTGAAAACTTAAAAGAACTCTGGGCAAACTGGGTAATGGACAGTACACAATCAATTACTATACTTGTTTCATTAAGGTGGTAAGCAGAATGTATTTTGAGAATATGAGCAGAGTTGATGTACAGTTAAGACAAAAGAAAACAAAACAAAGAAAAAAAAAAACCACCAAAAAACCAAACAAACCAAAAATCACTTACAAAGGTTTCCAAAAGCAGACCAGAAGCTGAAAGTGCTTAAATAATATGCAATGTCATCAAAATAAGGTCACTGTGGTACTTTGGCTGTTCTTTCAAGTGACTAACCAAGCAATGTTTTGCTTTGCATTTTTGTCTTCCTCCCAGTGGTATACTTTCATCCATTTACATTTGTTGGACAAATAACTAAATTCAACATGGGTACTAAACAAACAGTACTGAAATAAACAATAAAGAATAATCAATTCTAAGACATAGGCTAAATTTACGCCTTAATAAGGATCACTAAACCTTCTCTCAGTAACAGCAACTCTTTCAAAAAGGAGCCTGAATTAGGACTTCACAACTCATATACAGCATATTTCTACAAGTTTTCAGTACAGACAGCTAAGAAAGAATAAGGATCATATAATCACAGAATATGCTGAATGGAAGGGACCGACAACGATCATCTAGTCCAACTCCTGGCCCTGCACAGGACATCCCAAGAATCACACGTGTGCATGAGAGCATGTGCAAATGCTTTTGAACTTTTCTGAACTCTTGGTGCTGTCACCACTTCCCTGGGGAGCCAGTTCTAGTGTTCAACTACTCTCTGCGTATAAAATCTTTTCCTGGTATCCTCCCCTGACTCTTGCCATTTAATGCCACTTCCTTGAGTCCGGTCTCTGGTCACAAGAGTGACAAAATAGGTACCTGCCCCTCCCCTTCCCCTCGTGAAGACGTTGAAGACCCCAACAAGGCTTGCCCTTAGTCTCCACCATGCTGAACAAACCAAATTACCTCAGCCATTCTCCCACAAGGCTTCCCCTCAAGGCCCTTCATTATGCTTGTTGCCCTCCTCTGAATGTCCTTTAATACCTTAATGTTTTTCCTGTATGGTGATGTCCTAAACAGCACACAGGACTCGAGATGAGCCTACCCCAGTGCAGAGCAGAGTGGGACCTCCTTTGAGTGGTTGATGATGCTGTACCTGATGCTCCCCCAGGACATGATTGGCCCTCCTGGCTGTCAGGGCACAGTGACTCAACTTGCCATTGGCCAGGACCCCCATGTCCCTTTCTGCATCACTGCCTTCCAGCCTCTAATTATCTAGTGTATACACAAAATCAGGGTTGCCCCAACCCAACTGGAAAATCCAGCACTTGCCCTTGTTAAACCTCATATTTGGTGAGTGCCCAGCCCTCTCATTTGCCTAGGTCCCTCTGAAGAGTGTCTCTACCCTCAAGGGAGTCAACAGCTTCTCCCAATTTGGTGTCATTGGCAAACTTATTCCTTTGAGACCTATTGCTAAGTTGTTAATGAAGACATTGAAGAGCACAGAGCTCAGTATGAAGCCTGCAGAGCCCCACTCTGTGACCAGTCACCAAAACTGTGATGTCACCCTATTCACTACAACCCTTTGCACCTGATCTGAGAGCCAGCTGCTCACCCACTGCATGATATGTTTATCCAGCTGTGGGCTGGGCATTTTGTCCAGGATGATATTATGAGAGCATCAAAAGCTTTACTGAAATCCAAAAAAATTACATCAACTGGCTTTCCTAGGTCAGCTAGGTGAGTTCCCCTGTAAAAGAAGGAAATCAGGTTTGACAAGCTAGACTTTCCCCACACAAAGCTGTGCTGGCTGTGACTGATGAGTGCATTGTCCTCCAGGGGTTTTTCAATACCTCCTAGAATAATTTTTCCATTATTTTACCAGTCACTGAAGTGAGGCTGAATGGTCTGAAGTTTCCAGGATCTTCCTTGCCCTTCTTGAAAATTGGGACAGCGTTGGCCAGCTTCCAGTCAGCTGAGACCTCTCCGGATTGCCAAGACCACTCAATAATCATTGAGAGAGGTTTTGCAATTACATCGGCCAGTTCTTAGAGGATTCTTGTATGAATCTTATCGGGCTCCATAGATTTGTAGGGATCCAGCTGGAACAACAGATCCCACACAATTCCAGGGTGAACTGGGAGTTGACAATTCTCGCAGTCATGGTTCTCTAGCTCAGGGCACAGAGACTCCCTTGGTCCATCACCCATGTTGAAGATGGAGGCAAAGAACGTGCTAAACCCCTGTGCCTTGTCCCTGACCCTGTTTGTGAGGTGACCACCCTCATCCTGTAATGGGCTGTTATTTTTACAGTGTCTGTCACCAATAATGTATTTTAAAAAACACTCTTTCTTACTGCTCCCCTAATTTCTGGCAGCTTCAACTCCAACTGAGTTTCAGCTGCACAAATTTTCTTGGCAAGCAGCATCTCTGTATTCCTCCCATGTCACCTGACCCTGCTTCCACTGGGCATACACATTCAGTTTTTGCTATATTTTCAAGAGAAGACTGCTGTTCAGCCAAGCCAGCCTTCTGCCTCACCTGCTTGACTTCTGACTTTTGGGAATTGCTTGCCCCTCTGCCTTTAGAAGGTGACATTTAAAAAGTGACCAGTACTGATGGACCCAAGCACCTGCAAAAGGGACTTCACTTAGCTATCTGGAAATTATCTGGAACAACTGAAATAAAAATCAGCATACTTCCAGTAATACGTGCTCCTTGGGGCTAATAGTACTGATCAGTGAAAAAAGTAATTATTGAAGTCAGTTTAAAATCTATTTTGTTCTTTTGTAAAGAGGAAATACAACCAAGTAACTTGAATCTTAAGTCAAAGAGCTAAGCAGCATGATAACTTCATTTTGCATTCATGCATGGTCTCTAGATTAATATATTAATAGGAACACTGAGACAAAGAAAAATGATCAACAGTGTTAAGCTTAAAAGACAAACCTGAGTATCAATGGGTGATTAAGAACTGAAAGTGCTTAATGAGGATTATGCTTAACACCCAAACACAAAGAAGTGAAGAGGTAGGTCCTAACCAACTTTCTCCTGCAAAAATCCTATAGCTGCAAGGACCTTCTAGCAACAAAAGAATAATTTGTCATAAAACAACCCATTCAAATGATGTTTACTATGAAGACGTTGATTGGCATTTATCTTGTGTAACTTTAATGATCTGAAAACTCGTTTGAATTCATGTAATTCAACTAGGCTACCTTGAGAGAAAAAAGAACCTTCAGGAAGGTATTTTTCACTTCTGAATGGACTAAAAGTCCTTGGAAATACTCTTTGTCTCAGAGCCTCAATGACTCAATCAGGATGCAGGATGATGCCAGGACTATGGTACTTACTGTCAGAATCACCTCTCCATACACTGTCCCACCCTTGTGTCAGCTTTAACTAACTCTGAAATAAAATGAGACAACCTGGGGGAACAAAAATGTCGTCCATTTCATTCAGCTCATCCCGTGGCTACATGCCTGACAATCCAATCTGGGAGGAGAGCGATGGGGAAGAACACATGGTCACACGTATGCAGAGGAGCAGGGAAAATGACTGCCTCACTGCTAAGAGCAAGTAGGAAACAGCACCTCACTACCAGGATTAACTCAGTCTTAATACTAGGGTTGTGAGAGTTCTCTAAGAACTCTTAGACTGTGAGAGCTAATATTCAGTGGCTTAAAGTAAAATAAAAGCCACTCCTAAAAACTGTAATCACATGAAGAAAAATCTGATTATTAACTCAGAAAAAAGGTTAAAATAATAGTCATACAATAAGTAACTAGCACCTTACAGGTCAGCTAGTAGGACAAAAAGAAGGGGGGGGAAAGGGTAAATTTTCATACAAAGAGCAATGCATCAGCTGGCAAGAGTTTTAGGTATCTTTAGGTACAAAAAGGCCATCTCAGAGACATTTGAGAGCTACAGGCAACAATACGTGTTAAAAGTCCACTGGGAAGAAACAGGAGTTGATTGTTCAGCTTCTGCAGCAGTAGCAATATGATTCTATGACCCAAAATAGGAACTTAAAATAAGCACAGTCAATTCATCATTAAGGAATCAATATGCAGATGTATATTTTTTGTGCAGTCTTTTATAGTAAGAGTAAACAGCAAAGAATTGTGCATTCCTGATTTTTTTTTAACCAAAATGTATCTCTCTGCTTCTATGATATTCACTAGTAAAGCCTTTTGAAATTTCCAACTTCCATAAGGCTAATACATTCTAAACTTTATAAAACAGATTTTGATGCATACATGACCACTACAATATTTGGCAAAGAAGAAATCATTGAAACAAGAATGAAATCATGATACAAAATAAAGGGATACAAATGTCTATTTTTAGTCATACATACACATGTAGTGAAAAGCTTCAGAACATATGCTTTAAATGACTGTTTCCTAGCCCTTACAGAACAACATACAATGTACATGAAAAAGAACAAAAAATTGGGTTGAATAGAGTAAGTAACAGCTTTTAAGAGAGAAAACATGCATGAAACTGTTTGGCAGACAGATCAATTATTCATTTCCAAACAATACAATTGAAATTTATCATACAGGAAGAATACCACATTGTAATACATGTCTATCAGGTTTCAAATAGACAACTAAAATCTGAGATTTGTGCAATTATTTTTCTACATATGTAGGCAGCATTCTTTGCATGAGTATGCATTAATTGCCTAAGAGTTATATATCTTTAATACGTACAGATTACATATTTTTTAATACAATTTGTTATCACATACCCATGTGTCTGCATGAACAGGCCTGATGTTGCTGAGAAGGACCTCTTCATAATTTCCATAATCACTGAACTTAACAACTGCAGTTGTCCCAGAAGAATGAAGAGCTTCAATTTCTGCCCGGTAGAACTTAAAAGAGAAATTTTCAAAAGTCACAAAATACAACCAGAAATACCACAAATATTTAACAATTTCCTTTTCAATTATGTGTCTGTGTGTGTGTGTGTATATATATACTTACTCTTAGTCAGTATTATATTTTGTTTTAAATTTGATATGAATTTCAGATACAAAACTAAGTATCTTAAAATTCCACACAGCAGACTCCAAGGACATGGCAAAATGTAATTAGAGTATTTAGAAAATACACAGCTTATTTAAGTAGACTGAGCATTTAAAAGACCTGTTTTCATCTCTCTCAAAGCAAAACAAATTCATCACTAATACAAATGCTGCTGTATACAGAGCATTTTTACTTAAAATATACATCTGTATGTATGCTTATCAGCTATATACTGATATAGCTTGTATGTATGTATTTGTATACCTATCTTATCACATAATAAAACATGATGAAGTTATTATTAAAATATTATAAAACTGACACTTCATAAAGTCCTTTTTCAAAACACAAATTTGGTTTTTTTACATTTATGCAAATATAGCTTTCTTGAGGGCAGTCAATCACTTTTGTCTGAGTGAAGACATATAAATCACTGCCTTATAACATGGTTAAGATCAGTACTGTATTTTATTATCACATTTCAAAATTGTCCTAGAAGTGAGTAGCACCATTTATTTTAACTACCAAGAAACAAATTACTGCTCAAAACACATATTTTTATCTGCTGAATACGTAACAGTCTGGGAAAACTCTCATATGCATTTATCTTGCAAGGTGTGTACTTTCCAAATGATCAAGATCTCATTTCACATTATACTTCATATTAATCCATCCACTCAAGCTACATATTCCTATTTAAGAGAGTGTTGCCACTATAAAAAATCCTGTATAGTTTATAATTGGTTTTAGTTATACCAGCAAAAAAAAAGAAAAATAAAGTTATGCTGCTGAGCTAATGCAGACCAAAAACAAATAAATGTTTATAAGAAATAACATAAAGTAAACATAAAAAAATTCTTTTAAAGCAGAAAAAGGTGTGAATAAAACATGCTTAAAGAACAATATTTAGGTAGTTCTCAGATTATCAAAAAGGATCAAAACCCAAAGAAACTACCCATGAAGAGTGGCAGAGAACTTTTGAGCAGATGATGACAAATCAAAGAAAACATTCTAAAACCTTCTTAGCAAAGGAGAAGAAAGTAAAATGTCCTGCTGCAGGAGAAATCTTATTAATGGGAATAAGAGCTGAAAATAAAGTACTTAAACTTTTAAAAAATCAGTAATACAAAACTATCATGCAGCATAATTAATTTGTCCACAAGTTCTTTAGCTAATAGCATTACAAGTGCTAATCAAAATTAAGCCTTTTACTGTTTCTGTTCTGTAATGATTGAAAGAAAACTGGCAGGTTTTTTATAGCCCCATTCCCGCAGACTTTATTCTTCCTTTGTGCTGCTCAAACTTGCGTGCTGACTTTTCCAGAAAAAGGTATTACACATCTACCATTATAGATGTCTTAGATAACACAGCATCCTGGTTTTGTTCCACAGCAAAGAATATGGGCACCTACATCCTATATTCAACCCTTGAAATTTTCATCACTTAAGTCAAATGCTTTAGTGAGGAGCTTAAGTCATCCTAAACTCCACCTACATGAAAGAAACAAGGCCTTGTTTTGAGCACTAAAGAAATTTCATGCAATGATTATAAGTGACATACGTCATAAATATAAAAAATAAGTAGGCAAGAAGCCTATGAACAAAGGCCATGTATCTGTAGTAGCGTGTTAAATGTCTCCCACATGTGCATAAGAGAACATTAGAGGCATATTTTGAGATACTACTCAAAGGCATACCTTGTTGTCTTCCCAATAAAGAGCAAAACATTCATCCCCTGGTCTCCAGCTTTTTCCATACTCCATGTGACTCGATGGTTCCAGTATTTTCTCTGGTTTGATGGGCCCAGTTCTCCTTTTGGGACCGGTGTTGTAATACAACATTTTATCATCAAAAGATGGGATGGCAGTGGGTCCTGATGATTTGATAGGTCCTACTCGCCTTCCTTTCTGATGATGCTCAGTGTCTCCATTTGGTACAGCACTAAAATCAGTCCTACTGGGATTTTGGTAATCATTATTAACACCAAAATGTTGCTCACTTTTTACCATAAAAGCTTCACTACTTATTGTTCGTGCCTTCCTATCACAAAAATTATCAGAATTGTGTGTTTGGTTTTCCCTTTTCCCACGTTTCTGGTTACTGTTGTCTGTCATGTCTTGAGCAGCAGAATTTTCCTTGAATTCTGTGAAAGACACTCCTTTTCCTACTCTGTTCTGCATGTTGTTATCCCTTTTTTTGAAAGTAATATCACTCTGGTGAGCAGTTATGGGATAACCCAAATCCTTTGACCTATCATTTCTAGGATAATGTCTGTCACTTTTATTTTTTTCATCTGTCCAGTGTTCTAAAGAGCTGTGCCTTTCAGGACCTCTGTTTCTTGGTAACCCACCACTTTCCAAAGCCTGCCTTGAATTCTGAAAATCCTTTTGAAAACGAGGGGGTTTCTCATTCCTTGGTTGTCTCATGTCATTGCGAGAAATGTGTCTTGAATGATTCTCTTTGATGCCATTCTGTTCTGTATTCATAATTTTGTGCTGTACTGGATGTGTTGGCTGAAATTGTAGTTTTGGTTCTACAAAGAAAAAAAATATTTCAATTAACATATTTCACATAAAATACATTTCAGAGTCTAATCAAGCTACAGCATTCTTTAGAAATGTATGCACCTTTGTGACATGGAAATGGATTGGTACACACAGAGAATTTAGCAGATACATTCGAACTGAAATTCCTAGTTACTGGAAAACATACACTACTTTGGGCTGTTCTTAGAACCAAACCACCTATGAGCAAGAGAAAAGCCAGGCATAAACTGAGGATTACTCATTTCTCCCTATGGACATCAACAACCTACTAGAGTAAGAGCCATTTAAGACAGAAAAATAGAATTCCAAGATGGAGAAAGGAAGAAGGAGGAAAATGAGGAGGAAAAGGGAATATTTCTAATCTGAATTGTAACTTTCTGTAAAAATACCTTGTTAAGAGCTATTCAGGATAAAAGAGAAAAGGCAAGAAACAGAAGTGATAAAATGAACACAGCTGGCAAAATATAGATAACAAGAATACTAGCAAAGCACAGGACTCTGATCAGTGAGCCATAATAGGACCTGCTCAAGCATCACCTTTAAGAGCTTCAACCAGAACTCTTAACTGTTGAAAATAAAGACAAGATTATCATGAATATCACTAAAAAGAGGAAACATGCTATGGCCTGCTGGAGAGGAAGGGAGCTGTGGGTATCTGTGAACTTTTTATGGAATTATGAGCTTTTTAGGCAAACATGGAATTTTTAATGGGTTATTTAGGTGAAGAGCAACAGGAGGATAGAATTGAAGATGAACCCAAAGGAAAATAAAGGAGAAATGAGATTAAACAGTAGAGCTGCAAGTAAGTAGGTTCCTGGTCAATACAGTCCTGCACGTGATCACTAATCTGTTGCATCTCCTCATTAAATTCTCTTTCTAAATTCTCTGTTGTGTATGTGAGGAGACATGTTTTTAAATCTACTGGCAAATTTGAGGTAGGATAAGCTGGTAACTGGGACAAGGAAGACCTGGCAGCTGAATACTGGAGAGACCATGGGTCTTGAAGGCCATCTGCCAGGGAGACCCCAGCTCTGGGCTAACATTCAAAGTACATTCATGTAACTCTCCTACCAGCTCCAGGCTGTACCAGCCAACAAGGTGGTGTCTGAAGTTGGTTACCAGTGCTCAGGAGAGGCTCACATGGGTGTGTGCATGTTGGTGTCTGGGTATGAGATCTGCTAGCAGACTTTAAACTGCTGGAAAAGGAAAACAAACCCAATAAAGGGATTCATGCTTGCATGAGCAATTTTGTGCCATGTGGGCAGCTGCAAAGGTGTCATTCTCTTGCTTGTGTCCATGAGCCTGGTGTGGGCATAGGCCTGGTGGGACTGTCCACTCAGGCTCTCATACACTCCCATGGAAAGGAATGTTACTACTAGAAATAATGAATGATGATACTTCAGAGCAAATGTATCAACTTTTACAACTACATGATAGATGGCAAGTTAAAATTAAAATGCAAATTCTACCTGGTTAATTTTTTTTTAGAAAAACACTTTCAAGTATCACATTATTAGTAGTAGCTTACAGAATTTTTATCAATTTAACTTACTAAATTGCCCGATAAGAATCTAGGCTCAATTTTTACATACATTAGATGTAGCATAACTTTCAGAAGTTGCATGTGTTCTATTAAAATGACCTAGTGTTTTTGTTTTTTAACATGACATAAGCATACATAAGGCTTAGCTTGAACATCATCTTGGTAAAGATACATCTTACTCTATAATTTATTAGTTTGAAACACATTTTTAATGCATTAATATGTAAATATATACTACTCAGAAAGATATGAGAGTTTCATAAATATGCATTTTCTTTTTAAAAATGCAAAGATTACTTTAAATCTTGTATAATTAGGGTTTGTTGGAGTAAAACCTTTAGAGTTAGAAGTATCTCTACTTCTTCTTTACAAATGAGACATGAAAATGCTGTTTTTCTTTACTTTGTATCTGTAACTTTTCACTAAATATTTCATAACACTTTTCCACTTCTGTATAATACCAGACTTCATATCATCCAGAAAGATTTAACTTTCTAATTAATTAATTAACAGCCTCTGTTCACAACATTTTTAATTTATACCTCTTCTCTTCTGGTAGCAAAATGCTCCAGCTTCCACTCTTCCTATACCCAACCCAGGCTCTTAGGTCAATTCCTAATGTTAATTATACACAAAATGACTGAACTGTTTGATGACCCTTGAATGTTTACTCCCTTGTACACATCACTACAGAAAAATGTGTATAAAACTCTAACCTAATTCACCATAAATCATCTTATTTAATATTCTGTAACATTAAGTTCATAAAATTAAAGTCATTGTTCCAACAGAAAGAAAATAGGAACAGGTTCATTGCTATATTGGGCATGGTAACACTTTCCCAGGATTTTAGATTTGACTTAGATTCAAAAAGTTTCCTCTTTAGGGCTGTCCTTTGCCCTCTTTCTAAATGAATAAACATTTCCTGAGCCGAGATGGGTAGTGACAGTACTTAGTACATACAAGGTACAAGGACTCTCTACAACACAAATGCATGCAAAGGAGTTACAGTTATAGTTCAGTTAAAACCTCAAGGAAAAAGCAAAACATAATTCAAAACATAATTAAAAAAATTCTATAATTCAAAAAAGTTTACTGAAATTTCTATTCAATTTCATCGTATGTAATGACCAATTTTAACTACTGTCTACACAATACAATGTGATTATAACATAAAAGCAACAAGCTGATTTGAAAGTGTGTTGCATCCTTTGATTACAGATTTTTTTTTTAAACAGTAGTAGAAAGTAAAAATGATAGGTAAAGTGACTAGAGAATTTTGAAACAGTGAACATGGGGTTTTTTTCCTAGGTCTCTTTACTGTGACATACAAAGGCTGTCACAAAACACCTGACTTTTTTTAGTCTAACCTTAAGGTATGCAAAACCTGATAAACTTAGTTTTCCTACAGACGTGCAGTTCTTGTGCTAAAAGCTTCCCTGTGACCGCATCATAGAGGGCAGCTTTGAATGAGCAGATCACATTAACTGACTGATTGACATTCCAGCATAAATCACTCACAAATGGAAAATTCCAAGTAACAGTAAATGTTACTTTGTCAACAGTAGTCAATAAAAAAAAGCCAGGAGATGAGAATAGTTCTTCATGTTTTTGTACTGTCTGGCCTGATCACCAAAAAACTGAATGAATTCTAAAGTTTCTTTATGAGAAAATACATTTAAAAATTAATAACAAGGTTCTTATCATCTGCTTGGAAGTTCTGACATGACAAGTAGCATTTGTCAGCCTGGAAACCTCACAGTTTTGGCTTTTGTATGTGATGACAGAAGAGGACCATACAGGACCAATCACATTCCCCTGATTATAAGAAACCAGCAGGACCTGCAGCACTTGGAAATCCCAGCCAACACAATTTATAAAGCACTGCTCAATGCACAATGGAATTTAAAGAGTGCGGTTTCCCAGGGTCTTCTCCTGTGGATTTAATCATGTTTAATAATGTTGCTAAATTCAATGACCATGGCCCTTCCCACACTTGTGGCAATGTTTTGGGTTTATCCTCTCTAATTGAATAATACTTTTATGTAACTGTATGGAAGTATATTTTTGAGACAGCTACCTCCAGGGTATGTTCTATCTTGTACTGGCCAAAAGATTAAAAAATTAGAAGAGAATTAGGGATACATTTGTATACACTTCATGCCATGATGTAAAATTCCCATTACTCAATAACTATGTCAAGTTAAATAAATATCAAAATAATTATTTCTAAAATGTAGTAACACTGAGGGAAGGGGACCTGAGTGAATGTTTCTGTTGAAACAAAAGAAAAACAAGCTGAGAAGAGTGATAATAAAGACATGGACAAAAAAATCCAAAACATTCTGCGTTGTATTCACTACAAACTTTAACTAACTGGATTAAAGGACTCAAACAAAACTTCTAAATTATATTTTAATAAATTTTAATTTATCTATTTTATTTAAAATTTTTATTTTTACATATTTTAATTATAATTTTTAAATTATTCTTTAAAGTGCATTAAATTTACTATATTTTGTCTCTGTATTTAGAGACAAAATAAAAGTACTAGCCCTTGTAACATGTATTGTCAATGTTAACATACCAATACAACAAATACAAGTGATTTTCTTGATAGTCACAATTAGCTCTGACTGGATTTCAATTTTTAGAAGGCTGAATAATAAATATGGTATTATTCAATTTGGATCTCTTGTCAATAGCATTCTGTACTTGTTGAAAACATGGCTACTGCACAGCAGATTTCAAGTGTTACAAATTTAACTCCAAGAAGTCAGACTTTTTTTCCCCCTCCAAACCCCCTCCCTCCCAGATATCCAAATAAATTGTGTGACCACAAAATGAAACAAATATTTGTTCATTACATTGTATTGCATTACCAATTTATTTCAAACCTTTAATTTATTTGGAACTAGATAAAGAATTATGTTCATTATTCCTTAATACTTATAGCCAGAGCTCTTGGTACCATCTTATTCTCTCTGATAATCCTTGTGTTTACTTATTTAAGCTGGCAAAGATAGATGAGTTGCTCCTCATAACAAAAGAAAACAATAAGGAGATTAATTGAAAAAGTATTTTGTGTTCAGTAGCAGAAATTAATCAAGTGCAAGCATAGGCAGCTAATTTAAAGCAATTTTGTCTACTATTTGTGTTATCTCTTGCTGTCAGGAGGTTTCTCTTGCCAAAATTCAAACTACTTAATTTTAACATAGAAATACTTTTGTAGGTGCCACCAACCATTCACAGTAACAAATAAATAAATAAATAAATAAACAAACATGCTGCTTAAAGCTAAGGATATGTTTGCTTTAATTCCCTGTATTTTATTTAAATAAACTATGTTTAAAGTATGCTGTTTTTTACAGTTAAAGAGTTAGTAGATCATGGAGTCAGGCATTTAATATTTTTGATAGCTGCAATTACTGAAAACCATATTTCCTTAGCTGGAAAAAGGAGATAAAACATAAAAAACCCATCACAAGATATCATTTATGTGGCAAAACACTAACATGCTTTTGTATAACTAATATGTACTTCTTTAAAAAAAAAATCAGCAAACAACAAGAAACTTTAAGTGCTGTCTCAACTTTTAAAAGGAATATCAGTACCTCCTAAAAAATACAAAGGTATTTCAATACATGAATGTTTTTCTACTTGTTTAATACAAGTATGAAAAGGTATCAAATCAAACAAAAACAATTCAACAACAGTTCTGCAATTTTTGTTCAGCAATAGAACCGCCCAGCCAGAAGTGAATTCAGAAATTCTCCACACCACAAAGGTTTCAGGTGCAATTAGAAACAATAGATTAGAAAAAAAAGAAGGATGCACAAAGCAAATCAATCCTCTGCATTGATGAAAAGAGAAGCAATTCCTTTCTTCAGACCCTTTCTCTCCCCAGATCACATATGATTTTGAAGAAAATTTGGTGTAGTACAGGCTTAAAAAAATACTTAGTTCAGCAAAACCACCTTTTGTTTTTAGGGTTTTACATTGAATCTCAGTCATTTAGAAGGAATTACACACTGTCTAAAGTGTATAGGACTTTAATTCTTGCAATAATGATAAATATGGCCATTCCAGGTAATTATCTGCTCCTGGTCATATACAAACATGCAACAGTAAGGGCGTGCTCATTTATTCAAAATCACTGTCCCTATACAAACCCCTTTCTTTCTGAATACCTACAAAACAAGACGAGATTTTAGAGACCATACAGGACAGCAAGATGCCAGAAATACTGCAAAACAATCTACCTTCTTTTATATGTAGTAGAGCACTGTGTTTGGTGAATATAAATGGAGAGAAACCTGCCAGCCTGGGTGCTCCTTAGTGTATTACTGTGCAGGAAAATCAATGAAGAGACATTCTTGGCTTTGTAACATTACATATTTGAGTTGTTTTGATCAGTTTCTCCAATGTGCCTTTAATTTCTGACCAATACTTTTGTAATTCTGAGTGAAATTATGTGTCTCTACTGTTCGCAGATGACAGAATCAAATTAAATTTAAGAGGTACTAGTAATATATCTACATATCCTGTTTTCTGCAGACATTTGGATGCAGACTCCATGACTGAAGAGTTCACAGTGCTAAGTATGATCACTGCAGATAGATCACTCAGCAAATACTTTTAAAGCTCCTGTCATCTCAGCTTGAATGGAACTTAAGACAAGTAATAATTAAGAATTTAACTGAAATTATTTTCAAAGGCAGAGGTAATAAAATGGCAGAAAATTCAATATAGGATTTTAAGGATGTGTTTGAATTAATCAGACTGCAGAGTTTTCCTCAAATTTGACAAGGAAAAAATCACCTATGAAAGTAAAAAAAAAATATGCCCACATATTTCTTGAAATATCCATTTAAAAGACTGCAAGCAAAAGTAAAACCTGGCATAGAAATAGAGATGCAATCCTATGGGCTATATACACTCAGTAAGGAAAATAAAAGCTAAGAACATGAAACTAAGCAACCACTTCAAAGCCTTACAAAGTACATAATCTACTTTTTTTCAGTAAAAAAGGCAGAAAGATTGAAAAAATTTCACAAAATAATCAGAAAACTTTCTGAGCTCTTAATATATGCTAACAAGTTGGGTTTGGGTTTTTTTCAGGAAAGCATGGTTCAGGAATAGTACAGTGGATTACATATTGATTACTCAGATAAAGCAAGAAAAAACAACATAGTGACAAAAAACATTAAAGTAAAAATCTCGTGAGTCATGCTAGGAAATATGTCAGAACCTTTGGTAACTGAAGGAGCATAAAACCTTCAGAAAATTTTAACAGAATTATGTTTTTGTTCTTATGACATTTATGGAATCTTTTTATTTCTATTTAAGAGGAAAGAAATCTTTAAAACACAATAATAAGGGCTATAAACTGAATATAATAAATATATCTACTTTTTTACTCACATAACACTATGCTTTACTGTCCACATACATGTACTAAATCCCAAGGGACCCTATAAGTCTCCCTAAGCAATCAGTAGTATCATTTTAAAAAAGCAATTCACTCATTTCAAGGGTCTTGACGAACTACAAGTACTTACTTACTGCAAAATCACTGACAATAAGAAATGTATATGAGCCACAGGGATTATTTCTTTTAAATTCTTTTTTTTCAGTCAAACATAAAAGCCTTCTGTAATATCTCAATATAAGCACAAAATGTATCCAAAGAAAAATCAATGTTTGCACTGTAAGCCAAAAACATTACCACTATTTTAATTTATGCTCATTGTAAAAAATTTAATGCATCTTTGATAAGCAAAATGAGTTGCCAGGAAATATCTCAAACATTACTCCCTGTATCTGCAGTTTACAAAACTGTATCAGCTAATGCAGAATGCCGAGCAGTTATTTTCTTTGAATATTTAGATTTTTGATAAATACAGTGAAGACTTGTGATATCATAAATGAAGACTCATGATCCAGGAAGAACACAATTAAATTAACAAATTGTGATTTATCTCATCTTATTTCAAATTGCTGAGTTTTAGACACCATGGAACAAATTATTTGACCTTTCTTGAGAAAAATAATTCTCCAAGCACTCCTGTTTTTTTATAATGATCGAATGAAGCAGAAGTTCTAGGAATCAACTTTTAGATGACAGAGTTAGGAAAAATAATTCTACCTATACTGTCCAGCATTTGTTCCAGATACATATATTTAAGTAACTCACCCTCTACTGTTAGAGTACCCATTTTGGATTCCAAGAAATCAAACAGTGTGCTTGGTGCAGATGGTCTGGCATTTCCTAGTTCTTCTTCATCTTCAGGTCTTATTCGGCCTCGGCCCTTCCCCTTACCTGTAAGCATTAAAGGCTTTTTGTGAATAGATAATAAAAAATAAAGTCCACACATGCTTTCATTTAATTTACAAAATGTTTGTCTTTTCTGTCTTTAAAAAATTCTGTCACAGAAAGGCACTGATAGGACAAAAGAGTACAATTTTAAACTAAAAACTGGAGAGATTTAGATCAGATGTGAGGAAGAAATTCTTTACTATGAGGGTGATGAGGCACCAGAACAGGTTGTCCATAGAAGCTGTGGATGCTTCATCCTGGGAAGTGTTAAAGGCCAGGTTGGATGGGGCCCTGAGCAACCGGGTCTGGTGGGTGGCCCCTCTGTCTGGGAGGTAGAAGATGATCTTTATGGTCTCTTCCAGCCCATATTCTTCTGTGATTCTAGGATACACATCTCCCATTTAAGGCTGATTAAATATCTGACTTCCAATTCAAAAATTTTGACAAGAATATAATACACAGAAGCCTTTCTTAGGGATTTGCTTTCAGGTTTGCAATTCTAGCTTGAAGGAAAAAAACATGCAAATACGCTCTTCTGTAACTACATTAATAATCCACCATACACAAGTTCTTTGGCTTGAAAACAGTTTTTAAGCATCTCGCAAGCTTTACCTCTAGGTGGTGGTCCCTGAATGGGTTTCTGTTTATTGTTGTTCAGAAGAAAATTTAATGCTGCCTCTAGGCTGTTACTGTTATCCATAAGTGCCTGTCTTGCTGCTTCTTTGCTAAAACCCATCTCTGTTATGTGTTTTAGAGCCTTTTCATCAACCTGAAATAAAAGGTACACACAAAAGTAATAAATACAACACTCTATAAACCCACCAGATTTTACATTAATTTTTCTTTAATTTTTAATTGAAACAATATTGTTTAATTGATTATAAATATTTCAGTTTTATATAAAATCTTTGCATACAATCTCAAAAGAACCAGCTAATCAAGAGATTTTTTTATAGGTTGTATGGTTTGTAATTAATTAATTTTCAGTTCTACTATAATAGGCTTTCAAGCACAAATTCTCCTAGTCTATATGAAAACTAAAAGAAATATCTCAAAATAATATGGGTATCAAAACTAGCCATTTGTTCCTGTTTGAACCCTTTCAGAACTTTTGTAGACAATGCAACACTCAGTTACTTCTTAAAATATGGAGAAAATATAATTGGCTAGAGGTTTTACAGAAGAAAGCAAAGAAATGCAAACAATTTACTTCTGTAGAAATGCAGGCTCGGTTATTCCAAATTTTATAGAGCATGATGACAAATAGTCAAAACAGGAATTAAAAAGCATTAAGTACAAAAAATAACATTGCACCTGCACCAAAATCATACTAGTCACCCATCCAATTTAACAGCTGCAATCAAAAACACTTTTAACTGGAACCCCATGAATATAATATTCTTTCCACAGGTTCAAAAATAGCTATATGAAGACCCTAAAAAAACCCCACAAAACCCCAAGCCCAATGGAATCTAATCTATGAGATACATATTTAAATTTTACTGTATAAATGCTTAGCCCAGAATCACAGTAATACTTGTAACTATCTCAGGTACAAAAGCACCATAAGTATTCTAAGCAGACCTCAAAATTAATTGAAAGGAACGTCATTGCTCCTCAAAGTATTCTGATTTTATTCTTTTTATATTTGAGTTTTGTTTTTAATATTACACATTTAAGACTCCACCACAGTCTTCCATCTTACCAGTTCTCTGTAGACACCTTCATTCTTCCCCTCTGGTTTTGCTATCTTCTCTTTCTGGAAGAGTTCCCTGTTTCGATTCCCTCCAGCACTCACACTGAGATTGCTTCTGTTACTACCACCACCTCCTCCAAATGTCTTGGTCTTTAGATAAGCACAAAATAACATTTCAGCAAACAGAAATAATGAAAACAAGCCTCAATATTTAGCTAGTAGAAAAGTGCAGCACCTTTGTTGCAGTGTTTTTTTGGGTGTATTTCGATTATGCTCTGGGTCAACAAATAAAGCACTAATTTACACACACACAGAAAAAGACTAATTTATTAGTTAGGAATTTTTTTTCCCCTATGCTCAAATGAAGCTGTAAAAAGGGTATATAATTCTAGCTGTTACAACTTACTAAGTAATTTGAGAAATAAACTAAAAAGAAGACCAAAGGAGAACATAAAAACCTGACACACTACAACTAAATTTCCTAGCTATTTTTTCAGACTGCATTCAGGGAATCATGGGGGCTTTGAGCATTAAAAAGAGCAGATGAAAATTGATAACCTGCATTTATTACTTAAATCTTATTAGCAAAATTGTAAACCCCTCATTTTTTAGTAGTGGTAGCAAAATCATATCTACAATAGAACATTATGATACATTTATTAGAATGTATTAAAATAAGAACACAGCCAACAATTCAAAAGGACTCTAAGCCTAATTCATCCTTTTAAAGATACAGTAGTCACATTATAAGCAAGCAAGTATCAGAAAGCATTTGTCATTTAAGAGAGAAATACTTAACAAGACAAGATCAATCACAGTAAATAAAATGCTGCAAAACATGCATCTAACCTCTTTGCTCTTTGCTACTTCTGCAATAGCAGCTGTTCTCTGCTTTTCAAATTCATCATTGTCTGCAACAGTTTTCACAGTATTTGTCATCTGCAGAGTCTTTCTGCGATCAAGGTCTCTGCTATCCACTTGCACATAAGATGCGCATTTCTGAAAACGCAAAAGAAATCTTAAATGAATTCTTAATTAGCTTTTAATTCTTCTGCCTGCTCTCATTTGAAAAAAAGACCCACCCAAGTTTTATTCCATTAGAGTAGCAGACCCTCAGGTAAAGGATATGATCATGTAGATAAGACTTTGTGATGTAATCATGATGATTCTTGGAAATCCACTGATCCTTGCCAAATTCTTTGGCAATTAAGAAGGAATTGCATTAGTGCCTACATGATCTTACCAGCAAAATCAAAGGCTCTACACACTAAATAAAGTTAAGTTTGAAACTGGGAGGAAAAATGCTACTAGAAACTGGAAAAAAAAAGGAGACTGCATTAACACAGTTTGGGGTTTTTTTTAAAAGACACAATTTTTCTATCTAAGTTATCAAGATCTAAGGTGTTTTGATAGCCTTTACCTAACTGAAACAAAGTACCTAGATATCATAATACAGGTACTTTTATGAAGTGACAAAAAGAAGTACACTATACCTGCCCAAAAGGTACAAATGGAGGAGGGCCACCTTCTGTTCCAATGTTACTCCTATTGTGTTTTGCCAAACTCTGTAAAAGAAAATTGATAATTAATAAATTGCAAACAGAAACCAGATTGTATGATAAACGTTTCTAATTCAGAAAGTATATGAAACTTGCAAGATGGATATTTTGAGCAGAAAAGAAACTCATATTTTTAAATCTAGGGTCACCTAAATTAAGAAGAGGGTTAGAGATGAGGCAGAGAAGCAAAGAAAACTATGGAATTTTGCATAAAGACTAAGGCAATACATAGAGCAAATGTAGAAAATTCAGTTATATAACAAATCCTACACTAATAGAACAAAGCAGCACACAAAGAGGCAGCAGATGTTTCTTCATACAATGTCCAATGAACTTGCTGCCAGTAGAGATTTGCAAAGGCACCGGTACCTTTAAAAAGGGATTGGACCAATTCAGCCTAGACAAGAGTAGGTTCAGGGGGACCTTATCAATCCTTCTGCACAATGGACACAGGCTCTTTTCAGTGGTGCCCAGTAAGATGGGCAGAACTGAAACATAGGAGATTCCCTCCATCACAAAACACTTTTTTGACTCTGAGGGTGACTGAGAAAGGGAGGCTAAGGAGTCCCCATCCTTAGAGATACTCAAAAGCTGCCAGGACACTGTCCTGGACAATTGGCTGTCTTGGACAAGGTGGCCTTGACTGAGTCAGATGATCTCCATCCTCAACCATTCTGTGAAATTCATTATCCCATGCATAAGCAAACACAGAGAGGATTAATCAGAATTGTATCCCCTGATATAATATAGCAATACTGTATGCCAAGGCTGTATAAGCACTCAGACTGTGATCTCTCCCTAAAAACAATCTCATTTTTGCCACTGCTGGAAACAAAATGCTGTGCTATTAGGAAAAAAAAAAAGAACAGTTCCTTAATGCTGTTAAAATGCACCAAAATTGCATTTCCTATAATGTATCTCTTTTCTTATCTTCATTTTTCACTGCCCTCTTTGCTCTATGGACATTCAGGCAAACAAACACTCTGTTGAGAGAGACAGCCTTAATTACTTAAGGCTATATATGACATTTACCTATATATTTATTACCCTGACGTAGAACTGATTTAAATACATCATGTGAGAAACAGGGTATAAACACAAATAAGCTTTAAACCACAATCATGGAATTTCTTAAACTAAGTAATAGATTAATTTAGCTTATACATACCCAAATTAAAACTTTTGGTCCACTCCTTTCAAGTTAACTGCTTTCATTCAGGAGCCAAAGACTGTTTTCTAAATCATTTATAGTTATTAATTCCTTTTAAATTTGGAAAAAAAAAATCCTTTTTGCCTTGGAGCAAAAAACACTGATAAAATATTCAATAAATTATTTTTAAAAAGCACTTAGAAGTGCACTAATCATAAAATTTTTCTGCTTTAGTTTCAATCAGTTCACTTAAAATGTTGCCTTAGAAATATAAGCTAACCAAGGACTGATCACTGCAGCATGCTCACACCTCCCTGTACCTATTAACTGAAGCAGCAGAGTACAACAGTGATTTCATGGTCAAGCCACTTCACTTCCCAAGAGCAGGCACTCCAGGTGCAATAAACCCTTATTCTGGCACTGGTATTTGCTTGCTTGTTTGTACATAGAGAAATGCAGGCAATTTTGGAATGAACTCCCACACTGAATCAGATTATAATTTAAAGAAATTATTATATGCTAGACAAGAACCCAGGCATCAGAATAATTCCTCATGTCCTATAATCAGGAAGACCATGCTGAATTTACATTTTCTTCTTTCTTTCCCAAATCAGAATCAAGAAATCACATAGAAGAAAAAGATTGTTCAATCTACTGCTAAAATGTGCAATTGGGCAAATGGCAAAAAAGCCCTTAAAAACTGAGAGCCTGTTGACCTACACGAATTTTGAATCACAACAACTTATTGCATAAAACTGTGATCCATAATGAAAGAATTCTAATGATCTAATAGTAAAAAGCCCTGATAGCTTCTTCTCAAGGAGCATTCTCTGCTGAGAAGTGAGAGCAGCTGCTTTAGAAACCAAGCTTCACCAAATAAAAAAGCAAACTGGTAACACACACACAATCTTTTTTAACTTAAAATTAAATTTCCTCATAACTCAGCAGTAAGCATCACTTACAATAAACTTTGTTATATATGCATTTTGTGATCCTCTTTTACTTATTTTGCTCTATTTGCATCATGACACTAAATCATATTTCCTAGAGAATCTCTTAAGAAACTAAGGTTTACAATATGAGATCACTAGATATTATGTACTATTGTACCCTCACCTTTCTTTACACATGTATTTTGAAGTATACATTTTCCCATTAGGTAATCTCAATATTTAGCTTCACCGTCACCAAAACAGAAAAATCTTTAAGTATACCAGAAAGCTTTACTTTTAGATGATCTGTAATTCCAAGTGTTAAAAATTTAAGTCCCTGCCAAACAGTCTCACCAATCACCTTAGGAGATTTGCTTCAGACTTCACTTACATATTGTCTGGTGTTTTGTTTGATAGCAATACAAAATACTGTTCCCTCATAAGAAGGGTATCAGCAGTACCTTACAGATACTGCTCCTTCATGTTTGGAACATCAGTCACCATCAGATCATGAGGAACACCACAAAGCAATAATTATTTGGAACTGTATTTTTTCCTAAAATGTCCACAACACTTCACCTTATATTTTCAAATAGTTTAGACAAAAAATAAAAAAATCCCTCAGTAACAGTCTCATTTACTCCTTCCTTATTTATTTACTGTCATTTAAATAGGGATACTTAAAAAGACCTGAATTTTCAAAGCAAGAATTTACTTGATAATAAAATTAAATGCTACAAGGAAGAGCACATTTATTCCTCATGCAGTGTGATAATACTGCATTCATTCCACATATGCTGCATTGTAGTATGAGTCTTTTATTACTAAAACTTGATTCCTCCTGAATGCAATTTCAAACACTGTTCTGAATGGAGCAAAACAGTAATACAACTGAACAAGCAGAAGCTGACAAGTAGGTGCAAGGGCAATACCTTAAGACAGGATAAACAACGTTCATTCTGAAGTTTCATAATGTTATTTGGCTTAACACTAACTTCATGTTAAGAATAAAACCCCCTTAATTTCATCATCTACACATGAAGCCAAATTATCACATCTCAGACCTTCTAGTGGAGAGAAAATATAAAACTGCCTTTAAAAATAAAAAACTGGCTTCAAAACAAGTACTTTGAAACAGTTTTATGTCTTTTTATGCAAAAACAATTCGGCATTTTATTTAAGCTTCTGTGCCAAGATTAGAAAAGGATTGGCAATATCCTTATCACCTCTCAGATATTTTAGCAATTATGCTTATTTGTCAGCTGTACTCTTCTACAAACTTTTCTGAAGAAGATAGAAGCATCAAGTTCATAGGGAAACTGCTAACCATGTAGCATCTGGCTTCTACAGATTTGTCTGAACCCTATCTGTCTAGCTGTCAGTCTAGATATAGAATTGGAACTACAATTTCCAGTGGTCATGGTTCACCTGTCCAAACTGATTCCTTGTCACTTACATCTCTTCTGACATGGCAACATTCATGTGCTGTGAGCTGGTCAACAAGAAAAAGAAAACAATACTATGGCAAACTCCAAATGTTTGAGAATTAGAGTGCGGAGCAGATAGTAGCTGGCAATAGTTCATTTTCTGTATCTTACCAGAGCAAATCAGTAATGGTTATCGCTTTGTTAAACATATTGCATACAGCCAAGAGAACTGGCTAACAAGTGCTGAAAGTTGTAGTCAGCAGCATGCCTTTGGTTATTAAATGCTTTGCTTTTTTTTATTTACATATATAGAATCTGTTCCAAGCTATTTCTGGACACTGATTTCAAAAACCAATTAAGTATAAAGCAAAACTTACCTGTTGAAGTCCAGGTAGAAGAAATATGAAAACAGACTGTCTAAAATGTCACCAAGAAAGCAAACCAGCTCTATTCTTGTCTTGTGAATTGCACAGCACTATCAAGAACATGTTAGCTCTACGTTCTCACTTCTGCCCCATCTACCTTAAAAGTCAGTGTTTTTTAACTGAAGAGAGAACTCGGAAGACTTAATACTAAGTAAGAATAAAAATCTTAAAATGGGATGTTTCTGCTGTTGGCCCCAGAACCTTTTTTATTTTGAAATCTTCATTTAAAACCAGGAATGCCTTTGTGCTTTAAAAACCCCCTTTATTTTCAGCTATAAAAGCTGAAAGATGCCAAACAGAATTTGCTGGAATGCATAATTCTAAAATTCAAACTTATTTTGGCCCAGTTTGCCAAAATCTATTAAGTGCAACCAAATACCAAAGAAGGCTAGTTCTAACAAAAATTACTGATCCCAACTTAGCAGGAGCAACAATAAAATGAGTACTTCATACAGAACTAACCATCATGTTCATAAGTAGCTACTCTGTTTCAGAGATATGGATGCAAAAATAACAGAGATTTGCATGGTTGTAGTAGTGATAACTAATCTGTCAAGTATCTGGGAATAATGGTAGTAGGGTCACAACTCCTGCTCTAGGAACTTCCACCTGTTAGTGAGAAAATAAATGAAAAAATATTCCTGCAGCCACTTTTGTTCTACTGTGACAGAAAGCAAATACATATTTACACCTTTTTGGAAGAATTTTAAATCTCCAATTTCACTTCATAACCACAATTTACCTTAAGTACTGATGATATATGGAACACAGGGCTCGTACCAAAGGTTACCAACTTCAATGCTTTCTGTACATTTATTCTATTATTTTTGCCTCAAAAAGACAGTCTGCAGACAGCAACTGTAAAAGGCAGAATTCCATAGTATTTTGGTACCAAACACACACACTGTTTAAGAAAGCAACCACCCATGACTATTTATCAAAGTAGATGTAATATGTTTGACTAATGCTTTCAATCCCTGCAGAAAGGAATCAGTTCCCATGCAAAGATCACTTGTAATTTTTTAATTTGCAACATCATACATAAGACATACTTACATACATTTGGCTGTAGCCCTAACACTATTTGGACAGTACAGTTCTAAAAGCTTATTATACAAAAGTTCACAGTAAACAGAATAAGCTTGCCATTCTTAAATGCAATATGCAACTTGTAAGACAAGCATTTCTAGTGGTGTTACCTCACCCTTTGTAATTCCCACTTTTCTATAAGATGCTCCACTTCACCTCCAAGAACTGTTGTGTTACTGTCATCCAACAGCAAGAATCCATTTCTCACTTCAACAATTCCTGAAAGCTTAATTTTTGTTCCAGGTGGAGTGTTCAGGCTAGAGGTAGAAACAAAGTAAAAAAATTCAAATACATTTATTAAATTCTGCCACAAAGAAACATATAAAAAACTACTCTTATTATAATTCCAACATTTTCATACGCCATGATAAAAGAATAGCATCAAAAAGCACAATACTCTTCTCAATAGTTTTACAGGAACACTTCCCACCTGTTATACGAAAATGCCATACTGCAAATTAGATTCTAACAAAGATGAATATTAGCAAATTGCCTGTTTGCTTAATATCCAATTTCATAATACCAAACTAAGGATAGGATTTGTTTTGACTATCAGATTATATACTGGCTTTGAGGCACATTCCTCATATTCACAGTTAATATCATTTTTTTAATACATTTACCTTAGTAGATGCATAGATTGGTTAGAAAGGAACCTTTCTACACATTGCTAAGAGCTAGGACTGTACTAGAATAAATATAAAAACCAAGCATCTTCTAGTGCTTCTCCTCTCAGTACCCTAGAATTCAAAAACATGAGTATTTTCTGTCACCAGCTTGCACACAGACCCACCTTTTCTTCTCATGTGAATCTACCCTAGGAAAAGCAATGATAGAAGCATAAAAGAATCATGTATTTCCAACATGTAATTGAGAGATATAACAAGCAGTGCAATCTGGAAACTGCTTCTTCTTGTGAGAAACAGGACACAGCCAGTTAAAACCTTTCAACTGAAAGACAACAATCTCTTTAAAATATGGTAGAGATACTGTTGCAATCACACACCCACAACACATGGTGAGGAACATTCATAGTGGAGTTAGACAATTACAGTACCAGAGGCATTTAACCTTACCAACGTTAATGGATTACTGGATTGTCCTGATAAAGTCAAAGAAAATTAGATAAAAAAAATAGACATGAAAGAATTACAGGAAAAAAATTAGACAAGGGGAAGGGGTAAATTGAAACCAAAGTCAAGAAAAACCTATAATTTAAAATAAAATTGTGATTCGTATTTATTTAACGTAACACTATGTACTGAAACAGTATATAATTGCAGTTTAATAGTCCAACATCAAACCTGAAACAATTACATATAACAATAATTAAATCTTTAAATATTACATAAAAAGAAGAGCTCACAACACTAGAGTGGTGAGTTCTCTAACATTTTGAGATTTTACCAAAAAGCTTTCAAATTATGCCTTGTATTGGGTGTTCATCTTTAAATACTGTGTGATCTAGAATCTACTTACATAGGAGTCTGTTTGCTTTCCTTTATTGCTCTCTTTATATTCACATTGGAATATGATATCCTTACTTCTGCTGGCTCAAGCTAAAATTAAAATACCATTAAATGTTCTGACAGCATCACTCTAAACTGCAAGCTGGCTCCTGCCCAGAAGAACCAGTTTAACAGTAGAAGATGACATTCAAAATTTAAGTATATATCTATAACTGTTGCAGCTAACAGAGAAAGACAGAATAAGAAGGGTTTTTTTTTTAAATCAAAGTTATCTGAACTAGAAGAGTGCAAAGCACACCATGACTCTGTCGACTAAACACAGAGATTGTTTTCAGCATCCCAGAACCAAACACACAAAACATCCCCATGTTCAGCAGTAATTAGCTCTCTTACCCTTCACTTTTCACTGAAGAAATATCCAAGTTAAAGGCTTGCCCATGGTTAAGCAGCATTAGTTGCACTGGACTGTCAAGCTGTGGCACTCTTACTACAAAGGCAAGGCAAAACATCTGCCACTGCTATAAACTGGAATTTGGCCCAAGTTTACACACAGCCCCAAAATGCTGTGTGTTGTGAAACTACAACTCAGTAGATGGCTGTAAAAATCCACTTTCTTCCATTATGTGGCTCAGCATAAACAAAACTCTAAATTACATTCATATACACATTTGTATGCTGAATTTAAATTTCTCCTTATATACAAATCCAAGAAAGAAGCCTCTTTTGTCAAACAAATTTTTTTAATAAATTAATAAGGATACTTCCACTATGTCAAGGACATCTATATATCAAAGGAAAACATGAAAAAGAAAGTTGTTCACCTTATTTTTGACATGCTACTGTATTCTATAGCTGTGCAGCTTGTGTGTCCATCAGTCATCTGTAAACGTAACATTCTGGGAGCAGCCTGAGATTCTTCATTATCCTTTGGTGCAGCAACATTGCGAATTTTCTGTATTTGCAGGACACATGGCCCTTCCAGCTAGATAAGTCAAACAGAAAAGACAAAAGTGTTAACACTGTTAAGCAAACACACTGCAGTATCTAGACACACCAAGAGATGCCCCCAGGCAGAGAAAAGTGTAATTTGATCAGGCAGTCATGTTGAATTTCTATCACTCATGTACTCTGTGTTCTAAAGCATAATAAAGATGGCTTTTTCAGAGAAACAGTTGAAATGTTTCACATCTCTCTTAGGTATCAATTATAAAAAATAAGTGAATGAAAACATTTGAGGAGGCAAACAAACAAAAACACAGATACTGTCACTTCGAACATAGTATGGAGTCCAGATAAGATTTCACTACAGGGTGTCATTGACAAAGTCTTCCAAAGAACATGAAAACAGCTTAGAAGACTGTTTCAATCAAGAGGAAATTTCAAACACAACTGCTCTGCATCAACCAACTAGAAACAGCTTCTTTGATATAACAAACTGAAGAGACATCACTTGTCCATTGATTATGTAAAAATGGATACCCTACTACACACACCACAATCTGTGTTACAAAAAATAAAAATAATAACTAAAAATCAATCAAACAAAAAACCCAAAAAACCCCAAAACCCCCCAAAAAGCAACAAAAAAGCCACACACCCCCTAAAGGAATACACCACAAATAAAACCCACCAAAATAAAGCTAAATAAAAACCCACCTAAAAAATCCAAGCCCAAACCAACTACCTAAACCATTTAAGGTATTTCAGCTATAGCTAAGTAATTTTAATTTCTCTGAAAAAAAAATTCTCTGTGGCTGCTCAACTGATCTCTAGCTCCTAAATGACAGTGAAAAGATGAAGAAGTGCACAGTTCACCAGCTTCTAACCTTGAAGAAACTGAATAGTTAAGCAAAAGAACACAAAACGAGAGCAGATAACCAGTAGTATATATAAAAAAAAAAAAAAAAAAAAAAAGATAAATTAATAAATAAGAAGACAGGAGCACAACAATTTTACTTTGACAGAAGCAGAAGATCTGATGTAGCAACCACTCTCACTGAAAGAGGCTTTTTAAAATGCAGATCAGTTTTAACTGGAACAAGAAATCTGATCATCATTTAAAAAAAAATAAAAAAGGCTGTAGGAAAGAAAAGTCCACAATCAAAAAAACAATGAAACACAAATTGGGAAGCATATGAGTAATCTTTAACAGGAACTAAACTGGTGGCATCTCACGTTTTGAACTGCTTACCATCAACTTGCCAGTACTCAGAAAGGAACTCCGAGATCACACCTTAAAACCTTTCTGAATACTTCCTCTGCAGTTAATGCTTCCATTGTAGCGATACAAGTTCTCAAAAGAAAACCAGTAACACCTTAAAATTTAACACCCATTAAATTACAGGTTGTAACATTATAGTCTTCACACTTTAATTCCTTCAAAAATGCTTAACATATCTTGATGGTACATAGTCATCTAGATGGAAATGGGAAGATTCAGCTTTTCCAAATCCTATGCAAAGTGGCCATCTTGTGGTTAATGCTGGTAATTTTGATTTTTTTTAAACCCATATAAAACACAGATATTAAATGAGTGAGTGAAACAGTTCTGTGTATTACTGACTGAAGTTGATAACCATCTATAATGGTTAAATATCTATGATTCATAACAGGCATCTCTCAGCTATTAAAATAGGCAAATAATTGCATAAAAAGCTAATTTTTAAAGTTATTTTCTATGGAAGATGGAAATACATCATAAGTTCTCAAGATATAGATAAATAATAATGATATTAATCTTGGATGAGATGAACAATAGTAGCACATAATTGCTATTCTCCACTGAAACATTTCTGAACAACAAACTACTTTCTTTGGAGAGATTATACCAAGAAGTTGTTCCTCTCCCATAAAGCAAGTATTCTTTTTTTGCAAACACATAGCACTATAAAATAAAGTATTTGCAGACATTGAAAGCTAAACTGAAGTGTAGATTAATGAGTCAGATTTGCTTTATGTTACTCAAAAAAAGGTAGTTAAGAAACCAAGGATTCAGCATACTATCAAGCTAAAAATTATAAACAGGAGTCCTTCTGAAGCAGATTTTTTTTTTCTGTATAATTCTTTCCAAAACCAAAAGTATTATCATCCTCCAGGAAATGGCTTGCAAGTGTGTGGTTTGGGATTTTTTTCCTAAAGATCTGTGACTATAGATTACATTAATAAAACCCTTCCCATAACATTAGTTTAGTAAGTAATATGCTGCATGCATAGACTCCTGCCTAGCTAAAATCCATGATCCTGCAATGGACTCTCTCTCAAGTGTGCTTTGCAAAACAGCAATAATGTCTGTGCTTTTTTTTCCAGTAGTAGTCTGTGCTTGCAGTAGTGACCACTCAATTTAGACAATAAACAAATCCAAGCAGCTCTTAACAGACTCTCTCAACAATCAATCTCACTTTCTTAAAACAAACCCACCTTAACTTACACTATCCAAATTTCAATAGTAAAGAAATATATTTCCTCAGAACTTCCACACCAGTAATAGACTGTCAATATTTGAAGTAAGGAATAAAGAACTGAAGTGAGAACCACTGCTAGGTTTAAAATAAAACTCCTTCATTTTTCCACTCTCTGAATTGCATGTAAGGAACAAAACAGGAAGGGTGTACTGATGGGTACAAATTTCATTTTTACTTAAACACATTAAAATCTAGCACACTCAAGTTTCAAGTATAATACTCTTCTCTAGCACATAAAGTGTTACACCATCTAATATGTTTTATTCACATAACCTGCAGGATACACAGCCATAAGAAAATTACATAAAGTGCATAGCTATAGCCATGAACAACAGTAGGCAGGTAACACAGCATTAACATGTATCATTGTGTATTAGAATCAAACCGGTACTTTGATGGATTTCTGACCCCTTTGTTGCCATCTCAGGATAATGAGGGGAAAAAATGAAATTCTGATACAATGTCAAGACCAAATAAGTTAAATTACTTTTCAGCAACAAATTAAGTTGCTAAGGTTGTCCAGGTTCTTATTGAAGCATTTCAAAGTTGTGAAATAAAAACCAAAACTCCTCTTTTGTGGAGCTTATGTACCTATATTTAGACTATAATATATTCAAACATTGGGAGCCTTTGTATGTGAAGTAATGACAAGACCAGACTAAAGTGCCATCCTGTCATCACACAGAAATCACAGAATACAGAAAAGTGAAGTAAAAATATTGTCTACCTTTTCCACCTTTCCACCATTGATGTCACTGGGGAGGAATTTCTTGCCAATCGTTCTTAAATCTGTCTGAAATGATTACAGAAGACAAGAAAATATTAACTTAAAATATGCACTTAAAAAACCAAACAAAAAACATAAAATAGTAAAAAAAGAATTTTTTCCATAATGACAACTATTTATTACAGAAATCCACTCCTGTGTGTGATAAAATATTCAACAACTCAAGAGTTTACAAAATAAATCCTTTTGCTTTTGAAATTATATTCTTGTTTTTAGCACATTTTCAACGTTGATTAACATGCTTTTAAATAGACAAAACAAAATGACTATGCCATGTTTAATGGTTAAACACAACTGTGAGGTTTAATAGAGGTAAAACATCTTTCTTTGCTCTCCATCTCGCGCTTTAAGTATTTTTAGTTTGAGCCTTTTTATATGCATAAATCCTTACTTATTCTGACCATAACTCTTTCAACAGAAAACATACTAAATGTAATTGATACAAGAACTTCAACAATATTTTGTCATTAATACATGTCAATGGCCTACGGTTTTGGCACCCTGATCTAGAACTGTGCAGGACTGTATTTTTGTATCTGAAATATTGCAAACAATTTACTTATTCTGGTTTTCAGTGAGAAACACTGGTAAGTTAAAAATAAAAAAAAACAATCATAAGAATGCACCTTCAGTACATTTACTGAGTATCTACAGAGGGAATAAATGCCCAATCCTCCCTCTGTTGCACAAGATAGCCAGGTAATGATAAGGAAGCACATTCAGTTCTTCAACATGAGCACATCTGAGGAAACTCATCTGCCAGTTGTGTGTCTCTGAAGAGCACACAGGCTCCTATAAACTACTCCTGTGTGTTCCATATCCATATCATAGAATGGTTTGGGTTGAAAGGGACCTTAAAGAACATCTAGTTCCAACTCCTCTCCTATGGACAGAGTACACTAAGACCATATTGCTCAGAGTCCATCCAAAACATTTCCAGGGATGGGGCATCCATGAATTCTCTGAGCAATCTGTTCCAGTGCCTCACTGGCCACACAGTAAAGAATTTCCCCCTACTATCTAGTCTAGACCTACTCTCCGATTGAAGCCATTCTTCCTTGTCCTTTTACCATGTGCCCTTGTAAAAAGTCTCTCTCTCCATCTCATAAACTTTCTTCAGGCCCTGGAAGGCCACAATTAGGTCTCATCTAAACCTTCTCTTTTCCAGGCTGAACCTTCCCAATTCTCCCAACCTTTCCTCACAGGAGAGCTGTTCCATCTCTTGATCTGGTGCTCCAATTCTGAACTTGCTTCAACAGGTCCCTGTCCTTCCTGTGCAGGCACCCCAGAGCTGATGCAGCACTGCAGGTGGGTCTCACAGAGCAGAGCAGAGGGGCAGAATCCCCTCCCTCCCCTGCTGCCCACTGCTCTGGATGCAGCCCAGGACAGGTTTGACTTTCTGGGCTGTGAGTGCCCAGGGCTGGGTCATGTCCAGCCCCTCATCCACCAGCACCCCCAAGTGCTCAGCAGGGCTGCTCTGATCTGCTCATCCCCCAGCCTGTGCTGACACCAGGGACTGCCCTGACCCAGGTGCAGCACCTTGCACTTGGTCTCGTTAAACCTCACCAGATCCCCATGCACCCACATCTTGAGCTTGCCCAGGTCCCTCTGGATGGCATCCTGCCTTTCAGGTGTGCCAACTGCACTGTTCAGCTTGGTGACATCTGCTAATTTGCTGAGGATGTGCTTGGTCCCTTCATCTGTGTCATTAATGAAGCTATTTAGTAACATTGGTCCCAATACACATACCTAAGTGACACTTGTCACTGATGGCCATTGGGACTCTGAGCCATTGACCACTACCCCCTGGATGGGACTGTCCAACTACTTTCTTATGCCTCTAACAGTCTATTCATTAAATCCATCTTTCTCCAGTTAAGAAAAAAGACTCAAGGACTCTGTCAAAGGCTTTACAGAAGACCAGATAAATGACATCTGTATCCCTTCCACTGTCACCCAATCACAGAAGGCCACTGAGTAGCTCAGGAAGAACTTGCTCTTGCTGAAGTCTCCAACTTTGCAATCAGAGCAGCAGGAAGGGCACAGAGCTTTTACAAATTCCTTTTAACTTCTTAGACAAAAGAAAAACATTTGAAGGACTGAAGATACATTTTTGTCTACTTCATACATATTTAAGCAATTCTCACACACACACACACACACACACACGAAAAAGGTTAAAGAGGTCAGCTGACTCCTTGATTTCTTCTGCCTGAAAACCGCCTCTAGCAGTCAAGGAAGAATTTGTAACAAGTGGAATATAAATTCACTCTTATCCTGCCATTAAAGACACACTGCTACTCTCTACTTACTCAACAGACAAGTTAATCTTCTGGGCTAAACAAAAACAACTGACTTTATGATAAAAAGTAATAAGCCATTAATTCTGGCTTTGGAGTACTTGTGCAGCATTTCTGGTTTATTTTTATTATCTCTCAAACAAACCTGAAATAACCACACAGGCACAAATGTGCCAGTACTTGTTCCAGACACAATTACATGCAGGGTAATACCCAGCAACTCACAAGTATTTTATTTGGGTTTTGTATGAAGCAGCAATGCATTCTCAAACATATGGGCATGCTGCTCTGGTCCAGAAATCAAATGCTTGCTTTCTGCATGTTTTGTATTACATTCTTGGTATCTTTGCACTATAATTTTGCTTTAATTCTTTTCATATTCCTTACATGAACTGGTGCTTGCATACATGAGTGACTGAACATATGCTTTAAGAGTAAGTGAAAGGAGCAGAGGAGACACTCTTTTTAAGAGTATCATCTAAAACAATCTAGTGGTTGAATCTTGAGGGTGGACAAAATAATCAACAAGTCTCATATAATTTCATTATATTATTATTTATAATTTCGTCAAGGCAGAATACTTTTCTCTTAAGTACCTGACAACATTGTCTTCCCCCGTGAAACTACATATTGTTGTTATAAAGTGTATATTAAACCATATAAAGCACAGTTTATATTAAACCATTTAAACATCTGAGTATGGATTTAATAAAATGTGTTAAAATAACAAATACACTAATTAAGAAAGGCAGCAGACTTATTAATGTTTACCTACAATGTATATACTAGAATTCTAAAAAACAGGGATTCACATGCACACTTTTCTCATATCCTTAAAAATAGTATGGTCTATTGCTTCAAAGAGGTTGCTCTATCTTGTATAATCCTTGTTAATTTTTTGCCAAAATTATGACTACTAATCCAGATTTCTATAGTAAAGAAAAAAAAACGGATTTTAGTTACATAAATATGGAGACAACACTAGATATGTAGTCTGAATGTGCTTTAAGAAGTATTATGTCCAGAAGTCAAAGTAAGGCTATTTTATTCTTCCCAATAAACTTGTACCAAAATTTCATACTCATGTCATTACACAGCACTTCTGGTTGTATTACTGCTTGTAGTTTGACTTTAGTTTTACATTTCATAAACAAAAAAATACTTTCCTACTGATAAATCTATTAATTTTTTTCTCCTACAGGTTTTGCACTTTAGAATAGAGGTTGTTTCCAAATAAAACTCACAATCCATACAGGGAAGGAGAGAACTAAGTACTCCTCCATCCTTTACAGAAATCACACAGACAATAGTAAACTTAATTAGACACACAAACTTATGCTTGAGCCATTAGATCTATCATTTTTAGCATGATTTCTCAGAAAAAAACATTTTCACTACCATAACTTACATTAAGGGCAACCAGGATAATATCGTTTGTATTAACTTTTTCAGATGAACTTAAACAAGCTTCAATTCCTTCATCTGAAAGATACCTGTTAAAGGAAAAAAAAAAGAAAATTAGAATATCACATAATGAATCATTGAGACAAATATGTCTATGAGATTGTCTTTAGTTCCTTTGTACTGGTGAAGCATAGATGCAAAAATACTTGAAAAATTACTTAATGTAATCAGTTTCCTTACACTGATATGAGGTTAAGAAAAACATTTCTTCTTTCATAATTTCCAAACAGAAGAAAATTTTTAAAAATTCAAATAAATAAAAGTTGCACTTACAAAGTAATCAGAGCCATCACAAACAGGGCAATGCTGTGCTGCTCATGCCACCCCCCCCCTCCCAACAACAGGAAGAAGCATTTTCACTCATGCATTTGCACAAATCAAAACAATCGACTCCCATCTTGCTCAAAGCACAACCATATCTTGTATAGAGCAAGGCTGTACAGTTAATCCTTCAAGGGCTGGGGCACACAACACTACAATCCCATGAAATGTATTTTGGTTTCCTGGGCTACAAAGAAACTAATAAAAATGAAAGTGCTTTACAGTGTAGGAATAGTCAAACTATGGCAAAACATGTTAAATAAGAATAAAAATTCTCCTCCACAATCACATTTGGAAGAAGTATTTGCGACATTGATGGTGGTAGTGCGAGATCAGTATCTTTCTGCAAAAAATCTGTAAGAATACAATAAATTTGTTCATCTGAACTCTAAGTTTTAAATTGATTACCTGAATCCATTTTAAAGGGCTGACCTATTTTAACCTTCAAAAAACACTTCAAAAAAGGGTAATTTTGACTTGAGTGATCAGAAGATGTGACATTTGTTGCTCATTTTACCTACCCTAACCCATTTGCAGTTCCAGTTTTCAATTTTATGTAACTGGCAACCTGCCTTCTTCTGCACAGCTCTTCATTTTATTCAAATACATCACAGCAGCCATTAAATAACTGATAGACACCCAGTCTAAACACAGTCCTTCCTCAACACTCAAATAACTACTCACCAAGAAATCACTATTTCCCAAATAATAAAAGAATTATTTAAGAAACAAAGAGTAATATACACTAAAAAATCCTAAAAATAAATATTCCTGGGTGCTTCAAGAAATACTTCTTTTTGAAAAAATAACATGCACAGTGTAACATACAGACAAGGCAAAATACTTGAAGGGATGTACACCTGACAGACCTTTTCGATTCCAGCCCTGGTGACTTTAACATTGCCTTTTCCAGTCCTTCCTGTGCTCCCTTACCTGTTCACATCAGACACTGGGATCTAGCAAATCCTGAGTCTCTAGCCCATCATCACCAAAAAGATGAAAAGCCAATAATGAAACTATTCAGATGGCAAAAAAATGTCTATCTATATAGAAGCGTAAGAAGAAACAATCCTATTTTTTTTTTTTAATAAAAGGCAGGTGCTTGAGAAGAATAAGGTAGCAAAACGTGTTGGCTTGCATGGGAAAACAGGATTTCCCAGCTGAATAACTCTAAGTTTCAGTACTATGATATGGGAGATTTAGGCAACTCCTGTGCATTAGCAGATCTCATTAGCCGGAGTGAGAAGGTAAAGCAGAACATCATTCCCACTCTGTGCCAGGGGAAACAGAGACATCCAACACACTATCCTGCTCTCGAGGCTTCAACTGTGGCTTAATTACATCAACAGACTTCCTAGAAAGAGCAGTATCATAAACTCTACAAGTTTACCTTCTGCTGCCTTCAGCATAAAACTGCACATAAGTTGAACAGCAGGGGCTGTGGGAGTACAAAACCCATAAGATGAGTTTTTGACTGCTGGCTAAGTCATGGAAGGATTCTTCTTTTCTGCTCCAAATGCAAATGAAGTCACTCTTCATTGTATTAAAGCTAGAGGGACTGCATTTCTCTTACAGAGTTATTTAACCTGAGTACTTCAACATAAGTGCTACCATTTTCCAGCAAGAAAAATATATATGTTTTTAAAAAATATGTTTTTAAAGAATGAGTAAACAAGAATCTGACCTACAATTAAACTTTCTCTATGTAGGACAAGATTAATTCTGCTATTACAAAATTCACTGCCGAGTCATGTTTTACTTCACACTTCAAAGTGAAGACTGAACCACTGCTGTCAAAATAGCACTCTGGTTTAGTCAAAATTTTCAGTTTATAACTTTTTATATATAAAAAAATTATATATGAATTTTCTGTTTCATTTTACTCGTTATTTAGGAAAGCTTTTGAGGCAGAAGAATAAAGAGAAACTCATAGGAGAAGACCACTAATTTTTGGCTTGTGCTAATTTAAGCAACAGCACTTAGCAAAAACATTGCCTATCTGACCAAAATCTCTGTCAACCTCACAGAGACACCAATCACAAAATACCACTGGGGACATCTGTTAGGCTGAACTAAGCAAACATCAAAGCTTTTTAGCAAAAAACCTGATTGACTTGGTTATTGTAAGAGTTTTCAAAAAAAACAGATTCTCTGAATATCAATGTAGGAGGGATATTTCATAGTTTAGGGTTGGTTAATTTCGTTTTTATAGATGCTTATTACATGCAAGTATAAATTAGGTAAAAGCAAAATATCAGGATCAAAAGTACTTTCAAGAAAAAGATCAAATCAACAATTCTGTCAGCAGAATTTTGCTGAAGAACTTCAGCAGAGGAAAAAAAAGAGCTTTCTAGTAATGTGGCAGGTGCTGCTTCTGCGCAACAGGATGTAAAAGTATAGATTTAGTAAAAAATGGTCAGAAATTGGCCAGGAAGCAAACTGCAACCAGGAGACATTGTACACCAGACTTAGACAAAGTACAGATTTCTCCTGCTTTAACAGAAGCTTGAAACCAGTGTATATCAAGTCATCCTTTTCCATTTTGCCATTAAACATTCTTATACAGACTACTTCATATAGCAATGAGTACTCCAAACACATTTATGTTTTCTTAACAAACCTACAGAAACTTATTTTAAATAAATTATTTTATTTTCTCCTGTTTGTACAGTCTCCTATAAGAACTATCTAAGTTTTAGCTTAGGGTATTTCCTGCTACAGGCCCACAAATTATTTAATTTATTAAATTAATTAATATTAATATTAATTAATTTTATTTAATAAAATAAAAAGAAGTATTTTTATTAATTTCATTTTTAAATAAACGCATTTATACAGAAAAAATACATCTACCTTGCTCAAGTATGAAAGGGAGTTACAATAGACAAAGCTACCTCTTCAGATGGCATAATCCTTCCCCCCATACCATAAGGATTATTAAGCCCAAGCTTTTTCCAGACTGAAGGATTTGGAGTCCCTTTTTCTATCTGCTCTTAATGAGTGCATGCGATATGCTGAAGGTAGGTCATTTACAGCATAAGGCCACTCAATTCTTTGTTCTCTGTATTAGATCAAGGAAGAAAAAATAATCTGACACTGAACAAAACCAGAGACAATAAAAACCTATTCTGGAGTCAGAGAACAGCCTTGCAGCTCTGTGTCTCTATTATATTCACTCAACTGTCTCACATCATCTGCATTACCTGTTCTGCACATTTTGCAAAATACCATGACCTTAGATAACAAAAGGTGACCTACAGTGTGATCCTATTACATTAATGCAATACAATTCCTAATGAAGCAGATCACACTTCTGGAAATGCACATAAGTCCCCCAATTCCCAAGATCTACCTGGCTGTGCTGTACAAACAGTGTCTGTCAATTCTTGCCGCCCTCCACACCTCCATCCCAAGCTGTCCCCCCCAACCTTCCTTTATAAATCAAGGAGACACTGGGAATCACCTGGCACAGAAATGCTGCTGCCACCATCAACAAACTTCCCTTTTTTCCTTCTGTAAACAAACATTTCAGAATTAAGCACCTTTGCTTAACGTGAAGCAGCAAATAAAATAAATGGATGAGAAGCATAGTGAGCAGCAGTCGAGCTCCACAAAGCTCTCCAAGAAGTCCAAAGCAAGGCAGTGGTTGACCACTGAGATCTTACAATGACATAAAAAAAACCCCAACAACACACCCCATAACATAACATCCCACTATGAGGACTGGTAACCAGACTAAGATACACTAAAAGTACCTTTAGTTTCCAAGAAATAAAGCACTCACTACACTTCTTTCTTACATGTTTTAAAACAATCTTAAAAGTTACATACTGAAGTTATGAAAACAACTACATCAGATTTCAAGGGAATTTTAGTAACTAGTTCTGCAGGAGTCACACAGGGATTCTGTGGCCTTGGAACATTAATACAAATTAGAAGAGAAAAAAATAGAACAACAACAAAAAAAGTTTACAATCAAATGGGCATAAAACTTCCACAAATGGCTGAGATGGTTATTTGTGAAGCATTCTCAAGAGAATGGACATCAGAAGAGAAAGGAAAATAAATGTTTCTACTGCAATTCTTTTGCATTACGCTTGCTGAAACCTGAGGGATATCTCACCTATTCCTCCCCCCTACTCCAGCTCCATTTATCTGAGACATGAAGCAGTACAATCCTCTTAGCAACAGTTTTTATCACAAAAAAATCTCCTAGAAAGTACCTGCATTCCCACCTTCAAATGAGACATTAAAACAAAACCGCTAGTAATGAATCAGCATTTTCTACATGAACCATTCACATTTAAATCCAAATCTGCATTTTTTCCGACAAAATGTCCTCAAAAACCTTTTATGAAAAACAGATTTCAGTAACTATTCCTTTGGAATACACGAAAAAGGTATTACATCAGTGACAGGCAGAGCTGTTTTCCCACTGCTTCTTCATATCAAGTATAACATCAATGTAATAACTCACTTTTGTACATTATATGTGTGCATTCTCCTTTTTGGTATTTCCTACTGCTATGGAATATAACCATAGTACCAATCTTACCTATGCCTCTACTTATCTCGCATTATGTTCTGCTTTACTTCATAAAGAACAAATTACACCTGATGTGGCCTGAATAGGCAGATTTCTCTACTGCTACTCTATTACCTATGTCTGAAACACTGAAGAAATTGGCAGTATCAAAGCAAGATGCATTTTTTTGTCTGCTCTACACTATTGGATCAAACACTTCATCTGCAGACAAACACGCACGTGTATACATACACAAAAGAGAGAGCCTTATCCTATAATTAAATCCACCAGGTAAACAACTCTCCTAATAATATTTATTTTTCATGAGCAGCTTTCTTGAAAAGCATGTTTTCTCTCTTTGTAATTAACAGCTCACGCACAAACATAAATCTTTAATCTTCCATCCTTTTTCTATCAGATAATTTTTCTATAAATCCTCTATAATTTTCTTCTTCCATCTGTAGAATTAACATCTTATTAAGTAGAACCTTTCTTTAAGGAAAGAAGTAAATAAGGAAAATTAATATTAATAAATGTTTTATAAAATTTATCCATTTCAGATTCACAACTCTCCCAGAATCCATGTGACATTAGCAACAAAAACAAACTCCACTACTACTTCTAATTCAGTGCAGCCACACAAATCAAAATTTGAGTTTTGTAGTAAATTTTATATAGCTATTTTCACTTAGATATATTTGCCACAGAAGCAGCTTTATATAATCGTGCCCTAAAACAGTAAGGTTTTTAAATGAAAAAAAAAAAAAAATCGCAGAAAGCTTTTAATTTTTTTTTACTTGACAACAGAAGAGGGAACACTCGAAGCAATTAAGCAAAAAAGATCTCAAAAGACCGCAGTAGTACAACACCACCACTAGGTGTCAGTGTTGTTCCACAACACAAAAACTAATCTCCATACCAACTATTTTAAAAACTTGGGAGTTCCCTTAAAACGGCTTCAAAATGTTTTGCATTGAATTTCAGTTGTGTAAAGGAATTACATAAAATGTTAGAAATTTCACTGAGGGATTATCCACTACAGCTGCTTAAAAAAGAAAAACAAGCCACATTTTAAGACATTCTTATCCAAATTAGAAAATCAGATTTTCAAGAAAGTTTCTGTATCCTTTCACCTGCATAACTATTACTGGGAAGCATCTGACACTATTCTTCCCTTCAGGTTCTGAGCTTTTAGTTTAAAGAATTAAACGGGCAAAATTAGGATCAATTGTTCTTTATCCACAAGGCAAACATCTGCAAGAAATGACACAGATTCAAGTGGCATTCTCGGCAATTTTACTATTAATATTCTCACATCAAGAAATGCCTTTTTGTTTTGCAACTGTATTTAAAGATTTACTTCCTACATCTTGTTCCTGTCCTTTACATTTGGTGTATCTTCCTCTGTATTTTGCACACCAATGATTATTGCTATAAACTGTATTTTTGTTTTCCTATCACTTTTTCAATTTGTTAACAACACTGTGAACTCTGACCTGAGCACTCACAGCTCTGCAGTTTTAAGGAGCTTTATCTCATGTTTGAGCTTAGTAATTTGCACAGGGTTTTAATGATAGTATCAAATCAAGCATGACCTAGAAGGTGTTCTCATGTAGCCTCAGGTTTTGAGAGTGAACCATCCATAGCCATGCTTCCTAGCACAGTCAAACTACTTTTATAAGTGCTGTACAGGAACTTAATCTAAACTGTTTTCCTATTTTACTCCTTAGAGATGCAAATCCAAAATGTTAAAATAACAGAATGGCATGTATTGTATCACTATAAAGAATCCACTAAGTTTTAAAGAGACTTAAGCAAAAGCCAGTTTGAATCACCCAGAAAGTACACTGAGAAACAGAGAATTTTGGTTACAACTCAGTAAGTATTTAGATGAAGAGACATCAAGGTATTTAAGTCTGCCGTTAAAATATTACTGACATTTCTAAAACCATGGCACAGGCACTGCATCATCTCAGTTCCCCAGGCAGTTAAACTTGCATCTCAGCTACCTAATTTTCACTCTTGGGAATACACCACTTCCTTAAGTGCAGTCTCCAAGCCAAGCCAAGCTGAAACCCCAGAAAGGAACTCATAAAATATACATTCACAAGCTCATGTTCTCAGATGTTTAGCTGACAAAACTTAAGGCCTAAACCTTTCTCAGATGTCTATGACACTTGACTTTGAATAGAATCATGAACTAAGAAAGTCAATGTACTTTTAGAACAAACAGAACAGGTTGGAAATTCTCAGTGCCAAGGAAAAGCAGAAAAATCAAAATGAAAACTAACCCCAAAAGCAGAGTACTTAACACAAAGGCATAAACTTCTTCCTGGCTTACTTCTACCTGAAACTTTTAGTAGGAATGGGATAAAGACCAGTAATTTAGGAGCACCAGAGTTCTAAACATATGCACTATATAATAAGCACTACAAATATTATTTCACTGCATAAACAACAATAGTCCAGCAGCTGTCAGGGAGGCCAAACACAACACTCACTGTGCTTGTCCTTCAGGAACCTCCTGCTCCTCAACCAACCTATGGATTGATGTGGAGCCGCTTCCTTGCCCTCCTGCCAACACTAGGGCGGCAAAGAGCCCAGATGGAACTGCTCTCCTTAACCAGGAGCTTTCTCTGTCTCTCCTACGGTAACACTGGAGCAGAGAGCTGCCTTATCTCTGGGTCTGTAAGTCCTAAGACAGGATTTGGTGGTAAGGAGGTTTCTGCTTGATGTAAGAGACAGAGGGCACCTCAGCAATCCCTCAAGAGCTTCCAAGCCATATTTCCATTATGATTTTTTAGTCATCTTTATCACATCAGCCTCTTATCCATTTCCAAAGGACAAGGACTATTGGCATGCAAAAGCTAGAGTAAACAGTGATAGTTTTAGAATTCATCTTTTAATATGTTTGACATGCAAGGAGAACTGCAAGTCTGTTACTGGGTTAGCCTGACAGTCAGTAATTCTCACACCTCTCTAGACCCGCACATAACTCTTCTCTTTTTAACTACTAGAACTTGTATTATTTTGGGGTTCCCTAACAGCCTCTCTGAAATTACTCTGTTGCAAACATGAAGGATCAAAAGCAAGTTTTCAGCATACTCTTCATCAAGTTCTTGCACACAGAACACAATTTTTTTTTTTTTTTTTATTTGAATAGCTGCATTAGTGAAGTCTTTACAGTCACACCTCCCATAGTGTGATGTGTGCTCTTTTTAAGTCTGTTTTCTTCTATACAATTCCTACTGCTGGGAATACTTAAGAGTATGAGACTGGCAGCACATCTTTAACAAGTACTTCACAATAAAAATAAAAAGGAAAAGCTTGATTCTTGAACAAAACATAAATCTTGTTTACCTTTACAACCACATCATACATCTCTAATAACATCACCGTCAAAAAACTAACACTCCCTATTGCTCTTTTACAAATGCAATATACTTCATCCACCAAGAGTTTTACCTAAGCTATGTACACAAAACTAAAAAATAGAATCAACCTTCCTTTATAATTCAGTTCCCAACAGAAGAATCCAAATTAATCACTTGCAAAGCCCTGCCCAGAAAGAGTCAGAAATCCTAGAAACTGGAGAAAGTCTCATCACATATCTCAACAAGAAGCTGGTTTCAGGACAGCTACAGTTTTTCTACAAGCAGACAGCTGGGTAAGGGGAGAAATGCACATGGAAAAGCCTGGCTCAAACTGACAAGAAACTCCTAAGCAGGGCATTCTCTGAAAGGGCTGCACAGACAATGCATTTACTCCCTTATGCTTTCAAAAAGTTCAAATTAGATGGACTTCACTGAGTGACGTTCATATCTCCATTGGCATCTCTAAACAGGGTGAAAATTCACCGAAGGTCAGGAAAAAAGTTAAAAATTATTATCTCAAATCTACACATGATAGGTTTTTAAAACTCTGCTGCAATTTTAGGTCTTATTTGTGAGTTTTAAATACAGTTTTAAATTGCACTAGCAGCACTGTGAGTATATGCAAAAGTAACTACTATGTAAGTAAAGAGCCATTAAATTTTCCAATTTAAAACAACTGCAAAAGCTACTGATACTTTGACAGGTAATTTACATTCAGTTTTTTTCATATTAAAAATGGCAAAACCCAAAGTATTAGTTAGGAAGTAGGGAATGAAGGAGATTGAAAGGAAGAAAGCAAACAGAACTTCCCCCAAATAAAAGATGAAATCACCAGCTGCTTTGCATCAGTTCCAGAAGGAACTTCTGCCCATCTCACTCACTACTTTATTTCCACTTCTTGAGCCCTGCATTAACACAGCAGACATAGAGCATAACTTTCTCTGCTGGAAGTAACCAACCAAGTTCCATAATGCAGCCATAGTCATCAATCACATCGGAATGCAGGCACAGGAGTTAGTTATTTCACCACCATGTATGTAAGACGAGGAATGCCTGAGTCAAACTGAGATCGCTACTCTGCTCCCGTGGCTGCACACTCTTTTTATGGTGAAGATTAACAAGGCATACAGCTCTCCACCATATAGTTATACAAAGAATTTTTGAGCAAATAAGTAGGTTAAACAAGTAAAAGAAAAAAAATCAAAAGTCCAAGTCAAATCAGAAACTTTGACAATAACAAAAATATAATAATAAAAAATATATTTAAACAGTAAGGAATTATTAGTTCATAATGAAATAAGCATGGTTTCAGGTTTTTGTGACTTCCCAGAGTTGTATTCAAAGGTCATTATTACTGATGGCTTAGACAAACAGTTAAGAGGTAGTGAATTTCATATTTTAAACCAAAATATTAAAATATATTTTTCAAAGGGAAAAGGGAGGTTAATTACATCCAAATTACAACAAAACACAAAAAGAAGTCAGAAGAAAGACTAAACAAGATATTCTAGAGGATTAATTTGATAAAAGCTAATAATAAAGACATTTCAAAGCAGATAGAAGAATCCTGATGGGTGATAAGGATGACAAATGAATGAGTGTCAAAAGGACTAAAAAAGTTGTACTAAGTAAGTTGCTTTTCTTTGGGTTTTTGGTTGTTTTGGTTTTCTTCTCTTTTTATTCTTTCTACACTAAATTTCTACAAGGATTTGGAAGTTCTCCAAATAAAGTTCTTGTTCAAATACATATCCAAGCAAGTTTATCAAATTTACATTAGAATATAAAAGGCCTTAGAATATATACAGCAGTGGCAACAAACCCCACTAGGATTAGCAAATATTTAAGCAATAGCTCGGCAGGGGCCAAAATCCAGAACTGCTGACATGTTTTAAATGATCACCTCTACCAATAGAATGGAAAAAAATGAAACATCAGACATGGTGATCATATGAAATCCTAGGATTTACACACACCCATATGAGCAAACTGATATAAGCTATAACAAAGACTAGAATTTGTAACCTCCTGAGAACATTGTGAGCTTTAGGGGAAAGACAGTATTTCTGGCAGATGGAAGATGTCCCACCCACAGCTATTAGACTTCCCTGAAAGATGAAGAGAATGAGTGGAGAGCAAAAGGCTGCAAAGGAGGAGAGGGTACAAAGATTTGTTGAAATAGCTTTGGCAAGACCCTACACCAAAGCTTCTTAAAGAAAATGAATTAAGGCACAAGAAGAAAGAAGAATCGTTTCTCACGTACTAAAACATGGGAAAGGAAGGGTATGAACACAGTGGTCCCTCTTCTAGAGGATTAGTTAACACTGGATATGTTTCTCTGGTTTGCATAGAATACCACAAATTTTAAGGCAAAGGACAGGAGAGCAAGGTGGTAATTGGTGATGACTATACAGTTCTAGATTACACCCAAAATCTATAGTTTACTCTTCTCTGTGACCATAAGATAAGCCATCAGGTGAATTTCAGCATTAACAAACACAAAGCACTGCACAGTGAGAAGAAAAAAACCTTCATACAATGTGCACAGTAGTCCTGAGTTCTAATTTAATTGTCATTAATGAAAAACATGTAGTCATCCTGGACAGTAAGTCATGGCTCAGTAGCAGTCCAAATCACAAATACTAGGACCTGTTTTGAAAATAATACAAGACACAGTGTTATAAATCCAAGCACATAAAATAGTCACAAAGTAACATTGTTGCTGCATGTAACTTTCTATTATAAAAGATCAAGTTGCTCAATTTTTAACACAGTCTTCCACCACAGGTCACACTGTGCAGTACAGACTATCCTGACTAGTTGCAGGACTTCCATTCATAGAGTTCTTCCAAGATACAGCTAAGCAAAGCTACAGCTGATCTAAGGTCTTCTTGGAGCACAAGCTTTAATTAGGACAACTTTCAGAGATTTCTTAGAATCAAAATTTTTGTTATTTCAAGAACTCGATGCAATTTGCAACCCTTGACCATACTACATATTAACATATTACGTTTTAAGATGCAAAAACATAGGCTTAGTTTTAAAAATCCTTAAGTTATGCTGTCCTTGGTTAACACAATTTTTCCATGCTGGCTTTATATACTTACATTTATTTTTATTTCCACTGATTTAAAATCAACTGGAGCTATGGCACAATTTCATAGATTATGTTGTTGGCCCTTCAGGTCAGTGTTTCATTTGTATGCTTTTTCATACCCTAGATCAAAAGCTGTTTAGGTTCTATAAATTGAATTGGTGACCCTTCAGCAAATAACCTAATTAACATATACATTCTATATTTAATTACAAGAGAAATGTAAAGTCTGTTGCTAATAGTGGTAAAGAGAGACAAAGATGCAAAATCCCAGCTCAGAACACATTTAACACTCTGTGAGGTAGGCTTTCCATCCTTATGACAGCACGAAGTGCTGTTGTTTGCACTGCTGCTTCAGCATAGGTTCAGTGCATATGCTTTCAAATGTTACAATTCTTTTCTAGTGCAATGTCCCAGCTCACTGATCTTTATAAGACATACAGCAGACAGCTGATACCTGCGTGGCCTCTGTGTAACCAAGCTGATTATACAACAGATTAGATTCCTCAGCTTCTTATAAAAAGTCAGACAAGAATTAACCAACACCAGCTATCAGCATACACAACAGAAACAATGAAGTGGTGATTTACTGTACAGCAACTTAGCACACATTTTGATAAACTAGTGAATTGGGAAGACACTGAGAATCCATAATGCCTCCAACACTAGGCCAGATCTGTAAGAAATAGCACGTAGATAAATGTAGGAAATTGAGTCTTTCTGTCACCAATATTGATTTGTTCTCTTCTCCCCCAAGAGTACCATTTACAAGTTCTAAGTGTTATAAAAACCACTTTTTATACAATCTGAATGCAATTCTGCAATTGATACTTGGAGATTTCAGTTGGCTGGATCTTTTAAGGGGATTTTGCTCAGGCCCTGGCAGGAGCACAGCAATTCATTGCAGTCTACCAAAACAGTCATCCCAAGTTAAGTTCCTGGGCCACTTAATTAACTGAATGATAGAAGTCTGCACTTGGATGACACACACCACCTCAAACAACACCATCTCTGATGTCTCTATTTAGATGACCAGAAACAAGTCCGTCACCCACTATTTTCTTACTCAAGACAGGCACAAAAAAAGGCAAGACTAGAATTAGGATGAAGAGAAAGATGATAGTAAGGCTATCGAGTAATTAAGTATTACCAGCAGTAGCTGATGACACAAAAATTACCAAAAAATCCTCTTGATTGGGCATAAAACCAATATGGTTAAGTCATTATCTTACTGTCAGTTTCTGGGCTGCATCTTCATAAGCACAGATTTGTCAATACATAGTACCAGAACCACCTTGATCTTTTCATTTTTTAATGAATTTAGTACTGCTTTTCTTTTCCTCCTGCACTCAGGCTGATGTTACTGCCTTCTAAATTCATGCAATTTATACCTACGTTTTTCCAGCTTATAAAATTAAGTAAATACAGCAATTATAGTGTTTATGCTAAATTATTATTACACGGTACAAAGTGAGGCTGTGATGCTTCTGGCATTCCACTGCATAGAAAAGCGAAGTCTACCATAAGACAACAATTAGTTGTCTGCCAAAACAAAAGGAAACATTTAAAATTTTGAAATATGAAAGCATGGCAGGAAAAAGTAAATTCCATTAACTAAATCAAAATTCAAATAAAGGAAAACCAGCTCCAACAGAAACACATCCATGAGTTAATCACTGTTTTTCATTTCTGTTTTTTTCCCTTTTCTAGCTTCCTCTTCCCCATGAGTCTACACAGTTCTTATCCTTAAACTGCAACAATGCAGAAGAAAAAAAGTTGATCTAATATAATAATATGCAAGAAGGCATGTTAGATACCAGGGTTTTATGACCAACATATGACCTGACAGCTTTCAAGTGGGCAGTTCACAATATCCTCAGAGAGAAGATCCACAACACAAAGAAAATTCCCTGAAAGTAGACCATTCTCCATGTCACTGCAGTATTATTACACTTTTAGATACAGAATTTATGTTCTAGCCTTTAAATCATATGGTAATTGATCAACTCAATGCTATTTTTATTTTCACAATTGGACACACATTAATCATGCAAGCAAAATAAACTTATCCAAAAGTACTTTGTAGAGGATGCAGAATTAGGTGCAGAAATCAGGTGTACATTCCTGGGCCACACTTCAAGCATTATTGCCTTTCACATATTACAGACATCTATGAGAAGAGATTATAGTTTTTAAATATTTGAAGAGTTGAATTTCTTAGGCTTCTCTTTTTCTACTAAACCATCCATATTTTTAGCTTTTCTCTAGAAGGTCATGTTGTTTTCTAGTTCTCTACTTAGCCTTCTTTTTCCCTCCTTCTCCCCACCCACACAGTTTTCATGCAGTGCTGTACCCAAACCAGACACCAACTCCAGCTAATGTCTAACAGCACTGACCAAGCTGAAAGAACCTTTTCAGGTATCTTACAAACACCATAACTAACAACCAGGACAGATGCTTTTTATACCCGATTCACCTGCATGGTACTGCATCATACTTTCTAGGTATATAACGAAATATAAAGAAAGAATGCTCAAAATATTTGCCTGCAGAACTGCTTCTCATGAACCCTTATGATATGCAGGCGACTACTCCTACCTACACCCACAAAAAAAAACTGCATTAAGCCTACTGAAAGACATTTGTTTCTCTTCTATTCTCTTAACTTTTTCAAAGTTAATTTTAAATTCCAAAGACTTGCTGCTGAAGTGCATGCAACCCTTCAGCTTAGACATGGTCTCATAATGTAAGTAATCCCCCATCTCACAAGCAACTGTGCCTCCTGTATACAAGCTACATTTTCTCTTAAGTATCTAAAAAAAAAACCCCAAAGCTTCATTAAATAAACAAGACAGCATTACTTCTTTCCTTGTCAAAACTTGTCATGCCTCGCTCCTTAAATTTCTGTTTGTGGTTGCTTGTCATCCTATTATGTTTGTCTATAACAAAAACATTGAAAATTATTAAACTGTTTACAGAACAGTATGTTAGTCTAAGTGTTTTAAGATCCACATTTTTACAGGGAAAAAAACTAAAGGAGCAGTAACAATAGCTGAAGCCCACTAATCTTTTCTCACAGTGTTCTTCTGCTGCCACATTTACAGAAGTGTGAAGTGTGAATCATTCAATTTTACATAAATTAAAAAGCAGACATTTTGGAAGTAATCTTGTTACCCAACTACAGGCACAGAATTTTAACCTTATCCTGGATGGAGAAAATGCAGATGAATAGATCAAAGAGACAAAATGAGAAAGGAAGAGTACTTCATAGATTAAGACCCCTGTCTTACACTGTTCCCGGTGATGCTTCTTTAATATAAGGGGACATAAAGAATTATCTCCTGGGGGGGAAAAAAGTCGTATTGTTCAACCCCTAATTAATATAAGTTTACAGGAAGGAAAAAACCAAAATCACAATACAGAATATTCATCAAGCTTTGCTTCAGAAGATTTGTCCTACTGTTCAAGATTTTAGGGAACAGCCGTCATTTAAGCTTTCCCTCTGTGCTAATTGCTAATGCTGGAGCTTTACCCTGTTTTAAGTGCTGGCATTCAAGTATGGCATCTCAAGTTTCACTGATGACAGCTTACAGTGCCAGTGTTCACAGACCTCTCCTCACATGCTGTCCCAGACCACAGGTCACAACATCTTTCACTTAGGTGTTACCACTCATGCCACATGCCAAATGCAAGTGAACAGACAGGAACTATAACTTGTTCCTGCACATGACACTATTTCAGTGAGACACCTTACTGATACTTCCATATTCAATGACTCAATCATGCAGAATCTTAAGGTGAAAAAAGAATTTATTTTCTACAAGGGTAGTTTCTCACAGACATTGCCTCACGGTGGGGAAGCCTCTCAGCTACAACTGCTAGAGGCTTTAATTGCATAGTTTGCATGCAAGCTATCGAATACAGGCAGAGTATTCCTATAAATAGACCAGATTTATTCCCCAGAGACAGCACGTGTTGATTTGAGATGGGTTACAAAGGTTAACCTACACATGATTTGGCATCAGAACCTGGATGCGGTCTGCTCTTGTTGTGGGATGGCAGCCAAGTAGCTGCTGGCAGCATCTTACAGCAAAATTTTTGCTGTGACTAATTCAGGTGACTGTAGCAGTACAATAGAGAAGAATGAACATATCTTTCTTTCGCAGGGAAAAAAAAAGGAAACTGTCTATCTGTAGTAGTGAAATTCAGGGCAAAGATTATCTGGAACCTCTCAGCGGCAGTCACAATCCTTTCTATAGAGACATGGTATGCTTTTGCCATCAAAAGAACAGCTTGCAGGTAGTTCAAGCAGCTACAAACACCTTTAGCTACAAAAGGTAAGTTCATTCCTTTCCTCCATCGAACAAAGCAATTTATTTCTGTAATAAAAATACTTTAGCTTGTACAAACACTAAGCTTGTTAGGCAATTTAGCATCATTTCCCCAGTCCTAGTCCCTGCAAAATTCCAGGAGGTGCCTGCTTTTAACAGGAAGTACAGAGGCTTCTCAACATTCTTAAATACATTTGTCACGCTTTTTAATCAAGATTTATGAAATATGCTGGTTCTAACCCACCCTACTGCAACGCATGAAGAAAAATGCTCACTTGTTAGTCCAAGCTGTGTTAGAGCAAAGGTCTGTTTTGATTCTCATCCTACTAAACCAGCTTCAACAGCTTTGCATTGCTGGAGATATGCAGCTGCACACTAATACTCATCTCCTCCTGCTAAGTAGAAGATAACATCATGCTATAGCAAAGCAGAATATCCCAATTTTACCCAAAGATGCAGCATTCATGAAGATTTATCAATCCATAAAGTCAAGAGACACTAAGCATGGTCACATCTGAGAGACTCAGTGTATAGAGAAAAACTTCTTAGACAAAACTAAGCTAGTACACCACAGAAAGAATTCAAACAAAAAATAAGCAAAACTCCCAGACACCAAGAAAAACCTTTCATAAATCAAATAATACCCCTGAAAAATCTTCGTCATGATCTTCAAGAAAAGAGTGTCTATGCTTCCAGCTCTTCCTCCCTTTGTCTACTGGATGCTAAATTCCCTTTCCTGACACTTCTCACTCTCCCATCCAATAAATCTTAAGTTTAAAAGTTTAGCCACTGATTGACAATAATCACATCTCTGTTGATGCACTTCTACCTTAGAGACATGTTTCTGTCACACATTCTCACTCCTCTCTCTGGCTGGTATTTGCTGTGTCACAGGCATCTTCCCCCCTACTTAACTCGGATAATGCTGGTGCTGCCACTGACAGGCTCGACCTTGGCCAGCAGTGGCTGCATCCTGGAGCTGGCTGACATGGGGGATGCTTCTGGCAGCTTCCTAGGGAAGCCACCTCTGTAGCTCCCTGCTACCAAAACCTTGCCACACAAACCCTATAAGTAAGCTGTCATGCTTTAAGTCTAAATGCAAAAGAATGCTAACATGCTTTTTACAGATGGAAAGAGCCTATGTTTATAAAAAAAAATGTTTTCTCTTTGTATAAATAGCTGTAGTTTTCAAGGTTTTCTACTTTAAAAATAAATTTATTTTCCAGCCCAAGTAGTGCAAGAATTACAGCTCAGACTGAAGATTTTAGCTTCCCAGGGGAACTGAAGTATTCAGAAATTAAAGAAACATGCCAAAAACTCAAGATACTCCAGGAACAAGAACCTGGAAGCCCTCATGTACTCAAGTTGAAGAGCTGTCTATGGAGGCACCTAGCAGTGTGGTGAGACAGCACCAGCTTGCAGCAGGCCCGGGTGCTGTGTGACACCTGGCAGCCCCCAGCCTCACCCAGCATTAGGCACCTGCCCGTCAGGGAGCAGCAGAGCCCTCGCGCCGGCAGGACCTGGCACGAGGCGCACACGGGCACGCTGCCCGCTCTGCTACAATGGAAAAGCAAAGCCTCTGCCACAGCTGCCATCCATAAAAGAGCCATAGCAACATCTCTGCCTCACAAAAGTACTGCAGGGAAAATTGAATTTGAGGTGGGAAGCATTCAGAGACAAAACGTGGATTTTTATGAGCAAATTTGGAGTCTTTTTAATGAACAACTAAACATTTGGAGCAACATAGTTATTATACCTTGCATCCAAAAATACTGCTAAGATCACATACACAAAGCCATAGTTCTTCCTCTGTTATCTTCTTCCACATCCTCTAAGGAAATGCCACACAGAAAAGCATATTTATTTTATATACAGTGATATATTGCATTTGATGCTATAATTAAAAACATAATTAAAAAGCAAAATAAATTAATATTGTCCACTATGGTTGAAAAAATTAATCCATTGGACTGTATCATACATCCATCTTAACTATGGGTCACCAACCTAGAAAACAAATACTACTTTAAAAATGGCTCAGATAAAAAGGAACATTTTATAAACTACCACTGCCCCCCTGAACTAGACCTCAAGAACTAAAAGGAGAAGCAAATAACAGGATCCAAAACTCCAGAGCTCCAAATGCACAAAGAGAGGCCTTACACTCCAAAAACAAATAAAAATTTATAGAATCGTTTCAGCTGTAAAAGACTTTTAAGATCATTGAGTCCAACTATCAACGAAGCTATCAATGTACTAAAACACGTCCCTGAGTACAACTTCTAAGTATCTTTTAAAAACCTCCAGGGATGAAGACTCAACCTCTCCTGGGCAGCCTACTCTAAGTCTTAATCACCCTTTCTGGGAAGAAATTTTTCACAATATCCTAAACCTTCCCTGGGAAAAAACTGAGGTTCTTTCTCTTGTCCTACAACTCATAACTTGTGAGAAGAGACTGACCCCCACCTTGTTACAACCTCCTTTCAGGCAGTTAAAGAGAGCAACGAGATCTCCTCTGAGCCTCCTCTTCAGGTTAAACAACCCCATCACTCCAAGCCACTCTTAAGACTTTTACCACAGATCCTTCACCAGACTCATTCCTCCTCCTTGGACACCTCCGGCATGTATATACAAATATGTAAATATATAACCAATACATATAGAGAAAAAGAAAATCTACACAGTTAAACACAGGAAAAAGCACTGTGCAACTAACCAGTGCCATCCGAAGAGTTCTGATGAGATTCAGTGACCCTCGCTGCAGAGGGTAGGCTGGATATTTGAATCGGAATGAGTCCTGCCCCATTTGCAATCAACACAGCAATTTATCTTTCTTATCTTGGACACCTAGCTAGAAAGAGATGAATGGCTTTCTGGAGGTAATTATTTCTGTAAATTTAATGGAGATATAAGAGTAACCAGCTCAACACAGGCATCTAAATTTTAGGCAATTAAATTTGGACAGAGAATTAAACTGGTGTCTACTGTTGGACCATAACTCCAAGACTACACATTCCTGACAACGGGCATCGAGATAAGAGCACAAAAGCTACATATTGAAATGCACAGCCTAATATTTACCTAATGATTGAATGCAATTGTAAGAAGAGCTTTCACATTGTCAGAAAAGATAGCTTCTGCAAAATAGGCAGAATCATAGCATTAGGAAAAACAAAATTCTGTCTTTATAAATTGCAATTAAAAATACGTATAAATACATTCAAACTCTTCTGAGAATCCCAAAAAATCCCCTACTTTCCTGAATGCCAAAGTCCTTCTTAGGAGGAAGTAAACTTGTGCTTCCTTCTCTTTCCTCTAATAGGAAGACAGAAACAGCTACTACAGTCAGTCTTGCAGAGGACTTGCCCAACAGTTAACCCATCGTTTTACCACCCTTCACCATTGTCTGAACTTCTTGACTCAGGACATGACACAAATTGGATTTCAAAAAAATGGCTTCTTCCAACACTGAATTACTTTTACATGTAGAGCACCAATGGCTACCAGATTTTAGAAATAGGCAGAAGGGAGAAAGCGTATGTTGGGATAACTGAATGATGTCCTTCTGGGAGTCACCATCTCCCAGCACATACAAAACCACAATAGCCAACAGCACAGCACTACTTGCACTGTCCATTATAGAATATTTTTACAGCAAAAAGTAAATGAGTGCCTCAACATTAAAGAAAAGAACTCCTGAGAAGCAAATAATGCACACAATGGTAAAACTCTCAAAGTTGGCAAATTCAGGTATCTACTTGAAAAGAAAATTGCTTTTAATTTCCTCATTGAACAGACACACCATAAACTTCCATTTTGTGTGACTCAGACTTGCAACAAATGCTATGCAAATAGTTCACAGTAACAATAATGCAAAATACTACAATTTCTACTCTGTTTCATCCTATGTGCACCACAAAAATTCTTCCATTTAGCACTGCCTCTAGCAGTTTCTGAAGCTGATTTTATAACTACAGTTCACATGTAGATAGAAAATTCAGAAAATGAAAAATAAAGCTCTCAATAATTAAGACTGTCTAATAGGTTTAGATTGAAGAACTACATGTTGTTAACAAAACCTATGTATTACTACACAAAAATTACATTAAAGACACAACTAATGCCAGAAGAGAAAAAAATACAAACATCAAATGTCATACAGGTTTCATAAACAGTATTTTTATGTGTATTTACTCACACCACTTCAGGTATAGGCAATACCATAATATGCTGTAACTCTTATCTTCAATAGCTACTATTTGCAGTCCACACTAAATACAATACTGTGCCACCCTTAAATCTTTTGTTTTCTTTTGCTCTTTTTTTGCTACTTTTTTTTTGTAAGGATATTGAGATCCCAGGATCCAAGTGAACAACATGAAATAATTAAACATGCCTTCAAGGGCTTTCTTAAGGTAAGATGGCATTACCTTCCACAAAATAGAATTAAGCACAGTTAGATTTTAGTTAAAAGTATCAAAAAGACAAGCTTAAACTTTGAACACCCTGCTTGAAACACCTACAGTTTACGGGTTTTTTTAGCCCTGACTAGTTATCATTCTGATAAGAATTAAGAGATGTGCACTGAATGTGCAATCCACACTTCTGAAAATACTGACTCTAGCCTTCTCCACTGCTCTGCTTTAATTCCTGTCAGAATTCCCACCCTTTCACTTCTCAACCTTCCCTATCTGATGGAAAACAGTTTTTCTCAGACACTGTCTGAAAATGAGGAGAGCATCAGTGAACTGTTAAAGAGACACTCAGTAAATCGTACAGGGAGACAGACAAAGAGCACTTCAGTGAGGCAAACACACTGGCATCTGGTTTACCATTTTTCTCCTCTGGCAACACCAAACTGAGCAGTGCAGTCGACACACCAGAGGCACAGGATGTCATCCAGAGGGAGAAGCTTTAGAAAAAAGCCTGTGAGAATCTCATGAAGTTCAACAAAGCCTAGTCCTGCACCTGGGCTGGAGCAACCCCCAGTACAAATACAGGGTGGGGGATGAAGGGATTGAGAGCAGCCCTGCTAAGAAGACTTGGGGGTGCTGGTGGATGAAAAGTTGGACATGAGTTGGCAATGTATTCAGAGCCCAGAAAGCCAATGGTATCCCAGCCTGCATCAAATGAAGCAGAACCAGCAGGCTGAAGGAGGTGATTGCCTCCATTTTGGTGAGACTCCACCTGAAATGCTGCATCCAACTATGGGGTCCCAAGCACTGGAAGGACCTGGACCTCCTGGAGCAATTCCAGAGGAGGGACACAAAAATGATCAGAGAGATGGAATCACACCTGTGAGGAAAGGCTGGCTGAGAGAGCTGGGGTTGTTCAGAATGGAGAAGGTTCCAGGGAGGCCTTATTGCAGCCTTTCAATACGTGAAAGGTTTTATGAAAAGGATGGGGACAAGCTTTAAGCGGTAATGGTTTTAAACTAAAAGAGGGTGGGATTACAACTAGATATAAGGAAGCAAGTTCTTTACAATGAGGGGGAGGAAACACTGGAACAGATTGCTCAGAGAGGTTGAGAGATGCCCCATTCCTGGAAACATTCAGGGCCATGAATGAGGCTCTGAGCAAATTGATCTAGTTTGCTCAGATCTCCCTGCCCAAGGCAGGGGGGCTGGACTAGATGCCCTTTAAACATCCGTTTTCACCAAAACTATCTGATTATTTTATTAATGGCATGAAGTTGGATATGCATGCTAAAAAATTTGTTTGTGACCTTAAAGCCTCAGAACTATTTTTCATACTCCAGAGCTCTTCAAACCACACCGAACACAGGAAAACACTTTTATATAATCCACAAACAGATTCAATAGAAGGCACCCCACTCCCCCTCTCTGTATTCCACTTACAAACTGTGAATGGCTAACTAAACAACTCAGTAAGGGCTTCTGTCTTGCTGCACACTCAGCCTATGCTTACGCTATTTTGGCCCACTATTTATTTAGTCTTTATTTATTTAAGGATCTAGACACTGTCTGCTCAAAAATAAAAATTTAAAAAATGCTTCTTGTGAGACCATTTTCACATCCCTCTCCACAAACATGATTTGCTTCCTTTTCTTTGATATTACTCATAACTCTTTGAAAGATCAAGTCACTGCCTACACTTTGGCAAGACTATTACTCTGTTTACTAGTGAGAAGTTAATGGTTTGACAACAGAAAATTTGGCTTTCATGCAGACTGGTCAAATAGCCATGAGTCACAGTGCTGATCCCATAAAGCTGCTTTGCCCATACAAATTTGATCAGAGAACTCCCTCTTTACTCATAGACTTCTTCCTCAACCAGGCACCACCTGGTCTTTCACCAGCCTTTGCTATGCATTTTGCCTATCTGCACATACACCTGTATCTCCTCTGAAGTTTGGTTAATGAGTAGACATAATTCCTGATCTCTGTGCTAACAACAGTAATCACAAAATTTACTGTGAAGAGTCCCACCTCACAAAAATACACAATAGCACACATCTAAGTATTCCTGACATGAATTAAATTCATACATTCTGCTCCTAATTCTGAAAAATGTAATGGGTCTGAATTAACTCCAGTTCCATCTTCTATTAGGCAAATGAGAATATATCATCAAAATTTATATAACTAACTACAAGTACATTCACAGCTCCACCTATTTTATCAGTGCAGTGAGATGGGGTAATTTGTGAGCAAGCCTTGGGATAGAGCGTAGTGTTCAACAGGCACTAAGGCTCAAAATGTTCACCTCCAGCAAGAGCAGCATTTACCCAACTTTCCCTTGCCAAAAACATGCCTTTAAACTCATCATGCAACTGAAAATTGCAAGCTTTGGTACGCACAAATGGAAAGGAAACTGATAAAAATAGTGACAGAGGAGAAATAAGGGTGAAGAACAAAGGTAGAAGAAAATGGCAAAATAAGTAAACTTGTCTCTGCCTTTTTTTTAACATTACTTCAACTAAGACCATCTTCTGCACTCTGATGTTCTTCCAGCAGAAAAAATGGAGCAACATGAGTCATGTCTTTATTGTCATGAACAGGTAACTAGTATGACAGCCATTTTGTCAGATAACTAGCTGCTTTTTAAAAATGTTTTTTTTCTTTTTGCTTTAGGGTTATTTCTAATCTAATCTAATCTGTTAGCACGTGTGAAAACATTGTAAGAGAAGACTCATATTCTCGTTATCTGTTCAGTGTACTGCTGATTAACTGAAAGTACTAATTACCAGCAATTCTGCCATCCCTCATTAATACACACCCACCCCTGCTCAACTACTTCAGGTTGTGTTTTCCTTATATGTTTTACAGATAGCTAAATTCCAGTCTACTTCCATCTGAAGTATTAAGAGCTAAACACCTTAGTACACACCTGCTCTTGATCTCTGACAGCTGAGGGAGGTTAGAGAGCAAAATTAATGAATTAGAATAAATAGATAAGTTACATTCACAACTGCTACAATCTAATTTCCAGGGAGAATAGACTACAACTAACTTGGAGTTAGGACAAGTTATGGTGCCTCATAATGAGAGTTAGGAAGAAGTAAAATTTTAAAAATAAGACTCAGGACCATCATCTTCCTTATTTTGAATAAATCAAGATAAGTTCAGTTGAATCTATGAAGACAGGCCCCATCAAAATATCATCTCCTGTTCTGCAGGATAATTATCTGCCGATAACCATATACGTTTTACAAAATAAATCATAAGAGAACATCATCCCTATCAGCCATTTTCATTTTGGACAAATTCTGATAAAACCCTTCCTGCACCTGCTGAAATTTTATCTACCTCAATATTTCAAGAAATGGTCACTTTCAACCTGTCTTGAATGAAAAGCTTAGCTTCTGCTTCTGAAAGCATGAAGGGATTAAAAAACATTTTACCACAGCACATTATCCTAGCAAAGAATAACTGCAGTGGATAATTGTAACACCAAATAACATGATGGACAAAAACTAGAATTCATATTAGAGCACTGCATAAACATAGCATCTCCCCACAATTTCAGGGCTAGGTATCTGACCCTTTGTCACTTCCTTCTGTTGAACTTGTTCTAAATGCTAAAATACACACAAGGGGGAAAAAAAACAAACAAACAAACAATCAAACACACAGAATGACTCACTAAGCCTAAGGGGCAATTTGCCTGAGATCCTCAGGCAACTCCAAAGGAGTTGATTATATATAAATTGGGGAATGGCATCAAAGAAGAATGACTATTCACAACCGTGTATATTACAGATTCACAAAGCACAGGAGGCAGAATACATATCTCAAATCCCCAGGGCCTGAGCTGGTATCCATTTTACCTAGACTGAAACACTCCAGCTGCTAAACTAACGAGCATAAGGCAGAGACAGGCACTTTTGCCAAATTTATCTCCCCTCCTCTTGTATTCAGTATTTGGAAAAACCAAAGACTTCAAAGATTAAATACAGAAATCATTTCACTTCAAGTCTAGTTTATTCATTTTTGTTATAGTGACAAAATCCAAAAGGTTTTAAAATGCAGTTAAATTAGTCTTAGAAAAACAATGATTATACATTATGCAGTTTGTCCAGCAGCAGCCATATCACACAGATGAATTCTTATCACACAAGCCAATTTCAGCAAAATTTGACAAAGAAACAGAGGTCTCAAAGACACCTAAGTTTCCCCTAAGTTTCCCAAAAATCAGCTGCCTGCTAGGAGCAAGACATACAAATTAGCAGTTGCATTGTGGAAAAAGGAAACAGAACTTGGCTGTCATCCATCTCCAGCAGGAGCAATCAACTGGTCAATTGAAGCACTCGCCTAGCTCCAAACCAGCCATAACACAGGCTGGTGCTTGCCAAATGCAGAGGAACGTGAGAGGAAGCCAAATGTGTTCTGGGGTAGGACAGGCCACATGAAGGAAATCCAGATATGACAGTATACAGGTGCTGGGAGTACCAAGGGCAGTGCAGCAGCCCCATCATGGGAGTCAAAGGGGAAAGTTTGCAATAATTAGTTTAGTATTAGGAACTTGAAGACAACCAACTCTCAGATTTCCATAGCTCTGAAAAGCTTATTTTCAACTTGTTTTTCATTTCATCAATGGAGCCAAGTAATCATATGATGCTATGACTCCAAACGCGACTATTTACATTCTTTACAAGAGCTTTAAAGTTCATGCTCTAATATTCTGATTAAGAAATAAAGAAATCAAGTCTGTGCCACAACACTTAGGAAGCAATATTAAGCTAAAAAGTACATAGTGAAATATACATCTGCATCTAGTAGAAAAATAAATCCCCAGTATATGATGGGAGGAGGCAGGCAAGCAAGAACCAGCAGAGATAAGACATCTCAAGCAATAACCACCTCTCAGCTGAGAAGAAGGAACTGGTGACATCCTCCATCTGTCAAATAGTAAAACAGGTATATCATCTTCATAGAAAGATGGCATGATAACACTAACCTTTTTCATTCTGCATAGGAACATACCCATATCCAGCCAACAATTTTCACAGAACTGTGCAAGCCAAGTCCTAAGTCTTGTAACAGCAAATAACTGTTATCACTCTTACACTCAACTTTTCTACCCAAAATCACAAGCTCGGCAGGCTGAAAGGCACCATGCAAAAGACACACACTTGCAATTTTGAAAATTTCATGTAATTTACCATGCACTATATTTAGCTTATTTTGAGGGGTAGGAAGTTGAATACCATAACTCCACCACATCACATTTTCTCACTCGTGGTACTCTCTTCTATAATGACAGAGATGAAATATGTATCTCCCTCCATCTTCTTCTTTCTCCTTTTCCTCATCTGTTTTTCCTAAACTCTCCCTCCTGTCTGCCCTTCTCTATTTGAGAGTAACAAGGCAGATCAAAAATACAGAACACCTTTCTTTTGAAGACTAACTAGAAAGACCAGGTTTCTTCACCATGAAAAAGACCAAAGAGGGTATTTAACATATCCATATGGTTGTAAGTGACATTAAAGAGATAAAAAGGGATTGGCTACTCACCATCCCTAAGATAGCAGGTGGGAAATAGGGCAGAATTAGGAAAAGGGTGCTTCAGACAGCATATGAAGGTATTATTCACTATTCTGTGTCTGTTAAAATTTAACCTAGGTTCAAGAAAGAACTGCACAGATCCATGTAAAAGAGAAAAGCAAACACCTCACTGAGGAAATTGCTGAAAAAAACTCAATAGTTAAAAGCTGGGGAAACATTCTGAGGTATCATCTCTGCACATTTGTCACACTCTCAGGCTTCTCCACAAACATAAGTTATTGAACTTGATTAGAGACAGTTCTGGGACAGACTTTGATTGACATAGTGAAAGATAGCTGAAGATCATTCCCCCTGGAGACTAAACAAGGAAAGATGGGCATGAACAGAATGATTTAGGCTTATTGGACCTGTAGCAAAGTCAACTCAAAATACTACTTCCACTTAAAATGAAGAGATCTTTTGTGCATTCTGCAGTTCAGAAATTAGAGAAATCAGAAGTTTAGGTAGCAGGCAGACCAAAAATAGTCATTCTAGTTATGGTTATAATGAAGTACTTACTTTCCCTGCAATACATGTTCTATAATGAAAAAGTATATTATATTTTGTTTCTTCACATCAGAATAGCTTGCACTGGCATAAGCATGTCAAAATTTTATTATAATGACCACATTAAAAGTGCATAAATTTTCATTTTAAAAAAAATAAAAGATTTTTTTTTTTTGGGGGGGGGGGGGGAAGAATGTAAAGGATGACATGCTAGCAAAAACTGAACAATACAAGATATACCACCATAGTAATTCCTTGGCCAAAATGAACATCACAGAGTTCAACAATTAGAGTCCAGCCATACCCCTCCTTCCAGCCACTCACACTAGGAAGTAACTCCATGGGTTCATGGTGTAGAACAATTTGAACACAAACCTGTGTCCCTGTTCAGTGGTAAAGCCTAAGGACATGCTGGTCCATAACAGCAAGATTCCAGTCAGCAAATCAAAAAATACCATTATTTTTCTCCCCATAGCACAACATCATGTCTAATGTACTGTATTCAGTGTCACAGGTCCCCATTATGAGAGAACACCCCCAAAATAAAGACAGTCCACTGAGGTGTTTTGGGGGCTGCAGCCCATGCTCATAGGAGGAGACACTGACAGCACCACTGTTCATCCCAAAGAAGAACAGACCAAAGAAGCGAGTTGTTGTTGCCCTGCCTGCCACCTGAACATGGCTTAAGGAGACAAAGCCAATTCTGAGTGCTGTGAAGTGAAATGAGAAAGTACAAGAAACTCAGGGTGAAACATGGGAAATCTCATAGGGACATGGAGAGAAAAATTTTCCCAAAGAGTGGCTAAGCATTAAAGCAGGCCATCTTGGAGATGTTCAATGCTCAACTAGACAAGACCTTGAAAAAGGTGACCTAGCTTGAATTATCCCTGTTCTGAGCAAGTGCTGGGATTAGGATGGACTCTTCGGAATCTGGCCAAGTAAACTTTTTAAAAATTATATATGGAGCAAAAAAAAAAACCACAAAACCTGGTATGTTTGCAAGAATTAATTCCCAAAAATAACTTCTAAGAGGAAGCTTTTCTATGTTTTTTTTTCCCAGAAAGGATAGTTAGAAGTTGGCTTATTGAGACTGGAATATGTAACATAATATTCTTACATATAATAACAAAAGGCTCAATCTTTACTAGACCAAGTATAAATTTGATCATTTTTAATCACCTTATTTGGCTTATCAACTGTACTCATGAATGAGGTTATTAACATTTCTCAATTCAAGCTGTAAAATCTTACTTTATTACCACACAAAAGCAGCACTGAACCATAAAACTCCAAAATGAAACTTGGAAACATTATTAATTGCTATTTTGTTATTAAAGCATGTCTTCCATACCCGTGTCAAAGACCTGGACTACTTTTGCTTCAAGACATTTCATATTAATTTCGGAAATAATAAAAGCTTAACATGCCCAGTGTTTCCTGACTGGGAAAAGCAAGATGCTAAGAAAATACCTTCAGTCTTATTTGAAACATTTGAAACAGAATTTTATGACTAACACAAAGATGCCAAGAATAGCTGCTACAGTGGGTACTGCTCTTAGAGAAACAATTCAAGTGCTCTAACAAAAAAAACCTTAGCCTTTCATGACACCCAAGGCAAAACCCTTCCTCCTACATATCAAAACTGGCACAAACAAAAAAAGAAGTTACAATCTGCTCAGAAGAAAAGGATCGAAGATGAGGATCACTACTGAAACAATGAAGTACATTAAAACTGAAATGCCAGGTGGAAAGTAATTTGTTTTACAGCTGTGGTCATCAATGCTTAAAACACACACATCGTTATTACTATTACTGTATAATTTTAACCCACCACAAAATTTTTTTCTGGATACACAGCAGTTATTTTCAACCCTGCAAAGGTGTTCTGTTTATTTTTATTCTACTTTGTCTAAAATAACCATTTCTACAGACCATTAAAACTAGATTTACGGCACATTTACAAAATATTACTCAAAAGTAAGCGCATGAAGGCATGCACTCTTGCAATGTAAAAGAACACACGTGAAGACTTGTTTAATTAGTTTGAAAAGCTCTACAGCAACAGAGATTCATATATTCCTAAAACTAAAAAAAAATACTACTGCACCTACGTTGCAGTCTTTCAATGATTATATCCAAGCTGCAGTTCATCAATGCTGTCGTTTAATCCAGCAGTAGATAAACACTCATGAAAAAAACAAATACTTACTCTGCGCCCTTTGGAATGAAATTGCAAAATTTAGAGGTGACCACTGTACCAGGCACTTGGCTGTACCATCCCACACACCCTACTACTACTCATAGCTACCCAGACCTGGAGGCAAATGACTTTGTCATTTTCTTAAATAGTTGTTTCACCCTGAACAAGACCCAAAACACATTCGGGAGACAGCAACAGGAACAGGTTTGAACATGCCAAGGATCCTACAAGTTCCTCCAGAGCTACTGCAATTGGCCCGGAGGAGAGCAGGAAGATGGAGGAGCATCTCCCATGCAGCCAAGACTGCCTGAGGAGGGAAGGGGCACAGTGCAATTATTACTGGTTCCCGTAGATGGCTCTCGAAGCTCAGAGATGGCAGCAGTGCGAGCACAAGCACCACAGCAGTCTCACATCCACAATCTTACAGGGAGCCAGTGCTACAAAATTCAACACAATGAAAACCTCAACCCAGCCCCCAGAGGTGATGAACAGCACAACACGGAACATATACAGCAAGTACTGTTACTTATACAACATATATACACTTAGATATTTAAAGCAAGTTGTCGATATACAACGCAGCTCTGACCAAACCAATCTATGCTGTAAACCGAAAGAGGGTAGATGAAGATGAAATATTAGAAAAATATTTTACCGTGGTAAGACACTGAAAGAGATTGTGCAGGGAAGTTGTGGATGCTTCATCCTTTGAAGTGTTCAAGGACAGACTGGATGTGGTTTTGAGTGACTCAGTCTAGTGAAATGTGTCCCTGCCCATGATAAGGGGGATGGATGGAATTAGGTAATCATTAAGGTCCCTTCCAACCCAAGCCATTCTGTAACTCTACAATTACAACAGATTTGTTTCAACATGTTCCAGTCAGATCTTCCACTATTTCAAACCTTTATGTCCCATGCTGGGTGCCAAAAAAGGACTCTCATGATTTAACCAGCAGGTAGCTGAACACCACACAGCCACTCGCTCATTCCTTCATCCACAGTGGAAGAGGGAAAAAAGCTCAGGGGAAAAAAAAAAGCAACATTTGTGAGTTGAAATAAAGATAGATTAATAGGACACAAAAGGAAGAGAAAATAATAAAAATTATAATCATAATGAATTAATATATCCATAAGTGATGCACAATGCAGTTGATCACCACTTACAGGCCAAGGCCAAGCCAGTTCTCAAGCAGCAGACCCTGATCAGCTTTCCCCCTAGTATATACATTGACTATCATGCCATATGATGGTCAATGTATATACATGCCATATGGAATATCACTTGGGAAAACTGGGGTCAGCCATCCTGCCTGTGTCCCATCCCAACTCCTTGTAACCACCAGCCTACTTGTGGGTAGGGTGGAGTGAGAAACTAAAAGTCCTTGACAATACAAACTGCTTGGCAACTGAAACATCAGCATGTTATCAACAGTATTTTCATCCTAAATCCAAGTACAGATCTGTAAAAAAAGTGAAGTTGATCATCCAAACTACTGCAAAACCAAGTTAAGCATCCATAAGTGTAGTCTAAACATGCCACCACAAGCATACTTTTCCTAACTGGTAGGACTCTTTCATTAAAATGTTTATAGTTATACCCACAGAGTTGTAATAGAGAAAACATTTTTTCAAAGTTAGCAAAAATTTAAAGACCACTTTGCACAAGAGAAAATATGCACTGCCCTTCACTAGTACTGCTGTAAATAGAGTGTAAAAAATCTGCCATGGTATGACACCAAATGACATTCCTTTTCATAATGTTTACCTAAATGTTCTTTGAAGTAACAGGTAAAAATCAGGCACTGAAGTAGCTCACTATCAATATTTATTTTTATATTCTTTGCTTTATTTAATACTTTCAACTTAGTATTTTGGCACTGCAGGCTGAAGAAGAGAAAGGATTTAAATTAAGGCCTCTAACACTCAAGATTCATCTAACCCCCAGCCAGATGATGTGTAACCAGAGAACAACATAGGTTCTTTATTCTGCTTTTCTGAATGATCCCCTAATTCAAGCTTTCACTTCCTTTCCTTCCCAAGTCAGTCACAGAAACATTTAATATGACAGAAAATTACTTTATGTTCTGTCAATAAATTGGGGGGGGGGGGGGGAAGATAGTCAGTTATTGCTGTTATTAAAAGATAAAAAATATGTTATTATTTTAAAAAATCAAACAACACAGACACACAGTAATTATTCTGAACAGAGAAAGACATTGAATTATACAGTTACAAAGCACTAAGTTCATCTCTAGTGCAACAGCATGAGGAAAATATGACCACAGCTAAAGCATAACAGCAATTACTCTTCTAGACTAAATTAAGCTTTTTCCATTTCCTCATGTTACTATCATATGATGGCATGGTTTAGTTAGGAACTAAAACAAATTAAGAAAACAGAACAGAGTCTACTGTAGTGTTCAGAAAGATACTCTCTTTCCTTCTCCTCTCCATTCCCAAACCTAGAGAAAATTACACACTGGTAAACCCTCAGCAGCATTCTCCAAGGAAATATTTTCCACCTCAAAACCACAAATAGAGAATCTTTTTGCCTAAGTGTCCAAAATCATAAATGAGCATCCACTGCAAATTTCTGCAGTAGTTGTTTGATTAAGGCTGAAAGCTCAGTAGATTTACAAAACTTAGCACCTCAAGCTAAAAAGTTCTTGTTTCCTCCCCTGCTTATTCCATAGCAATTCTCTCTTAGATAATTCTTCAAAATGAAATTCTTAAATATCTGCCAGAAATTTTTCAGAACAAACTCAGAGTGGAGATTTCTTTGGCCATTAAGAAAGACATTACCATAAACTGTTAAGTGGTATTTAATGACATAAAAATTGATTGAAATAATTTTATGCTACATATTTGAGATTTAACTATTAAACAAACTTAAACCTGTTTAAGTTTTATCTTAAAATATTAAGTATAAGCAACAATGCATCCACTTCCTTCATTTACTCTGATTTTCATGGTTACAAACAAATCTGATGTTATTTAGTATAAAAAATTGTAGATAGTACACAAGTAAAAAGTTGCAGAGGTATTTGGCAAGTATTTCCCAAAAGGCAGAATTCCAGGCTGTTTCTTACACTAGCTGAACTGCAGCTCTCTAATCTATCAAAACCTACCTGTGTACTACACACATGACTGGGTATCGTACCTTACATCTGAATTTAAAAACAAAACTTTAAGTAAGTTTTTTAAACCAAGAATCATGACTGTGCTCATTATACATTCTGTTTTCAATGAAAAGCAGCTTGATGGATCATATTTTTACATAAGGATCCTCTCAGCATTCCTTAGCAGCTCATTACTTCAACACAAAGTGTGCCTCATTCAGAAATCAGTACTCTGCACAGTCAGAACCAGGCCCTTGAAAATCACCCACCTTCTCTTCAGCTCCTTCACTGTTTTCCCCCCCTCATGCTTTTCTCCAAATAACAGTTAAATGGAAAACTTCACACTTCCTAGTATTTTCAACTGTAAAACTGAAAGTGTGCTAAGATGAAAATTGTAATGTTCATTAGTATTACAATTCTAAATGTAGTTTAAAGTTCACCTCTGCTTTGTATTTAAAACTGTCTTGGACACAGTATCACATTTACAAAAGTAAAAAAAATATTATGTACTTGGAAACTTAACTGCCCTGATGCCATTTAAACTCTCCCATGCTACCACTGTAAAGTGAACCCAACAGAAATGATGGCAACATCAACCTGAAGAAGTAGAAATGTGATTCCATAATAAATGGTAATTTTCATTCTACCATTCTAGTAAGCAATACCATGAAAGATAATCCAGCTGTTGAAAGATGTATTTTACCTATTCAGTACACTGTCATCAATATCAGAACCAAGTGATTTCATATCCTCATTCAATACGAGAATAATATTATTAATGCCTTCAATAAGGGTACTGGAAAATGCACACTTCTAGCCTGTGATTTAATGCTGTATCTCGATTCACATCTGTAAGTATTTAAACTCTGAGATCACACATATGTATTTTACAACAGTAGAAGAATATAACACAGTGAAACTTCAGCAGAACGAAAAAACAAGTGAACGTGAGTCTCTAACAACGACAATAGAAGAGATTAAGTGATAACACAGGCACACTGTTATCTAGCAGTAATGGCTGCAATGCAAAAACGTCAAACTTTTCCAGGTAACACACAGAGATGTGCCCAAGATAACCCCACTAACTCCAAACTTCGATAAGATAAGCTTCCAGCAAGCAGCACTGCTGTAGAACAGCAGGTGCTAGAAACAGCCCCTGCAGTCAGAAAGTGCTGGACAAGAGCTCTTGCAAGCTGTCTTCTACTTGACAAGATTTGTTATTCCATGATTTGTAACAGGCCAACAGGCCACAGCAATTTGACATACAAAAGTCGCAACACTGTGGAGGACTTACTTCGTTCATGTAACAAAATTCTTAAATTCTTTTTTTTTTTATTAATTATTCTCATATACAAGCCTTTCTAACTCTCATTCTCTTTCTAACTCACATTTTCCCAAGAAAATGCTGGCAGCCACCCTAAAGCGTTAAATTTAACACAAATATACTAAGGCTGGGGCTGTGCCAAAGACACAGCTGCCATGCCACTGAAAGTATCTTGAAGCTGTCTTAACACACATGGCTTTTTCTCCTCTGGCTTTCTTCAACAGCTTTTCCTCAGATATGACACAGCACTAGAAGCCTGAGCTGTTCCTGGAGCACTAGGAGACAAACATCAAGAAAGAAAAAGCCAGTCTTGATCTGCCCCCAGACAGCACTCCCTCACAAAGAAGTGAGTCCAGCAGTCTGGTCTCCAGTAAGTCTTCACTTGCTGTCAGTTAATGCCATCACTCTCCTTCCAAAACCTAGGCTGCATTTCCCAAAGTGAAGGGCTCAAAATGATGCCAATACAAGAACGCCCATCATGCTTCAATTACTTACCAGTGGTACAAAGATTATTTAAACCGTTTTCTTTTTCCTTAAATGTGCAAAGAAGCTCAAAGGGTGTACATCAGTCCTAGAGCTGTCCAGACCTTCTAAAATCTGACACCTCATGACTATGCATAACATTAAGTACATAAAAAGTGATTAGAAACATGCATATACTATTCATCCCCTAGAGAGCCTTTCCTTCTTCCTGTCAGCTCTATTGGAATTATTCTTACTGGAATTAATACACTCCTTTTTCTCTAAAGAAGTAGAAAATGTACTATTCCTGAAACTATGAACAATATGCACAGCTTAGAGAATCAGTTTTAAATTTATTTTATTTTTATGACAATCACAGAAAAAAAATAACCAATATATAGGATATTTAATATCCACTGTTTCCAAGTGTAATTCTCTCTAACTAAAACTTCAGGACAGCTTCTGACTCCTATGTACTCCTACATGTATTATTTACATAAAGCTATATTTTAACCAGCAGTGACACACAAAATACACACATAGAAAATCCTAATGAATATCACCCTGTTATCAGTATGAAAGATAACAGTACTGTACTCCAAAATCACCAGCTATCCACCCACCAGCTTGCTGCTCAAGTACTCAGCATCTGGGAAATGTGAGTACACAGAAATTGAAGAGATTAAAAAAAATATCTGTCTCAAGAGTCTCATAATATGATTTCAGAATGCAATGTCTCTGCAAAGGTCTTTCTCCTCAGAGACTCTGGTCATCTATAGGCCATATCTACTCCAAATGCCTTAAATTTCCACATTCTAGACGACAGGCTTTCTGACTAATAATTTAAGTTATCAGGAACATGCAAGTTTAAAAGAATCTACTTTTGTTCACATGGTAAGATACTGACCTTCAGAAAACTTTAGACTTCCTAAACACACTGCTGCTTTTATTAATTCACCCTTCCATTGGGAACTTCATTTGGGTTTGCTGTGAAAGGCAAATAATAATCAAGCATGCTGATATTCTATCCTTCCCTCAAATCCCTACCAAAATACCATTTACACTACACTGAGAAAAAAAATTTCTCTGAGGGGAGAGGTAAATCAAGCCAGTACAGTAAATTTCAATTGTGTAACAAGCTCCACCCCATCATTTTGCTTATATGATTATATAAATCAGTTTAACAACAGAAAAACTGATAGAAAGTCCTATGAAACTCAGCAGACAGGACATAATGTGCATTGTTTAATGTGAGTTCTTCGAAGATCAGAAAAGAGGTAGAAAGAAGGAAACTAGAATATCACTGAGTCAAACCCACTAAGTAACACTTGTCCTAGTATTTGCATCCTATAAAGAAGGGTAACCCTAAAAATTACAATGCTAAGTAAATAACTTCTGAAACAAGACTCAATACGCTCAAAATTCCAAGGACTCTAAAAAAGATATTAGCCATGGGAAACCTACACATTTCCAGGGAACTCATTGATTGGAAAAAAATCAATGTGAGATACACTATACCAAGAAAAGTCAGGACACTGAAAAGCTGGGTGTTAGAAAGAGATCTGCAGCAATTTAAAGGTCTTTAGCTTTAGATGTGTTGCAAGTAGAGTAAGCTTTTTCCTTTCCTCCTTTTTTTCCCCCCACAGTAGCAACAACTTCATTCTAAGTTGCAACAATTCTATAAATCAAGGGCATCTTACATCAGTGCTTTAGCTTCCAGCTTCCTAGCTAAAGAGAAACCTGCGGGTGAAGCCTGTGTCCCTCAAGATTGTGCATAAATCAATTCAAGATCTCACATGAAAAGATGCAGAGAGAGTCCTTCCCAGCAACTGATGAAAACCAGAAGGGTGAGCTGCAGCAAGGCAGTGGAAATCACAGCTGAGATGGAGAGCACTGGGACTGTCACACTTGCTTTGCCTTTTCCCTCTGTTTTCAACAATTTGGTTAATTTCTCTCCAGATCTCCCCTCCCTCTTCCTACATCTCCAACACAGGGGAGAAAATCCTATCTTCAGAACTATGGTGGGATGACACCTACCTAACAATGTAAAAATAAGAACATAAATGGTGTTTAACTTATGCAGTCAAGGGCTGTCTAACACAGCCATAAACAGTTCCATTCTTGTCAGCAGCAGCCAGAGGCAGATGATCCAGGTCAAGAATGCAAACCACAGCAAAAAGTCCACAGTAATTCCTGGCTATCTGCTATTTTAGAGCTGATAATCCAACTTCACTGTAGAGTCCTGTATTCAGTGCAAAAATCCCTACCTGGCTTTGCCAAATTACAATTTTAACTCACTCACACTTTTCTGCTCCACAATATCATGTGGCAAATAAGTTCCACAATTTAATTACACATTGCTTGACAAGCTGCTTTAATTTTCATCAGATAGCAAGTTTGATTCACTATCTGGCCCAATTCTTGTCCTAAGAAAAAGAGCTACTCCTCCTTTCTATTCATAATTTCTTTATGATCTATGAATTTTATAGATCTCTACCATCTCTCCACCATAGCTCTGTTTCTCAGAGTAAAGATCATCATGTTCTCAGCAGAGTACCTTCCACACCTCTCACCCACTTTTTCAGGGTCTATGAAAGCCTTATTGTGCTGGGATGATTACATTAACGCACACTGGTAATAATTTCAGCACATAACTGATGAACATAATTACCTAAAAACAATTTAATTCTTTGTGAACAATTCCCAACAGCTGACCACTGCCCTTCTCAATGTATGTATTTATGTATGTAAGAGGAGTAAATTTAGAGCTCATCACTGTGTTGATAGGTTTGCATTATTTTCCCCTGTATGAACATCATTTGGAATTCACCAGAACTGAACTCCACTTGCATGTGAAAGAACTGGACAAGGGCTTAGGAAGAGTTTGCTGCAAGTAGCCAGTTAGTTCAGATTTTACCAATATCCAAAGATCAACAAACTGCTATGGTGCCACAGTACAGTCACACCTTAAGAATACTTTTTAATATAATGAACCCCTTAATCCTATCAGAAACCTACTGCTAACATTGTTCCATTATGAACCCATCATTTATCTATCTAGTTTCTCATCTTTTTACCAACCTTAATTACCCACAGGATAACCATCTGTCTTCGGCAAATAAGCTTTGGTTGAGGTACTCAGTCAAACATTTTACCCACTTTTAAACCAATCTGCTAACAACTTCCAATAAGCACTGCAAGTGCATTCCAATTCTAGAGTTGCAGCATTCAGTGAGCAATAACTGCGTAGGATTTGGTAAGATACCTACTTTCATTTATATCCTGCCTACAAATTATATAAACATCACCAAGTTCACTCCCATCAGTTTTCTATTCTGCAAATTGAAGTGTTCCAAACATCTTAGTCCCCTACTTCCTTCCATCTCCTTATTTAACTCATTCTTTTTTTTTTTTTTTTTTCCGGTTTTTCACCTTTTCACTATATCCACGTAGCATCTTCTTTAAAAAGAAGAAAAAAAAATAGCATCTGAATTAGTTTCTTGGGGTTGCTTACTCTAACAGAATGTAAATGTTGGATTTTTTGCACTCCTCCAGAGTGAAAATATTATGAGGAATTCAGGTTCTAAATACCCATTAGTTGTGACCCAGCAGGAATGCAAACTGATCACATCAGTCAGTAAGGGATATACCTCAACAAATAAAAAATGCAATGATGTGGCATTTTGTTTTGTACTGGCATTTTGAGATTTCATGGCACTAACCAAACTTCACAAGATTTTGCACATTACAAAAGAAGTCTCAAGAATCTCAAAACAGATGCATCTCTCCTGTGAAACACGAGATGTGTGTTATGCCTGCATCTAAGGAAAACCTTGCCTCCTACCTAAGCTTGCTCAATATGCAAGAAGCAATTTCAGCTGTGATTTCAAAAAACGTGTTATTGGAATAGCAAAAAAACAAGAGGGAAATGCAGATCATCTTGAAGAATTCTGGAACTGGCTACTTTGCCAAATGCCTGCCGTGCTCTTAGAAAGTGGTGTTAGATTGGTGTTAGATTCCTCCCTTTGAGAACTTCCTTGAGTTTCCAGGCATACACCAACTTTTGCTTTAAAGCTTGGATCATATCAGATGGTTAGTCCTACAAGGGACACATGCAAACAAACCAATCTTAAACCCAGAGTTATCCAGTATGCAGCACGTCACTTGCTGAAATATCAGTAAGTTTAAGTCTGTTGTACATCAACTCGAAATTTTTCACTTAAAAAGAATATACAGCCACTATGACATTAATATAAAGGTTTTCTTTTGTATTCTTTTGTTTCCAAACAACTAGCACAATTCCATTTCCTCTTCATCTCTGAAAATTACTTTTCATAGTCACAACATTGTTTACATAATCTTCACAATACATTATGCTTTACAAGACTATTTTTTTACCACAGAGTTACTAATTTTTATGGCATTACACACTGAAATAATAAAAAAAAAAATCTGCACTAGTTGATAAAGAACTTGCAAGTACATTTAGCTGTACTACAAAAATCTTTCCTTATCCAGTTTGCACCTCTTGCTTTCCCACAGAGATCAATCACCAGACTTGAGATCTATTGACCACAGGTAAACATGCTGTAGGCCATGGCATATTATTCATTTTTTACAATATGTAGGCATTTCTATGTAAAAAATTCCCAAGTTCTGCAAAGATCTAGGAACACTGTAGAGGTCTTGGCTTGTCATATTCTCTTGTGAAATGCCACCCAGGAAATTAAAAAAAACCAAAAAAACACACCACTAAAAATTCTGTTGCAAGTCAGTAAGAACTGCTTTGCGACTCATTGTTTACATAAGGGGATGTATTCTGCAGTTCCTCTGGACTTCACTTCTAGTAATAAAACTGGATTCACTAATTCATGCTCCACTAAGGTCCATACTTTAATAAGAACACTGCAAAACTGGTTCTGAAATTCATTAATGTAATTATAGCAATACAAAAATGCAATTCTGCACTTGGCCTTACTCCTCATGTTCGATAATTAAATAAAAATTAATACAGAACTTCTCGTCCAAGACAGAATATCTTTCTCACTGACATGTAATACAAACACCTTATCTCTCTCCTAGCTGGAGCCAATATCTCATTCCAAGGAAAGGTATAGTGTGTAATGAAAAGAACTAGCACCAAAAAATGCATCCTTTCAATAAGAGCTGTCTTCAGAAAAAAACTACAATTCTGCACAAACTACAGGGGCCTTTTACTAATTTTCATAAAACACCATCACCACCAAAAGAGGAAAAAAAAAAAAGCTCCCAGCTTTACCTACCACTGTTATGTTTAACTAGGTAGGGCTACTTTACCTTTCAGAAGCTGACAAAAATGTAACTGATATACTGAAGGCAAACATTACAAATTCCCAGGCAATTTTATAACAGATTACTCTGACAGTACCTGGGTGGGGGAGGGGAATAAATATATAATTACTGTTCAGCATTAACTATGCTTTATTACTGTTTTACTTGAAAAGTAACTTTATTTTTAGTTAAGAATCATAAAAGGTAAACACTAGTTGGAGAAACTGACATAAACAAGCATCTAGCTTAACTCTTCTAACCTTGCAAGATTTAAGAAACTTACTGTAAAATCCAATCAGCACAGGCAGTATTTCACAAGCCAGCGGATCTTCAGCTAAGCAAGGACAACTTTTTTTTTACTTGACGTGCCATACAGTGCTTCTGCAGTTTAAATGGGGACAGATTTTTATATATAAACTCAGTTTTGGTTTTGTACTAGAAAACTTATCATTCTGACATGATGTGACTGCAACAGTAACAACCAAATTGGTACAAAACATTATTTAGTTAACTATTTAGTTGTAGTTAGACACATAATACTACATATTAAATACCACTGAAGGCTCACTCACAGATGTGTTCAATAACTCTAACATCTAATAATATGAGAAAAATTAAAAGAGCAACAGCAAAGCAGTTAGATGTTCAGGTTGCTATATTTTTTTAAAGTGCATGAACACAGCAAAGCAAGATTTCCAAATAATTATTTCATTTTCCACTCCACCTCACATTCCTCAAAAGTATATGCATTAATTCCTCCCTCTTCTATACTACCCTTCCAAATGCAACTAGGTCAAGGCATAATTCCAATGGACCTGATAATAAGCCCATGACTTGCCTGATCAACTTTCAGCCTCTGGCTCCCACCCTACAGGACTGCAAGAATAACAAGTGTTTACAGCCATTCAGGAGTCCACATTCCCAAGGAGGGCAGCAAACACTGCAAAGGGACAGACTGTTTCACAGGCATCTCATATTTGCACTGCCAAAAGCCATTTACCAATGGCACTCATTCAACTGAAAAGGCAGTGAAACAACTCAAGAGCTGAAAACTGTGAAAAATTTTTGACTGGGCAATAGAAAGCAATAAAAGCAAACTAAGAAAATAAAACTATTTTTATGGAAAACTTCTATGGAAAATTTTCAGAGAGGTCTAAGTAGAGAAGAAGTGAGGGGCAAGTTTCCAGTCACAGTCCAAAATTCCCATTAAATAAGCTAATGTTATAAAAAGTAGCAGAAATAGTTATGATAACTTCAATTCAGCAATAGCCAGGAAGCACGGGACTGTGCACTCCAGTGCCACTCAGAACAATAATTCCAGATCTCCCATACACTTGTCCAAGAAGCATACCAAAGGACATCTAATTACTCTATTTGGTTACTATTACCACAAAGTAGCACTTCAAAAGCTGGCCCAGCATCACCAGGAGATTAAAGGAGGTGATTATCCCACTCTATTCAGCACTGGTGTGGCTTTACCTGTGCACACAACTAGGAAACTATGTGAAGGTCCTCAAATAGGGAGGAGAGCAACAAAGCTGATGGCATGTCCTGTGAGGAGCAGCTGAATACTTTGGCTTGCCTCAACTAGAGAACAGGATGCCAAGGGGCAAACCTCATTGCTCTCTTTCTACAGCCTCCAGAGTGAGGAAAGTGCAGAGGGAGATGCTGAGCTTTACCTGTGATCCAGTGATAGTATGAACAGGGATGGCTGAAAGCTTTGTCAGGGAAGGTTCAAACTGGACATAGGGAAGCATTTCTTTACTGACGGCATAGTCAAACACTGGAAGAGTTTTCCTAGGGCGGTGGTCAATGTCCCAAGCCAGTCAAATGTTTAAGAGGCATTTGGCCAGTGCCCATAGTAACATGCCAAGATTTGGTCAGCACTGAAATCATCAAACAACTTGACTAGATGACAGTCATAGGTCCCTTCCAAGTAAATTATCCTGTTTTATTCCAAATCACGTGATACACACTCCTTTTCCATCTCAGACATACATGAAACCACAATCCAGGAGAACCACTAATGTAAACAGTAAAACAGAAATAGCCGAAAAGCGCCACTGGAAATAACTTTGCATGTGTTGCTTCGTGCTTTAGCAGTTAGCACTGAACGTTAGGTTTGGTGAAAGGCTTTCCAAGCAGTTACTGAAAAATGTCAGTGTTAACTTAAAAGTGAATCAAAACAACCAAAAAACAAGCCCCAAACCAAAACAATAACTTCCTACAATGCAAACTCACCTCTAGATTAGCAAACAAGCATTTGCAGTAGGTATTTGAAAAGCACAACTTGTTGAAACACGTTGCTCCAATATGGATATTGTGTGCCCAACGACTGGGACTAACAATACAAAATACAAGTACCTAAGTTAAAGCCTCATGTGTGCCTCATGTACGGTTCCTTAAGCCCACTTTGTCACCCTGCCTTGCTTACTGAAGAGGCGCACAGTGCAATGAGCAGCCCCGGCAGTACGGGCCAGGCCGGTCCGGGGCAGGCGGGGAGGCGGCCGCCGATGCCGAGCGGCCTCGGGGTGGCCCGGGATGGGAGCTCCGGCCTCCCCGCAAGGCCGGCGGGACGGGCCCGCAGCTCCTCGCCAGGCCCCGAGCGCACCGGGGGCTGCACAGGCCCCTGCCCGCCCCGACGGGCTCCGAGCGGAGCTCACACATGGGGCACTGCCCACCCGCCCCGCTCGGAGTCACCCCCGGAGGCGGCGGCGGCGGCGCGGCCGAGCTCGGCCCCACTTACCAGCCCGACTCGGAGAGCGCCGCCCGCGCCCGCTCGGCCATGGCGCCTCCCCCGCCGCTCACCCGCAGCACTCGGGGCCGGCGGGCGCTGCGGGGACCCCCGGCACTCGCTCGGACGGGGAGGAGGGACGCGGGGCCCGCTGGTTCCCCCGCCCCGCGGGCCTCTCCGGGCGCTCGGGCCGGCCAGGGGGAGGGAGGGAAGGGGGGAGGGAGGGAGTGGAGGGAAGGAAGGAGGAAGGAAGGGGCGGAGGCGGCGCAGGCAGAGACGAACAAAGCCCGCGACCAGCTTGTGCCTGGAAGCTGCCGCCGCCATGGTGGGGAAGGGAAGGAGTGAGGGCAGCGCAGCGGGGGAGCGCCGGCCCTGCTGCTGCGGCTCGGGGCCTGTAGCCGCCCTGCGGGGTTTGTTTATAGGCGCATTTTGTCTGTAAATCATGGTATTGACAGTAGCGTTGTTCGGGAAGAGGCTCTCCTCCGTGCCCTCAACACGCGTGTTGCGGCTGAGGAGGGTTTTTAGAAGGGTCTGGAGCGCACGGCACATGAGGAGCAGCTGCGGGAGCTGGGGCTGCTCAGCCTGGAGAAGAGGAGGCTCAGGACGGACCTTGCCACTCGACAGCTCCCTGAATGGAGCTCGTAGCCACACGGGGTCGGCCTCTTCTACCGAGTAATAAATGGTAGGACGAGTGCGAATGGCCAGGAAATGGCCTCAAGTTGTGCCACAGGAGGTTTAGATGGGATATCAGGGAAAACTCCCTCACAGAAAGGGTGCAGCATTGGAACAGGCTGCCCAGCAAAGTGGTGGAGTCGCTGTCCCTGCCAGCGTTCAGAAAAGCTGTAATGAGCACTGATACGAACGTTTGGGGTTTGTTTGTTTGTTGATTTTTTTTTTCTTTTTAATCTGCTTTATTAAAGGGAATTGTACTTCAACAGGATAGCACTATTTCATTATTGCTGTTACAAGAACCCAGTGCCCTCGGGTGCCAGAGACGGGCGCGGTGGGAGCGCTGTCCCCGTTTACTCTGTGTTCCAGCATTAGAGAAACGGACAGAAAGTGAACATGAGCAGATCAAGAGTTAAGAAAATGCTTATCAAGGCCTTGGCGCTCAGAGTTTCTGCCTGGAGTGAGATCAGCTGCTCTGCAGAAAACACTGACCGTTTGCATTTGTGCATCATGTCTAGCTGCTTCTGTAACCCATCAATCCCAAAGGGGTTTTTTCAGCACTGAGATTTTGAAACTCGTCTGATACGTTTTTCTATTAAAGGTAGGCTTTTCTTCATGGGTCATTTTCATCCTGTAGTTGTTTCCATTTTTTATGCAGTATCTTCAGATCAAAGCTTACAAATGGGTTGTTTTTTTGTTATTTTGATCCACCTGAAAACCTCTCTTTGCTATACTGAGTACAAATAACTCAGGATTTTTGCACACAACACTCTGTGCTGCTCATTCATAGTGTTTTCTTTTGTGTCTATAGGTTATATACTCTAGGATAAAGATTTTGTCATGAGTATGTATAGTGTTCTGAGTGGCTACTATTTTTAAGAAGGCACATGTGTCTAAGTTGATAATTATTAAAAGCTGGATATAGATGATGGAAACAAAACCTATATTATTGTGGTTCAGCTGAACAATATACAATGCTACATATATTCTTGAAGCTTTCCTGATCATGAGCCTTAACATGAACCTAAAAAAAAAAATAAAAAGGTAGCTTAAAAATGGACGACTGGCCTGTGATTTCCACTTACAAAATCTCCAAATCCTTGCAGTGGTCATTAAACAACAAAAAAAAAAATAGCAGAGGGAGCATTATTAATTGGGAAAGTGAATTTTCAGAGGTAGAACAGTCCTGTGTGAGCACAGGGCTCCAGGTGAACATGGTCTGCCAAAGGAATAATGTCAAGGAGAAGTAACTAACCCAAGAGCCTTGAAATAAACCTTCTGTATGTCTGTACCAAAGAAACTCTTGAATTAGTGATGAGGGATTCTGTAAAGCAGAAAAGTCACACTGAAATATCAGTGGCCAAATCGCACCTGTGTTGCAACAGTAGCAGCCACTGATGTGGAAAAGCACTAGCAGATAGGTGGAAGTGTGGTTCCAGTTCAGAACTTATTATGCAAAAGAAATTGGAATAAAAACACCTTGCATTTGGAGTCTGACCTGTCTGCATATTAGAATTTCAAGGAAAGCTTGTAAACGTTGTAACTCAAAATGGGATGCCCATAGAGCCAATTATTAAGGGATGGAGTATGACCTAGGAGAAGATAATGAGAATTACAGACCTTATGCATTGCCTTGTGTTAGTTTAAAGCATGGAGGGTTTTGCTTACTTAAATCTTCATTGAAATCACCAGGCAATTATACCAGCAGTTTATGCCAGCATAGGGCTAGGTCTTGCACCTCATGGCACTAAACCCCATCTTCTATGAAGAAAATGCAGGTGCTGTCCTTAAAGGTGTGCAGGCATCTAAGAAATGCATTACATGCTAGCTGAGACATGTGTGTGTGTATATATTCACACATGACTCCTTTTGTGCAGAGTCTCTATTAGTGGGTGTTTCCCTGCTCACAGAGGGCATGGCCTGAGCTTTGCAGTTTGTAGCTGCTGTCGGCTGGGCTGCACTGAGGTGAACAATTAGTTCCACTGTGAAACAGAAGGTGATGCAGTGCCTGCCAGGCAGTCAGAAACCTGCAGATAAGACCTTCTGTACCAACTGTTTGTGGTAAAACATCCTTAGCGCATATTCTCTGTATCAGTCACCTTTAGAATAAATGACATTGCTGAAAGTAGGAGTACCTAGGGCTGTACAGGACTGACCTAAACCCCAGCATGCCTGTAAGGGGCTCTGTGCCTCCAGAGCTTGCTCTGAAAAATGTTTGCTGATCCAGATGAATCAGTGCATCAGTGTCCACAAAATTCACCTGGATTTTTTCTGTCCAAACTGCCTAAAATGCAGTTTTGTTTGATATGGACAGCACCCATGGGACAACTTAATCTAGCCCAAGAGGTTATTTCACAATGTTCTGTAATTTTTAATACCTGAAAGGTTGGTCTACTCAAGCACATCTAGTGAGACAGCTCTAACAGACAGAACTAGTACACAGGACAAGTCAGCAAGAGCCAGTTTTTGAAGGAGCCCTGCAGGCTCCTTGATTCATTGGATTGATTCATCCTTATTCATTTCATCTCCTGCCACTTTATCCTGGTTGGAAAGGACAGGTGTCTGCCAGTAGGGGCAGAAGTTTCCCTTTTTGGAATAGAGACTTTGGTTCCACTCCCCTCCCCCAAGTATTACAATTGTTTGAATCAAGGACTCTGAGGCAGAGATAAGGGGGGTGGGAATAACAGCTCTTTTACTAATATATCTAACTATACAAACAGAAAACAATAACAGTTAAAATTGCTAACAGAACGAAATAGATAACCCGGTGTCAGTCCCTTTAGATGCAAGCACGCTGTCTCTGTGCTTAGTCCAGAGCCCGGATTTGCCAGAGGGCAGACGGGAACGAAGGCAGGAGGGAGGGGGGAGGGGCGGCAGCGGCCACGCCGGTCTCGGGCGGGAACGGGCTCACCCTCACCGAGGGCGGCGGCTCCTCGCTCACCGTGTGTGTCCGGGGGATCAGCTGTGTCCGCAGAGGCAGGAGGCTGGAACGGGGCAGATGCAGGGCAGGTGATCGCAGAGGGTCTGGCTCTGCTGTGCTCGGCCGCGTGGCTGAACGATCCCAGGCGTCCTCCTCCCGGCTCGCCGGAAACGCGAGTGCCCTCCCGGAAGCCTCAGAGGCCCCTCCGGGGGCCGTCCCCACCCACCCCCTTTGTCTGGACCCATCAGGGACCCTGGGTGTAACCCGGCCAGCTCCATTGGCATGATAATGGGAAAAATTCTTACAATTGACACAGTAACAGAAAAACACTCAACCCCGAACATTATCCACCCCGAATTTTTCCATGCCATCATGCTACATCATATTGAAACCTTTAAATTATATACATACATGTAGTTACGGGCACAGTATCATATATAGTTCACCCTAGAACAAGGTCCCCTTTGGGTATGCATCGGGTCTCTCCATCCTTTTGCATCACCCACCAAGTGCAACCTGGTCCTTGAGCGAAAACCATCCCACGAACAGGATTGTCTTTGCTGGAAGCAGAGTTCACCCAGACAGTTTTTCCTAACATGCCTCTCAAGTGTACCACTGGAACCTTATCTCCATCTGCTGCTCCCAAGGGCTCTGACTGGGCAGGGCCTGCTCCGTTAGTGGAACCTCGGGTATTCACTAACCATGTGGCCTTTGGTAGATTGATCTCCCAGTTCTTGAAAGTCCCCCCACCCAGTGCCTTTAAGGTGGTTTTAAGCAGACCATTGCACCGTTTGACTTTCCCAGCTGCTGGTGCATGGTAGGGAATATGGTACACCCACTCGATGCCATGTTCTTTAGCCCAGGTGTTTATAAGGCTATTTTTGAAATGAGTCCCATTGTCTGACTCAATTCTTTCAGGGGTACCATGTCTCCAGAGGACTTGTTTTTCCAGACCCAGGATGGTGTTCCAAGCAGTGGCGTGGGGCACAGGGTAGGTCTCCAACCATCCGGTGGTGGCTTCTACCATGGTCAGCACGTAGCGCTTGCCCTGGCGGGTCTGAGGCAGTGTGATATAGTCAATCTGCCAGGCCTCTCCATACTTATATTTGGACCACCGTCCACCATACCAGAGGGGCTTCACCCGCTTGGCCTGTTTGATGGCAGCGCACGTGTCACAGTCATGAATAACCTGAGAGATGCTGTCCATGGTTAGATCCACCCCTCGGTCTCGTGCCCACTTATAGGTGGCGTCTCTGCCCTGATGGCCTGAGGCATCCTGGGCCCATCGAGCCAGGAACAGTTCGCCCTTGTGTTCCCAATCTAAGTCTATCTTTGAGACCTCTATCTGTGCAGCCTGATCTACCTGCTTGTTGTGCCTGTGTTCTTCATTAGCCCGACTCTTGGGAACATGGGCATCCACATGACAGACTTTCACGGGGAGCTTCTCTACCCGAGTGGCAATGTCTTTCCACTCATCAGCAGCCCAGATTGGTTTTCCTCTACGTTGCCTGTCAGCCTTTTTCCACCTTTCCAGCCAACCCCACAGAGCATTGGCTACCGTCCACGAATCAGTGTAAAGGTAGAGCTTTGGCCATTTCTCTCTCTCAGCAATGTCCAAGGCCAGCTGAACAGCTTTGAGTTCAGCAAGTTGACTCGATCCACCTTCTCCTTCGGTAGCTTGTGCAACCTGTCGTGTGGGGCTCCATACGGCAGCTTTCCACTTCCGGTTCATCCCCACAATGCGGCAGGAACCGTCGGTGAAAAGGGCGTAGCGTGTTTCATCTGCTGGCAGCTGGTTGTACGGTGGAGCTTCTTCAGCCCGGGTCACTTGCTTCTGCTCCTCTTCATCAGCGAGACCAAAATCTTCACCTTCTGGCCAGTTCGTAATTATCTCCAAAATCCCAGGGCGATTTGGGTTACCAATACGGGCGCGCTGCGTGATGAGGGCAATCCACTTGCTCCATGTGGTGTCGGTGGCGTGGTGAGTAGAGGGAACCTTTCCTTTGAACATCCACCCCAGCACTGGCAGTCAGGGTGCCAGGAGAAGTTGTGCTTCTGTGCCAATCACCTCTGAGGCAGCTTGAACTCCCTCATAGGCAGCCAAGATTTCCTTGTCTGTGGGAGTGTAGTTGGCTTCAGATCCTTTGTAGCTTCTGCTCCAGAATCCCAGGGGTCGGCCTCGGGTCTCACCAGGCACCTTCTGCCAAAGGCTCCAGGACAGACCATGGTTCCCAGCTGCAGAGTAGAGCACATTCTTTACCTCTGGTCCTGTCCTGACTGGGCCAAGGGCCACTGCATGAGCGATTTCCTGTTTGATCTGGGCAAAAGCTTGCTGTTGTTCAGGGCCCCAATGGAAATCGTTCTTCTTGCGAGTGACCTGGTAGAGAGGGCTCACAATCTGGCTGTACTCAGGGACGTGCATTCTCCAAAAGCCGATAGCACCTAGAAAAGCTTGTGTCTCCTTCTTGCTTGTTGGTGGGGACATTGCAGTGATCTTATTGATGACTTCAGTGGGGATCTGGCGCCGTCCATCCTGCCACTTCACTCCCAGGAACTGGATCTCTCGGGCAGGTCCTTTGACTTTGCTCTTTTTAATGGCGAAACCGGCTCCCAGTAAAATCTGGATAATCTTCTCTCCTTTCTCAAACACCTCCATTGCTGTGTTCCCCCACACAATGATGTCATCGATGTACTGCAAGTGTTCTGGAGCCTCACCCTTTTCCAGTGCAGCCTGGATCAGTCCGTGGCAGATGGTGGGGCTGTGCTTCCACCCCTGGGGCAGTCGGTTCCAGGTGTACTGCACGCCCCTCCAGGTGAAAGCAAACTGAGGCCTGCACTCTGATGCCAAAGGAATGGAGAAGAATGCATTTGCAATGTCAATGGTGGCATACTACCTTGCTGCCTTGGACTCCAGCTCGTACTGGAGTTCCAGCATGTCCGGCATGGCAGCGCTCAGCGGTGGAGTCACTTCATTCAATGCCTGATAGTCCACAGTCAGTCTCCATTCTCCATCAGATTTCTGCACAGGCCAGATAGGACTGTTGAAGGGTGAGTGGCTCTTGCTGACCACCCCTTGGTTCTCTAGATCACGGATCATTTTGTGGATGGGGATCACAGCATCTCGATTTGTCCGGTACTGCCGGCGGTGCACTGTCATGGTGGCAATTGGCACCTGTTGTTCAGTCACTTTCAGGAGTCCTACTGCAGAGGGGTTTTCTGACAGTCCAGGCAAGGTGTTCAACTGCTTAATGCTCTCTGTCTCTACAGCAACTATTCCAAAAGCCCACTTGAACCCCTTTGGGTCTTTGTAGTAGCCGTTCCTGAGGAAGTCTATGCCTAGAATGCACGGTGCCCCTGGGCCAGTTACAATTGGATGTTTCTGCCACCCCTTCCCTTTCAGGCTAATCTCAGCTTCCAGCAAAGTGAATTCCTGTGATCCCCCCGTCACCCCAACATTGGAAACAGGTACCTTCCCCACATGTTCTGATGGTATCAGGGTGCATTGTGAACCAGTATCAACTAACACTTTATGTTTCTGTGGCTTTGACGTGCCAGGCCATCGCACCCACACTATTCAATAAATCCTGTCATCCTATGCCTCTCCCTGGCTAGAGGCAGGGCCCCTCTAGCCCTGGTTATTATTTCTTTCCTGGGCATACATAGTGGAGGTTCCTTCCAGGGGATCTGACAGAACATCCTCCTTGCTGTAATACCCTGCACCTTGCTTGTGGGAGGTTGAGGCTACCTTCATTTTAGTGCGGCTCCCTCGGTTAGCATTTCCCTCCCTGAGCTGACGCACCTGTGCTGCCAGGACAGAAGTGGGTTTCCCATCCCATTTTCCCATGTCTTCCCCATGGTCTCGCAGGAAAAACCACAGGTCAGCTCGTGAGGTGTACCCTCTCTCCCTAGCTGGGGGACGTGAAGCTCTGACTTGGGGGCCTGTGACTCGTACTGCTGCTACGCTGATCTTCCTCACCTCCTTAATTCTCTCTATCATCTCCTCCCTCATATCCCTCATCCTATCTTCGACTTGTTGGAGGTCCCTGGCCACAGCAGAGACATTAGCCTGCATTGGGCCATACATCATGCTCTCGAAATTTCTGAGTTTGTTGGCAACAGAACACACTGTCTCTGGACTGTTATCGGCATTAATCATTGCTATGTAGGTGGTATATTGAGATAGACCCAAGGTTGCCAGATTCCATAACATCTGCCCTGTGCACTTGACCTTGTCAGGGTCATTGTCATGCTGTCCATCCCTCCCAAAGAGTACCTCTAATACTGCTGTCTCTCTCAGTTGCTGGATCCCTTCCTCAAGGGTCTGCCAGCGCATCCTACGGTGGTGCTCCTGCATTCTCTCTCTGTGTGAAAACTTCTCTCTCACACTCATTAAAAGCCGGTCCCAGAGGGAAAGGAGGCCTTGCTCCCTTACGAATATCTGGTCCACACCTGAATCCTGGGCCAAGGATCCCAAATTCCTGGCCTCAGTTCCATCCAGTTGAACACCTGTTCCCGTAAGGTCCCAGACCCGGAGTAACCAAGTTGTAAAAGGCTCACGGCCTCGCCGAGCAATGTCTTTATGCAGGTTACGGAGACTATCGTATGAGAGGGACTCAGTGACAATCTCAACCTCTGGCTCCCTTGCTGGTTGTGAGGACCCTCCTTGCTGATCCCCATTATCTAAGTGCCTCGTTTTAATCTTAGATTTCCTAGTTTCCACAGGAGCAACTGCTGCTGGCTGTGGCTTCTCCTGTGATCCAGCTGGAACCTGGACAGATACGACATCTATGGGTTCCACTGCAGCACCATCTGACTCTCCCTCTTTAGGGCAGAGGGAGGGTTTCTCACCAGCTGGAGAAAAATACTCCTTCATCATCTGGGTATGCTCTTTCAGCATTTGGCCTATATCCTTCACTAGAGCCCCCACCCACTCTGGATGGCTCATTTCTGCAGTGGGCTATGGGGCATCATCCCTAGTCCCTGGGGCAGGTATCAGAGTTGTTGTCCAAGCCAATATTCCCTTGTTTCTGAATGCTAAGTAAAACAGGCCAATCAGCAACACCAGCCACTGTATAATAACACTGGCAATTAAAACAGATCTGAAATCCTTGAGAACCAGTGGGGTAACCTCAAAAAAATGGGTGATGGGTTGGGAAAAAATTTCCCTTGCACTCGTTATCTCACAGTAAGTACCATTACTGAAATAGCCCCAGAAACATGCAGTTAGAGTACGATAGCTCCGGATCCATGCAACCGCTTCCCAGAAAAAATTAAAAACCCATGAATTCCTGACATAATCAATCCACCAAACCAATCGGACAATAGCCACAGCAACCTTGGTGAGGGGGCCCAAATTCAAAAAAGGGCTTACAAATGGGAGGGAGATGGCTGTGGCCACATGGAACACAAACCAGATTAAACCAGACAACATATTGCCAGTTAAGAGAGCTGTTATTCCTGTGTTAACTCTCAACTCAGTGTCCTCTGCCCCACGTTGGGCGCCAAAATCTGTCCTGGTTGGAAAGGACAGGTGTCTGCCAGTAGGGGCAGAAGTTTCCCTTTTTGGAATAGAGACTTTGGTTCCACTCCCCTCCCCCAAGTATTACAATTGTTTGAATCAAGGACTCTGAGGCAGAGATAAGGGGGGTGGGAATAACAGCTCTTTTACTAATATATCTAACTATACAAACAGAAAACAATAACAGTTAAAATTGCTAACAGAACGAAATAGATAACCCGGTGTCAGTCCCTTTAGATGCAAGCACGCTGTCTCTGTGCTTAGTCCAGAGCCCGGATTTGCCAGAGGGCAGACGGGAACAAAGGCAGGAGGGAGGGGGGAGGGGCAGCAGCGGCCACGCCGGTCTCGGGCGGGAACGGGCTCACCCTCACCGAGGGCGGCAGCTCCTCGCTCACCGTGTGTGTCCGGGGGATCAGCTGTGTCCGCAGAGGCAGGAGGCTGGAACGGGGCAGATGCAGGGCAGGTGATCGCAGAGGGTCTGGCTCTGCTGTGCTCGGCCGCGTGGCTGAACGATCCCAGGCGTCCTCCTCCCGGCTCGCCGGAAACGCGAGTGCCCTCCCGGAAGCCTCAGAGGCCCCTCCGGGGGCCGTCCCCACCCACCCCCTTTGTCTGGACCCATCAGGGACCCTGGGTGTAACCCGGCCAGCTCCATTGGCATGATAGTGGGAAAAATTCTTACAATTGACACAGTAACAGAAAAACACTCAACCCCGAACACACTTCAAGGCCCCATCCTCTTGGTTAACAAACAGTAGGCTCACAAAACTGGGCAGCTGAAAATTTTGACCATGCTTTCCAGAAAGGGCAAGAGCAGAAACCTATAACTCTCTTTGTGAGTTATAGCATTGCTCACCCCAACCTGATGTGTTGAAAGCAACATTGGGATTCGGACCCTGAACACCAGGTCCAATAAGAGGTCCCCATGACAGCAGAAATGCTGTTTTAGTCTCAATTTTTATGTTGTCTTCCATAGAGTAGACTTCCTTTGTTACATTATCTGAAGGGAGCAGATCTGCTTACTGAACACAAAAGCAGATGATCCTTATTCTGGATCCACAGCTGAAAGTTATTCGGCACTGAATGTAAAGGACCTTTCCTTCTGGTCATTGTATTTCTAGGAGTGTGCTGGAATTTCAACAAAAGTAGTTATCTCTTTATGTTCCTGTGATGGACTGGGTCCTGAACTGTTTTGACTGCAGTCAGAAGGATTAGCTTTTCTACAGGTATTGTAGCATGTCAGCCAAAATACTGTGTATGTTTTATCTGAAAGAGAAGGACTGTACTCAGCACTCAGCCTTTCTTATATGGCAACTGGAGAAGGGATTGTCTTTTCACAGACTGAAGAGAAGAAAGGAAAATTAACGAAGTAAAGATTTTCTTCATGGGGGAGTAGAAGGGGAGAGGCTTGGAAAGGAGAAGGATGAAGGAAACACAAACAGCAAGTACATGTCCTACATGGGAATGGTAAAGGATTATGAAGTCTTGGATATAATAGTACCACCTATAGACACAAACTAGTTAAGGTGGTGTTGCAAGGAGAGATAATTTCCACTAAAGGCCAAGGCTAGCATTTTTTTCAGGCTGCTCTAATTGATTTAGTCACCTGACTGTCCTCTTCTGGAACCCTTCAGTTTGATCACACTCCCCACTTTCTCCTGCAAATCACTAAGTGTATGTCAGACCATGGGCATCTAAAAGGTATAGTTCACAATGGCTTTGTGTCAGTCAAAAGAACAACATGATGCTCAGCAAGGCACTGTGGCTTTTCGGATGGGGGCGTTTATTTATGGCACAATGATGCTGTTGTTGGCTCTGTGCATGACTGCTTATCAAAATCTCAGCAGTTCAGACTGAAAGTGCAGATGAACCACTGCAATGATCACTGGGGGATGATGGATCACTAAGTACTGCAGAATGTAATTCCATATAATTATGATGCTTTCAGGGCCCCTCGTGGGCCAGCAGAAGGGCTGGTGTTTGTCAGCCATTCTGGCACAGCTCAACCTATTGCCCCTCTGGATGCTGACTTGGTAAATAGCCAGGGAGCAGAGGATCAAACAGCATATGGCTTTGCAGACTTTACTGGGCTGCAGTAAACATCCCAGCCCTGAACAGCTGTGCCTTGTCTCTAACAAGATTACTTTTAAGAGACTGATACCTTCTGGACTGGATGAAAATCTGGAAATAAGCATGTTGTTGTCAAGGCTTTGAGTGCACCAACAGGCTCTGCAGTCTCTTTCCTGCTCCTTGGGGCTTGGTTGCCCATCCTCCACTGCAGTACTGTTATGGTGCAGCTGTAGCTTTGGGGACAGAGCTGTGTGATGAGGAACTATAGGAAACCTCATAGGGACCTCCTGCTCTTTGCTTAGGAGCTGCATTGAAGCTCAGGCTTCCATCCTTGAGACTAGTCTTAGGTCTGTCTGTGGCTGTCCATATGCCTTGCTGATCCTGAACTATTGGTTTGGTTTGCTGGCTTGACCTCACACCTGCTTCATCACTGCAGACATGTCTGGTAACTTTGAATACTGCCTCACCTTCTCCCCAGTGTGGCACCTGCTCAGGTACTGTGGGACTGCCCTCCTGGGTGGGATTACTGCCCTATCTGCCCTGCTGTTGCCCTCAGCTCCTAGATTCCTTCTCTTGTGAGGCAGCCCATGCTTGCTGCTTCCTGAGAGCTTCTATCCTAGAGCCATGAACGTGGTGTTACATGGAGAAGTTAGGTGGCCCATTGGCTGTCACTTGGTGTCTGAAATCAGTTGACATGATGCAAAGGAGCAAAGCTCAGTGACAGTGGATACACTGCTGGAGCCAGCTGCTGGCCATACAGTCCCTCAGTGTGCAGGACAGAACAGTGCCCTCAAATAGGAGGAGAGCAGGAGGGAATGCCTGGTGCTCTCTGCAGGCTTCTGCTTCCCTCACGCTTCCCCAGCTTTCAAGCTGAAAGTAAAATTAAGGTAAGTAAAGTTAAGGAAAGTAAAATTAAGGTCAATACTTATGAGCACTACTGGGCAGAGCTGATCATGAAGGGCTGGCTGCATGCTGAGAAATTGTGGCCTATATATGAGCAGACAAGTTAGGGACAGCACTTTTACTGTGGAGTCTAAAGCCTTGTGGAGTAAAGTGCCATGCAAGAGGACACCTCACACAGTGTCAGGGAGCTTTCAGCTGTAAAGAACCTGGAGGCTGGGGATGGATGGAACATTGTAGGGTTGCCTGTCCAGCCACATGCACATCCCTCTTAAAACTAAGCCAAATTCCCCAAACACCTAGGTAATGGAAGCCTGTAGATCAGCCTGTCAGAGCCACACAGGCAGAGACATCATCATCCTGCAGAGTACATGAACAGGATATGTTCTTAACTATAAACATAGATTAGACTGCACAGCTGTGCAGCACACACTACCTCTTACCTATACACCACATGCATGTGGCTGTGGAGGAATTCTGTATATTAGGTTTGCTATTATTACTATTAAAAGTCATAAAAATTTTATTTTTTATATCCAGAATAGTAGAAGACATCATATCTGTTGAACAGTTTGGGTCATAAATGACCCAGTAATCTGTGTCAATGCATGACTTAATTGCAAGGTGAGAGGAAAAGACTGAATAAGTGCTGTTTTCTCATGGAAATCTAAAAAGATTTTGGTTTTTATTATAAAAGATTCACTCTGTGGTTTTCCTCAAGTGCTGTCATATGTTTGTGCTTGAGGAAAAGCAAATTATTGGAAATCTATGCCAAGCTCCAGATAAGCAGTTGACTTGCTGTCCATGATTTAATACCCACTAAACAGGCAAGAATGCTTTCTTGTTATTTCTTGGCAGTGAAAATATACTGTGTTAGGCATCTTTCCTATTCAGATGTGGCAGCTTTTGCCTACCGCTGGTCTTCCCCTGTAGTCTGCAGGCCCAAAGCAGTACAGTTTGGAAAAATAACTAAATTCCTTAAGAACTTTCAAGAAGCAGCAAAATCAATGCTTCTAACAATCACATGAAATTACTGGGCGTCCTGTTTGCTGACCTTCACTTATGAGTGATTCAGTTCCTTTCTTTTCTAATTCTGCTTTTATTTATGTATCTCTTCTGTCTCTGTTGATTTTAGTTGTTCTGTCCTTTGTGCCCCTTCTTCCCTGCTTATTAGCAAAACACAACAAACGAAAAGAATGTTAATCTTCTGATCTTCATGGTAGGTTTTTAATCTTCTTTCAAGAGAGAACTGGTCCCTATTTTCTGGGTAACTGCATTATTATGAAGGGAATTATAAAATTACAGAATCATCCTTAAAGCAGGCTTACATATTTTAAGTTACTAAAAGCAACATATTCTTTTTCCAACTATGTTTCAGATAACTTTTTGATTAAATTTTGCTGTTCTCAAATATGAAGGATGAAAAGAAACAGAAATGCTAGAGCCCTGAACAGTTTCTCAGTATTTGCAAGGATATACTTGGAACTTCCCTGGCTTGGATATTTATCCTAACTAGCTAAGGTATTTCAAATGAAGTCCATACAGCAACAGGACCATAAGAGCAAATGAAGAGCTTCAGGGACTAAAAAAGATTCATAGCCCTACATCCTTATGTGGGCTCCTGTTTGGCACAGTTGTTTTAAACGTTTTCATTTTATTTCAGTACAAAATCATAATTTCACTTTTTTCACAGCCTACAAAAATGTGTGATTTAGTGCAAAAGTGAATATGAGTTAATGAAGCAACTGTCCTGTACAGAGTCCAACAGTTACCAGTCTGGGGAACACAAATATGCTCCACATATAATGCACAGTGCTGTTGGGCAAATTAATGAACCACTGAAAACTGCCACTCACCATGAAAAACTACCGAAAGAGGAAAAAATATAGGAATGAGAGATTAGAAGAAAAAATTGTGGAGGAAGACCATATAAAATCGAGAGAATGAAGGAAAATTGGCAGCAACTGGGCCACAGCACAGAGCAACAATTTGGGTTACCTGTGTCAACTGCGATTCAGACTATAAAATAAGATTCCGTGGATGAAAATAATTTATCATGAAAATAATACATCCAGTAATGCTGCTAGTAAGCAAACCAAAGTAGACATGGCATAAAAATATATCAAGAGGTCACTAAAGGCTGCCTTTTTCTTCTCATGCAGATGAGGCTTTTGGCTTGGAGACTGAATACAGATTTTATGAGTTTATCTTCTTCCCTCATCTGGCCACAAAAGCAGAAATAATCAGTACTCTGTTCCACCCTCTATAAAATTCACTGAGGCATTTCTTTAATTATGATTACATATGCTTATGCTTGTGGGGCTGCTTTGTGAGCCAGGCACCTGACTGAAGAAATGGAAATTGGAGAGAAGTTTTTACTTTGAAGTGGATCCCTTTTCTAGTCTGATTCACATTAGAGTCCTGCACCTCATTGACATTGGGGTAGAAATTAATTAAGTCAGCACTGATGCTGGAGACAGTATATCATCAGATCATTGCCTCTCTGGAAAAAAAACAAACCCATTACTTGTGGAGTAGTACTTTGCAGTGTAGCTGCAAATTAAAGGTGTGAGGAAAACACACAACTGAGGGGCATATGAAAGGCAAACGTGAGAGGGACGGGAAGTGTGTCTGTGGGAAAAGCATTTGGAAAACAACCGAGAAATAGGAAGAAGAGGTATAATATATGGTAGCAACATTTTGACCAACTCTCTGAACATCTTTATAGAACCTAATTAAAACTTTCAAATTTTGTTTGGTTTCTCTTATTTTCAGACTTTCTGCAGTTACTGCTGTAAGTTGCCAGTTTACCTCAGCACAGCACAGGCATGGACTAACACTTCCTGCTAAAAACAAAACAGTTTTTACCCATCAAAGCACAAAAAGCAAAGCAGCAGAGGAGAATCAACCAGCAGTTATTTACCAGCAGTTTGTTATCTATTTCAGTGCTCACAACCGTGTTCTTTTAGCCCGATAAACAGGGTGGCCTGCTGTTAACAAATATTGCCTGAAGCAAAATACTAAACAATCTAAAAGCACCTTTGATTCCTATTTTGCATATTTATTTCCAGACAGTTCCTAACAGCTCCAGTTAGTGCATTGAGGTGCCCAGTCCTTGCTGGCTGCACCGATCAGTTCTTCATGCTGACGCCAGCAGCATTGCCATGGTTACATGATTAGAGTGGCTTAACCTGGCAGGTGGCTTAGCCAAATGCCGAGTGCCAAAGCAATCCTAGCACGCAATCTATACTTTTACATCAAACAAATTAGTATATCACATGCTCTGTTGTCCATATCGTGGTGGGGTGGGTTGTTTCTTGTTTGCCTTTTGGGCTTTTTTCCTGGATAACAATGCTGTTCTCAAAATTTTGCCATTTTTCAGCTATAATATTGCAAACTATTTTCTAAAAGAAACACCCTGTTTCCTCTACTCACAGTTTTGTAGATCAAACAATCTCAGTAAAGATAGCAACCAATGAATAAAAAGGGAATTCATAAACCATAAAAATTCAATGTGAAGTTTATATTTATAACTATATTTAGGGTTGGACTTAAAATCTGTAAAGATCCCACACCAGCTGAAGGCTGGCCAGTTATTACTAGTTTGAGGGGATTCTTTGAGAGATGCTAAAGTTTGGCTTTGGGGTTTGTTTGGGGTTTTTTTGTTTTGTTTTTTTGGGGTTTATTTGGTTGGTTGTTTGTTTTTAACTGATGATTTCAAACCTGAGATCTACAAGCTTTGGAGATAGCTTCAGCTGTAAGCAGTGGTGGTTGACACTACCAGAACTGCTCCATCGAGGTATGAGAATATTTGCCTACCAAGTATCCAGACCAAGTAAATCACATACAAATACCAAAATGACTTAAAGCAATGTGGATTCTTGAGAAGAGAAAGTATTAGAGAAATATAGCAAGTGAAAATGTTAATGGACAGATCAAACTTTGGCAAGCAAGGTACTGCAAGGTGGAAGCTACTAGACTTTGCAAATCCCAAACTAATATAGAGCCTTAATAACTCAGCTGGTATTATTTTAGTTTTAATTATAAAGGTATTATAATTGTTACATATGCTACATGCAATAGCTTCTTTTTGTTTCCTTCTGTTGAGTGGAGTACAGTGCTGAAATGGCAGAAAAATAACACTTTTACTCTGCTTGCCAAGATCCATTTTCTGATCTGAATATAAGACAGTGTAGTAGCTTATATAATACTTAAGGTATAAAAACACCTTGGAGTGTGTAGAAGTTTTATAACTGTTTTATAGGTTCATTCATATTAGTGCCCAGTATATTTTCTGTCTCATCTCCAAAAAAACTGACGTGTTGTTTTTCACAGCTTGTTTGCCATCTCCTCTTTCTCATGCTGATTTCACTGCTGTGTTGATGAAGCTCCAGTCCTCTGGTCTTTATACTGTAGCATTCAACTTTAGAGATTCTGAAGCCTTCCTTAGAAGTGACTCAAGTAATTTTTTGCATTTGGAGGAGAAAGCTGAAAAGCCTTCAATATTTAAATAGAAACATAAGTTTCAAGTGTAGTATAAAGGCTTCAGATCTCTTAACTTTATTCATCAATTAACATATCTGCAACAGCTGGGGTTTGATCCATATTTTCAGAGAACAGTAATGTTGCTGATACAGCATTTCCAGTTCAGTCACAGGAATACTGAAGTGGTTTTCAGAAGATAATTTAAAAAGCACTCAGTTGACAGGATGTTTCTTCAGGGAACCATTGATCGCATTTTCAAATTGCAACAGAGCCAGAGATTGTCTTCATTTTAATTTCAATATCAGGAATGCCTTAAGTGACGATCACAGCTAACCCATTTTAATGACAACCCTGAACATTTAGAAACTCTTATCTATTCAATGTACTTCTGTGCAGAGAAACAAGAACAGATGGATACTTCCTTAACACCTGCTGCTGTGGGAGTCTTCTGAAACACTTGCAAGTTAGAAATTATTACTGCTATAAAGTGTCTCTCAGTTTTATTTGTTTAGAGCATTTTTACAGAACATGCATGCAATTTGTTTTAGGTTTCTCAACTTAGTTGTTGCTTTTGGAAAGCTGAGGAAGGATCACTTACTGAAGGAAAGCTTATTTCTATGCTTCATTTAAAAAAAAAAGATTTAGGATAATAGATTGGAGATTTAGAGCAACCTGTTGTGTAAAGAGGTAGAAGAATGCATGTGGTATGGTTCTTCAGCAGTGAAGGAACAGCTCCAGCAACAAAGACCCCAGTCCTGCAAAGCAGGAGGAGTTCCATTGGAGAAGAGAGGGCTTTCTAGAGAAAACCATGGCAAATTGAAACCTAATGTTTTTCAGTCTAGGAGCTAAAAGATGAAGTGCAGAAATTTTAGCTTATAATTGCCCTTAGAGCTTTTTTATGGGTGATTTAAATGTTTCTCTGCTTCCAAAGTCTCAAAAAGTAGACAAATTATTTCCTAGATTTGGAATACTGTTCTCTTCTGAAGTCATATGCATCAGTTTTGTTTCTTTTGTAGATTTTAATACAGAGTAGACTCAAGAAATAAAAGGATCTGAAAGTGAAATGTTATTAAGGATTCCAATTCACCTAGATTATTTTAATGGGTTTAATTTTCATTATGCTTAGTGGTCAGAAACTGCCCTAAAATAAATCTGCTTAATTACAATAGGAGTTACAAGCCAAGTTGAAATATCAAAAGAAGACATGTATCTTTTATCATTTATCAACAGATGTTGCAATAATGAATGCAGGTGATAAGAAAAATGTAAAATGGAGAGGATGGCAGTACCTAACATGGAAGAAAAGTGTTTCTTCCAATCTAGGATGCCATTGGGGATTGACCTTGTAGCACATCACTTTGATTCTGTTTTATAGGTCCACAGACTTAAGAATTGAAATAACTGTGCAAACAGTTTACTCTGAGCTTTTGCATAATAGAGGTCTCAATACTTCACCTGGTAATTCCTGGCCCATAATTTCTGACTGGGTTGGAGGACATCTCTTAGAAAGACACAGCCATAATTTAAAGGCGTCACATTGTGATAGTTCCTGAATTCCCAAGGTAAGTTGTTTTGATTGTAAATTGCCATCATGTTAAAATGCTGCACATTATATTAGCTTGAATTAATATATTTGTCTTTCAACTACAGAAATTTTTTATGTTGCCGTACTGATTCCACAATTCTCTGATCTGTCTCATCCCTGTGTACAAACAAATCAAATAACCACTGACTTTCTTGTTGCCTAAACTTAATAAATGAAACTCATTAACTTTTGGCTTTAAGGCATTGGTTTCCAAACCTTACCAAATTGAAAAAGATTTTGAGAAAGCTAAAAATATTTGGTATATATTTTTAAAGACTAGACATAAGAAAATAATGTTATTCATCTCTGAAGTAATGCTGTATATAAGCATAGAAATGTGCCTTTGTTAATTTATCTAATGATCACAGCAATTAATTCTAGCACTCTAGATATTAGGTTCTCCTGCCAATTTACATGCATCTAAGATAAATCTTGTAATTTGTTTTGGCTCCTCCGTCTCCTGAACACAAAGATAAATTTGCTGTACATCTAGGACTTGAATTCTAAGAGCTGAGAACTCTATATGATGTTCAATGCACAAGTTTGGATAAACCATTTATCTACTCTGAGTGATTGAAACCTGAATTACATGATTTATGAGGAGAAGCTTAAAAGAACTGAGTTTGTTTAGCCTGGACCAGGCTTGGGAAGTTGTTGTCTACAAATGCCCATTGGGAAGTGTAGGGAAGTTGAATCTGAACTCTCCTTAAAGGTGCAGAGTGAAAGGGTGAAGGAGAGTGAGTGCTAACTGCTACAAAGGAAATTCTGGCAAGATATTAAGAGGAGAAAAAAAAAATTACTCCTACTGAGAGTAGGCAGCCACAGGTATCTCCACCATTAGGAACAACCACACTTAGAAATACTCAAAACTCAACTGAGTGATCCAATCAACCTGCCAGACTACTCTGAAGGGTGGATCAGAGCAGATCTGTTCCAGAGAAAGGTTCTTTCCCGTTTACATGACTGTCTCTATTACTAATTAGTTAGATCTGCTGGCCTAACTCAGTGGTGTAACTGAAGCTGTGCTTGAAACGTAGACCTTTCTTTGCACAAGACCTTACATGATGCTTGACAGGAACGGGGATTTTTATCAGGATGCTGCTTCATACAAGCAAAGGCAGACAACTGAATGTTCACCTCATCTAATCATCTATTGTGCTTGTCTTGGCCATCCCTGTCTCTTCTGCATGAACTAAACTACTTCACTTAACACCACAATCTGATACGATAAACTAGAAGTTTAAAATTCCAGTTCTACACAATAGACAAGTCTTAGTTCATCATGCTAGATCATACCATAATTTCCAGCAATGTTGCAGTGGCTCCTGCATAAAATGCTGACTTTCCCCCAAGGCAGGTGGAGAGCAGATGATTGAGAAGAAGCAGAACCATGGGCAAAACCAATTTCTGAATCGGCAGCCTTCTTTTTTGTTTTCATTGCAACTAAAAATTGGTCCAAAGAGTTATGTTCTTGATGATGCTACATGCTATGCCAAAGCTAGATGTTATTGAGCTTGCTTATCAGACCTGATAAGCAATAGAAGGTATATAATATAGTTAACAACCTAATTTGTACCTGTTGTGTTCAAAAGAATCATCCTATTATCTTTACTTAACATTCTTTTACACCCTGTTAAACTAATCCAGTGAAATGCACATACATAAGAATAAGGCCTTTGATACAATCAGTAAATTAAATTAACTTGACTCCAGGAAGAAAAAGATAAGAAAATGCCTGTCCTTATGAGAAAGGTCACAAAGAAAGAATAAGAACAACACACACTTAAAACCAGAATTTAAAGAAATAGTGGTCAGAAGGATAAGTGGCCTGCCTTTTTTGTAGGTTTCTGTCTATTTGAAAGAAATCTTTTTTTCCTTGAAGTTATAGGGTAAAATGCAGCTACTATTCCTTGGATGGAATGTGATCAGTATTGAAACCTATTCCATGATAATTCCCCCCGCAGACAATCTGCAGCCATGAGCACCTGCTGAGGGAGATGGAATGGAGGGTGGAGCAGAGTGGAAATCCTGTGGGCAAGGCTGAGTTGAAACCCTTGCAGGGCAGGGACCTTGATGGTACTTTACAGCTGATAAACCCATAGCAGCTGTCAGGCAGGGGAGATGGGAGAAGGGGTCTTGCTGCCAAGGCAGCAGCTCTGCAGAAATCACTCTCCTCGGATGAACTTTGTTCATTACAGCCTAATTATAATACAGCACACACCTCCATCCCAAAGTTACCTGTCCCTGAGGTATGACCACTCCTCACTGAGCAAGTGTCTAAATTTTATTGACTATACCTTTAAGAGTGGAGCAAGGGAATTTGGCACCAATCAGTAACAAATGTCTGTATGACTGGAGTTATTCAAGCTCCACCTAAACATAAAGAAATACTATAAAAATATGTTGAGAATGGGGAAAAGTTAGGGAAGACTCCATAGTAACTGCTGGGATCAGTTGATGGGCTGAACCTGTCCTCTCACTCATAGGGACAGGTAAGAACCACACCCTGTGTGTACTCAACAGTTTTACTGGGGATTAGGGTTTGTGCATTGCTTTGAATACATTTCTGCAGTCAAATACCATCACCAACAATCCTTGAACCTTAACCTGACATAATTTTATATTAATAAACAGTAAAGAGTATTCTGTAAACTGCTGGTGGGAATCCTTCATAGGTGCTGGCAGAGGGGAAACACTGGAATAGAGTGGAGTAGAGTGGAAGACTCACTGAGGAGTCTCAGTTATGGTGTGTCCCTGAAAAAGTCAGTCAAACCACCCTCCAATCCTGCAGGATTGCTCAGTGAAGGGTCCCCCTAACAGGACACTGACAGACTGGTTGGGCACAAGGGTCCTGGCTTTCCTGGAGCACTGACAGATGAACACTAAGGATTAAGGAAATCTTGCCTTTTCATGTGACTCCTAAAATGCTGAACTTTCATTGCAGAAACCAAGCATACTCTATTGCAGCAAAAAAGTGAGAAGCAAACATACTGATGGTTTGAACAACAGCTGTGTTTGCCAGTAGGTTGTAAATATACATGTTTTCTTTGCTGTTTACCTCTCCAGTTTGAGGGTCATATCAAAGCTGTGTCCCTGTATTGACAGGAGAAGTCAATACTTCAAACAATTGGGAAAATAGAAACTCTGACTGTATGTGCTGTGTGGGTTGTGCAGCTAAGGCTGTGGATATGGAAGAAATGTCTTGCACAGGCATGACACCTTGGGAAAATGTTGTTTTCTGAAATATTCTTTTGGGAAAATGTTGTTTTCTGAAATATTCTTTTGGCCTTAAAGAATATGTCTCCTGCTAATTGCTCCAAGATCAATTATAACTGAGGACATGGAAGTGTAAAACTAATCTCAGTACTTTTCACTGCTCTTTCCAAAAGAAACTGTTTTACCTCAGGTGGCAAAAGGTCCAGTCTATAGGATCATCTGCTCACACAGGCAGAAATTTAAAGTGGTGTGAATATGTCCTGGAAAGGGCAGCTAAGTCAAAGTTGGGCAATTTGACTGGAAAAACAAACATTTTCTGTAGCAGATGAAATATTCACTAGTCTTAATGACCGGTAGTGGCTGCAGAGGGGTTTGTCCAGTTAATTTCTTTGAAACATATTGGCTTAAAAAATAAATTCTTTCTTCCATCTTTTGAGTGGATGCATCAGTCACCTGCTGGAATCCCGCCTGAGCAAAGGAAGACATAAACTTACTTAAATTCTGTCTTTTCAAGTAAGATTGTAAGTTAGTTTTTCTTTAACTGTGTATAATGGTTTGGTTTTTATTCTTGGCAGGTGATAAAGTGATCACACTCAAATAACATTACCAGAACCTTCTTTTGCTACAAGAACTCACCCACACCTTCTAACAGTCTTGTTCAGTGACTCACTCACTCTGTTGCTGCACAATCTCTCCCTTTTCTCCTGAGAGCAGGGAACAGCAGTTCATAGCCCAAGTTTCATCTTTGGCTATTTGTCTCAGAGCCCTTTGTAATTCTATTCTTACTCATCTGGTTCATCTCCATTTTCTTAATTGAAAACTCAGATTTTTATTTTTTTTCCATTCAATGCATAACAGTGTGTGGGCTTGCCTTTTAAATCTATTGATATGATAAAAAAGGTATTTGCAAGTAGTTTTATCAAAGATTCTGCAGCCATAACAAGACTTGTAATTGCATTACAACTGAAGGTGTGAATTGTGGGTATATTTGTGTGCATTTACTTGTCCCTGTCTTCTCACACCAAAACTTAATGTAAAATTCTGAGTGTTATTTATGTAGCTACTTAAAGCTCTGGAGTAATTACTGAAAAAAAAAAAAAATAAAAAAGAGCAACACAAAAATTATAAATCTTGCTTTATGTTTGGGGGCTGTACTAAACATAATTTGCCACCAATCTGCATCTTGTGTTTGCAGAGTGTTTATCAGCTTTCGCTATTTATAACAGATGGAACTGGAGCATTCTGAATGTTTCTATTAAACAGAAAATGGCACTGCAACATAAACACAATATTGTGGAAGTTGGGTCTTGCAAATTAAACTCTACAACCTGGCAGATAGCTTACAAAATCATCTTATCCTCTCTTTTGTAGAATAAAACTACAGCAGATATCCCTTTGCCACGTGCCCAGTGAGGGCAACATTATGGCTGCACACTATGAAACAAAAAAAGGAGAATAACACTGATATTCCACAAGGGCCATTGCATGGATTTCATCCATTTAATGGATTTAATGAGAAATGAATGGGCAAGCAACAATGTCTCCTTGTAGCTAAAAAAAATCTCAGTCTGATTCTGATCGTTAGGCACTTATGTGCCACCATATTACTGGTTAAAATACTTTTCCAAACTTACTTTTTCTAAGCCAATAAACAAAATAGCAGGAAAATCACAACCATCACAACAGACAGAACAAAGAGCCATTGCTGATCTTGCAGAAACATCCTCTTCCAATGAACAATGTGTGCTTTCAGATCTGTGACTTTGGCCATCTTCAGAGACTGTGAATTATTGTTTACTCATGGGTATTTATCTAAGTCCTTCATCTGGTAAGCATCTCCTTTTCCAATTTTCAACATATTTTCTTTTCTCAGAGACGGAAGTGTCTTTCCTCCTGAGTTTCCATAGAACCCTTCTTTGTTACAGGTCTACCCAACACTAGAGTTAGACAGTCATTCATTGTCCATAATTTCTCTCTTCATTTAAAACAAACAAACAAATAAACAAGCTTCATGTGTGTAAATAAAATCATAGCACCATAAGGAATACCAACTATATCAGTGAAATTCTTCCACCCCCATTAATTTATAACCCTTTTGACTACCAGACCTACAGAGCTGGCCACAAAATGGCACCATTATCTGCATTTTTGCTCACATAAAAAGTTGTATCAGATTTTTTTATCTTCAAACTCTTGCAGAAGTATTAACCTCACATCTCATTCCCTTTAGAGTCTGCAGCTCCTGAAGAGTCCAGAGTGCAGAGGCAGATTTACCCTGAAGGACTGCAGTCCATGGAAGGGCACATGCTGGAGCAGAGGAAAAGTAAGTGGAGGAAGGAGTGAGAAAGAAGAGCTCTTGTGAGGTGCAATCCTCATTCTTTCTGCACCAGGCTCTGGGCAGGAGCGAGTTTGGGATGAAAGAATTATGTGGAGTCTGGCAAAAGAGGGGGTTGAGGATGGTGGGAAAGTGCTTTAGTTTTTGTTTATTTGTCTTATATTCTTACTTTATTTTAGTTGTTATTATTAATTAATTTTGTCCCAATTAAGTCTGTTTTGCTCACAACAGTCACTGGTGAGCAATCTCTTAACCCATGAGTTGTTTTCTTCTAATTTTTTCATCCTGTCCCACTGAGGAAGAGCAAGGAGAGAGCTGCTGGGTAGGAGATTGCCAGCCATGGCTAATCTACCATACCAGTATATCATCTTTGTAGCATCTCTAATTTGATTTGTGTCAAAGGAAAGTATTCAAAAAGTCATAGTTCTAGAAAAAATACATGCATGTAACTTCAAGTTCTCAAGCTAAGCACATGAAAGATTTCACTTTCCACTTTGTGGGTAAACTGGACATTCCAGCAAAAGATGTGCATGTATGCCTTATAATTTGTTAATTTCTCAAAAGTTATTCTTAGTAATATTCTTCATTTCTCATTTTTAATTTGGGGGGGGGGGGGATTAATTCAAATTACCCAAATAACTTTTAAAAACTAATTCCTGTTCTTTCTACTTGTTCAATCTGTAAGATGTATGCACGAAGTAGCATTTGTCAAGATGTGAATACATAACCACAATGACATTAATGTCTTATCCAGGAGTCCCTGCTGGATAAACACTGCTGGGGCATCACCCTTGCCAAGCAGAGCCAAGGCAGTCTTCTGTACCTTCCCTGTGCTTTCCACAGCTCAGGCTCTCTGCCATTATCTCCTCCAATCCAGCATGATTACATACATGGCTTCAGCTGGCATTCTGACAATTCAAAGCATCAGATACTGACAAATACAGTGCTCTGAAATTTGGAAATCAGTATGTAAGAGGTGGCATGATTGAACTTTGGAACCAATATAAGCTGTACCCATATAGTACAATAAATGCTGAAAATGGTGTTAGACATGTCAACATCTATATTATGTGCCTTTAAACATTCCAAATTATATTTACAGTGTCTAGAAGTGTTTTGAATGGATCTTGTGCACATGCAGTGTTCAGTCAAGTGGATTGCCCTTGCAGAGATTATGAACATACCTGATCTATAAGACTCAGCTTCCTCTCTGACCTGTGTCTTCCCTTGTGACACCTTGTTATTTGAGCTAGCAGATCTAAAATGTGCTTCATAGATTTGTAATTTTATCCTGAGTGAAGAATCAACTCAAACTTCTATCCAATTTCAGAATAGCATTAAAAAAAATTGGCAACTGAGAAGCTGCTAAGATGTTTTTTTTATCAAAACCGTTGGGAATTATACTTTTTAAACTGCCTGCGGCTGTTTATAAGATCTTTTTTTAAAAAGCAGTTGCTCTATATTTATGACAGTGGCTCATCCATTGCTACAAACAAAAGCAAAAATTTCAACGTAATGCTAAAAATAGAGTTAAAGTTTGTAGCTGAGCTTCTTCAAAAAGGTTCTGAATTTGGGGTTAGAGTACTATCATGTCTTTTTATTTTATGTTTAATAACTCATTTTTGCCTGTGAGAGTCTTTTCTTTCTGAAACTTGGCATGACATAACACGTTATTAATCATTATTGTGCACTCAAGTCTTGATATTGTTGGTTGTCCTGAGTGCCATACAAACATAAGGAAGACAAATACTTCAACTGAAAAGTTTAATTTTGTCGCAATTCAGATCTTGTGCAGGAAGCTGAATGGCTTATAATCTTAGGTCTTTAGCTGCTATAGGACCACAGATTTTAGAAAGCTGATGTGGCTTGCAAGGCCAGATACTTCATTTAAGCCAAACAAGGAAACTGTAAAATTTCTGACTGTTTTTCTGATGACAGAGGGCAATGGAACCTTAGAGTAGGATAGTTCAGCTGGAAGGACCTGCAAGACAATCATCCAGTCCAGCTGACTGACCAGTTCAGGACTGACCAAAAGTTAAAGCATGCTATTAAGGGCATCCAAATGCCTCTTAAATGCTGACAGGCTTGGGGCATTGACCACTTCTCTAGGAAGCCTGTTCCAGTGTTTGACCACCCTGTCATGCAGAAATGCTTCCTAATCCAGTCTGAACCTCCTGTGGTGCAGGCTGAAACTATTCCCTTCTGTCCTATCTCTGGGTTGGAGGGAGAAGTGATCAGAAGATCTGTCTCCATTTCCTCTCCTCAGGAAGCTGCTCCAGAGAGCAATGAGATCACCTCTCAGCATCCTTCATTTCAAACTAGACAAACCCAAAGTGCTCAGCTGCTCCTCATAGGACTTGTGCTCTAAGTTCAGATTAAGTGTTAATAAATGACCAGAGTTGAAATTACTATGTGTTCATGTGTGTATACCAGAAGGAAAACACAGGAAACAGCAAGAGAATTAAGTCAGAGAGCAATCCAAAGAAGAGAATACAGAGTAAAATGTTATCAGATGAAAGATGTGTCTCCTGTTTCTTATTTTCCACCATATTCAGGAAAATTGAATTCCATGTACATTTTTCAAAAATAAACAAGATTACAACAAAAACATTTCTGATTGCAAAATCAATTTCAGGGGAAAATAAAACAATCTGAAAGGTCTCAAACTGCTTAGCTTCTCAAGCTATATCTCTGTGGAATTGTGTCATGCTATTCTTCTTATTATAGATCTGTAAGGGAAAGAAGGGTGTTATTTCCAAAATATTATTGTTTGTGAATTACAAACTGAAGGAAAAACAGAAATATATTTGTGAGGCAATGAAGGATTATTGCACATTCATTTAAAGCTAAAACATACAGTTTGTAATTTAAAGGTAAATCATTTTATATTTAAATGTTATATTTTTCTTATGAAGTGACTTACCCAAGCAAAACAGCAATGCTGATTTGTCATAAGAAAGCCATTTTGCCATACAGAAATGGAATATTTTTCAGTTATAGTTATTTTGATCATTCTGTGATATAGTTATTTCTTCTTACATTATTATTTTTAACTGTTAAAAATGATCTTGTCAAGTAGTAAAGGAATATAACAACTTTTCAAAGTTTGCATTTCTGTTCTTTTGAAGACAACATATTCAAAAAGAAAAAACACAAACTGCCCAATCTCCTTATGCTAAAACAGGAAGTGTTCTAGGCATTGTGCCAGAACATGGGAAGAAAGCTTTGGTCCTTGCTCTGGAGGTTGCTGGTATTTTTAAACAAATACAGTTTAATGCAAAGCATTGCTGTTCGAGCAGCCTTGTCTGGAAATCAGTGCTCTCTTCCCTCTTGGGTGATTCCTTTATCCACAAACCTTTATTTAGGCTTTGCTTCTCTGGTTTTCCACATGGTCTCTGTATACTGATCTGTACAGTGGTGCTTAAGTCATGGTGTGAACATGTCTGAAGATTTGGGCATATTGAAGGGATTTGGGTTGAGTCAAAGGAATGCCTGCCTATATGGGGATTGCAGTGGAGGATGAAGTGACAGGCAGGAATGAACCACCACCAAATTAGAGTGAATAAGAGATTAGACCAAGTTGGAATGGATGGCTGTGGGCAACATAGCTGAATTTTAGCCTCATTTAAAAGGGATTTAGCTAGACTGCATTCTTTCTGATCATGTCAGCATCCTACAAATGTACCTATTGATGTAGATAGTCACTACCATCTTCCCACAGATAAAATCTTTTCACTATTTGTTTTACAGCAGCCAAAAAGCAGGGGTGCCCCCAGAAGCCAGGTGATGAAGTGTGTGGCTTAGAGGCATTTCCAAGGCAGATTAACACTCCTGGAGTAAAACTGGCCCAGTTTTGACAAAGATCTTTCCTATGGAGTGTGGTGATGCAGCAAACAGTTGCAATACAGGAAAATAACACTGAGAAATCATCATTCAAGTGTCACCAAGACAAATATCCCCTGCTGTGGCAGCCAGAGACCACAGGGCTCTAGATATGCTGTAGCTATTCTGCAGGGCTTCTGACAGTGGTAGGAAACAGCTCTCATCTTTCCCTCAGGAAAAAAATTACCTCTGCAACTGCCAAGGCAGCAGCTCCCAAGCATGCTGAGAGTGAGAAAATCCCAGTCTCTTTACATCTGCTCTTTCAACTTTGCTCATCAGAGGTTTCCATTTGCATCAATTGTGAAAGGTAGGAATGACATTTAGATTTTCTGAGGTCTATTTGGAGCCCCTCACCCCCTCCAGCACAGACATCTTGCATGTCTCACATCACTCTGTTGCAAGAAAAGGCTGTGACTCTACTTTTCAAACACCACAAAGATGTGATGGAAAGAGCCTGAGAGTGGACCTATGTTTCTTGATCAGTGAAACAGGTCACAGCATTGTTTAGGGATGACAACACTCAGCCTGGAATTACTAAGCACTTTTGAAGAACCTTCTAATCAAAATTAACTGTATCCAACAAACAAAAATTTGATTTCTTTCCTATTGTACAGTAAATCACTACAAGCTTTTACTCAGTGTCTAAACCTGAAATAAAGTTTGGTTTCAAATACAAGATAGTAATGAAAATAAAACCCAGAGATACTTTGTGAAGACTGAAAAATTTCACAGAATGCAAAGTACAAACATTCCAAATACACAATTACATAAACTATTTTATTTTGCAATAAAACTCAGTAAAATACTAAATTTTTAATGCTCCTTTACCATAGAATATGCAAATCAACTTTTACAAGTCTACATCTTCCAGCAATACATGGCACTACAAATTCCTACATTCACCAGAGCATTAAATAATGTTACAGCATTTTAACATTTGCAAAACTAATCATAACTGCCTAAGTAATGTATGACAATCAACATGGCTCTTAAACACTTACATAGATTCTTTTTCTCACAGTAAAATGGAAAGTTTTGATAGAAGCCACAACATCTTAAAAATATTTTACTACTTACACTGATTTATCTGAACTGAGAACTAGGAAAATATTCCACTATCAATTACAATGGTGTAAATCACAATGCTTAGTTTCAAAGAATAGGAGGTTTCTGTTTATTAGCAGCCTTAAGCACAAAGCCTGTTGCCTACTTATAGGAGCAATTGGCTGAATTTGACATTTCATTTAAAAATCAGCAAAGTAATTTTAGGCACATGTCTTCCTTAGAAAAGTATAAAAGTCACTTTTGGACACAACTTGTTGATGTTTGTTTGTGCAACAGGAACACACCTGCTACTTCAGGAGAGGACCCACATGGGTTTTCCTTCACAGAATTGAGCCTCAGGAGCTGTTCATTATGAGGAATACTGCAAAGACAGCACGGTATCTGAGAATGCTGCTCAAGCAAAGCAAGGATCTGGGCTGTGGTGTGCACACCTTAACACAGCCCCAGGTTACACAGCCAGGCTGTTATTTAGCAGCCACAGAAGGCTATTAATATTTGTATAAGATGATATATACACTACATTCCCTGTGCTCTTCAGCAGGGTGAAGGTAGGATTGAAATCAGTTGATTAGCAGCTGGGGGGAGAAGAATAGGCACAGATTTATAGGTTTGAAGTGGTGTACAGAACAAAGAGGACAATTATGGCTTATATGGACTTATGTATTAGTAAATCACAAATCAGCCTTCTTGTGCCTGTGATTTCCACAATAGAACAACCTTTTACTAGTATGTGGGTCATTGAAGTGTCTTCACTGTAAGGGAACACATTTTTAAAAGACTTTAGGCCATAAAAACCATGACTTCAGAAAGGGGAAAAGCAGTGAGGTAGCAGTATCTGATTTGGCATTTGTCATAGGCACAGTTTGAAGATACTTCTGCCATTATCTTCTCATTCAACCATTACCAAAACACACTGTTGTGCATCAGTAGTTAACAACTACTCAGTGACAGTCCCTCAGAGGGAAATGCTATCAGGTAAGTCAGGGAGCCCTGCATGCACCTCTGAAATGTAGTCCTCCTTCTCTATGTAAGAAGAATACTCTGTTCCATGTTCTGAGGCAAATCTCCAAGCAGCACACAGGGCTGAACTTTAGATGAAGTTGGCACATGTGAAACAGCCAGCCTAAGTCAGTCTCATTGTTTGGATCAAGCATCTCTAAACAGACCTTAGAAATAACCATTCAATTTCTCGTTTAATATCTTCATTTTTAATTGGCTTGCTGCATTCTTTATATGCATTGAAATTCTAGTACACTAGCTCCTGTGGGAAAATAGTACTCAGCAATTTGAATTTGTTAGCTGCTCTGAACATAGGGGACCTGATTTTCATTTATGTTACAGTTGCTTTATATTGCTCAGGCAGTAAATTGCATTTACACCCAGTAAATGAGCAACTGGAGTAGTGTAAAGTAACTTTAGCATGAATGAGAATTAGGCCCAAAGCCTTCCTAAGTTTTTATAGCAACTCTGTTATTCATCTCAATTGGTGAGATAGGGATTGATTGACAAACAAATAGCAACACGGTATTGCCTAGTGTGGAAGGAGAATTGAGCCAGGGATTGGAAAACCCCAATTCAGTGAAGGAGATCAGTCTGGTTATTAAAAGTCTGAAGTCCAACAAAGCACTAAGGCCAGATGGTTTCAGCATACATTTTTACAATCAGCTAAGTATAAAAGATGAAATAGCTCCCCTGCTGGTTAAAGTATTTCAAAATTATTTACAGATGGGAATTAATGTTAATGACTCGTGTAGCTAACTCCCTACATACTATGCTGAAAATTTACCACCCTCAAGTTTTGTCCCAGCCAATGCACCAGACAGTTTAATAATTTGAAAATAAAAATAGATTTTCCTTGTTTTACCATGTATAACTAACATTTCAGTCTCACATCTAAGACTAAAAAGTAGTCCTATTAAGAAATAGGACAATGAGGGACAGAGCTAGTACCAGAAATGTTCTCAATGTGAAGATTATTTTATTGTAAATTCCCATGCCTGGAAGATTTACTCATAAAATATACAGTATGAGCATGCTATGGAGAAGACTGATATTAAAGATATGTGCAAGAGTGGTTGAGGGTGAATTCTCTCTCTGGGTGAATGACTCAGAACCACTTTAGGTCAAAGTGCAGATTTCACCATTTGATGCTCCCATGGGGCAGCCATTCACATATGAAAGTTCTAATGGGCCACCTAACTACACATGCCAGTGAAACACTGAGAATATTCTGCTCTTTTTATCTGAACTTATGTGTTGATTGTTTGCACAGGCACAATTTATTAGATCTAACTCAGTCAAAATTTATAATAAACAAGAAAGAAAACAGAAAATTCCCCCACTGTGGACTTTTAGTCAGCTTATATTAATGCAGATTTTCTCCTGTGTACAAATTTAAAGTCAAGCTTTTGCCTCACTAAGTGGCACAGGTGAAGTAGACTCAAATCTGAATGAGCAGTTTCAGATTTCTCTCCTCTTCACAGATAAAAATCTCCCTAATCATTGCACTCCCTTAACAGATTCATTTCTCTGAGGTACAGCTAGCTTACCATTTGATCTCTCTTCTCTCATTAAAAAGCAAACAATTTAAAAATACTCCTTGATCAAGGTCCTTTCAATTGCTCATTTTACAAATAAGGATAATCCAAAATGAATGAGACCAAGAACAAATTTCTGCTCTTAGGCAAATATAATTACAGCCAGACAAATGATACTTTTTAATTTTAAGATTGCATCCAGGATCTGGGCTAGCATGGCAGGTTAATGCAGCACTCAACTTCCAGCTTTTCCTTTGTTTCACTTTGACTTTAATTACATTTGTTCTGTAAGAACAACTGGCTAACCACTATATAAGTAAACTACTATCAGATGCAACATTTCCATAGTCTGGATTTAGGGGAAGATGAAGACAAGTAAAGCTTCTGAGAGATCATCAAATCATCAACTTTTAGCCCTGCTGATAGAAAAAAAAAAAAAAAAAAAAAAATATTCAGAGAAAAAAAAAATTTAAAAAAAGAGAAAAACATTTTAGAAACACATCTTCAGAAAAGGTAAGAGGTTTCATTGTGGTCATTCCTTGAACCGCCTTCTCCTGACCTTCCCTTCACTTAGTTATTTTTCTTTTTAAATCATTCTCCAGCCTCCTCAAATAGCCAATGCTGAAATTTGTTTGATGGAGGTGCCAGTGAGTGCCGAGCATCACTGTCAGACCCTTTGTGGTCCAAACTGGCAAAGCTTGGCTAACAGCTGATTCAGCCTGGGGACAATTCTCTAAAACCCACTTTATTATCCAGATCATGAAAGGTTATCCCTGATGGCACCAGCATGCACAGAGCTGTCAGTCAGCTGGCACTAACTGCAAGGAATTAGAGGTGCCACACCTTGCACACAACACATACAGGCACATTTCTCAGAGATACCCACTGCCAGTCAGCAATATGCACCCTAACTATCATTAGTACTTACTTGCCTAAGTTAATGAGAACAAACTCACACTAGCTGTTGGGAAAAGTCCATTTCTGCATCTGTTTTCCATGAAACTTGACTTAAATATTTGCTCTGCCCTTGCAAGAACCCCACTTGCAATACTGTGTCCAAATCTTGAGCCCTCATGAAAGGCATGGACCTGTTAGAGGGAGTTCACAGGAAGGCCACAAAGGTTGCCAGAAGGCTGGACTATCTCTGCTATGAGTACAGGCTGAGAGAGCTGAAGCTGTTCAGCCTAGAGAGGAGAATACTCTGAGGAGACCCATAGCACCTTCCAGTACCTGAAGGGTATTCTGAAAAAAACGACAGTGACTTTTTGAATGGTCAAATATTGATGGGACAAAAGAAAATGGCTTTAATGGTTTTAAACTAAAAGAAGAGGGATTTTGATTAGATGTGAAGAAGAAATTCTCTGCTGTGAGATGGTGAGGCAGTGGAAAAGGTTGGCCAGGGAAACTGTGAGTGCCCCATACCTGGAAGTGTTCAAGGCCAGGTTGGATTGGTCCCTGAGAAACCTGATTTAGTGGAAGGTGCCCCTGCCCATGGCATTCTTAAGGTCCCTTCCAGCCCAAATTGTTCTGTCATTCTGTGATTCTGGACCTATGTATACTTTCAAATCCAATACTGTCATCTCAGCAACTCCAATATATTGTCTATTTTCTGCAAGAGGGGATTTTCCCAAAAGCCATCTGAGTTAACTCTTTGTCTGCTGAGATCTTATTTTTCACAAAATTTTTTTCTTTTCTCCCCAGACTGAGAATTCCTTTCTCTAAGTTCCTTTCTTTTTGAACATCTTCATTATAAAGATGAGAAATAATGGGTAAACAAACACTATAGCTGATATATTTCAGTCTTGACATGCTGAAACAGATACAGTTTGAAAGAACAAATTACTCTCTATAATTTTCCTTATTGCATATTAGAAGAAATTTAGATTGCACTATAAAGATTTAATAAACACATTAAGATGTAAAGGCCATTACTTATTAAACTAAAACTGAGATAATGCAACAAACAAATTAAAAATGCTGTTGCAAATAAATCAGCAAGTTCATGGTTATTTGATTTAGATTATCAAATTATTCCAACTATGAGTCAAACCCTGCTGTGAGGTTGAGACAAGAAAGAAGTGGTACATTTTTTTTCTAGTCTTGTATCAGGAAAGAAATTTGGTTTGTGCCTCCGTTTAATGCAACTATTTTATTCCCATTTTTTCCCATAGTAATAGGGATTTTCTGATACTATTCAACTGTCATGACTGCTTTCACAGAATAATGCATAGACTGGATATTTTCTAGCAAGTACAGCGACCAAATAAACTTCCTTAGCTACATTTTCACTGCTGTTTTCCCTTTTTCTTAAATGTCATAATTGTTCTAGTAGCTATTCTTTTGCTTTCCTTATTACCTTCCCTATTGCACATAACAACATAAAAACTAAGCAACAGAAATAAGAGAGTGTTTACTACGACAGGTTTCTACACAACAGTTGCTCCAGAAAACACTTCTGTAACTTTGACAGCACTTGCTCACATAAAAGACCAATTTGGGAGCTCATTTTAAGATTTCAGAAAGTATTATCAGAAGGGTTTTTTTCACAAACACATAAATTTATTCTTTGTGCTTTCATGAGCTGGCAGGACACAAAAGAATTATTCCCTTAACACAAGGCAGGGAAAAAAAAAAGTAGAAGGATACACTTTTACTTCTTGCCCTACAGATCTTTGATGTATGCAGGGGCTGCATAGAATAGCTGATAATAGTACTTTGCTTAATTTTTTAGTACCTGCATCCACCTAATGGAAAGCAGATTTGTCATTTGTCACATCCAGCTCAGACAGTTCTTTCCTCCTCTTGCAGAGTGTGCAGTAGTCAAAAAGAGGGTGGGACACTTGTTTTATCTGCTCTGTGTCCACCTTAGATGTGCCTTTGATCACTCCTGAAGGTGATTCTCATATGCAGTCTCTGACAATAGCAGCAGGCTTCTGAAATATTGGATTAAATAGCACAGCCTTAATACTGGACTATATGGCCTATGTACAGTTAACATAATCCTCATATTTCCCACTTGATAGGCTTTAGGGCTGAAATCACTACAGGGTCATAAAGTCACCCAACAAACATTCTTGGAAAAATTCTCTCTTCCATTTGCCAATGAGGTAAACTCCAAAATTATTACAGCTGAGTTCCCTATTATCTGGGGTAAATAAAGAGACGCTAATGTCGATTCCCCAAAACCTGATTAGTAGGAAATACAGTGCTGGGATACTGTAGAAGCACCACTGAAGTCAGCCAGCATTCTGCATGAGATGGAGCTGAGAACAGAAGAGACTCAGACTCCTTGCTGTGCCCTCTAGCACCCTCTGATCAATGGTTTCTGGCACACGGCCGCAGATCTGAGCTGGCTCTCTCTGCTCCCAAAGTGCTGCTGCAGGAGTTAATAAGCCTCCTGGAATTCACTGCCCTGGGAGGAATGATGCAAAGCCAGGAGGTTGGCTCTGTGGTGCTCAGCAGGGTGCTGGGACTGAGCCAGAGCAAATGAGCCCAGCTGATTCTGCTGAGGGACAGTTAATTGCCTCTGAAACAGGCACCCCAGGACTCTCAGTTCACTCTGAGGAGCAGGCTCGGGCTTGTAGGAGTCATGAATTGATCAATCAGCCATGGAGAAGTAGCTAAAACTGCTTTTGACTTCCTAGTGCTGACCCTGGAAGCAGTGCAGTTGTGATCATGCAATGCTATGTGTGAAGTGACAGCCTCTGCACAGAGCCAGCTCCTGTGCTCTGCTCTCCCTGGGGGAGTAACCCACCAGCTGGACACTCACCCTTACCCCCCTGAGCATTAAGTCTATCAGCTGCATGCAAACCCCAGGCAGAAGAGGTGGCATAAGTGTTTCTGCCTTCTCTTAACAAATAAGCCATATTTGAATCATTCTTTAAAATTACTAATGACCTTGTGAACACTCAACACTCACACTCAGTCATCTTTTTTATCAAGAGATGCTAAACCATATATCCTTGCATGAAGAGAAACTAGGGAAATATGTTGTAAGATTGTATCAAGGAATATTTTCCTGTTCTGCACAGCAGAAACTGCTTCTACACCTTCTTACACTAAATTCTATTTAGCATCACTTAAATATAAGGCATTTCTCTAATAGACAGTTTTCCACCCCACTCTTCATGGTCTCTCTAGCACTTGTATTTACTGCAATTGAATAGAACTGCTGGCAGCAGTTTTTCAACAGCAACACTTGCTGCAAGACTCCTCTTCCCTGTTTCCTTCCCACCTTTTCTTCTTATTGAAGAGGATGGCAATTTAGTAGTTTCCCCCATACCTTGCAGTTCCTTCTCTAGGCCACCTGCTGCATGTTATTACACCACCATTACTTCTATGACATTGATTTCTGATGGATCTGCCTTAAAAACTGTGCCTGTCATTGTATTTAGGTGAGAGTCATTCTGCACCTGCAGTCTCATTGACATGAAATTCAATTAATTTTGTATTATGATCAGAAACATGAAATAGACTTGATTTTACAGAAAGTTGACATTTCAGCCAAGAGAGATGTATATTATACTGATTTATGTGATTAGGGGAAAACACTGTGAGATGTTTTTCCATTATGCTACTCCTCTCCAAGAGAGATTCCTTATTTATATGAGCAGAGGGAAAGTGCTTTGACCTAGGAATGAAGAAAGTTGATTGTCCCACCTTGCCATTGCTATGCTGTATGTCTGTATATCTCAGAAATCTCATTGTGTAGCTAAACCTCAGACTTTCCCTCAGAAAGCTGCTGTCACCTCCCAATTCATCATAAAGTGGCACTGCACACTAACTCTTAGATAACATTTTGTCAGAGTTTGACAAAATCTCTTTCAGGAGCCTCACTTGCTTGGGCAGAGTCCTCCAGGAATGAATGTGCAAACAGAATTGTGGATATTTGCTAGGAGAGCTGAAGAGCATTCAGACTACTGATGGCCTGAGAAAAAGAACCATATGGGCATATAATAGGGATTTTCCCCTTCCAGTTTTCTTTTAGAGAATATGCTATGTACTTATTGATTAACTAATAATTTAAAAAGCATAATCAGTCAGTGATGGCAACACATACTAAGCACAGATACATTGCTGCCATTGGGGGATATATTTTTGGATCTCCTTTATAAAAGCTCTCATGACTTTATTAGCATTTCACACTTTATTGATATATTTTATCACATAGTGACAATATTGGAAGTTGAGGAATATATATAGGGCATTGGCATTTGAACAGGAAAGCAAATATTTTGAGTAACTGTCTGCTTTTTCTGCCACCTTCCATTCTACACTATTTTGTTTTGTTACAACACTTCCACAAGTTTTCATGGGATTACACAGGAATCACAGAAAAATGTGGTTTTTCATTGTTTTCCTTTTTGGTTTGGATAGTTTGGTCAGTTGGGGTTGGTTGTTCCTGATCTGTGTCCCCTTCCAACCTCCTGCCCAGGCTCAGCCTACTCACCTTTGGGGGAATGGGGAGGAGATGAGAGACAAGAGACAAGAGAGGGCCTTGCTGCTGCAGGAGCACTTCTCAGCCATAGCCAACACATCAGTGTGTGATCTGCTCTGGTTTAGCCACAGATGCAAAGCACAGGGCCCTACAGGCTGCTGGAGGAACATTAACTCCATCCTAGTCAGATACACTACAGTGAGCTTCTTACTGACCTCTCTGGACATGAAATCTCTTATGGTGTGTCCCAAAAGATCTGATGTTTCCTTCCCTTTGTAACAACCCTACTAGGACTGGCAAACATTAAAATACCTGCATCTGAATTTTCCTATTCACTGTGCCATGAGATGTAAATTACTTCACTTTAAAAAAAAAAAAAGTATCTATTTTAATCCAAAGATAAAGATTTAAAAGTTTTCTACAAGCCAGAATTATTTAAAAAATGAATGCTTTGAATCCAGAGCTCCTAATTAATTTTAGAACTTCAGTTTGTGCAGACACCTATCAAAGACAACTCTTAAAAACTACAACAAATTTAAAAAGAAAAGTTTGGAAGCAAATTTGTTTGATATGGCAAATAGCTCTTGGCAGTGAAAGAAAGAAGCTGTGATGTGAACAGCACTCTTATTTTTGCTTGTTGTAATAAATGCCAACCTACAGATGGAATTCAAGCAGTAATTCAAAACTATTAAATTATCTACTGTTAAAAATTAATCAAGTAAGTCCTCCCTTTTTAAAAGCCACAAGAAAGAAATCTTTTTTTTTTTTTTTTTTTTTTTTAACTTGCCAGTAGGAAAGGGGCTAAGCAGGAAGTACAATTGATCTCATCTAAAATCTTATAGTTGAGGACATTTATTATGGCATAAGGCAGAAAGGGAGAGAGGCTTAGAAATGAGATCCAACTGTCTCTCCAGATGCATTTTGCTGAAAGACTATTCAGAGTGAACCTTTAAAACTTGAATTTGGAAAGCATAAGCCATGCTAAAATAAATCTAAGCTGATATATTCATTTGTAACAAAATGAATGTGACACATCATGGCTGTGACAATATGCAATTTCACCCTGAGAATTCAGTTTTCAGAGGTGATTTAATTTTCTTTAAAACATTATTGAAAACTACAAGACATGGATTAGAATAAATATCCTTGTCTCATATGGGTATTAATTTTGACAATGCTCACCCTACAACCTAAGATACAATAGCAAACCCACTATTTGCTAAGTCATCTCTGATGGAAAGGGTTGGTAGATAGTTATCTAAATACTCAGTAGGATTATCACTGTAATGTTTAAAAGACTCTAAGCAGAAGATAGGATAAAGGTTAGAAAAATTAGATGATTTAGAAATGCTTATTTAAATATTTTTTCAGGCATTAACATAACCCAGAAGAAGGAAACTAAGTCAACCTACCACTCTCAATAAAGTTTGTACATACAGTGTAAGGCATAGTGGAGTCAGACTGCAGTAAGAGACATGCCCATGGTATGGAGCTGTTTGATAAATCCTGTTGCAGTGTTAGTCCCTAAACTGTGCTACTAAAGTCAATGGGAATTTTTTACTGCATCTGTAGGCAATGAATAAGGCCTAGATTCTTTACATTTGCTTTTGCAATGTGCTTGATATTCTCAAACACAGCACTGTGCTCCCTGCAATTGTGTGTGTACACAAATCCACACAGACACACTTGCTATTAAGATGTAGATGTGGGATAGAATTTTCTTTCTCCACACCCATGTATCTACCAGAATGAGTTACTGTGCACCTTTCAGGTGTCAGGACATGCAGCCTTCATTACCCAAGCTGCATCAAAATCACAGCTCCAACATTTTGATTTAGCAAAGAGTTTAGTCCTGTGTCAGCCTAAAGGATGTAAGCAGTCCTGGTGAGTTAATGATGCTCCTCGCGTGATTGAACTTGAGCATGTGCTTAATTGCTTGATTTGGGCCAGAGCACTGAGGATGCTGTGAGAGGGAGCTGCAGGCAGGGGAGTGTGCCCTGCTAAGGCAGGCACTGCTCAGGTACTAATGCCTTGGCTCAAAACTCTTTCTTTCCAACAGGCAAAAACTTTGAAGAAGCCAAAAGTTTTTCAGCTGTTTGAAAGGATCATCACAGCTCAAAATTCGAGGCAACAGGGGGAGTAAAGTGGCAGTACGGACTGGATATAAACCAGGAAAAAAAAAGGATCAGAAAGAACAAGAAACATATGAGATATAGAAAAATGTCAAAACTAATAAGAGGAGATTTCAGCTACCCAGACACACAGGAAAAGGGACACAATGAGAGAAATAAATCAAGCAACAGTCATGTACTATATCCTCAATGTATTAAAAGGCAGCAAAAAAGACAAAAGTTCTGACTTTCAACAGTGCAGCTGTTAGGAGACAGAGGTGGAGGACTCACTAATGACCATAATCCAGTTGGATTCATTACTGCATACTGAACCTACAGGAGGAATAAAAAACCCCCAAGGACTTTGAACGCAGAAGAATGGGGAAGTGCTGGAGGCAATCCAGTGGGTTAAGCGCCTAATGGGAGGTGTGGGAGGAGGGAAGGACACAGAGGAAATGGAAACTGTTCAGAAAGCAATTACAGCATATCCAAGGGTGGTACGTATTATCCAGCAGTATGTGCACTAGGATGAGAAAAACACCATAGCAAATAAAAACAGGATTGAAAAAGATATTGAGAGATAAATAAAAAGGATACATAAGCAGTGTAAAATTTCAGGTGCAGAGGGAGAACGGAAAATTTATACAATTAATTTAATAAAAATGAACACAAGCGTACAAAAAGTGCAAGCAGATAATGAAATTACGTTAGAAATAGGCTAGTATCAGAATATATCCCTAGAAGATGTAACAAAATCTCTGCAAAGAAAGCAGAAGGTTTTCGGGGTGAAACCAAAGCAGCATGATACCATGCACTGGTTCAAGCTCTGTTTGTCGTGGCTGGGTTTGCCATTCCTGAAAGGTTTAAAACAATAAAACAATTGGAAACACTTGTTTTTAGACAAAGTTTTTTCCAATTACTACAGTCTGGAAGAAAGACAATCCTTCTATCCCCATCTCACAGCTATGTTTCCCAGTTCATCTCAGGTGAGTGAAAGGTAACACATTATCATCCTTTGCAGACACTGCAAGATGCTTGGGCAGTTGCTTCTTTCACTGCCATTCCACCTCCATTTTTCACAAGCTGGAAATTAGAAATTATAGGAGGTAGTGGGCTTGAAGAGATATTTATAGTTCTATAAGGACTCATTTGTACTTTCAGGCCAGTTCGAGCAGTAAGATGGGAAACATACCTTGATTGTAATTTTGGGTTTAAGTTTTGGACAGACAATTTGCCTGAGCCAAAAATATCCCAAGAAATATCCTGAAAAATGATAGCCTACAGATAAGCTACCACACTAGAGATTGCTCCTCTCTATTACTTCAGACAGTTGACATGGGTCCTTGTGAAGAACATCCTTTTAAGGCGCTTTTTCTGTCTTTTCAATAAAACAGAGGAAATCATTGCAGATCTTCCTCCCCAAGCCAGTTCTTGGCCTTTTCCCTTCTCAATCCTCCAGCTAACAATCTAAGCTCATACTACCACAATAAGAAAGGCACCATGGTTCAGGTCAGAGGACTCATACTATCTTGCAGCATTATAACCTACAGCATTAGCACCTACCATATTTCCACATCTACTTGGCAGAGTCTTACAGGGCTTTATTAACTCATTTCCTAGGAATGGACCAATTGGCTTTTGAGCTGCCTAAAAAGGTGTTCCTAGAGCCAAACCTTCCTATGCTTTTTCTCCATGGCAACGTGTTTCTGTCAGAAAGCTATGGTTGTAATTTAAAAACAATTGGAAGGAGAAACAAAACAATAGACCAATAGCCAGCAAAAGCACATTGCTTCAAATTAATCAGTGAAGTCCACAGTAGAAAATCTTTTGCTAAAAGCAGAAGACTATATCTCCAAATTTACTCCTGTATTTGAACCACAGTAATAAACTGCATAGGACATTGTTGTTACTTTAATTGCTTCAGTTTAGATGTCTCATTTTGTGAGCAAATTTTATTGCATTTTTTTCTTTCAAAACTCTCTATTGCTTTGGAAAGAAGAATACATTGCAACCAAAGCCAGTAACAACAATGTTAAATGCCAGGTGGCCATTGGAGAAAATGCTGTACAGTTTGAGGAACTGGTCCAGTCAATCAAATGCTGTATTTGGAAATAACAGATAGGAGGGCAGGTACCTCCTTATCACCATTTGTAGTGGAACTACAGCTGCAGCTCCAGTTTGTTTGAGATGTGCACACAGCACACAGTGGGATACAGAAATATAATAGTCAGAGAAGCTGCTTAAAGCCACAAGAGAAACTGTGGACTGCCTTGACAAAGATACAAAAAGCTCTTGATATTCATGAGATTCTGTAAGCACTGATATAAAACTTCTTCTGATACTTAACCCTTTATAACTTATGGTTGTTTTTATTCTCACTGTAGCATGTGTTCACATTCCTGTGAGCTACTGGGGAAAAAACTGAGAACCATGTAACCAGATATCATAAGGCATCACTTCACCTGTAAGGTATAGTGCAGTTCATTCCCTCATGACTGCTCCTAAAATGAGGAAATATATAAAAAATATATATATATAATATTTGGAGGTTTTATTAGAGTTATGCAGTATTTTTCACAATATCAAAATTGCAATAGCAGCTTTCCTGTGCTCAGACATCCCTGAGTTCACTCTGTTCTTTCAGAAAAACAACCTGAACACAACACAACTATCTTCTTTTAAAATCCCAGAGTTAAGAAGAAATCCAAACATGTCCTTTATTGTTGGTTAAAGTAAATTACTTTGTTCTTTTGGTTACACATAAAATGTTCACAGCAGTTGAAGATATCAGGGCTATCTAATGTATAGAGAAGCTGTTGTTCTTTATAAACTTTCGCATGAAGAATATACAGATTTTATGGTATACTTAACTCTATTAATATCCCTTAATCAGCAAAAAATACACTTAACTAGAGATACCTCTGTCCCTTCTGATGTGAGTCTATAAACAAGTGTACGTATGCACGTTCTTTATAATTCCAGTCAGTAGCACACATACTGTATATAAGTGTGCCTTGATTTTATTTGCTGTCAAGTTCTGCATCAGTGAGAATCCTCAATAATGGAAGTAAAGCACTTAAAGCTCTTGCTCCCCTCTGCACCTTTCAGTAATAAATAAATAAGACCCCAGTACTGAAGATAAGGCTAACCCTTTGCTCTAGGAGGGAGACGTTATTTCAGTAGTTTCACACAGATCAAGTTACAGGGTAAAGGTTTAAGTTACTAACTGCAATAACAATAGCTTGGGGTTTTTTCTTCTTTTTTTTTTTTTTTTCCTCTTTTCTCCCTACAAAATGTTCTGAATTTCAGAACATGGAAAACCAGGACATTTGACATAAACTTTTCAATCGAGTTTTTTTTAAACAGCAGAATATACACTTTATTTCTTCAGAACAACAATGAAGGTATTTAAAAAAATACTTTGCTAAAACTGTAATTAAAAAACCATCTTTCCTAAAAGCTTTCTTAGGTGAACTAAATTATACTGGACATATATAAATAAAAAAGAGCAAAGAAGAACATGAACGTATATTACTTGTGTAATTCATCAAAACCAGTTGACACTTCAATCTAATCCAGAAATGAAAACACAGAACTTTATAGAGTTATAGGAAGTAAGCAATTTAAACATACCATGGCACAAGGTCATCTAACAATGAAGACGGGAAGATGTTCTCTTTTTATTCGCTCACCTTCACTCCTTTAATCCTTCTGAATCTATCAAATACAGATTAAAATAAATCTTTTTAACAGCCAGAGGTGATCTTGAAATCAGATAATTAATAATAGTGGTCCAAGTTTTGTATAACAGGTCTATCTTTCCATTTTAATATAAAGTGAAAGGGTGCTTTTTGTAACTAGGCTATTACTCTGGGAAATGTTTCTTTTTCCACAATAAAATAATGTAGGTCTTAACTAATTATTTCATCATTTTAAAATGTAATTTTTTGGTAAAATTCACTGAAATAGTTCATCTTTCTTAAAAGGGTGCTGATGTGGAAAAAAACAATTCTCAGAATGCACTCAGTGCTGCTCATTCAAAACACTCACTTGCCGAGTCATTCCCCACATAGTTCAGAGCTAAATATATGAAGCCAAGGAAATGCACTTAATTTGCTTTGAAAGTAAACCTCCAAGGCAATTTCATAAGCAAAAATCATATTCATGTCATACAGATACTGTGGTTAAGTTTATGATTCCAATTTGGCCTGGAAAGTTTTCAATACTCTAGAAAAAAATACTTCACCAATCTATATGTAAATACTTCAGTAAAACCACTGAACAGTGATCAAGTTCAGTATTAGTATCACAAATTAAAGAGGGCATCTGAAAATGTACTGTCTAGAAGAATGATCAGAGCTCATGCTGAAGAATAATCTGTGTTTTCACCAGCCTGTAAGCATGGAAAAAACTGTGGTGTTTCATTCATTAAGTCACTGTGTCATATAGAAAGAAAACACTAAATACTGAAATACAGCCAGTGGTTTGGTGGCAGCAGGTTGGGTAGCAGGCAATCACCTGGAAATGTCAGCCTAAAGAAACTCATAGGATAGGTAGGATTAGCAGACCTCTGTTGTACAGCTCAAATTGGCAATTAAATATACTTTATGGGCTTGTATTTCTATTATATTGTTAAACAAGAAAAAAATCAACCGAATAACCCAAATAACCTCTGTCAATTTCTAACTGTTTGGTTGTCTTAGTGAAAGTGTGTCTATTTAAGCAGATGTGATAGCAAATTTTTGCCCCAGGGGAGAGCAGGAAGAATTCACCAAACACCCTTTTGAAGTCCTATTAAGAGGCCAAGATAGTTGTACTGGAGGAAGGCACAACTATTCCGTAGTTTCCAATGGTTTAGGGTTTTTGTAGCTCCAAGGCACATATACTGTCACCTGTTTACACCAATGCCCACCTTCATGTAGGCCAGCATTGCCCTAGGACTCAACTTTCACACAGCTGCATGGAGAGAATCCAGCTGGAGTGGCAAGATCTCTCAACTGTTCCTGCTCCTGCTTTTCTCCCTTGTCTTACACTTTTCTCCCTTGTCTTACACTGAGTCTTCTGGATGTGGGACACAGATTCAGACAGAATAATTTCTCCACACAGCCACTAAGTTGATGTGTAAATTAGCTACAAGACATATGGGGCAGGGTTCTGGTCCAGACCTGAATAGATACCAAAATAAAGGTGACCACCTATGCACTAGATACACAAGGTCTCACTTCAGATAACAAAGGTTAACTACACAAAGCTGCTAAGTTTCATTTTAGATGGATGCCCTAGTACATCAGCCAAAGGTTAGCAAATGTGATACAGAATTTACAGGAGATCCTCAATTGCAACTGGGACTTGTAATAGCAACTGGCATTAAAGCATCCTACAGATCTCAAATGACACTGCAGAGCCATAGCAATGTCAGATTTCCCTGCCTTACCTTCATAAACCTTGTCACTGCAAAAACTATTAACTATGCTGTATTACAGAAATAGCATAAACAGAAAAGAAAAAAACAATCACTCTTCCATCCACAATTCCTCATTGCTGGACCTTGTTGGACCAACCTAGCATAAAGAGCAGGAAGCACCTGAGTTCAATAGTTGTACTGTCTGACAGGGCAATTTTCACACAGGGATTCATAGGGGAAAGGAGGGTGCTCCACTTTTCAGTGCAAGGTAATTCCAAAATGGTTTTAAATTAAAAGATGCTAAGGATCAGAGATATTCTCCCTGAGAGATGAGCTGCCACATCTCTCAGTGCTATGCCAGCATGGAGATAGGCACACAGGGAAGCACTCTGGGCTGCTCTGCCATTTGGGGGCTCACAAGAGACTTCACTGTGCATTAGGCACCAAACAGAGCTCAGGACATCTCTGCAGCAACAACCAAGAACTAAAACTTAACAGACAAATGTAAATTACAGAGAAAACATTTTTCTATTGCTTTTTTAATAGATGTTAATGAATTAGATATTTTGCTAAATGCTTTCTATTGTGTCTAGGTATTAGATATCTGCTGATTTTGGTATGACCCATGAAAGAACTGAACTTTCATGGAGGAAGCGAAGGTCATCAGATCCTTCTGACCCATTTTTTAAAGAGTTATTCTGTTTTCTGTGAACAACATGGGATTTAACATGCAGTTAGGCTGAGAGGAAAGTAAGAAAATGGCTACAGCAAAGCCCGAGGGCTAAAAAGTAGCATAAAAGCCAATGAATGCATGCAAAGAAAGGTATGGAAGTCTCTGAATTTGTAGAAAGGAAATCTAGACTTGATGTGAAAGTCTAGCATCAGATATCAAAATAATTAAACAAACTCTATGACTGAAAATCTGCAGGAACCAACTTGCCTTGCTTGAGTACAATGAGGAGATCTCTGGATTAGGAGCAATCAGCTGTGACCTTTTCTCTGCTTACTGCCTACTTCCCAGGTGACCAAGAAAAGGTAGCAAAACACAGCTCAGAAGGTAAAACAATTTTCACCCATAAGTACCATAAGGAGAAAGGAAGGCTCATGTAGTCATTCTGGCATATGAAGAGGTCTCTGTTCTCTCAAAATTTGTATCTGATAAACAAAATCTGGAGACATGACGCCAGGAAAGATGCCACAAAGTACAAATTCTATTTACAATTATACTGTAACTACTTTTAGCTGACTTCAATCTTTCCCAACTGGAATTCATCCATCAACAATACATTACAGTACAAAATATTTTGTAGATGTTATCTAGAATTGGAAATTGTGGCACCTACCCCTGGCCAGTGTGCAAGGTACGTGCAATAGGGATGACCATTTGTCCTCATGAAAATTATTTGACCTCAATATGTTACAATGGTCTATGATACTGCAAGTTTGTAATATTTTAAATAATGGCCCAAATCTGCCTACAGTTCCAGATCTTCATTTTGCACTCACTATTTTAGCAGTGCAAAGGGAGTTTAACTTGTCAAGTGATTGGCAAAGCTGAAAATAAAATATCATAAGAAAATATGTCAGAGGCAGACCTTTCTGACCCAAACTTCTCTTTGGCCAGCAGAACAATTTGTATCACCAGTCACTGTATGGGCTGCATCAATTGTAGAGCTGATGTTTTTTTTCTGGACTTGCATCAAACAATCTCAGCACATTGATCAGGACATTCTTAAATCTCTGTCCTTTCATGCTAAATCCAAAAGCTTCCTTTTCATGTGCACTCAACAAATAGACATTCATAACCTCAGAACATAAAAATATGATGGATTTTATCTTGAAGGACCTAGAATAATTAAATGCAACCAATTTGTTACTGAAGGGTTTCCCTTCAGCTCTGCCTCAAAGATTTGACATAGTTGCTATTTTTCTCAGTTTTGGTTTCATTTGCTTTGTCAGGGAAAGCAATGCTGTTATACATCACACACACAAAAAAAGTGATGCAGTAGGGAGAGATGAGTGACAAAATCCAGATGAAAAAAAGAGTTCAAATAAAAGTTTTCATATCTTAATCCCTACAGGATTTTGCCAATAACATAAAAAATGTTAAGACTTGGCAGATACTATTGACCAGAATTTGCTTTCCTTAAAGAATAGGAAAAAAAAAATCCCAAAGATTTCTTACCTCAGAAAGGCATGAACAGCCAACAAAAAAACCTCATCATCATTAGCAATGCAAATTCAGAGTAAATTTATCCAATTACATTACTGAAGAAAAACTGTGGAAATCAAAGTCTGGAAGAGAAACATCCAAAATCCGTACTGCTCTCCATTGTTCTTTTTTTACATGCATTTTATTTCACCTTATGCACCTGTGTAATACTGTGGTATCTGCCATCACTGTATCCAACAACATCCTAAACACTTAAAATCCTTTTTTTTTTTTTACATTTCCCTGCTTGTAGAAATAGTTTGACTGTTTTATGCTCCTACACATATGAAAAATTAGAACAATTAGGCAAAGGGCTTCTTTTTTAAATTTTCTGTTCTAAGCACAATAAGCTGCATGGTTTGTCTCATGCAGGAGTGGCAAGTACAGGGTGCTATCAGGTGGCCTTGGCAAAACCAGGCCAGCATGGCCAGCAAGGGGCTGGCAGCATGAGGCACAGCTAACACAACCATCACCATATTGGCTCATTCTGAATCAGTGCTTCCCAGTAATCTCAAATAATTTCAAACTGTGAGTGCAAATGACTGCAGAAGCAGAAGCTATTTACACACACATAGACACACCCCACTGGGGAAAAGACTACAAATTGTTATTGTTCTTTAGGAATTAATTATGGCTATTTTGTTTTTCTCATCTCCATCAAATAGCAATATTATTTATTGTGTCATTTGATTCATGATCGTGCTTGTCAAGTCCAGACAGATGCCCAAGCTAATAAAAATTCCAAATAACAAGTAGAATATATGCAATATCAGTTTTAAAAACTAGACACTCTCTCTTCAGAATAATTGCTCTAGTCGAGATCTCATTTTGATAGGCTGTAATAGCTGAATAAACAAAACTAACTAGATTAAAATTTGATCATGCAGACACTACTAGATCATGATTACATTCTTTAGTGAAGGAAGGATTGTTTTAAAGAAAAATATGAAGATTCATCAGATACAAAACCCCATACTAAGTAAACACTAACTGTAAAGTCAAAGAAAATACTTTTATAAGACAGCAAAGAGATCCATTTAATCATTGGCATATAGCTGCCTCTGTAAATCCTGGGCAAGTTAAGATCATAAAATGAATTAAATTACATTACTGCTAATATTCCAGTTCCCATCATTATTTCTGATATTCCAATTTGTCAGCCACATTGAAATTCAAGGGTAGATATATGGCACCCACATTTAGTTCTTATCATTGAATACTGGAATTTGAAGCCAGGTCCTTTTTGTCACCAGAATACAGAAAAACCCATGCAGACCAAAGATAAAGAGATACTGCTAAGAAGATGGAGCGTCAGGATAAGTGAATGAGGGGACAAAAGCAGTGTAAGGCTTATGTTGATAATAGATCTCAGCCAGATGTTCACTGACTTTTTCTGCCTTTTAAAAGCAGTGAAGCTTGCCTAAGTGAGACATTTTCAATAGTACTACTGTACCTTGGGGATTCAGAATAAAATTGCTTCTTGCAAATGCTGTGTACTTGATTTTTTTCCCCTAAGAATAACAAATTTAGCAGTTACTCATTTTTATTTCTAGCCTGTATTTCATATTTTGTTAGGTTCTTTACAACTACTTTCCATCTACTACAGAAGTCTATATGTACAATCAATGGTCCCTTGGCAGGAAGAATGAAGAATCTTCAGCCCCAGTTTTCTGCTTTGCTGGGATTCAAAGACACTATCATGAATAAACATACTACCCTGATGGGAAGTATTGAGCTCAAAACTGTAAAGAAAATCTGTTTTATTTTAATGTCATCATGGTTCATAGAAAGGAAAAAAAAAATATCAAGGGCAATGTTCACAGAACCCTGTGTTGGGAACAGAGCAGAGTGGTGCTATTTAAAGAGCACTGTGCCAACGTTTACCTGTTCATACTTGCTGTGACACACCACATGTCTTGTTTTCATTGATCATCTAGACATATAAAATGTCTTTCCTTGTGTGGAATACAGGCCTTCCTGGGAGCATAGAGGCCTCTCCAGAACTGTGTTTGCCACTCATTTCCTTCATTGTATGGGCATGTTCATCCTATTTTGTTGCACTGATGTCTGGATGTGTCCTGTGTCCACCCATTCAAAGCATTAAATTTCTTCTCTCAAAACAGCATTCAGATTTCCTCCCAAATCAGAGATGCTGTCCTCAGTTATCTGTGACAAGTTGGAATTCATCAGATGAATCTGCCAGTGTCTCCAACTCAGCCCTGGTGAGGCCATATCTGGACCACTGAGATCCCCAGTGCAAGATAGGGATTTGCTGGAATGAGTTCAGTGAAAGAAAACAAATAAGTTTAAGGGACTGGAGCATCCTTTATATACAGATACATTGAGACAGACAGGACTGCTCAGCCCAGAGAAGAGAGGGATCAGAGGGGTGTTACCAATGTATTTAAATACCTGATGGACAGGAATAAACATGAGAGAAAGGTTCTTCTTGACTCAGAAGCAATGGCACATGATGAAACACATGAAATTACATTGGAACACAAAACAACAATTTTTTACTGAAAAGGTGATCAAACACTGGCATAGATGGCCAAGAGAAGTTGTGCTCCATCTGAGCAGATCTTTTCACTGTGCCTGGTCACAGATCTGGGCAACTTTCTGTAGCTGCCCCTACCCTGAGCTGGTGATTAAACTGGATGATGTCCAGAGGTCCCTTCCTACCCAAGCTATTCTGTAAGCCTGTGAATCAGTCAAGATCCTTGTGTTACAGACTCACAGGAGAACTGACACAAAATTAAATTTTACAAAAATATGGGAAAAGTTCACCTGAAATTCTAAGTTTGATATATATATATATTTTAAATACAGTTAATTCTAACTGGCATCAACAGGAACATAAATCTTGTATGTAAAGGTATATGCACGACAGATAAAACCAGGTAAACTAGATGTGAGTCCCCTTTTCCTATATAGGCATCAGTATTTTTGACAGATATCCTAAATCCCTTTTTTTCTTTTTAAATTGGCTATTATCAAACAGAAACAATTTATCTCTTTTGTAAGGTTAGGCAAATAATCCATTCAGAATTAACATGCAGCTTCTATCCCCAAGAATATTTTGTAGGAAATTATTTTAAAATAAGATTCAAATCTTTATAATTAAGAAGGGCAAATATATTAATAAGAATAAAGAGATACATTTCTAATCTCCAAGTTATGCAAATTACTCTGATTTTTGTCATTTACTTCAGAAACCTCAGAACAATGCAATTTTTTACATGCATGACAATCCTTCTCATTTATGTGCTTGACACATTGCAGCTGGATATTTATTCTTGCACAGAAAACTTTAATGGTATTGAGACTGTAAGTGCACATCTTTCATATAAATACATTCACACTTTTAAAACCACAATGTTTATAAATATTTTTCTTTACACATACCCTTTATAGAACTCTCAAAACTAAGTCTATTATTGTTTGAAATATTCATTAGATACATAATTATAGGTGATTAAGGGGATGACTTTGCTTCAGGAAAAAAATGATATTTCCTTTTTGGCTCTGCTATTTTTTTGTCCACATGCCAAATAGCAAATACATTTGAATCCTGTACTTAACAGGCACGTCAAATACATTTTTACATCTAGGAGAGAACTGTACAAATTCAAACAGTTTGTGTTTGCCTCTCTTCCCTCAGCTAGCATAAGGAAGAATCACTTGCTAAAACCAGAATTGTGGCATCATGGCTATTCCACAGTGTATGTACAGCACACTGAGACTCTCCCTGTGCTCACCTGAGGGATTAGAAAGGGCATGCCCAGATTATACAGTGCAGCAACCAACAGAGTCTGTCCTGAGGCAGCTCAAAACAAGAGGAGGGCAAGTGACTTACTAACACAGCCTCACTGCCACTTTAAATAACCAGCTCCAGTACATACAGGAGCTCAGCGCTGCTGAGAGGAAGATGGATAATATCCTGGAAAATATCCTGGAGAATGACTCATAGGTTAAGAGACAGAAGGAGGAATTTTCCCAGGGACCTGCAGGAAGCAGAGCAAGGAATTCTGTAGGGCTGTGGGTGAGGGAATTGAACAGCAGTGGGGAAGGATAAGCTGCATCCCAAGCTGTGCAAACAGGTGATACACATGGGTGTCAGGAATCCTTTCAGACTTAGGAGTGAAACTGTGGCTGTGATGAAACCTGGGCTGCTTTCTTTTTACACTATGTCCCTAACTTTAACCACCATCCTATTCCCCATCTTTGTCATTTTGTTTTTCATGTGCCTCCTCAGTGTTTCTTTTACAGGCTCTCCAACAGCATGTCCTCCTCAACTGTACTATTAAAAAAAAAAAAAAAAAAAAAAAAGAAAAGCACAGGTCCTATGCTGCTACTTCCTAAAACTTACCAAAACCCCATGTCAATAAGCTCACATCAATTTTCATATTGATATCCTCAATTCCTTTGGCTTCAGTAACTCTCCATTTTACATACCCAAGACCACACCTATGTACTGAAGCTGACTAATTTGCCCTATTATGATTTGTAATTATTTGTTATTATGATTTGAAACATGATTTGAAACTTTTCAAATGTAACTGATCTTGTGTAAAGATAGAAATATTGGAAAGCTTCCTCCTGTGAGGACTCACAACATTGGAGGCTACATTCTGTCAGCAATATCACTTTCTGCAGTCAGTGTCAGAAACCTTCATTACAGTCCCAGCTAACAGGCAGTATTTCTTCACACTGAAGGAATACACAGTTCTGCTTCTTAAAAGCAAGGGATGGTGGAAAGAAAAAGAATGCCAAATAAAGGAATATTTTCTGTATTCTTTGTCACAGAACTTCAGCACGTTCCAGTGTCAAGACCCACATCACAACAGGATGCACCATATACACTAGGTCCAGAAATACATACTGGAACATAAATAGATTGCCCTGGCATAGCAGCCATCATCTGTGTATGCTTTTTCCAATCACAGGAATATAAGGGACTAGAGCAGCTTCTGCCTCTGCTTAGAATCTATCCTCTGTCTCTTTTTTCAGTGTCAGTAGAGCAGGCTGACCTGATACTAATCAAGCAGTGTCTTTGAAGTAGGCTGGGCTCTGCCTGTTTTGTTTCACAGAGGCTTTTAAGACAACACTGACCAGTAACAGCTTTTGTCTCATTCTGGCTGCCTAAAGCAAAGTAGCAAAGGTGACAATATTTATGTCACTTAAGACATCAGTGTTTGTGGGCTTACTTTACTCATCTTCTCCAAATCCTCATTGATCTTGTGTCATTGTCTCAGAAAGTCAATAGGCCATTGCTAGTCAGAACAAATAGCAATTGCACCTAAAAACAATTAATCTTGTGAGTGTCTTAAAATGCCTTTGGAATCATGGCTCAGTTGAACATTAAAAAGGAAGATGGGTCATCTGAATTGCAATACATCATTAATTAGTATCAACAGCTTGTATTATTTCTTATTAATTCTTATTAATAATTGTACTGCTCTTAAGCAGCTAATCTTTTTGTCAATAGTCAGATAAAACACATTAGCCAAGGGGCGTATTGTGGCACATTTGTACCTGAAATATTTTCTTCCTTAAGTCTGTATTTGTAGTATTGCTGATTGTTTAATGAATTACCTTCAGCTCACAACCTGTTACACTCAGGATACATTCTATTTACTCACTGCATAATAATGAAGAGTAACAAGGAGGTGCCACTTTACAGGCCATGGATACTTAATGCCTGTGGTGCTACTGCAGTGGAAGTATCTTTGCATCTCTTTTAGACAGAGGAAATAGTTAAGGATGGTCAGTCAGTGACAGAGACCACATCTAATTCTGTCTTGTAGGTTTGGCTCAGCAGTGGTTGAGCCAAACTCCCACCCAACAGTTCACTCAGCCCCCTGCTCAGCTGGACAGGGGAGAAAATATGATTAGAAAGCTCATGGGTTGAGATGAGGACAGGAAAATTGTCCCCCAGTTACTGTCATAGGAAAAACAGATTTGCAGAAAATTAATGTAATGTTTTAACAATTGAAGAGAATGGTAAGAAACAAAGACAGACATAAAAACACTTTTAAAAAGTAAAAACCTGTTGCATTTAGATGTTAAAAAACCCCCTTCCAAATCTGCCTTTATCACAGGTTACACATCATTGCTTCATTCCCAGCTCCTCTCTCTCCTTCTCCTCCATGAGTGATGCAGAGGATAGGGAGTGGGGGATTGGAGACAGTCCATAAAAACTCCACTGTGTCAGTCCTTCCTCCTCACACTTTTCCCATGCCCTACCAGGGTCTCCTCCAGGGGCTGCAGGACAGCCTCTGCTCCTGCCCTGGGACACCTCTTTTTTTCTCTCCTCCTTCTCTCATTTTGGTGTGTTACAGCTGTTTCTCTCATGTTTTCCTCTTAATCCTCACTGCATGGGCAGCACTTGGCCCCTTTTGAAATACTTTTTCCCTGAGATGCCAGTCTGGTGGCTGCAGGGCCCAGAACCAGCTGTGTCCATCACAGGGCAGCCCTGGGCACTCCTTGCAGTGCCCACCCTGCAACCCCTGCTGAGAGCACCCACCATGGACACCCAAAACAGAATGATACCAGTGTATGTGACAGGCATCTCTGCTCTAGTGTAAAGGAGAGAATCAGTCTCCCAGCTCCCGTTCCCTGTAGGATCAGTGGTAGGATCTAATAGTACAGATGTAAGAGCAACAGGAGAGACATTGAAAATGCAAAGCCTGCCTCACACAGATACAGAGCCCACTCCTCAAAATACCCTTCTTCAAAAGTCAATCTAGCTCTTCTTTTCCTTGAGTATCAAAAGAGTAAGGAGTGTTGAATTTATCTTCTTGTTTCAACACTTCTAGCTACACTGAGGTAGAAACACAGCTTGGTTCGCACAAGTTGAAGAGCAGCAGATGCTCCAGGCTGATTCCAAAGGTCCACATATAGCAAGAGTCGACTTGGAACCATTTAACTATCTATCCAGTTCTATCCTGTGGAGAGCAGCACCCCCTCTAATGCTTTTCAGCCAGTGAGGATGGTTCTGCCTAACACAGAGCCACGTGTAGAGCCACACTTCTCTGCAAGTGAATGCTCTCATGCTCTCCAGGGCTGCTGTGAGCCTGTTTGCTACCACACACTGCAGGAGAAAATCAAGACTAAGGAGGTTTTTCCTAGTTGTAAACTTCTGGTGGAAATGAACCCTAGTAGACCAAAGGTAAGAGCACCATCTGAGGGACACCACCCTGTCACAAAGGCCACCTTACTGTGTTTTGCTGAACCTGAAACACTTTTATACCTGGGACTACAGGAAATAGCTTTTCAGTCTCTGTGGCTCAAGTCCTTCTTCAGGTTCTTCCTCCTTCAATTAATTCTCCACACTTTGAATTTCTTAGTCCTGCCCCTCATCCCACACCTGATTCTTAGCAATTGCTTTACTACTGAACTTTTGTAATTAATTTTACAGTATGAAAAACTGAAAAAAACAGCTTAGAATCAGGAGATTTGCAGCAACAGACTATGCTTATTACCTACAGAAATATAAATGCCCAAGGAAGATAAAATTCTCATCATAATAATGAGGAAAATGTGAGTGAATGTAATTTTAAAATTCCAACACTTATTAACTAAACAATTCAAGTGGGGGAATTGAAATTTACATGAAATAATTAGAAATACTAAGTATTCTTAAAACTCTCAAAATACATTTTTAGTGTGAAAAGTTCATGCATCCCCATGCAATATTATTATGAAAAATTGATTTCAATATTAAAATCCTATCAGTGCACTGCATATGTCATTTTTGTTGCTGTAATATAGATTTTTACAATGATCAATTCCCAATTATTAGCCTGAAAAGCATCTCAACAGACAGAAATAGAGATGAATACCTCATTGCTATGGAGCCAACATCAAGTATTTTATTCATTTTTTTCCTTTTCTTTCAAAGAAGGAAATTAAACTTCTGCTCGTAAGATTTAGTGGTCCTTCAAAAAACAAAGTCATTAGGATGAGTGACACATGATCAAAAAAAGTGTATTCAGAGTGTCAGAGCAGTTAATAAGCTGTTGGACTTTGAGATATTAAAACAATAAATTTAAGATACAAATTCATGAACAAGAAAAGCTGTGAAGTGGTAGGCGAGTTCTCTATAGCATTCCATTTATTTGCTTTATGACAGTGAGTCCATGTATATTACAGTCCAAATCAAAATCCACAATGGAGACAGAGGGAAAAAAAGGTGGGGAAGTGGGACACTGTTTTAAGGGACACGTTGTAATTGGCACCAGATAAAGTGAGGAAGAAGAAAAACTGGAATTAAGGTGTCAGACTTCACCTTTGTCTTTTTTTTTCTGTCTTCCTTCACCTTATTGACTTGTATTTAACTGCTGGGGTAAGGATTAGTCTTTTAACTTTGAATACATGCAATCCACTTTTCTTTCTTTCTTTTTCCTTATTGCATGTAAAAATCATGTTAAAAAAGAACAAGATTAGCCATCTGTGTTGTTTACATTATAAAACCCAGCCACATGGCATTGAGTCACAGATTACAGAGTCACAGATTATCACGAGGGGAAAGGCAGTATTGAAAAATGTTAAACAAAAAAAAAATCCAGAGGAAAATGTCATGTAAAGTTTTAAGAGACATGGGTTTCTGGTACATAAAAAGCTGGACAGAAGCCAGCAATGTGCATTTACAGCCCAGAGAGTCAGCTATGCCCTGGGCCTCATCAAAAGGAGCATGGCTAGCAGGTGGAAGGAGATGATTCTGCCCCTCTGCTTTATCCTCATGAAGCCCCACCTGCAGAAGCATGTTGAAGTCTGGGGCAGAGGAAAGACATGGACCTGTTGAAGCAGAACCAGAGGAGGGGCATGAAGGACCTCCCCTATGAAGACAAATGAAGACAAGCTGAGTGAGTTCAGTGGAGGTTGTTCAGTCTGGAGAAGACTCTGGAAGGACCTCATTGTAGATTTTCAGTACTTACAGTGGCTTATAAAAAAGGTGGAGAGCAACTTTTCACACAGACAGACAGCAACAGGACAAGGGAGAATGGTTCCAAATGAAAATATTTAGATTAAATGAGAGGAGAACATTCTTTACTGTCATGGAACAGGCTGCCCAGAGAGGCTGCAGGTGCCCCAGGTTGATGGAACTATGAATATCATGGTCTAGTGGTTGGTATCCCTGCCCATGGTTGGGGGTTTGAAACTAGATGATCTTCAAGGTTCCTTCCAACCACAACCATTTTATAGTACTATGATATGGACAGATTGCTTCATGAAAACTTTGAAACTATTGAAACAATTTTCATAAACCAAAGGTTCTGAAACACAGACCATCCAAAAGTTTTCAAAAATTTGTAAACTTCACAGTAAAAGAAACAAGTCTTTGGAGGAATTAAGGAATTTTAGTGAGCTGAATTTCTAAGTGTTACCTAGGAAAATCCTTTCTAGGAGGGATTGAGATAAGTAGAGAAAACATAAGATGCTTTTTTGAAAACTTTTCAAGTAAATAATGAATCTATGTATCATTACAGATTAGAAGAAATCTCTGAGGGAGAATAACTAAGGTGATAGCAAGGAAGAAAAAAGAAGTAGAAAGTTAAATATGTTTGCTTAAAACAAAAAGCTAGTCAATCCCAAACTCTTTCTTTTATGCAACTACATCTTTAAAGCTAGAGATCCTCCCAGCAACACAGCAGGATGAAGAAGGCTCCAAAATGTGTGTTGACCATGTGAAATTTACATTGTTTTAAAACTTGGACTAGGAGTAAGATCAACAGTGACAAGCACACCTCAACAATGAAGATCACAGAACTCAATTGTAAAACACTGCCTCAGGAAAGGACTTCAAATTTTCTTCTTTGTCTTGGGATTACAAGTGCAGGCTATCTGCAGTCTTTACTTACTAATAAATAAAGCTTCAAAGAGAACACAATGAAAAATAAATGGGTTAATTGCTGTGTTAGGTCAAAAAAACCTACTTTACCCTTTGACTTGAATAGTATTGCACTGGGTGCAAATTAGGATTAGTATTTGAATAATTCTGTACCAGACAGTCAATTTGTATGATGAAAATAGAACTTGCCTACTCAATACTCTATTTACAATTGCAAATGAAGGATGAGATTGATAAATCATCCAATTTCTGCCAACTTCTACACAAATAAGTTACCTATAGGCCAGAATTAATTTGTTGCAATGGCATTGCAAGGTCAGGTGTTCTGAGGAAGCATTGTGCTAACCCCTCTACAAAGGGATGATGGCAGTCATGTATTTGTCCTCTTTGGATTTAGAACTGATGTCTTTAGCAACTTTTTTTGACATGAAGAGGTGATGGCAGGTCAGATGAGGAGGCTCTGAACTAGCAATTTTATAGTGACCTGCATACTGAACAGAGAAGAGCAGTAGTTGCATTCCCAGTATTACTGCTGGTTCAAAGACTGTGAAAATGGAATTTAGAAAGCAAATTTGCATCCCTGCATAATCTCACATTCCAGGCTGTTGTAGGGAATAGGTGAATATAAAATTCCTATCTGCATTCTTCATATGTAATTTTAACATACTCTTTTCACCTGGGAAGTCTGGCTCAATGAATCACTTGTCTTACCTAGACTCTTCTACCTTAAAGGTTTGATAAAGGAGCATGGAAAACTACAAAATCTCTCTGTGAGAAGAGGAAAAGCAAAACAAAAAGTTAAAGAAGAAATAAGCTCTTTCTTAGCTACTGCCAAGTATCAAATTAGTTTCTGTTCATTTGAAGACTCACTTTGTATTAACTTTTCTTCTGACATTATAGGAAACAGAACTTGCCTGAGGCTTCATCCTTTAAAGACTGTTTCTGAGATGTTCTGCCTGTAATTGTTGGTTGTCATGAGGTCGCCTTGCTCTTGGATCACAGTTTGGGAAGAGAAAAATCTGAACAAACATATTATTTTTAAAACCACGATGATACAGGATAGCAAAATGTCATTCATGTCCCATTTCTGTGTAGTGATCTTTTCTCTGCATTCGTGAGATATATACATAATGGTATGCTTAAAGGGAAAAAACGTGTGTTTGAAAGAAAAAGACCCTGTTCAACAGTTTAAAATGCAAAACAAATCCTATTTACCAGAAAAAGAAATCCATATCAATGCCCATGATTCTCCTCGCCTCCAGATTGTAATGGAAAAAATGAGGCAATTAAAACAAAACCAGAGGGGTTTTTTTTAAGTTTGCTTGGAGCACTGAGATTGAAGGACACTAGAATGGTAAGAAAATGAAGCCTGATTCTGTTCCTTATTGGACACACTGGCAAGTCAGTAAGGATCTGTACATACATCTCTTAGCTGAATTTATGACTGGGTAATCAAAGTGTTGACCCTGAATGAAGGTGCTTTTAAACAGTGCAGAGGAATAGTGATCTTAGAAAACCATATTTCACACTGTTAAAAATAAAAACTAAGTATGAGATTTACCCTGTACCTCCCACAAATGTGAAAGTTAGAATGAAGCAATATTAAAGTAAGTGCTCAGGTTCTCCCTCTATTCAATGGAGAGAAGTGTGGCCTTCAAAAAATTTCTGCAGGGAAATTTCAGGCACCTAATTCTGGTGTCTAAGTGCAGACACACTTATCCTTCTTTATCTTGGCTTTTTTTTTTTTTTTTTTTTTTCCCCTTTCCTGCTTTCCTGCTATTTGGGTGACAAAGACATCCCTTTGTCATTACCTCCCTGGGACTCTGCTGGGAGTACAAAGGCCAAGGAAGGGGTTGAGTTCCCATCCCTGGAAGTTTTTAAAAGGCATGTAGCTGATTAGGGACATGATTTAGGATTGGACTTGGCAGTGCTGGTTGGGACTCTATCTTTGGGACCTTCTCCAGTATAAACAATTCTGTGATTGCAGCAGTATTGATGGTAAGAGCTTGTAACTCATTTGCATAGTTTGAGAGATGTAGGAAGGGGAAAGCTGGCTTGCTTGCTTTCCTTTTCTGCAGGAGGCCATCCTAAAACAAACTGACCCATATGCTTATTTACCATCCTTTTAGGCATATTCTCTCCAGAAACACATTGTCTGGTGAGCATCTATGAAACTGCATGAAAGTATATTAATACAAACACAAACAAATAGTTGCAGCTGCAAATACAGAACCTTTGTACTCTTGAACAAGACTTTTATCTTCTTGGCACTGGAACAATCAACCAACTAAACAAATGTGCAGGTACCAGAGAGGCCATGTCACTCTTTGGGCTTCAAACCACAGCAAACTCACAGCCATGTTACTGACTTCTTTAGGCAATTAGGGAACAGTATTTTTGTGAGTAGTGCCAGAGTTTCCTCACTTAGAAGATGGCTACATTATGATGTATCAGGTATCTGACATAACATGAAATATTTAGCTATGGCTTTAACTATCTTGCAGAATTAAGACCAACAGCTAAAAGTCCTTACTTTATGAGAGCTGTTAGGCCAGTAAATATTATGAAATACACGATTTCTTTTTATAAAAGCAGACCTCTATTACTGGAAAACAACCCAAAACCAAATAACCTCTAAGTCTTGTTTTTTAAAAATCTTGAATAAGTTATCTGGGAAAGCATGTTTGAGAATGCAAGAACTGGTGCAATATCATGTCACTTTTCAAATTACAAGTTATGAATTTATGCTGCACTGTTAAACACTTTTTATAGCTTTTCATCCTGACAGTACAAAGTACTAGTTATACATGACATAATGAAGTCATACAAGACAGAAATGAATTATTCATGAAACTGGTTATACTTATTCTGAAAAATTTTGCATTTATTATTTTTCACATTTTATTCTATATAGTTGAAAAGAAAACCTGGGAACAAAATAGGTGGGAGGTCTTCACAGACAAAGAACCCTAGGCACACAAACTTTTCTAACTGTTACCATTTCTCAAACTGTTGCAGCTCAACCCCACCCTGTTAAATCCAGGTCTAATAATCTGCTGCTATTTGGGGTAGCTACAATAACAAAGTAGTCTCCTAAAGTGTTTGAGACAGATATAATAGCAAAATACACTCAGAACCTTCTGCAAGAACTTGAAAAAAGGAGCACAATAGATTTTTTTTTTCTTAGAGCTACTGTATTGTACGATAAAGGGCACCTACTGAATCTAATCTTCATTCTTGAACCTTATCATCACATTTTCTTCACCCTTAAAATGATACATTAATAAGGTTTGTCTTTAACTTATTATAAAAGAATATTAAATAAGTTAATTCTAAATTAATTTGGTTGGTGAATTGGTATTTTTAAGGAGAGCAAACAATAAATTCAGCTTTTTCATGCAATGTAAAAATTTATTATTTTTCATTTTTTAAATGAAGAGGGTTTTTTCAATATAGGTGACTCTTCAATGATTTCTACGCACACATTCTTGCTCTCCTCCTGAAGAATGTTCCATTTATAAAAAAACAAAAAAAAAGAGAACTGTTTTATGAATTCAGTTTTGACAATGGAGGAAAGAATGAGCAACAAAGAATGTTAAAGGTAGAAAAAATTTCCTTGCAATTGGTAAGGCACTACAAGTACACCTAGTGCACTTGAAAGTATGGGGATTTTTCTCTGTGATGAACAAAAATGCATAAAGTAATTCAGTCCTTCAGAGGTCTGGATTTTGTCTTCTTTGATATGAACACTGAGACAAGTGTTTGGAGTGTTGTTCCTGATAAGAAAGAAAATGAAGTAGGAGAAGGCATTTGAACAGTCCAGGGATAGTCACACTTGCAATGATTAAACACAGTTTCATACAGAGTAATTTCAAAAGCAAAATCATTACAAAGGCAAGAAAATATACTTTTGAAAGAGCTTTATCTGACATGGCAGCACTATTCTAATGTTTGAAACATATGCTAGTTTCATAGTCTCTGCTTTGATTGTTTATGCAATCTATTATGTGTGTCAGGGTCCTAATAATTGCAAAGCGATGCATCCCATGTTTCTGCTTTGTCCTTTTCCTTTCTCATCTATATTCTCAACTTTAAAAAGTTTTGATGCTACTATTGCTATTATGTTTACTCTTAACTTCCAAAGAGGAGGATCATGGATGTGCAGAAAGGAAGTGTGGCAAGGTTAACCTTAGTAGACTGAGAGCAAGGTATGGAAAGACAAAAAACTGCAGATTTTTGAGGACCTCAAAATACTAGGATACCACTCTAGGAAAAAGGAAATTCAGTGTGGGCTTGTTTCAAAATTTTCTGAATCATTTTCATCCAACATAATCACATGTAAGGGATCTGAAAAGTAAGAGAAAAAAATCCATGTAACAGGACAGACAGGGCTGGGAAACTGCTTGCAGAGAAGGACCAGCAGGGAAGCTATCTTGGTGGCCTGTAAGTTCAATGTGAGACAAAGTTGTGACAAAGGTTAACCACATACTGGGCTGCATTAGCAAAATCTCAGCCAGCAGGTCAGAAAAGTCAGTTATTTCTCTTTAGTCAGCACTGTGGAGGTTGCATTTGAAATGCAGCGACCGGGTCAAGGCTACTTTAGTTTAGATATGTTGTCACAGTGAACTCCAACAGGATATGAGGGAAAAATTATTTCCAAAAGTGGGTTAAAAACTGGAAAGAGCTTGTCCAAAGGAGTTGTATCATTTCCACCATGGACACATTCAAAACCCAACTAGGGAAAGCTGTGAGCCACTTCAATGACCATTGAAGTGCTCTGCTATTAACAAGAGTTGGGACTCAGCAACATTCAGAAGCTTTTCCTGAATTATGTTATGAACTATTAGGAAACCCCATTTCTTTCTTATCCACAAATCAATTACAATTTCATAATTCTGCAGTAATTTTCGTGTTGCCTAGCCAACAAATAAAGAGACCCATTATCATTCCCTTGTTCAGCCATTCATTCCCATTCTTATACTAACTCCTCACTTGTGCCAACATAAAAGTTTATGTTTTGCAGACACTAAACTACACAGAAAAACTTGTCCAAGTTAAAAATTGAATCTTTATTTTGCTTGCTCCCCTGCCATCACCTCTCTTTGTCCAGCACAGCTGTTTATGTGGGAACAGCAGCAGGAAAAAATAATCCAGGGAAGGCTGAATACCTCTTTTGTCAGCTTCAAGAGTTTAAAGTGATGGTTAAACCACAGCATAAATTTCTCTAGCTTATTCACAGCCAATGCCCTTCAGCTCTCTTGTAATAAACTGTTTCTGTGGGTATAATCTCTCCTTGTGATTTCTGCTCAGTTAGCTCACCTCAGGCAGTAAGCTGTGACCTCTATGGCATGTTACATCTGCGATGTGATATTAACCACATCAGATGCCAAATTTTTTAAAATGTCAAATAATTTTTCATTCCTTATTTTTAAAAATTCCTTATTTACAGGGCACTATGGCCCTCATGTGCCCTAGGGGGTCTCCAGCTTTATTAACTTCAACATTATGACAAGACTCAAACCCTGTGAAAGTAATTTATGATGAACTTTTTCTTCTTTGAAAGTGGAGGAACCTAAAAAGACTAGTCACTGAAAATACTCCTCTTAATCTTGGTGGTCCGTGTCTCCATACTATAATACCTTGGTGACTTTAAAGGACGATGAGAGGGGAAAAAAAAGAAAAAGAGTCAAACAAAAACAACAATAACACCAACAACAAGTTGGTTTTGGGGGATTACCCAGTTACAGTGTTACATAACCATAATTTTAAGCTGTTACAAGTGTTCACTAGCTCCAGCAGCTCCAGGCCTGGGGATTCCTCCTGCCTGGCCACTGGACCCCCACCCAGGGAACCCAGGGTCTCTGTCCAGGCTGAGGGACATGGGTGACACTTTCTCCTTTGCAAGTTCAACCAGCAGCAGAGCTGATTACAAATCCCAGAGACACACATGGGCACACACGTTCACAGAGGACACAGACAGAGCTGGTCACACAGAAAGCCACAGACATGGTACTGCCCCCAAAGTCTCCACTTTCAGGACTCACACCAGACACTGGCACACAGGGACATGCCCTCCCCTCCTCTTGGCCAGGCAGAGGCAGAAGGCCACTAGTACAGGACACACATCACATTGCCCAAATTCTTGGAATCACAGAATGGTTAGTGTCGGAAGGGACATCTGGAGATCATCTAAAACAGGGGTATCTTACAGCAGGCTGCACAGGATCATGTCTAGGCAGTTTTTTAACATCTCTGGGAAAGGAGAACCTTACAATATCTTTGGGCACCATGTTCCAGTGGTCTGCCACCCCCACAGTAAAGAAGTTTTTCCTCATATTCAGATGGAACTTTCTCTGTTCCTTTTTGTTCTCCTTGTTCTGTTGCTGGCAACCACTCAAAAGAGTTTGGCTCTGTTCTGCTTATACCCTTTCTTAAAATATTTATATACATTGGTAAGATCTGTCCCCAGCGATCTCTTCTCTAGGATAAACAGTGCCAGCTCCCTCAGTGGAGATTTTCCAGTCCCTTAACCATGTCAATCATCCACCCTGGACCCTCTCCAGTCTCTCTTGAACTGAGGAGCTCAGAACTGGACACAGCACTCCAGGTGAGCTCCCACCAGGGCTGAACTGAGTAGACGGGCAGGATCTCCTCCCTGCTGGCAAAGCTCTTCCCAACGCATCCCAGGATACAATCAGCCTTCTTGAACATAAGGACACACTGCTGACCCATGGACAGACTATTGTCTACTGGGGCCCCCAGGTCTTTCTCCAGGGAGCTGCCTTCCAGCAGACCAGCCCCCAGCCCATACTGGGGCATGGGGTATTTCTTCCCCAAGTGCAGGACCCTGACCTTCCCTTTGGTGTACTTCACTGGATTCTTCTCTGCCCAGCTCTCCAATCTGTCCAGGTCCCACTGGGTGGCTGAACAGTTTTCTGGTGTGTCAGCCACTCTTCTCAGTTCTGTATCATCTGCAAACTTGCTGAGAGCTCTGCCCTTCATCCAAGCCTTTAATGAATAAGTGGAACAAGACTGGACCCAGTACTGACCACTGAGGTCCATTGCTAAGCTACAGGCCTCCAGCTAGACTCTATGTTGCTGATCACAGCCCTCTGACACCAACCATTCAGCCAGTTCTCAATCCCCCTCACTGTCCCCTTATCAAATCCATGTCCATTAGCTGTGCACAGGCACACACACATTTATGGTTCCCCCAAGCTCCTGCACAGTCCCCCTGCCCACCTGGCATTCCTTCCCACATCTCATCCCCCTTACTCATCCCACAGGCCCCTGACTGACTGGCTGGTCCTGCTGGGTGCTCACTGCACACGGGCAGTACTCACACACCTGTCCCATGGCTGTCCCACACACAGAGGCTCCCCCAAATACCAGCACAGACTTCCTGCCCACCTGATAACCCTACCTGGACCCAGAACCTCCTACTCCCTGGCTGGTTCAGCTTGGAGTTTGCTGGGGAGTGCCCACCCTCTGCACATATATATGATTTGGGGCACTTAGAACTGGAGGCTTTACTCATCCAGAGATTCAGTGGGTGGCTGCTGAGAAGTCATTTCTGCTACTTTAATCCTCAGTTCTTTTTCTCCAAGAGAGCCCTCCCACTTTGCTGTGCTGTTCTAAAGATCAGGGCATTCAAGTTTAGAGGTTGTCAGACATTTAAATAATCAGACCTGAAAAAACAAACTAAAAAACCCTCCCCCAAAGAAAATCTTGATGAATGTACAGAATGAAACCTCCCTTCAAAGCAAAAAGAAGGAACAGGGAAGATTAAAGAAGGCACCTCACTGAAGAGGTTCAAAGCACAAAAGAGGAGGAGGGAATTCCTTTCACTCAGCCTCAGTCAGGTGCTCACATTAGCAGGACAACATGGAGGTAAAACAGAATCAGCCTTCCAGATTCTCAGAAGGCAATTTATGTAACGTATTCATTACTTGTTAGAGAAATTTCATCAGCTACATCTACAGTGAGAAGCCTTCCCTGGTCCAGGCATGCACTGACTACCATGGCTGGACTGCATGCACAGACCAACCCTTCATCTACCTCTGGGTACTCACAGAAAAAGAATGTGCATTTGGGGAAGACAGACACAGCACATTTCAGCAGTTCCCTTATCTAAAAGTTATGAATTTATTAAAATTAACCGTACTAGAGAGGTGTAAGTAAACACAGCCCTTGTGACCCTTTTTTACTGCCTTCACTTGCTTTATTAGAGTCACCATGGATCTGTATCTGAGCAAAAACTGAATTGGGTCCTACATCCCATTCCAGTAATGCATTTATATCCTTCAAATTTAGAAAAACTAAGAAAACAGAGTATTTCTTAGAACTCCTATTCTTAGTCTATATTGCCTTGAGATAGTCTATGCACGTAGTTAAGCCTAAATTAGGATCACTAAGAAAAGCACATAGACCATCAAAGAATCGTAGAATGGTTAGGGTTGGAAAGGGCCCACTGGAGTTCACCCAGTCCAACTTTCCCCTGAAGCTTGGCACTCAGGATTGTGTCTAGACGATTCTTGAGTATCTAACCCCATGAGGGAGACTTCCTAGCCTCTATGGGCTAGCTGTTCCAGCTAAAAAAAGTTTTAACTCATACTCAAGTGGAACTTTCTGCTCATTGCCTCTTGTCACTACTGAGAAGAGCCTCTTGGTGCCCTCCCTTCAGATACACACCTGGCTCTTAGACCTTCTTACATGACTGCTGCTGGCTGACTATTCAGTCTGGTCTTTGCTTTTCAGTTCGTGAGCTGTCTGGGATTTCTCTTCCTCTTGAAAGAGATTTAAGAACTGCCACATGAAAGAAAAGGGGGCTTTGGTGATTAGCCTCCTTACTTAGCCAGTTTGTCTCTCCAAGTAGGATGACAAATAAGATGTGTAGTACTACAGGACTTCCCACTGTGGCTGCTACATAATGACTACCTGTCATTAAAAGTGTCTCAGAAGCTTTTAATAAACCCAGAAAAAGAAAAAAAAAATCTTTGCAGCAGTTTGTGTCCCAGAAGGGAACACAATGAGATTTATTAAGAACTTTTGCACATTTTGGACACCTTGGTGTTCATGTAATACTCAGATATATTCCCATATTGATTCAAGCTAATGTAAGATCTTTGTCAAGAAAAAAACTCAACTTTTTCTTTTTTCTTTAAAGAGTAAAACCTACAAAACCTTCACATTCCCTTACCACATAATATAATTAAATATTATTTGTTTCTTTATTAAGATTGTTAGGGTTGGTCCTGTCAGGAGGTATCTTATTTAAGATTATACACCTACACCCATTAGCTCCATAGACTTTTAAAACATGCCACTTGGCTAGCATTGAAGGCTGTAAAGGAGAACAAACCAACCCAAAAATCATGCTATATTCTCAACTACTCTTGATAGTGCATAGATATAAAGACAGATTTAAACTTTTTAGGATTGTTCTTAGACTTTTAAAGCTATATTGCTAGTTTGCACTTCCTTCTTCACTTCACTTTTTACTGCTCTCAGCTAATTTTCTGCTGAACACTAACAGTAAGCAGGTGTAATAAAAAGAAACAGAAAAGGATTGACAAAATATATGGACTACATTTTACAGAATTTGGCATAATCTGGTGTTTATGTCTAAATTATACATACAGAAATTAATACAAGGTAAGAGACTGTGTGCAACACTAATACCTGACTTGTACTGCACCACAGGCATTAATGAATTAACTCCATATTTCAAGTTTTGAGTGTCTAGTTTTGAAAATTTAGCCCATATATCCATTTACTACAAGTAGTGTAACGACTAACCATTTTTAGTCTTGTTGTCTATTTAAATGGTACTTACCAAGTAAAATAGACAGACATTTCAACAACGGGAAAATGGCTGTTTTAGCTCCTTTCCTCTCTATCTAGAGAACTTTATTCCATAAAGCAAGAACAGAAACTACAAAAAACAGTTAATATACTGGAGTATGAAGTGTTCTCAGTAAGGAAAAAAAAATAACCCAAACAAAAGCTCGTAGACAGCTTGTTTATGTCCAGAAGAGTATAAACACAGACCTATTTTATTTAACTTGCTAATCTTCTGACACATCTTGTGATGTGTTTGATCAGCAGGCTTCTTGTTCGTCTTCCACCATAGAAGTATCTTGGCTTTCCTTAGGGGTGTGGACAGCTGGCAGCAATCAAAGTCATCTAACTGCCAGTATCTCATTTAAAGGGAATGACATTCAGCTACAGAAATGAAAATTGTTTTAATTCACTGTATTGTACTGTACATCTCAATGAAAAAAATGCAAACTGTCTTGGGAATGGAGACATTTATATCCTTTTTTCTGGAAAGGATTTTGTTTATTAACCAGTACTTCAGAGGTGAGCAGTGCAGGACATTACTTCTTGAGCTGGCCTCAGGCATAAGGCAACTATGTCCATCATAACCCACTTTGGATATGTTGTCTTCAACATTAGAATACTTCTAGAAGTAAAATTTTTCTTCAGAATTAGCGCAATCTGTTTATTTATGATTTTTCAAACAAAGGCAACACATCTTTCAGCAAATCACACTTTCAAAACAAATCACCTATCTGGATTCTCAGCTTATTCATGGCAAGTCAAGTGTAAGTTATCCTGTAATGTGCTGGAGTAGAGTCCCACGTAATTTCCTTCTATCTTGTCTTCTCTGATTCTCAAAGAAGGAAAGTCAAGCTGAAAAGGGTTTTAATGACAGAGATGGAAGGTGAAAGAACTTTTCCTAAAAATTTCATGTGGTATTAAGGTTTCTCAGCATCTTGTCCTGACTTTGAAAAAAATCTGAATTCAGTTGTCAGGAAATGCTAGCTATGTCATGCTCTTATACATAACTTCTGAATCTTCAACTGTGTATTTCCAGTTTACAGTTTCAGTTAGGAATTTTATCAGATGTCTCTTCTTTCCTGGCATTCCACATTTGGCTTCTGCATCACTAACAGATTCTTACGTAATTTCAGATTTTTTTACATTCATCATCTGTGCGTTTCACATTTGTGTGGAAGGCCCCATCCTCAGTCTGGCTTCCTAGTGTTGGTGTTAATGTGTTAACATGATGAAGTTACTTAACAATTAGCTTGAGTTAATTAAAAACTAAGAAGCATAACAAGTGACAGAACCAGATATAGTTAGAAGTAAAGGACATCAAGATTGTCTTCCTCCTCATTCATTGCTTAGATGGCAAATGTAAGTGTTACTTAAAATTTTTGCTTGTCTTTCACAACCTAGGTGAAAATTCTAGTGGTCTTTTACATGTTCTACTTTTCAACTCAGTTATTTCCTCTACCATTTACTCACAATACTTGTGTTCTGCAGCCACATCAGGGCAAACCACTTAGATGATATCTTATTTATTCAGTGACAAGTGCCAAATGTTTCTGCTTAATAGAACACATATCCAGTTCATTCTTTGGCTCTCTAATTCAAACTCGATAATTATAACAGCAGATCCTAATTCCACACATTTCTCTCTTTTAACATGACATATTTCCTGTTTGCTGCAGTCCAAAACAATTTATTTAAAATAATATTTAAAAATTGACTATATCCCCTATTTCATATTAATTGCATAACCTACTGATCAGGTTACCCAGATGATGAACTGAGCTAAAATTCCACACTGAAAGCGATGCAAAACTCTACAAAACACCCAAAGCTTTGTGTTTTCCTGTACCAATATAGACTAAAATCCAGTTATAGGGGCTGCAATGGAAGGCTGTAGAACTCAAATTGACTCAAGTTGTTTCCTTGGAATATTCTGTGAAAGAACGTATCCAGCAAAACCTTGGAGTAGGGGAGAGCTGGTATTGCTATCTACTCACTAACAGAATAAATAACTCCATTGATCCAGAAAACTGACTAAATTTCTTTCAGCTATAAAAATTAATCAAAAATTTATCTGCACTCCTTTAAAAGTCTGCACTGCAGACTTTTCTCTGCCATTTTTCCTCATATCTCTATGTTTTTCCAAACTTATTTTGCAACCACGAGTTAAATTTTGCACATAAGATTAGAAGGCATACATAGAGAAGTTAAATATTGGGGTACTCATTTTTTTTTCCAGTTCCATTTCTTGCTCATTTTTTTGGTATTCTAGAAGGTCTTTGTGCAGTTTTCCTAAACTGAATATTGCACCAGTCAAAGCCTAGGTAAATCTAAAGTAGAGAGATTAAAAAATGTCATTAGTGCAGCTGTTTATTATTTTCCCCTTGAGGTGACATCAGATACAGAACCCTTGCAGCTTAAAACTGAACCAAGATATATACTGCAGTAGATTGCCCATCTGGTGTGACTTCAGAGTATTAAAATCTTCTGCAGGCTATCAGCACAAGGACCAGTCAATATCTTTGCAATCGCCCAGACATCTTATTTCACACTACACAGAGTTGTGTGATCTCCAATTAAGATGTTCAGAATCACCATTATTAGCTTGTGATGAATGTTGATCATATCACCCAACCACAAGAGTTCTGCATTTCAGCTGTAACCATCCAGCTAATAAGCAGTTACTGAAACAAGGTTTTGTCTGTGATCCAAAATATTACAGAAAATCAAGAACTGTCACTTACAGGGTGTGAAATCAAACGACTTTCTAGACTCTGTTAAGCACTGTCACTGTAGATTAATGTGATACAACTCCTAAGTGATTGTAAAGCCATGATTTGCATAGGACTCAAGCTGAATGAATATAGCTTGTATAATATCCCAGTTAAAAATAAATGATTATACAATGACAACTTTGATTCTAGATACACAGATCATTTTCCTCTATTTCCACCTAAAATATAAGAGGATAATTATATCCATCCCCACCTGCCTCTCATATCAATAGGCATGGAGATAAAACACTCAGTTACAAGATCGTGCACATGCATAGTTCAAAGCTAGACAATACCATAAGTCTGAAACTGCATTGAAAAATGTCAGTTATAAAGTATAGATTATTTACTAAATACGATAAACATTTAGAAATTATAACAGATACTTGGTTACTTGTAATTCTATTTGAAGAGTGAAAAGTTAAGTATGGAAAGCAAGCATTTTTTATTCTGATACATATGTTCTGGTGAATTTTCTCATGTAAATACAGGCAGAAACTAACAGAGAAAGTCTAGAAATCACATAGAGTTTAGGTGTTCTAGTCCTCACATGTAACACAAGTATCAAGCTCTGTGTATTAATCACGACGCTTATTATTGTAAAATGCCAGAGCTGTTTTGAATGGGAAAAAAAAGCCAATGACCCAAAAGCTTGCTATCTCTGTGGAAGACAGACAGGTGATGCAGACTAAATCAGGATCAATACATAAAAATGAGAGAGGCTGTATTTAATTCTTCACTTCTCTGGGCAGATTGGCAAAGAAGAATTCTAAGGAAAGATTTAAAAAAAATAAAAATTGTTTGCGGATGCTTACATCTGACTTCTTCATAGACTGAATGCCATATGGGGAGAAGGCACAAAGGTACCTCTTTAGAAAGCTAACTTACTAAGGATGGGGCTGCTGTTGTGTACCTATTAGAGAGTTAATTTCTTCATCTTGCAGAAGTTTCCAAGGTTAAATGCTAAGCTCTGCAAGTGAGAAAAGCCCCCAAATACTGTAGCAGAAAAGAAGAAGGAAAAAAAAAGACAACAGAAAAATGGAATAGATTTCACGAAAAAAGTGTTTTAGAATGCTTAGGTTAGTAGTACCATTAATTCTTTTAATCACCATCCAAATAATTCCATACAACAGGAGTGTATATTTGCAACTTAACACTTCCCACAGTTTTTGAAGTAGCTTAATATCCTTAATGATAACAGCCCACAACAAAAGAAGTAAGGGAACTAGTCATTAAACCTTTCAGGAAAAAAGTCAGTCTTCAGTTTTCAGACTATCAAAAGCTATTTTCAAAGACGTGCAGATCACCTTGGAAGTGTGATTATTCAAGATTTTATTCTCCAAGGATCACAAAAGAATTTTATTGTTAATTCCAAGGAGCCATTAACATTACTTTTTAAATATATCTGTGATCCTGAATTAATATGAATATGTGTAATAAAATCTATTGAAAGCGAGTGAATTTATTGACTGAAAATTGCTGAAATCCCCAGAACAGTTTGAGAGAATGAGATTTACCTCATCTGTCTTCAGCATTTAAATGTACTCTTCTGGTCTAAACCAGGTATCAAAGCATCTTCTATAGTCAGTGAAGACATAGAAGGATCTCCAGAGGTTCTGCTTTCCATTTGTTTTAAATTAATATTTTAAGAGTGGATGAACTGCCTTTTGTAGATGTTAGTTTTTCTTCACTAGATAAAAGTGAGAACTTCAGTTAAAAGCGAACTCCTTAATCATAGAAAGAGTCTAGCTTAGTTTTTTACTGATTAGATTGTCCTTAGCCAGAGAATATGGATCTTCCCTACATATAAATGCTACATAACTCCCACATATTTTGTTTTACAGAAGCACAGTACTTTGAAATACTTTCTTATTTCAGTAATATTGTCACTCATTCCTTCCCAGTATTGTTACTGATTTGTGACATGAAGGGCCACAGGGAAGTCACATCACAAAGCAGAACTTGGCGTGATCAGTACAGGGACAAGGAGCCTTGGAATGAGTAACACCGTTGTTGGGGAGGGGAGGGGTGGAGGGTGGATGAGTCAAGCTCATGATATGCCAAAGCAATGCAGTTTATTTGGGCTCAGTACATTCCAGAGCTCAGTTCTCAGCAACATTCCATACACAAGCCTGCCTGCTGCTTCAGCTGATGAGCTCCTTGCCCTGCTCTTGCTCCTGTGCGTGCTGCTCCTCCAAAAATACTCTTTCTTAGTACTCTATTCTTGTTTCCAGCAAAGAATGAAAAAAAGAGTTGTACTGCTTTTAGTCATGTATATTTTGAACCACTTTTGGGGCAACATTCTTCCTTTTTCCATGTTGTAGTTGATATAAAGCAAGCTGCTTGAAAGTATTTATCATCCACCCAAATGCTGTATCTGGATTATCACATTTTGACTGATGTTCCAGCATCCTGCAAGCCTGTGCAGATAGATCTTCATGTTCCATTCCTTTCAATGGGACAAAAAAGAGGTCTTGGTGCTTTTCTGAATGGAAAACCTGCATCTATCTGATGTCCAAATTTGAAGCTCACAAAGCATGGTAAATAACAATTTTATGAGCACTTAGTGGGGTATAATGATTGACTTCTTCATGACTTCCTGCTTGATTTTAAATCTTGTCAATGGCTTTCCTTCCTTCTTTGAGGAGACTTCCTCTTCATTGGTAACAGCATGATTGTTCAATACAAGGGGAAATGAACTCATAGATGAAAACAATTACAGCTTTGTAAACAGATGGGAATAAGGAATTACATTACTTTTCAGAGACTAATAAGCACATTTATAATAATGGAATTTTTTTTTTTCTCTCTGATTAAGGGTGGCTGTAGAAGTGACAAACAAAGTTCCTGAGCTTCATGAGGTTATTCATGGGATGCACACATGATGGATTCCAGTGTGTATCACATCACAGAAAAGGAGACAGACTTTCATTCTGCCAGTTATGAACCCTGTTGATCTTGCTTTGTGTGTGACTCCCAAGCTTCATCACTGTGGATACACCCAATCATCACCAGACCATGGTTACAGTTCTGAACTGTTCCTGACCCTGATCTTTGGCCATCACCAAGTATCTTGACAGTCTGGACTATGGGATAAACCTGGCTATCACTTCTGGGCAGGTCCTTCTTGCCTTGGCTGGGGTCAGTGGGATGGGTCCATGTTGTGCTGGCCATGGTACCTTCCTCAGCATGACATTCCTTACGGAAAGCTGGTGCTCACTGTGCCCTAACACTCAAACAGAGGCTGAGATTCTGCTTTCTCTAAATTTTCTATTTAGAAGTTAACACAATGTCAGCTGGCCTCTACTTTTCAGGCAAATACACTTTGGTTTCATAAGTGTCCATTCTGGTTAGGCTGTTGTAGAATGAACCAAAATTATCTTGAGACCCAATTGCCTATGGCCAACTGAAGGGCAATCCTGTAATTGTTACAATACAATTTCTTTCATTTTCCTCCCTCTCATCAAACACATATCTGAGAGCTAATTGCATCTCCAGGTCCTACAGGATAACCTCTGTATCAATACAACAAAATCATGTCTGCATTTCTGCAAAAATACTTTGTAAAATAAGTGAAAGTGTTCATTTTCCTTACCAACAGCTTTCATTTATTATAACATAGGTGAAGGAAGATGGAAACTTTTGAAGTTTATTCTGATTCACACTGTCATAAAATTGCCACTTAAGAAACTTCCTAGAAAAAACCTTAAGTTTAGCTGTGCTGCACTAGAAGAGTACTTGTGATGCAAAGTACACCCTCCAATTACACTCTTCATCATCCTATGACAAAAGATGAAGCTACTATTTAACATAAGAAAGGCAGTGCATTGCACTCTGTAGAAATTTATGAGTGTTAAAAAGCCATTAAAATCAGGTTGTCCATTGCAACTTGCCAAGGAACAAAGCACCAAAAAATAACATGCAGTTTGGATAGCAACAGAGTGACTTTTGTTACCCACAAAATTGCTGATTATATTTCATATAGAATGTATTTCAGGAACTTTCCTAAATTATAAATACATATATAAATTTTAAACAAGAGGAAGCTTTTTTCTTAATCTACATGTACAGTACTTACTGTAACTGAATACTAAGTTGCAGTAATGATAACATTATTATATTCACTACTCTTGCAAGAGGAAAAAGTAGATTGAGAAACTTAAAGATGGATTAGAATACGAAAATCAGTCAGAGAGAAATAAAAGCTATATAAACAAATTATAGTCAATTTTGAGACTTCTGCAATACATAACTAACACATAAAAAGCATTATATATGCACATACATATATCTGTTTATCTCTCCCTCCCTCTTTCTCTCTCTCTTAAAATGATACATCTGTCAAAAGAAAATAAGGGATTTCTGAAAGCAAACTGTATCATGCCCTAGTAGAAAGTAATATAAATTATCACAAGGAAAAATGAAAGACAGACTCTTAGAAGGAAATTTGGAAAGTGAATCATAAAAAAATACAGTAGTATATTAAAAAAGTAAAGCTATGAGGAATTTAGAGAGTTATCAGGAAGTAATGGAAGATAATTACATCTGAGAAGTCTGACAGAAGGCTTAAAATCTTTGCAGTGAATGCCCTAAAAAAATCACTAAGCTTGATCACACTTCTATGGACCCTGACATTAAAAAAAAATCTTCAGCACTATTTTATCCTCTGGAAACATATTTATTTTCTTTTGGACAAAATTGAATGTTTGCAATAATTTTACTAGAAATACTTAATAGCATAACGATAGTGTAGACAAGGTTTGAACAGCTCATTTAATTCTTTAGGTGGCTCTGAAAATCCCACACAAAGTATAAAATGATGTAACACAGCCTTTATTGCAGCCCATGACACTCAGACCATTTACAATTTATATCACCTATCAGGCTTGGCCTAGTCACTTCAACTAAAGTTAGAACTGAAGATAATTTGGCCCATAATTAAATTACAAACCTGAACTTTATAGTAATGTAGTATGCAATGTATCCTAAATAGTGCCACAAATCACATCTGAAATATCCTCATAAAGATCCATTCGATGAACTGTATAATGGACTTCTTTACTGATTTTTTCCCATCTAGGCATTATCTTGAAGGAGGTATATTAGATTTTCTCAGCTGAATGAGAGGCTAGCCTAAAATATTTTGTGAGAAATTATTAGCAACATGCAATCCACAATAAATTGATGAAGCAAACTACTTCCCTGCTTCTTATATCCACATCTTTTATAGGGTGACTTTGAAAGCTTCAAGGAGAATGGTGCTATTCAGACCACAGCAATTTCTGAAAGTCCTTAAGTTCTAACTAGAAAAGAGAGAAAATGAATCCATTGTATGCTAAATTTTGTTTGAAATTTCAAAAAGATATGACTGGTATATCAATAACAGGACTGTGATGTATGCTGTCCTCAGGGATGTCTTTCTTGTCTGTCCACTCTGGAGTAAAGACAACTGTAACTGCAGGTTCTGCTAAAACCTGCAGGATCTTGCTTTGATATTTTCTTCAGTAAAAACTCCCATGTAATAAGGTATTGTGGTATTTTAAACACAACTCTCAGTGGAAACTTCATTTCAGCTTGAATAATTTAATTAGATCTTTTTTAAGTGTCTGGAACTTACTGCCACACAAACATGAATAATAGCCCCAAAGTCCTTTGTGTTTCTCTAAAATCCAAGTATTTTTTATAACTATTGCAAGGTACATATTCCACTGACACTTAGCACTGATATAATTGTGCAAGTGTGACAGTCCAAGACTCCCACTAATAAGGAATTGGGATAGCAATCAAGGATATTCTGATCTCCACAAATATTTCTGCTGGTAACAGAAATGAATTGCAAGAAATATGACCATAATGCTGTCCTGAAATACACCCATAATACTTTTTATATAAGAAAGGGAAGAAAAGAACTGTTCAGCTTTACCAAAACTGTGATTGAAACGGCTCAAAGCTGCTTATCTTTACAGACTATTTCACATAACAGGCAAAACAGCATTTTCTTTAATTATCTGTCCTAAGTCCCTCTCTACTTCTGACTAAAATATTATACAAGTATTAAGTAGCACACATACTTGTCTTCCAGGGTGCCAATGAATGACGGCAAACAATTGTTGTGAGTACTTCCAACTCTTCAATAGCATGCTGGGCAGTCAAGGCAGATGAGAGCAAGAACACAGGTTTAAAAGAAGTGCATAATAAGATAAGTGGCATCATACATTCTTTAAGCATCACATGAGAAAAATTATCTTGTCACCAAAGAAGAGCCCAGGGAATTTCAAAGAAAATTGCTATTTTTTTAGCACTGTCTTGGTTTAAGACAATTTAAAGAAGTGAATTCTCTAAAATGAATTACCTCATCATAGTTTCAACCAATCCTTTTCCACCAATAAGGAATGAATATAAATGAAAATGATATAAATGAAAAAAACCAACTATTTGCTAACAAGCAAAACAGCAACAGGTCAAAACTAACAGTGCAAAATCACTAGACAGAAAATTGCTAAATCTCACCAACTCCACGGGAACAAAGAAACACCCAAAACATTTTCAAATCTCTTATGAGAGTGTGACCCCCACTGCCAACCCCATGTAGGGAAACAAAGGGAGTGAGACTCTTTCCCATGGGACACTCCAGTTACTTCATTCCAGGGTTTAACCAAGATTCTTTTGCTCTGGGTAGACACATAGAAGATAATCCCAACCAAATATTCTTAAAAGGTAAAAAAACATGCGAAAGTTTACTGGCAAACCATAGGAAATAAAAACCATTGGAAAAAGAGTAAATGTAGCATAACATCACTTACCACAGAATAGAGATCCCACAGAACATAGAAAACTTTTATACCCATTTGATGTTAAGTTCTGTGGGAAGAGAGTTAGAAGAAGAAAGGGAGAAAAGCAAAGGCAAGAGAGATACAGATAAACAGTCATAGGTCCCAGCTGCTGGGTTGCACCAGTGCAGGATGGCTCAGCCCCAGGAACCTGCTGGCTTCTCCAAGTTCACTCCGAAACAGTTTGTGATTGCAAAATGCAGCTTTTCTGAGTGGCTACTATTGCAATCCCAGAAAAAACACACAAAACAGCAAACAAGCAAAAATCCCAAAACAATCCCCTCTGAAGCAGAGCCTCTACCTTCAGCAAATGCTGCCAGGCACAAGAGCAGGCTGGCTCAGGTACCCCAACCTCGGAAAGGGTCCAGGGGACCTGCACCTCCCTGCTGCCCTGCAATTCCAGCTTTTGCCATGGTGGGTCCTAAAGAGACAAACAAGCTTGGGCAGAGATAGAGATGAAATATAATAATATTCTGTGTTATCCACGACAAGCATTTAGCCTAAGCTCAGTTCTCAGAATCTCTTCAAACAGATTCATAACAAACAGAAGTTATCCTGATCATGAGCTTAAGAAAAGGAAAAATTCAATCCTTTATGAAGACTATTAAAGCCAATACTCCTTTTTGTCACATTTAAGTAGACTTACAGTTCTGTAAACTTTTACAACTAAGTTCATAACCATAACCATAACCATAACCATATATCAGAAAATGCCTCTTACATTTTTCTCTTGTAAGAACTTAAGGTTAGTGCCATATTGGCAAATTTTCAGTTCTTTGCTATTTCTGATTATCATGATCTTCCAGGGTAGTTTTAGCTGTGGATTTTCATTTTTTCTATTCCATGCTAGAAACAGAATGTAGCATGGACAACTATGTATACTACTACAGTGGGAGTGACACTGACTAAATGACAATCAAATTATGTAAAAAAAAGCCAAAATAATTCTTTTACAGGAAAAAAACAACCCTAAAGCATATTTTTGTCAATAAAACTTTGAACAGACTGTGAATTTTTTTCATAACTGTAACATTAATTTGTTAATTTCTTAGTGTGATAAATTTATGGCAAAGTTCCTTAGTAAACTTAATAAGCTAGACTAGATGAACAATTTGAGATTTTATCTTCCCATTATCCTAATAATATAATAATATGTTTTGCAAGCCACCCATGCTGTGAAAATTAAATAAGATCTTATCCACAGGTTACATTTAAGGATATTACATTGCAATAAATTAAGAACACTAGTGAGTGTTGTTGCAATATAAAAATACAAATGTTAAAGATTTTCTTAGAAAAAACAAGCATCAACTGCCTCTATAAGACATGAGGACAGGCCAGATTTTTCTAAGGTAATTTTTATTGGCATTATGAGTTAACAATCATGTATCTTTTTGTAACTCCTGTATTAACTTTTTGAATAAGATGGTAGGAAAGGAGTAAGATACACATTCAATTGGTACAACTTACAAATAGCTATGCAAGTTTGAGGGATTTGGGCTAGAATAGCCTGTTTGGGGCTTTTTTTGAGACAAAGAATAAGCCATTTTCCTGAAAAAACATGTGCCATTTGCTTGCCTCTGCCAAGCCACAGAGGCTGTGGCCAAGAAGGTTTTCCTAGTTAGCATAATTAAACAGAGTAGTATTAAGCTTGTGTGCTTGCTTTGTGAAAACAACATTTCTGACATCCTTCATAACTTTTATGTGACAGTTCAAAGGGATGAACCACATGCAAGAACAGTTAATTGACTGTTTTATCACCTTCTTATAGGAAAGAACTAGGTGTCTCCAAATAAAATGTGGACAACTGTCTAAATGCAGAGGCCAGCTTTGAAATACTTTACACAGGAATGTATTTGAAAAACTGCCTCCCTGGAACAGCAAATATTTGGAGGGTATCCTTTTTTTTTTTTTTTTAAAGTCATGAGTCACAGTATAGTAAAAAAATAAGAGAGAGAGATGGAACAGAATTTTAAAATCCTAAATGAATCCATCAATCTAAAGGACTACTTCTGCAAACATCCATCATTAACTTTATGCACTTATTTTGTCTAGGAGTTTTATATTTGAAAAATTCTCATTCCAGAACAAAAATAATGCAAAATGGACAAGATATTTGCATGCCCCAGACAATATTCATGCTATCACTAAGTAGAATCTCTGCACAATTTTATCATTAGTGACGCATTTCTTTCTTACAATTTTTTTTCCCAGACATGATTGATCTTGGTAAACTGAGCTGTTGCAAGAGTGTATTTGTTCTGTGATACACCTAACGAGCAAAAGAGGGGTAGTATAAAATAATAAGAATAGATCAGAAGTACTAGCATTTACTTTTGGCTTAGTAAAGCTGTCTGATAAATTATTCCCTTCAGTGTTTCTCTGTTATTGCAACACAGTACCTTGAAAGTGATATATTGGCACAAGCCATTGTGCTCTACCACAGTGCAATTAGGAGGTCCATTTAAACAGCTTTATCATACGCACACATAGCCTGATTAATTTTCTAATCAAATGTTCCAGGAAATCATTAACCATGACATTAAACAGTGTTCTGCTAATTATACTCTCCACAAAGATTTCCAATATAAATTTGCAAAACATCTATAGAAAGGTGCCAAAAGATGAACAGTTTAACGTATACAAATAATTACGACATCCACACTGCATGGCCCCATAGCTTCTTGCCCTGTAAAGCTCGAGTCTGGGGCTGAATTCTGCCATGTTTCACCAGAACTCTGTGTACTGGCAGATGTTACATTTTGTAGGTCACTGCCTGTGTAAGTCATGGTGAAGGACTGAATGACAGAAAATAAATGCTGTCTGTTTTAGAGAATGCTCTGGAGATAAAATTGCTGAGTATTAACCTTCCTTTTCTTAATGATCCCTAACACTGAGACTTGGAAATAGATTTTCCCCTACGTAAGTCTCCAGTTTGCATAATTATTCTAACTACTCTTAATTTAAAATAAAGACAAATGCAAGGTATTGATTGTAGTAATGAGAATTCAATTGCCTTGTAAACCATATGCAATTTGCTAGTTTACAGCATAATGAAATCTCTATTTATGTATTTCCCCATAAAACACAGAGTCTTGCAGGTCTTTCAGTGATGGAAAACAACAGATTGCATTAAACAAATGCAGTCTGTAGGTACACCTGCTCTTTTGGCCTTGGCAGCTCAGTCAACAGCTCCTCCACACAGACTGTGTCCATCACAAAACAGAAACTTGGAGGCAGGAGCACAGTGGAAACACTGCCACTGTTTTGTCTCTTCTGTGTCATTCTGCCTTCTTAACCCAATGCCACCAAGTTGGTGTAAAAGTAATATGAGAAGTATTAATTATATATAACACACATATATATATATATATATATGTATGTATGTACATCTATGTGTATATTGCTCTCTGTAACTATGAGAAAAGGGGTTCTGACCGAGGAGGGGGCCAGTCTTTACTGTTACTGCAGTGACAGCACCAGAGGAAATGGCCTTAAACTGAGATAGGGGACATTCCAATTAGACATTAGGAATTTTTTGTCACTGTTCAAACGGGCAGGCATTGGAATAAGTTGCCTGGGGAGGTGATGGAGTGAGCATCCCTGGAGGTGTTTAACAGGTGTCAGGGTCTGGCGCTGGGTGATTTGGATGTTTTGGACTGGATGATTGTAAAGGTCTCTTCCAAACCCCATGATCCTACGATTCTATATAATAATCTATATATATAAAAGTCAGTGCTCCAATTATATAGAAATAAGTGAAGCACTTTTCACCTGTCAAATAGCGGCTTGAGGTACGGAATCGGAATTTTTAACAAAGCCACTTGTTGGAAATTGGCATCCCAGGCCGAACAGGTGAGGGACCCGCCCTGCGTTCAGATCCTGAAGAGGTAGGGGGCAGAGAAGGCAGGATTTAAGGTAAGGAAATAAACTCTCGCTTCCCCTGTGCGTGTGTGTGCGGCTCGGAGGCGGCGTTGCCTCAGCTCGGAGGGACCGACCCGTTCCCGGCGGGTCCCGGCGCGAGCCGCCGACTCACCGGAGACGGGCAGCGGTCCCGCCAATCGGGAGGCGCCGCTCCCGGCGCGCCGGCGCGGATTGGCCGTGGCGGGCGGCTGGGGGCGGGGCCGGCAGTGGCGGGCCGGTTCGGACGGCGGCCGGTGCGGCGCTCCGCCAGCCGCGGCCGTTGGGAGCGCGCGGCGCCGCGCGGCTCGGGCGTGGCGGGATTAGGGGCTTCTCCTCGCTAAACCCTGCGCTGCGCCGGGCCGCGGCTTTAGCGCTGAGCCCCGCTCCTCCCCCCGCGGCGCCCTGCCTGGCCGAGCCCAGCTAAGCCGCGCTAATCGCGGGCGCCCAGCTCGGCCGGGGCGCCGGGCCTGGGCCCGATCGCGGGCAGCGCTCCCCCCTGCCCATCTCCCTTCCTCGTCCGTGCGCGGCCATGGAGCCGCCGCGGCCGCGCTACTGCGCCCCGTCCTCGCCGCCGGGTCGCGGCGGGCGGGAGAACAAGGGGCTCCGTCGGAAGGGCCCGCCGGGGTCCGGGAGCGCCGGGGGCCCCGAGGAGGCGGCGGACAGCAGGAAGCCCAAATTCGTAAGTACGAGCCTGTCCCGCGGCAGCAGTGCCCGAGGAGTGCGCCCTGCCCGGCCTGTGCCCCGCGGCCCGGCCGGCCCGGCCGTCTCGCCCCGCTGTCTCCGGGGCCAGCCACTGCCTGGGCCCCCCGAGACCGGGGCGCCGAGTGGGAATACATGGCGCCGTCAGGGTCGGCTGGGCTTCGAAGCTGCTCTCTCCTGGTCCAGCTCGCCTCTTGCTTGCCCGTGTGAAAGGATGCAGCAAGTTTTAGGTCGCTCCCGAACGCTTCATCACAAAGCTTCATTGCGATTACTTGCTGCGTGACAGCTATGTGTGCAAGGAGAGCAGAACAGACTTCCAGCTTTTAAACTTGTTACTTTGTTACTTCTAATAGGACTGCAGTGTTTTTTGTTTTTTTTTTTCTCTTGTTTTTTAACTTTACTGATATAAACTCTACAGTGAAAAAATGGTCTTTCAATTTAAAGGACATAGTCAATTTCTCCTCTGTAGACCTGTTTTTACAAGCTTTTGGCTAGCAAACTAAGGAATTGGGAAACTCAGGATGGCTTACAATTATTTACAAGATAACGAGATAACGAGTCTGCAAGATGTGCTCCAACCAAAGAGTACCCAGGAATAATCGGTTTTTGTTTGTCATGAAAATTACAAGCATTAGAGCTGGGACCAGCATATGTTCTACAGGCCTTGTATCCACGGAATGAATTGGGTTGTAGAAGACCTCTGCAATGAATCATCGAGTCTAATCTGTGATCACATACCACCGTGCCAACTAGACCGTGGCGCCAAATGCCATGTTCAGTCTTTCCTTAAACACTTCCAGGGATGGTAACTCCATCACCTCACTGGGCAGCCCATTCCAATGTCTAATCACCCTTTCTATGAAAGAATTCCTCATGATTTCCAACCTAAAAGTCCCCTGGTGCAGTTTGAGGCTGTGTCATCTTATCCTTTTGCTTCTTGCCTGGGAGAAGGGGCTGACCCCATCTCCATACAACCTCCTTTCAGGAGGTATCTGCCACATGCAGAGGAAATGCATCCCATGCTCATATTTAGGTGATGCATCTTGTTCTTTGTTCAGCTGTCCCTGAGCTCACCTGCTCTAAAATGTATTTCTTACATAATTGAAAAAGAGAAACCATAACACTTACATGGTTAAACTCTTGATTCCAAGGTGTATTTGTGTAACATTTGGTACTTGAATGTCTGGCACTTGTGCACAGGTTCAAAAAAGTTAGCCAATAAGCAGTATCAAAGAGGCTGGCCAGACCTGTTCTGAAAGGTCACAGCTTTCTCCTGGAATATTCCAATTGTTTTGTATTGTGACTGCAGAGACTGCTTTTTGAACTATGTCCCTGTGCCTTTTTCTACATGTTAGAATGGGTATATATGAAAATGTGACCAAGAGCTATTTGCTTGGCTTTGTAAGTGGCTGTGTATCCACTGGGGACATGTGAGTTTTAGTCATGCAGGTGACATGGGTGGACATGTGTAAACCCCTCACTTGATGAGGCTTTTGAAAGGTCTTATGATTGTTCCTGTACTCTGAGTTAGATGCACAGGAGAAATAGCAACAATATATTTTCAGGAGGTTAAAACAAAAAAAAAAGACTTTGTAACATGGGAAAATTGGCAAAAAGGTTTTGAATGTTTGGCGCAACATTCAGTCAACATAAAATAATTTCAAAGCATTAATTGGGTCCATTTGACTTGGCAGACTTTAAGCCTGTTTAATTTTAAGCTACTCAAAAAGTCCAAGAAGAGGAATTAGAAGAAGGAGGAGAGGGAGACAGAAAAGGACACATATACCTACCAGCTGCTGGGTTCCAGCAGTGCTCAGCTCGTAGAAATTCCAAGAGGAGGTAGGATCAAGATATATGTTTTTTTTTGTGTTCAGCTTTAAATACCCCTTGGCCTTCTGGGTCTCTTCCCCAGGTGGGACTTTTGTTTGTTTGGCCACTCAGGAGGTGGATTAGGGGCTCAATTGTGTGTGGAGCATTGCCTCCTCTGTGCCAGGGGTTGGCAGCCAGTGTGGGACTGGGATACAGGCCCCAGGAGGGGGGTGTGTGTGCAGAGCAGGGAGAAGCCCAACCTGCCCCTTCCCCCCCTGCCACACACACACATACCCCAAAATGTCTTGTGACACCAGGTCTTGCTAGTCTCTCACCACATGCGGTAGTATATGATCTGTGTGGTCTGGCCACTATAAAAGATTGGGTAGTGTTGTCACTGTGTGACTTGAGGGCTGGATTATTCCTTTCATGAGCGAGATGTGGATTTTTGTGTGTTTGCAACTGACAAGAGCTCTGGGTCGACAGGTTTTACTTATTATGGATACTTTAACTGCAAATTCTTATGCAGATATCACAATGGTTTTTCGTTTTTTCATCTAATAATGTGCTAAAACAGAAGTAATGTGTTGCCATCACGTTCAGTTTTGCTAACTATGTGTTAAAATGGCAGTACAATAGTTTACAGGGAGTAGAACACTTATAGATATGTAATAAAAGCCATTGCGGCCTTTTTTCTTAGTGGAAATCTTGTATTTTCAGTGAAAAAAGGCCTTTTCTTTGGTGCAGGTGATCTTGTTGGGCATATGTCTAGGCTTTCCAGGCTATGCAAAAGTGATTTTGGTAATATTTCAATATAGACATCAGCTGACTGTTTTTTCGAGGTCACGGTGTTGAGGTCTCAGCTACAGAAAATAAAGGGGATCGAATTTGGGGTTCTGACTCAGTTTTATAGGGTATATGATCATCTTCTAGGTAGGTGTGGGTTTTGATCATTTATTTTGGCCTTTTTCTGTTCCACTGCCCAGTTTCTCTTTAAGAAGGGATAGATGAGCATGTCTTTAATTCATGAGAGTGCTTAATTAAACTGCAAATTTCAAAAGCATTTCACTCCTGTAGTTCTATTTTTCATCTTTAAATAAGGTCTTAAAGCAAAGATTTTATCCTTGGGTGTTGATAGGGACTGAAGAATTATTGATTGAACATGGATTGTATTCTAGGTGTGCTGTTAACTCACTGGCTGACCTTATTGCTCTCGACAACTGAAGGAGGCTGTAGTGAGGTGGGGGTCAGCGTCCTCTCCCAAGTTACAAGGACAGAACAAGAGGAAAGGGCCTCAAGCTGGAAGAGGCTGCCCAGAGAAGTGGTTGAGTCACTGTCTCATAAGGTGTTTAAAAGATGTGGCACTTAAGGATGTGGTTTAGAGATGGACTTGGCAATGTTTGGTTTATGTTTGGGACTTGATGATCTTAGAGGTATTTTCCAACTTGACTTCTTTGCATCTAACTCTTTCTGTAATACATCAATGTAATTTTATTAGTTAAATCAGTTTTGTGTCAGAATGTGTAAAACCTGGCTCTCACCCCTTCGGGCTCTCTGTAATCCAGTCTTTGGTTTAGGCTGTCACCTTTTCTTGTTTGGGGTACTTAGAGTGCCATACCTCCTGTTACCTCAGTTATATTTCTATCTGTTTACATTTGTCAAATTAAATTATCTGTTAGATTTATTGACTTCAAGTAATATAGATTATGTGAGGGTAATATTTCTCAGTGCTCAAGGCTTGAAAATAAGTTCCAGGTTGAACCCTTCTAGTCAATGCAGCATATTGATCTGTCATAGCAGATATGCTAATCTGAAAAATAATTTGATTCCCTGACAAACCTTGAGGTGAAATTGGATTGCTGGTTGACAAAGGTGACATCATTAACATACACCACTTTTTTTTTTTCTCCCTTCTAAAGAAAATTCTCTTTTATTGGGGAAAATACTGTTTTTTAAAACTCACTGAGGGGTGGGGTGGGGGGAGGGAGGAAGAGGCACTGGAATCAGCTGCTGTAACTGTTTAGCCCTGTCAAATGATGCCTTGAAGGACTCTTCCTGAATAAACCAGCTTCTCAGAAGAAGTGAATGAGTTTCAAGCATCAATTGTCTTGGTTCTTTTGCAGAGTCATTTTAAGTATTTTTTTTTTTAAGGAGTGATGGTTCATTTTGAAGCTCATACCAGCATGACTTTGTTTACCGGGTCCAAGTTATTAGAAGACTGGGACTTTTAAAAGGGTAAAAGAGTTTTTGTGGTACTGTGGTACTTCAGCTTATGCATCCACCCTTGTGGTTTAAGACCTTGTAAAAAGAGAAAATCTACTGAAGGATGGCAAATACTGTACCTGTTCTCTTTGTGTACATTGACTGAGCAAGAAACTTTTGAAATCTGCTGGGGTGGGGTAAAAAGCAATTGTTTGCCACTTCCTCTCCTTGATTCCCTCTCCCTCACCTTAGAAATGTTTGAAAATCATTACAGTGAGTGCTACACTGTGTGACTTCCAACTACACTTTACTGATATTACATCTCGTAGACATTAGTTCTCAAAAGATCAACTTCAATTTCTAGCTCCAATTAGAGGTGTTTCTATTAATTTCAGTATACCATTGACCTGACTTCAGTGGTTTTCAGGTTATGGTTTTTGTTTTTATTAAGTTCTTTATGAAATTTACGAGTCAAGAAGGATTTCTTGTTTATACCAATCTGTTAAAAATAGACAAATTAACAGTTGCATTTAACAGTGTCTATAAATCAAAGATAGATGTAGTTAAGAGGAAAAGCACTTCCATTTCTCTGGCATAGAGTAGAAAGGTAAGACCAATCTGTGTCAATATCTTTAATTACAAAGTGACTGAATTATTGCTGCAGTTATACTGCAGTGTAAGACCTTGAATCTAAATTAGTCTTTTAAAGAAATGATTGCTGAACAGCTGTTACCTAAAACACTTTATCGCAGCTTTGTAGAATTGTAAATTCTTCATGCTGTTATTTTTGTTGGCATGAATTAACACTGTGGGTTATGATATTAAATTTTACTGCTGTGTTCTAGCACTTTGTTATATGATCTTACCTGTAAGCACCAATTTTGAGTTTAACTCATCAATGCCTAAAGAATGTGACCATGTAGAACCTGTCGTGTTAAGGTAGTTTAGCTCCTGATTGCTTTCCAGACTGCTTTCCAAGCAGCAGAGACAGAGTCTGTGATAAAGCCATTATCTAAATGCTGAAGTAGTATATTGGAAATTAAAGGCAAGAAATGCTGTGCAGTTTGTAAATTGCGTTTTCAAACTGAGGTGGCAAAATTACTGAGGGAATATTGTTACAAAGGAGATCCTATAGTGATAACATTCACTGTAATCATCCAATTAACTTTTCTCTCTGAGTCTATAGGTTTCTTTCATTCCTTGATTCAGTCTTCTACTTGTGTTTCTGCTGGAGAATATCCTTTGGAGGAAAAACAACTCGTGTTGATTCTTTTTTTGGTGGTAATAATAATGGCAATGAGTTCTTGCTCACTTTCAAATTTACAAAAGTGTGGAGGGGATTATGTGATTATATGAATATCCCTAGTCATTGTTTTTCTTGTTTCAGTGTTCAGGCATAAGCTAGCTGGTTCTTCTAAAACTCTTCTTGCTTAAACCGTCCCTTTTCCTTTTTTTTTTTTTTTTCTCATAGCCATGTAGGCTGGGAGCACTTTGTCATTTATCATATAACCTATACGTGTGCGTAGTGATTTGGAGGGAGTGTCATAAATGGGTTTGTATCCTTGTTTTCTTCTTTAAAAAAGGCAAAAATTAATATCACAAAATATCTGGACTGTGGATTTTCCTTTTTTTTTTTTTTTTTTTTGTAAATTGAAGTACTTCATGATGGTGGAGGACATTTCATGTTGAAATTGTTTAGTTGCCTCACATCATGTTATGTTGCATGCCTAAAACCCCTCATATTGGCAGGAGTGTATAGGACTATGCTTGTCTGCCTTCTACTTCCATTTGTGATAAAAAAAATCCTATTTTGTTGGTCTTTCTGTCATACTAACAATGCCTATCCCTGCCAGGCATGATCTGAGTTCAAATACCAAACAATCTGCTTTCATTCAGAAAGTTAGAGGAGCAACATCACTTTGTGCTTATGCCATGATGAAAAGACCACTTGTGGAGAATGTAAACACTGCCCATTTTGGTAGAGTGCCAAAACTCTTCAGTGATACAGACTATACTCAAAATTGTACTAGGCTGGTCTTCATTGGTTCCAGGCCACACTGACCTGTAGTGCTGGTGGAAAAAATGCTGAAGACATGGGATCAGCGTCCCATGTGAGGCATCATTCTCCTGAATTCTCAACCTGTTTGCCTGAACTGCTTGTACCACACCTAGAGAGAGTTCTGTCTGTAAATATACATATATAAAGATAGGGAAATAGATGTAATGACACAAAAGATCAAATTAGTACTGTTGATCCAATTAAGTGAGATTTGTCATTGCTTTGCTCTGCTTCACTGTCTCTAGCTGGGCTTGACTGGGGTAATTATAAAGGCCAATCCCTCAAGTTATTAAATTCAATCTAGCAGATGAACTTGAAGTACATTCTGCTGTTTGGATCTGCTATATAAGATCATCATCTTGTGTATTGATACCTGGGCAACAAGATAATGTTGCCCCATCACCCTCCCGGGTCCATCCCCTCCATTCTTTCCTCTTAATCCCGAGGCAGTAAGATAATGCTTGAGCTATGCAAAAAGCTGTAGCTATGCTGAAAGAAGTAGTTACTTTGTAACAGGGTATGTGAAGGAAGCACTTTGTAGAAATCAGCAAATTTAGCACAATGAGCGGCAAAAAGCTAACCATTGGCTATGTGAGCAGATGAGCTTACAGAACATGTGCAGAAACAGGTGCGAAGTTCAAGCCTGAGGAAGACTCCAGAGCCTTCATCCAAAGTGACCACCAGGAGGCTGATGACCACCTCGTGCAGAAACTGTGCATGTTCTATAATGGTTTATGTAATAATGTAATTAGGAAATATGTTACAATATGAAGGTTAGGCAAGTGTAATGTGCACATTAAATAAAAAAATATAAAAACTTCTAGTGTGTGAAGAATGGAAGAGTGAGTTTGTGGTGGAGCTATCCCCCTCACTCCTGGCTTTGAATAAACAAATACCTGCTCTGTAGGCCTTATACTATAGAGTAGTTTTCTTGCCTAGTTTTCAGACATCAATATGACAACAAGATTCTTTACTGTAAATATATATGAAGCCAAACACATTTGGCTTCCTTTAGCTGGATGGTGTGAAAGTTACATCACAAGTGTCTTCATCGTGCATGGCCATCGTGCATGGACTAACACAGTAGTCTTTCTATCTCTGGAGTAGTCATCTTGTTGCTGTGCTTGTGTTTTGAAACTCAGCCCTTGTATCCTATTGTACCTTTCAGCTTCTGTTTAAGACTCTCACTATCCTTGGAGTTTTGCCAGCTCATCAAGAACACTGAACCACATGCTGCATGTGTGTGTATATATCCTCTGTCTTATGACATTGATTATTTAACAGTATGCCTGAGGGACATAATCTCCCATAAGGGGTAATTCTGTCAGATTGCTTGCTTTCTTCAAAAATTGTACACCTGTGCATTTCTTTTTCATTGGACTTAGCTTTAAGTGAACTGCCTCTACTCAACTGCAAAACAAAATGACCTCTCTTCCATGTCCTAGACTAAAAACTATGTTACGTTGAAGAGTGCAGTTTTAAAATTTAGCTTATAAAGGTGTTTGTATAGCTGAAGACTAAGCAACGGTGCTACTGCTGTTTTTCTAACTGTAGGTGCTACTGATACATCTCTCCTTCTGAACTGTCCTAATTAACTCTTTAATCTCTTTGTGCTTGTGCTATATCTCTGACTAAAAACACATCAGCATACTTAAAGTATTGATAATTTGGTTTTCAGTTTTGCATGTCTACTTTCTACATGATAAACAGATTAGAAGAATACTCGTACATAACTCCTGTGCTTTCAAATCAGTAATTTTGTTATTGTGGGGTAGTTCATGGAAGACTCAGAATAGCATGTAACATGGAAATATTTTCATCCATTGTAAAGCAATATTCTGTAAAATTGCTTAATGTTTTTAGTAGTGACTGAATATTACAGAAATATTACTTAAGTCATATTTATTTGCAAGCCTGTGCTTAAGGCAACCTGTTCACTTGAGCAGAATGTGTCCTTTGTGAACTAATATATCTGAGCCTGCAAATATGTCCCTGTGGTAGTAAAGCACTTCAGTCTCTATCTGGTCTTTACCTGACTCCTGGTCTAGTTATTTTTCCCTTATTAGGAATGTATTGGTTTTGTTTGGCCTATCAAGAATAAAAATATGCTCTTGTTCTTGAGTCACAGCACTCCTCTAAATGTAATGCTATCAAAAGATCTAGATAAGTTTTTTTGTTGTGGTTGTTGTTTTAAGACTACATGTTATGTTCCACATCTCTGTATCCTTGAATGCTATAAAAGACCAGTAGAGCTGTCAACTGATTTTGCTTTGTAAAGCCTTGTCAGAAGAAAAGGGAAAAGGAGAACCCCAGTTCTGTTTTAACCAACTCATCTGACTGGGAAGCATTATAACATAAATTTCACTAAATAAATCTTTAGAGATGTCTACAGCAAGTCATTCAACCTTTTAATATTGGAGTGCTGGAAGAGCTGAACACTGGGTTGTAGTTTGCATGCAATTTCTTCTCCTTTATAAAAAAAAAAATAAAGCTAAATACATCACCAGTGTTGATCTTTAGTGCAGGTTAAGTAGATTCTTCCTTAAGAACCTGCTTTAGCACTTGCCTTCAAACTAGACTCTATAACTTTTTATGAAAGAAATACTGGTAGTTTTAGACTTTTGTACTCCAGGTATAGAATAAGATGAAGACTTTGAGAGAAGACTCATGTCTGTATATCGAGTTTGTTATACCATTATGGTGTCCCTTAATTGGTTGTGTGGTAGTCTTTTTTCACTAATTAGTCAGATGACTTGGGTCAGTGAAGTGTTCTGATATATAAAATGGGAAGTCTTTCACTTGTTATTATAGTAAATTGCACTGCTGAATTCCACAACTTAAATGAAAAGTAAAATACTGGCTTTAACTATCCCACTAACTTCTGTCTTCTTCAAAGAACAAAACCTGAAATTGCCTGGTTACCTGCTTGATGATGGTGTCTTATATGGAGCGATTGCAAAGCATCCAACATCTGTTCTTAAGTGGAAATGAACTTGATGTTGCTTTCCTGCATTTTTTTAGTGGAGTGTATATGAGTTTGACATGAATCTTGAATTTCCACTCAAAGCATAGAATGCAGGTGGTTTTCATTCTAAGAAGATTATGTAGTCTCCTGCCATATTAGAGGAGCTCAGTGATGGTATTTGTGCGTTGCTTAAGGCTTAGTGATTTAAGTCATCTGTATGAAAAATGAATAATTTTTCGTGTTCTTTTCTACCTAGTTGCAGTTTCAGACCATATGTTTGTGTTTTCACTTGCAGTTTTGCTCACTTAAGCATAGAAGTATTATACCAAACCTTGCTAAATGCAAAGTCATGAGCTTTTGCAAATGACATCAGTTAATGTATATGTATATAACTTTGTATATGTTTAGCAGAATGGGAAAAACAAGTAATAAACTCCAGTTCTGTAGCTGTGTGTGGGGTAAAAGTCTGATCTACCTCTGTCGCAGGAGAACACCAGTGAGGAGACTGGGATATAGATCTTCAGTCTCCTGGTTGGATTGGAATATTTTCACATAGCTGTTGTTTTCATTTATTAGAAATCCTCGCCCTTTAGAACATGGAATGGGATGATCATAAAAGTTCAGTAGTGACCTAGCATCTTTTTTAACTTTTTTTTTTTTTTATATTAGAACTTACTATGTGACGGAATACTGTGTTTCCTTGCACCTCATTTGGCTTTTATTTTTATCTTCATTACCATTCAACAAACACTTCTTCCTCAGTTTCTTCACCCTATTCAGACTAGAGCTAATGTGATATTATTTACTTAACACAAATTGTTCTTTGATTCTGAGGGATGACCCAGAGAAGATGTCAGAAGTAATGATCACAATTAGAACTGTTAAAGTTGGAAGCATCTGAGATCATCATCATTACCCTAGCACCACAACTTTCACTTCCAAACCCAAGTATTATGTTTGTGCATACTTTTTGAACACTTCCAGGGATGTTGATTCTACCACTTCCCTGGGCAGTCTTTTCCAATGCCTGACTACCCTTTCAGTGAATAAATTTTTCCTAATATCCAAGTCAACCTCCACTTGTGCAACTTGAGACCATTTCCTGTTGTCCTCTTGCTTCTTAACTGGGAGAAGAGACTGACCCTCACCTTGCTATAACCTTCTTTCAGGTTGTTGTAGAGAGTGATAGGCAATTATTGTTGACGTGGTGAAGAGTTTCCAAATCTATTAATTAGGATATAGTTGCTGTAGCTGTTGCCAAGGGGAGAGAGGGGAGTCTAAGAGAAGGGTAAGAGTCTGTCTCACTGAGTATGTGACTTCACATTCTTGACATTTTCCTGCCAAATCTGTTTTCAACCTGGTCATAAAAATGATACATGGGATTCCTGTAACACTGACTCATCAGTCACCAGTGTTCTGTGCTGCTCTTTGGTTTTGTGCAAGAGCTGTATATCCTAGCACTTGTTGTGTTTGTAAATGTGCAGTGGAGAGCAAATGTTGGTTCAGAAACTGCTGTTTTGAGTGATCTATAGATTTTTGGATGCTAATGCTATTAAATGCTCAGTTCAGTTTCTGCTCACAAGTTCATGTTCTGCTTGCCACAGAGGCATAACTTGAGACTGTTGAACAATGTGAGTAGTTTGAGTGTTGCATCTGGATGGTTAGTTTTGAACATTTGATGAGCTCTATGTTCTTCTATTGAGTTTGAAATCTCTGGATAATTTGTTTGTGTTCCCACAGCCATTTTGAGAAGACACGTCTGGTAGCTGAATTTTGAGCAGGTCATCTGTATATTTAGCTATAAAATATAATTTAGTAATGAAATATAATAAAACAACTTGTTTCAAGCTGTCCTTGGTTCATATTCTTCTGATATTCTGTCAAAGGAATCAAATGAAAGATTTTAAAAATCTGTATAATGTGCTGTGCATTGAAAACCAGCAGGTACAACTTGCCAAGAAACTTGGTTCATTTTAAGTGTCAGGATTCACCAGTGTTTAACTGCATGTGATTTTGAATAAAAGTAACTATAACTGAGGGTTGTTTTTTTTTTTTTTCCTAACTGAACAATTTTGACATGACTGCTTTCCTGTTTGATTTACAGCACTTAAATATCAAGACACTGACAGATGATGTGGTAAGACAACTTAAATTTTGCTTTGGCTACACTAAGCAAATAACCTTACTGCTAATGCAATAGAAATAACCTTACTAATACGAGAAACTATCTTAACTTTGAGGATAATTTAGTTAATTGGCAAAGTCTCACTGAACTGGTAATTATCTGTAGCATAATCAGTATGAGTAGCAAAAATGTATGGATGGCTTTGAAGTATACTATAATCACAGTTAAATGAGCCTGACACAGGTAATTGTGCCAATCTATATGCAGTAAAAATATCTGTGATTGCATGTTTAATATTAAAGTTACTTAGGCTGCATGGCTAGCTTAAAATAACATGTTTAACAAAGTAACATTTGCTTGTGAAGCTCTAATGCGTGTTCAAACCACCTAAAGTATATTAGTGTCATGTTTAACAGTGTTTCTCAAATTTGATCAGAGATGAGGTTCTGTATCTAACCACAAACCAGATTTTTTTTCTCGCTCTTGAAGTTACCTATTTCACTGCCTGTACTACTCTTTTGTGGGTGATAATATTTTTTCTTAAAATACATAATTTTACAAAATCTTTGATTTTGTCTAGGAAGTAATGTTTTGTCATCACTTAAGGATCAGCTTTTATTACTTCAGTGCTATACAGTTCTTGCTGAAGTACTTCTGTGTAGCTGGAAGCTGAAGTGCAGAGATTTATGCCTATCAGTTCTAGTTTGACCTATATCATCTGTTTCTATTTCTTTAGCAGTGTTTCATTTGATGTAAATTGTTATTAAGAAATTTGAATCTGACTGTTTGAAAATACAAGTTTGATTGTATAAACTTCTGTTGTCTTGGAGAGCTAAGGAAATGCTATAACCTTTCTGAAACCAGAAGTATTTTTTGATAACTAGAAAACAAGTTTTGAAAGTGTCATGTAAGGGTTATAGTTGGGATGCACTTGCTGTTTGTTTTTGTGAGGCTTTTTCTTTCCTGTTAAAGAGGCTAGACTGCTGCTTATTGCACTTGTACTTTACAAAGCTTATTGGACTTGTCCAGCTTGTAACTGTAGCCCCAATAAGTCAGCAGGTCTATTGTGGATTTATGAGAGAAGTACAAAAAGCCTGTCAGCTTTGTAGTAAACAAACTTTTTCTCAGCTCCTTAGATTTCTCAGAGCATGCCAAAGGCACCTTCACATAATGAAACCTCATTTACAGATTAGTACCAAATTGATTATATTAATATATGAATTTAAAAAGGAAAATGACAGCTATTTAGTAAAAGGCTAGCAGTAAAAAAAAAATTGCAACACCACAACATTTGAGATCTTTTAAATATATGTAAAGGGGAATATTCTGTTTACTTGCAAGGTCATCTTGGAATGAGGGTGTGCTTTCAAATGGATACATTTTATCCCTATTCATATTCCCTAATATGAAAACTATTTCAGTTTTCTGTTGGTTTACTCTTTCTGTGTGCGATTCTGGGACAAGGACAAAATTTGTAGTAAGAGAAGGTAAAGTGAAGGTTTGAGATGACATGATTTTGTAGCTTTCAATCAAATAATATATTTCCTTTCTTCTCATGGACAATCACTTGCATGTTAACTTACTGCTGCATTATGCTTTATGAAATATTTGTATTTCCCAACCCATTTCTTACAAATAGAGTTGTATGTTGGAAGTATTTTTTGTTTGTTTTTTAACTTAAGTATGTTAGCAGCATGCTGAGAATCTAAAATCCAGACTACTTTTCAATTTTTAAATTTGATTATTTGAATGAATGGTCTACTTTTAATTACAAATGCTCATTTCGTTCATAAACACCTTGCTTTTTACACCTGTGCTTCTTTTAGCTTGCTTGTTTACTATCTGCAAAGATGGCAATTGCATTTTCTCTACAGAGGAGTGGAAAGCAGGTGGCTGAGATATCAAATATGTCTCTCAAGTGCTCCACATTTCAAGAATCACAGAATCATCAATGTTGCAAAATACCTTCAAGTTCATGTAGTTCTACTGTCAACATAGCACCACCATAATCACCCCTAAACCATATCAAGTGCCACATCTAGATGCCTCATGAGCAATTCCAGAGATGTTTACTCCATCATGTTCCTGGGCAACCCATTCCAATGCCTAACCAGTCTGCCAGTGAATTTTTTTTTTTCCTAATGTCCAATCTGAACCTTCCTGGATACAACTTAAGGCCATTTCCTCCTATCCTTTCACTCGAGATGGTGGAAGAGGCCACCTCCCATCTTGTAAAAACTTTTTTCAGATATTTGTAGAGAGCAATGAGATCCCCTTGTAGAGAGCAATGAGATCCCCTGAGCCTCTTCTTCTCCAACATAAACATCCCCAGCTCCCTTAGCTGCTCCTCATAGGACTTGCTTTCTAAATCCTTCCTTCACCAGCTTCATTGCCCTTCTCTGGGCACACTCTAGTACCTCAATGCCTTTCTTGTAGTGAGGGACCCAGAACTGAACACAAGATTTGTAGTGAAGCCTCACCAGAGCATCAGCAGGGGGATGGTCACTGTCCTCGTCCTGCTGGCCACACTATTTCTGATACAGACCAGGATGCCATTGGCCTTCTTGGCCACCTGGGCACATGCTGGCTCATGTTCAGCCACTGTAAACCTGTACCCCCAGGTCCTTTTCTGCTGGGCCATGTTCCAGTCACTCTGACGCCAGCCTGTAGCTCTGCAAGGGGTTTTGTGACCCAGGTTCAGGATCTGGCATTTGCCCTTATTGAATGTCAGGCTGCTGCCCTCAGTCCATTGGTCCAGTCTGTCCAGATTCCTCTGCCGAGCCTTCCTGCCCTTCAACAGATCAACACTTGCCACCCCATGTGCTCACTGACTGAGAGAGCACTTAACCCCTTTGTCCAGATCACTGATGGAGATATTAAACAGGACTGGCCCCAATACTGAGCTTTGGGGAACCCTACTTTTGACTGGCTACCAGCTTGATGTAGAACCATTCTCTGCCACTCTCTGGATTCAGCCATCCAATCAGTTTTTCACCCAGCAAAGAATGCACCTGTCCAAGCCATGAGCAGCCAGTTTCTCCATGAGAATGCTGTAGGAAGTGGTGCAAAATGCCTTAGTGATGTCTAGGGAGGCACCATCCACAGGCTTTCCCTTATCCACTGAGTAGGTCAAATGGTCATAGAAGGAGATCAGGTTGGTCAAGTAGGACCTACCTTTTCCCAAACCCATGTTGTCTGGGCCTGATGTCCTGGTTGTCCTGTACATTCTGTGTGTTGACACAGGATGATCTGTTCTGTGACTTTCCCTGGTACCTAGGTTAGTTTGACAGACCTCTGGTTCCTTTGATCATCTTTCCAATCCTTCTTTCAGGTGGGCCTTATATTTACTAATTTCCAGTCAAATGGAACTTCCCCAGATAATCAAGACCACTGGTAAATGTTTGGAAGTGGATTAATGAGCTCTTTTTTTGTCATCCTTGGACAGTATACTACCCCTTTCAAGCAGCAAAGGATGGAGACTCTCCATAGCCGTACTTTGGTGGCAATGTATTATTGAAGCTTTTGTTGTCTGTAGCAACAGTGACCAGGTTCCAGTTTGGCTTTGACTCTTCTACTTTTTCTCGTCATAACCTTACAACACCCTTGTAGTCTCCCCAAGTTATCTGACCCTCCTTGCAGAGGTGATACACTCTCCCTTTTTTTTTTTTTTTTTTTACCTCCCTCACTGAGCCCTGAGTTTCAGGGTAAAGTTCTCTATTTAGTGAGGCTGGTCTTTTTTTTTTCCTGGATTCTTTTATGGCATATGGGGACAGGCTCCTTCTGTACCTTTAAAACTTTCCTTCTTAAAGTATTTCTGGTCTTCCTGGATTTCTTTACCCTTCAGAATTGATTCCAAGGGGACTTTGTCAGTCCATGTCCTAAAAAGCCCAAAGTCTGCCTGCCAGAAACACAAACTGGCAGTTCTGCTTGTGGCTATCCTCACTTTATTCAAAATTGAGGGCCTGGAACTCCAAGCAGAGACCCTACCTCCATTCTACCTGTCTCTTAGGTCCCCTCCTACCTGTTGGGGTGAGGATCTTTCACTTCCTGAGATGCCAGTTTGCTGGCATGCCTGCCTCAGTATTGGCAGAGAAAGAGAGGAAGACTCAAAAAAGGTTAACTAAACCTTCATATTAACAAAATTTTATTAAAACGTGTCTCATGTAGGCAAAAAAGAAAATGATACTAAAATTCCTTAGAACATCAAATCATACTGATTTCATAGCAATTGCTTTAAAGATAATAAAGGCTCTATAATTTTCAGTATATAGAGAAATAAGATTCAGAGTGAAATACTGTCTACACATTTACGATGTGATTGTGCACAGGTCTAAATTCTATAAATTTTAGATTGGTGAAATAATCTCCGAGATTGAGCATATTAGGAATAAGAAGTCATTTTATCAAAGGGATTCTTCTGTGTATCTTGGTTTATGCAAGTCTTGCTTTTCCTAAAAGTTCTACTGCTAGCATTGGAATTCTCACATACTAAGAAGTTAATCTTGTAGAGCTTGAATTTGACTGTCAAAGAAAAAATATACTTTCTTAATCTTCTGTAGCTTCAAGGAGGAAAAATGTTAAGAGGTCTTTGACTCAGAGTCATTGAAAGTAACTTCTTTGATCTTCTGAGAAGTATTTCTGCTGGTTAAGTGGGTTGCTTTAAGTTCTGAAGATACTGAAATAAGTTGTTGCAACCCAGTTCATCGTATATGTTCCCTAGTAGTAATAATAATTATTTCAAATGAAGACACAGGATTTGTTTCACTTTGTATTCTCCTTTTGTTCCTTCCTGTGTTGTTAGTGTCCTCCTAAGTCTTTGTCATCTGTCAGCATCAGAATTTTACAGTAGACTTTCATGACTGAGCTGTTGGCTTCTGTGACTAGAATGACTGGCAAAATGTCTGGGAGACTGAGCTATTATGTAGTGCTTGAGCAGGTTTTTCAGATGTGAAAATGTGTTTACTGAGTATATAAATAGCAGGCAGTCAAAAATGTGAACTTGAAAATAAAGGGTGGCAGCACTTTTTGTCCTACATATCTATAAGGCAGAGTGAGAAGAACACCCGGAAAAAGAGCAAAAGCTATGAGCAATACTCTTGGCTTTGTGCCTTCACCAGGAAAGGAATATTTTATACCTGTGTATATTTCATATCAGAACTCTGCTAAAAGACTGTACTGAGTGATCACCATCAGTGTCTTGATAATCCATATATGTATATTTATATGTATGTGAATGTGTGTGTCTTTTCTTGAGAATGGGAGTCGAAGAAAGAAGGCTGTTTAGTACTTCTAGTAATATATTTTAGGTTAAACCATAATAATTCTGTAATGCTCTGCTTCATTATGAGGTATCAGAAGTTGTGAACTCAGCCTATGGGAAGGTACCTGTGTCAGGGACCAAAGACGGGTCTAAGGCCTGACATATTTGGTGTGAGATTGTCTTGCTGACGTGCACAAAGTAGAAGAACTTAGTGTTTAGTTGGTGGGACTAACCTTCAGAAATGAAACTATGTATCAGTGGAATTCATCCTGTGAAAGGAGAACAATAAAGCTGTTGTTGGTGTGGAGGTGTGATCATGGTCTGTTGTGACCTCGTTTCATGCGTTGGCTCCATGTGAGATGATGCCGCAGCTGGCCCCTCCAGAGGGGGAGGTATATATGTGGTTCCGGGGCGGAGGAGACAGGATGACATGATGCACTCTGTTTTCATTCTGGGGACGCCCGGAAAGTGCGCTGTCCTCCTGCCCCTCCCACTCAGAAGCCATGCTCCATCTCCTTCTCCTGCTCAGCAGCTTCTCCAGTATTCAGGGGTCGGTATGTATTTATTGCTAACGCGACTAATAAAATTGATTTGCTTTGCTATTCTGACTGTGTCTTGATCTTTTCTTTTTTTTTTTTTTTTTTTTTTTTTTTTGCACAGGCATCCTCCTGAGCCCATAACAATATCTTCCTACATCTTTCTTCCCTCCCCATTTCAATTATTCTCCTCCAGGCTCATTACAGTGGCCTTTGAGAATTTTGAAGATTTTGAATACCCTTTGAATACCCTTTGAATACCTTGAAACCAACCCCATCCGTTTTCTGGGAGCCATCACATTGTTGCAAATGGTTCAGGTCTTGTTTAAGGTCAGACTCCTAATTAAGAACGTCACCTAGACATTTGCCCAACAAAAGCTGGATAGATTGTAGTGGAGGAGTGTGTGGGACTGTATGGGCGAATATCTAGGGCAGTGATCTGTGTTTGCACTTTACCCCTAACAAGTGCATAATCCAGTAAAAGTTTTGGTCTTGGAAAAGGTGTGCTGACACTCTGGCAACCCAGGAGGACCCAAACCACTGCAATGTGTTGAGGCGTGGCCCAGGCCTACTGAGCCATGCCCAGCACTGCCCAGTGCTCTTAGGAAGGAAAGAAGGTCTCTTGAATCTGACAGTGGGACACCAGGCCCTGCAGCTGCTCCACCCACTGTGACAGACACACTGTGGTTAGTTCAACCCTGATGACAAACTGTGTCACTGAAGCAGAGAAACAACATGTGCTGGTGTCACTTGACCCTGTATACGAGCAGAAAAAGTGTATATGAAAGTCACCCTTCTAAAAGGCTTTAGCAAAAGTAGTCAAAGAGAACAAGGAGGTTGGAGAGGGAGGAGAGGATGAAGAAACCGGGCCATTGCAAGGGCCATTTTCAGTGCTGTTACCAAGGCCATCACTTACAGTGATAATGAATCTGTTTTTATACATGTATGTGCTGGATTTCATTTTTGAGAAATTTCTTAATATAGGAATAGGTGATTTGATGGGTTGAGTCGGGGAGATGAGGGGGGCAGCGTGGCAGTGAAGTAACACCTTTCATTCCTACATATGTAGGAGCTCTATTAGTAGGTGATGTCTTGATAAGCTGTAGTGCCAACAATTAGTCTAGTGGTAACTAATCCATTGATTCCTGCATTATCAAATGTCTAAGTTCAATATATGCTATTTTCTTATAGACAATGGTATAAGAAGTCATCACTAAGATCAAAATGAGAGCACAAATGGATTTACTTTCTAGTGACCTGATTAGAAAGTGTGATGAGCCAGAAAGTTTGTATTGTGGATATCTGTGTAACTTTGATTTTTCAGGGCCATGGTGTGGGCATAAAATCACTTTCTTATTTCACAGGCTCTCAGTGGAATAATAGTCAGCCTATGAAAAAAGCTGATAAAACTTTGCCATTCATCCTTGATGGCTGCTTGATTTTGACTCATATAGATATTATTCTCCTAGAGCGCTTTTCCTGTATAGATCTATATGTATCCATTGGTAAAATAAATACCAGAAATAAGAAAGATACAAGGCCAAACCTGCTTTGAACTGTAGTGAAACTTTGTATCAAAGCTAACCTTAGCTATAGCCTGTTGGTTAGCCTGATTTAAAATGTTTTGGTGTAATAGGGAAGATTATTGAACTTTTTTTTTTTTGCTGTTTCTTCCTTTATGCACTTGGATCGCCAGCAGCATCAGTGGTAGATTTCATTACACCCAAGCAATGAAATTTCTATTCTTTTTGTATAGTGCTTTCTGTGGACCATGAAATTATTTGCCAGTATGGAATACTGAGAGGTATTAACTTTTCTGAAGCACTATCAATGTATAATTCAAAAGGGAAGTATATGTAGAATATCCACACTGTACTGCTGTGCAAGTCTTGTTGTGAATTTCCTTTGGTTAATGTATGGGAATCTTCTTTTTAACTGCATTGTTTTAAATTATTTAAAGTAATTAGTTTGACACATGTTTAAATGTGTTTATAATCCTGTTATCTCAATTTGTCTTACATGTTCTGCCTGATCAAATATATTCCAAGATGTGCTTTCCTTCTGTAGGATGAGCGGTATAGGATATAATATGGGGAATATGAATGTTACAGTGTAATGTATAATGATGAAAAACATCTAATATACATTCAAGAGAAGCTTAAAACCAAAACATAAACTAAAAATGAGAACAAGTGAAATATTTCTTTTCTAGGAGGTATAGGCTCTTCTCCCTGAATAAGGGCTGTCTGTTTCTAGCGGACCTCTGGGACTGCATGGTGTATTTAATGGTGGCTCTGCCTGGCCAGAACTACTGTTGCTGCAGCTGTGTGGAGCAGGAGAAGGAAGAGGAGACACTTGGGGAGCACAGATTGTAAAGAAGGGACTGAGATTTTTCAGGAGATACTAGAAAAGGAATTTAGGACACAGCTGTCTTAAATCTGATTTCTTCTCTGTTCATCGATTCTTGGTGTCTTCCCTCTACACCTGTTTCAGGTCTGCATGTGAACCATCTGCAAAAACAATGCCTTGTGTCTTAGCTTATGCACTTCCATAGTGAACATGAGGGCAGGGAGAAGGTACTAACTCATTCTTTGGAGCAGGCAGGCTGTCTTTCATCGGTGCTCTGTGAAAAACATTGCTTGAAAAGAAAACTCATATAATAGGATTTTTTTACAATTCCAGTCTAGTCACTTCAGTTTGAAGTATGGCTTCATCCCCCCCTGCTTACCATAGACTTCTGATTTTAAAAGCAGGAACGGAAATTGGTTTCTAGTCAAAGATGTAAGATGGTTTTGCCACTGATGACTGTACTTCCAGTGATGTTACCCTCCCTTTTGCAATTGTTGCATTCCCTGAGTCTTGCCTATGTAATTATTCCTGTAGAGTATGCTCTTCCTCATTGCCTGCTGGTTTGATGTGACACAGAAGGACCCCATCATCCATGCTCTTTTATGCTTATGCTGTATGAATTTTCAGCTTTTGCATCTTCTACAGCCATCTGTGAGTAGCTTACAATCCATGTTCCAAAAACTGTTTCTTTTCAATTTTGAACAGGAAGAATTAAAGTCTTTATATTTTTCCTTTAAGCCTCCCTTCATGGATGTCTGATAGTCAATTCTTGCTCTGACTAGAGTGGAACACTTGTACCCAATTTTTGCTACTGATTTTCTTTGCTCTCTCTGATCTTAATTCCACAGATGCTGTAATAATTTTACTTATCATTTAGTTCGGCAACTGATGTACTTGTCTCAAGATACTTATCTTAAAGATATATTGAAGCCTCAGAATATTTTTGCATAGCATTCCAAGACAGAATTCTGTTGATATGGTTGAAATCTTGTCCAAAATCTCTTTATGCATTGAATGTTTCTGTAACTTTCTTTTGTGTTGACAAATGTGATGTTGCTGTTCATATCTGTTCAAAAATGCGCTACAAAGATGATGTAGTGCATCTCATTACGGGTCACCTGCTTTTGACTTCTGTAGGTCCTTGTCCATGTACCTTAAACACACAAGCTCTAACATTGAAAATGTGTAGATTTTCACTTAGTAACTCTTGATCAAAAAGTTTATAACCAGTTAAAAATCCCACAACCCAAACCACTTTTCTAAAGAAGCTTTTTGGCTCTTGAAAGGGTTAGTAAAGCCAGAGCGATTTAAGTGTGCTGGGGATTAGCCATAAAAATCATTCATGAAATCATAAATGTATTCTAAGTAACTTTAGTAGAGGAGCCAATGGTTTCTCCAAAATGAATTTCTAAATATTTGGAACAAAGGCTCTATATTTTGTATTAGATGATGCAAAAATAAATAGAAATAGAAAGAAAATAAATAGAACTGTATCTTAGTTATACTAACTTGTCTTTTAATAAAAAGTAATTTGTTTGTATGTTTTTGTATTCTGTAGCCATGTAAGGAGTACAGCTGTTTCTGGGTAACTAAAACCACTTTAGAAGTACACTTTTTGGTAAATAAGCCTGCTTTCTCATATTCTACATGTAACGCTTGGAAAGAATTCTTAATAAATTGGTTTTGTAGATATCTGTTCCTCCAAACTTTCTGTAAAATTCTGATGTTCTGCATGATTTCTTTCTAATGTAATGGGATTCTGGTCTGTTAAATCCAGTGCTAGGCAACTGACCGTCATATGTATCTTTAGGAAAAGCCTTTAGAATAAGTCAGTTAAATTACAGGTAAGCTACTGCAGAAAAATAAGGATGTTCAATTTCCAAGAACGCCCATCTTGATTAGGGTTACACAGAACCAAAGTAGTATACTATATGTTATACCTTTTGTGTTTTCAGTTGGATAGATTTGCCAGTATAAGAATTCCAAGAAGTAAAAAAGAGAGACCTCCTCTGCCACATATGAAGCAGTCACATTCTACAGATTGGTCATCCACATCCATGGACCAGGAGGATTTTGCTACAAAAACACTGTCAGAAAGAGAAATCATAGCACTGTTTGAAAAAATGATGGTAAGAGTCTTACACTTTTACTTAAAGAATGACACCATAGCTAAATGTTAGGTGGAACCCATTTTTCTGTGCATGTGTTCTAATCTTTACCTGAATTATTAATATTATAGTTGTTGTGAGTTGCAATTGTGTGTTTATTAGGGTGTTTCTCAGGAAATAAAGTATTGGAATTATTTTTGCAAAATTTTGGTGTAAATATATTTAAAATAGAAATAAGAAGTGAGATTATACAACACATTTTTGTTGAGGAACAAGAAATGGGGGATCCTTCTTCCTTTTAAGATAATTTTGAAACTTCTACAAAGAGATTTTATGCCTTCAAATGTCACAGCCACATTTAGTTCTGAATTTATATGCCATGTCACTCTTGCACAGAAAGACAGACTTGCCTCCAAAGCAGCATTTGTCTGCAAATTTGCTTCTGTCCTCAGTTGTCATTGTTAGTGCACTACAAAAGAGCAATCACAAAGATCATGTGGCATTGGTAGCACCTCAATCGGTTGAGCTTTTTGTCGTGATGATGACATTTTGGGCAATTGAAAACTAAACATGGAATGGCCATGAGAAAAGTGTGAGTGAAATCTGAAGAGCACAAGAGAACATTAACAAGGCGAATGATGCCTAGATTATTATTTCTTTTGCTGTCTCACAGCAAGTAACAAGTAACTCTTGAAATACAAAGGGGTTACCAGGGACTGGCAGGTGGAGAAAATGAAAAGTGCTATGAGAGAAGTACCTTTGTGAAATTTGTACTTCCTAGTACTCAGTGATGATAGCTTAGTTTTGAACAAGCTTTTATAGAACTCTTGAGAGCTATAATTGAAGGATAACATTCAAGGTTTTCATGGTTAAGCTGGTGAAGGGAAGAAATAATTAACTGTCACCAACTTTTGTATTTGTACTTGTTGCCAAATGGTTCATTTTTCCTGGTACATTTTGATGTCTTGCTTTTCTTAAAAAATTCATTGTAACTGATAGTTGCTCAAATGTTAGGAAATATGGAAGTTCTTTTTAATAAAACTTGAAGGTGTGCCTCATTCCACAGATCCCTTACATTTAGATTGTATTTCTCTACCCTCCTACAGACATTCTGGTATAGGATAGTCTGTGATCTTATACTGTGCCATAAATAAATGGAAACTTTCAATAAATCCTCAGAAACCTACTACTGCATGTCTAGATAAATATGGATGCTTATATCCATGTATTCTTAAATAATTAATTCCAGTTTTAAAACTACTTTGCAAAATATGTAAAAGTACTGATGACATCTGGATAATTTGAATGCTTTACTAGTTTCACTGAATAACAAAGCACTTAAACTTGTATTAAGCTACTTTATCAGTGTTGTTTTATCTATAACATGTACTACAGAAAGGATTTTTCAGATTATCCACAATTGAATGGGCTGGAATAAAGCTGGTTTAGTCACAGTAGATTTCATAGCTAATTATATATTGTAGCCTCTAGTCTGCTGTTCTGATCAAATTAAGTGATTTGGAGGGGTGGATTGATGAACAATTTGAGTGTTGAAGCCAGGCTTTTAGAACTAATTTTGTATGGAAAAAAGTAGTCAATGTGTTAGTAATGAAGGGGGAAGTTTTTAAATTCCTAGGGTTCACTGAATGTCTTATGTTGTACTTGGGGTTTTCCTGGATGCATATGGCTTCCTTCTCCCAATATTTTATGCAGTGGCATCTTGTGTGGTTTTCATGGCAAAAATGAAAGAGCTCATAAAACCAGACAGTTAAAGATAATAATTAACTGTCATTGAGCTCCTTTAATTTCTGTTAGTGCTATTAGGAAAATATCCATGTGAAATGATGTATTCTTATTTTTCAAATAGGCATTGCTTGCCTGCAGGATATATTTCAGTTATTTAAGAAATAAAGGATGGAGGTGAAGTATTTTATTAACTAAGCAGTATCTGTTGTGCCCCTTGTCTTGATGAGGTTTCATTTGTGAAAACAAGAACTGCACACACAGAATATTTCCTGAAAATTAACCTGCTGTTATATCAAGGCCTGTGGAATAGTTTGTCTTGAGAGGTTTTTTAATTCTTGAGGGTTTTTATGTGTTTAGAAGTTAGATGCTTTTATTTAAGTTTAGAAGCTAGTTTTCAGAAAACATGAAAGAGCAAGAAAGTACTTTAAATAGAAGAATGAACTTTGCAGTAGCTACCTGATAACCTGAAAAGGTGGGCTTTTTTTTTTTTTAGGTCAAATTAAGTTCAAAATTAACCTTATCCCATCTGAAACCAGGACAGGGGTCAAACATTTTCTGCAATAACTTCTCAAATCTTGGATTTATACAAAAGTGTAAATGTTTCTAGGAACTATGCTCCATTCTCTTCTATTCAGCATGAAAGCTATTGAAAGACAGGGAAATTTAAGTTTCAGTGTAGTATAAATTCTAAGGATTGTCTATGCTTTTTGTCTTTGATTTCTGACTAGGTGAAATAACTTTTATATCTATTGATATAATATCAAGATAGCTACTGACTGATTTTGTAGTTCCAGCCAAAACTGGTGAGGATTCACCTCATGAGTCTCAGCTGAAAATAACTGCAGTAATTCTTGCTAAGCTTGGGCAATGCACATAGTAATGCTATATGTGCTTTATATGTGTGTGCTGTGCCAAAATTATTTATTATTTCTGAAAACTCTGGGGTTTTTGTTTGTTTGTTTGTTGCTGTGGTTTTTGGTTTTTTTCTTCTTTTATTCTTTAACCTGCATCTACACCATGATGAGAAGTGTCATTTCTCACAGTGCAATTTATTACAATGATTAGAGCATTTTTAGGCTGGAACAGTAGAACTCCATGTGTCAGAAATTTTAGTGACATTCAGAAGTATCACTTGTATGGTTTTCAGTGTAGGTCTCTTTCTGCTCTTTTTTGATCTCTGTATTTATGTAGGGGTCAATGAATTATAATGGATTTTTGACAACAGTTGAAGATTTCGATTTAATGTTTAAGAATTTGGGTATTGCTTATTGCAAAGGTGATTATTAATTTGCAAACTAGTTTCAGTGCAAACCACATTCTGCTGCCTAAGATGAAGCATTTGGGAATAGAGGAAGAGAATTATGGAATAAATTAAAACTAAAAATTAAAATTGAAATTAGAAGTATGTAAAATACTTTAAAATATGTAAGACTAGGTTTTGAGTACCTTTATAAATGTTTTGGGAAGTATTAAATAATGCTTTTCTGTAGTTTGGTGCATGTATGTGAAACTGTACATCTTTTCTAAGAAGAGAGTGTACTAAAAATGGTTGTGATGCACTTGTTAATCCTAGCATAGTTGACTGTTTTTGTTTTTTTTCAGTCTGAGTTCAGGGGGAATATAGATAAGGATTTTTATGGTTTTGATTAAAATCTTATGAAAAGTAGTTTGTGTAACAACTTTCAGTTGTATTTTCTCCTGTCCCATTCTAGGAAGATATGAATTTAAATGAAGACAAGAAGATGCCATTGAGAGAAAAGGATTTTAATACCAAAAAAGAAATGGTGATGCAATATATTAGCACTGCTTCCAAGTCTGTAAGTAAATGACTAAAAGCTTACATTATTTCCTGTTGGAAAGAAAAAGTGATGCTTGCATGTTACATTCCTTTGACTAACTTCTGTTTCTCATAATGCCCTTTAAAAATGTTTGTGTCTATCTTAGTTTTTTTACAAGATACACTGGCAGGTAGTCACTTGTACTTGAAATATGTCTTCTATGCAGAAACCAGTATATTTTTTTGGTAAAGGTATGGCTAAGAGTAGAGTTGGAAATGTTCTGCAAAAACTTGTTGCAAAAGTTTGGTGTCAACCTTTGTCTTCTCTAGCATTGTTTAAAAAGAGTTCCTCAGCTGATGAGCCCTTTTCATGCCTGACTTAAAACAGAATTCATGTTTGATGCTATGTAGTAGCTGATAATGAAAATGTTGTGCACAGAATTAATTTTTGTCCATTTTTTACCTATAATGACTGGTTGTTCTAAAACAGTGCAAGGAGTTGTATGTAAGGGCCAAATCCAGGATGCAGTTGGCATAAGAAAAACTGCTTTGTTTTTGCAGAATGGGAACTGACTCCCACGCTAAATGCTGCATATCTAACTCATAGCTAATCAGATATTCTGATTGTTTTAGAATTCATATGTTTGAATCTTCAGCTCTCACTGCTGTATGTAACTAGAGATATCAGTAAAAGTTGCCTGTATGTAATTAAAACTAAATAATGAGAAATTAAAACATTAAATATAGTAATTTAACTGAGTTATTAATCTTGCTGTCTACTTTACATTATGTATATTATTAGTGTAATACTTGAGCACTTTAGGAAGGTAAGTATGCCTTGAGCAAGACTGAACTGCCTGGAGATTATTTTATTTAAGATGAGTTTATCAAAGCTGCGAATCTTGAAGTGCATCTACCCAAAACAGTATGTGAGGGTTTATGTATCATTGGTACCTCTAGCGTCCACATGTATTTTATGACCCCAATTTTTTGATCTAAAGAGTAATGTGCTAATAGGACATGACTGGCTGTGAAGAGTTGCTACATTCACATCTGTTGCTGAAATTATAGCATACTGATGGTGGCGATGTTAAGGCTGTCTTTGTCAAGAAAAAGGTTTTTATGTCTTTGCTTCTTGGTCACAGAATAGGTCTCACTGATCCTTCTTTCTGAGTGCTGTTTGCAATTTTCATTTTTTTCTTTGGACGGCATCACACTTGTGTTTTGGCAATGGAGCTGCTTGCACAATGCCCAAAGTGGTTGTATAAGGTACTTTGTTGAAGAGGACAGGTCTGTTTCCTCCTCCAGGGCAGTGATTTGTTCCCTTGTTCCCTTGTGTGTTTTCCCTAAAGCTCCCAACAGCATTTTCTCCATTTTGTTCCCTTCCTCTGCTGCTACCCTAGTATTCCTCTTTCTGTGTTGGGAGATGACTAAAGACCAATCCGAGCAGGGAAACTGGTCTTTCCTGAACTCTTTCTGCTGTTGTATCTTTACTGAAAGTGGCATTCACCTGTTGTGTGCTGGGAGAAACTGTTTCAGTACTTTGATCCAGTTGTGCTGCAGATGATTTCAGATTAGTGCTGGAGCTTTTGGGATGAAAAATTCTTTCCTTTGCCATTGAAAACTCTTTGTTCCTGGCAGGCTTTTTTATTCCTCGAATCAGTTGGACTGAATGCATTCTGAGTCTACTGAGAAACAGTGCACTGCACCCCGAGAGTACTTGGCTAACTTTTGGTGTACCTTGACTTGGTGAAAGTGTCATACATTTTGGAACAGTTGAAATGCCATGTAGCTCCTGACTATTGTGTGCAACTAATCCCATCTGGGGCTTCTCCTTCTATAAGTAACTTCTTTTGATAGCTTGTACTTCTTTTTCTACTTCTTGAACTTTAAGGAGATGGGTACTAAGATATTTTGCCTTGGGAAAGATATGCTCATTCATAACTGTTATGGAGAGTACTGAACATGTTTCATTTAAAGCAATTATCATTTTAAGAACTATTAAAATGAAGAACAGAGACTGTATCTCTAATGAATTGATGAAAATGAAACAACCTCTGGTGATCAAAGTGGGCTCTACTGTAATCAAAGCTTTGTCATTGACCTCAGTGTCAGGGTTTCTCTTTCTTAGAAGTGTACAACTCCTTTCCAATAATCACAAAGCACACCTCTTTGCATAGTAATACTTGCAGAAAAGAAAAGTTTTGAAAATAAATTTCCATGTTATGGGGTTAATGCTCAAGGGGAAATAAAAGTAGCATTCCTATCATGTTACTCAACCATAGGTTTTGCTGTTTTATATGTTCAAAGCTCACAAACTGGGTTTTTAAAATTAATTTTCTTCTCAATATTTTATTTTTGTTGTTCACATTTCACCCTTGTAGTGTTTTAACTAGATTAATTAATGCTGACTTCATGTTGCATCTGCTCACAGACCAGTTGTTCTTCAGTTGAGCAATTAAGTTTCTAGAGGCACTGAGCCTCAAGATATTTCCTGTTTCTCTGTTAACTTGAACATTTTGAACTTAAGCAGCTTTTCTCATGCTGAAATACAGCTAATATAATCTGTTTCACAATTGGTACCAAATGCAGCTCTCATTTTATTTAAGCACCAGCAGATGTATCATATTCTTGTTATGTTGCAGAACTTTGGCATAACCATGAATAAGTGCTACTTAGCACTGTGGTAGTTTGTTGTACAGACATTTACAGTTTACTGGTTCTTTTGCATAGGGTAATGTTCCAGTGGGGAACTGAGTCTGAAATGGGATGACTCTCTGAATGTTGATGTGTGTGACACTGTTTTCAGACAGGTCACATGAGGCTTTCTGAAATGTCATTCTAGTGAATTCTTCTAGTCTGTCTGGGTTCCTGTCCCATGTGACCTTTGCACTGCACGTATTGCCACTGTTTATATTAAATGCCTTGCAAAATATCTTCTAACCATCTTAACTGTATGTCCTGTCCATATGACTGTCCTATAGTACTGTGCATCAAAAGAAAGCAATTTTACTGACAACTTATGAGTATTTTGATTACATCAGTTTTGTCAATTTTACAGCAGGAACTGCTGGGAGAAGTCACTGGAAATGACAGATTCTCCACACAGGATATTAATCCACATGCTTAGGCTTAAAAGCAGCGCTTATCAAGTAGTGTATGCACATCAGGAGCTGCCAGCAGAATTTCTAAGACTTTTTGAAATTTCAAACTTTCTTGTAACACTTAGTTAAATACTTTGTCATGAAGACTGCTGAGAATTTTTTTTTTTGTCTCTAGTCAGTCTGTTATCTCATCTATTCAGAGTCCAGCTGGAAAGATCCATGAAAGAAAACTGAAAATACAAATTTTTTTTTGTTTATGGGAACATTTATTGCTACTGATTTTTTAAAATTTTGTCTGGGTTTCCTAGATCTACCTTCCAGATTCTCATCTCAACCCTCATCCTTTGCTGTACATCTCATTTATTTTTTTTGTGGAGCATAATTATTGGAAGTTACCCTCATACTTAAGCAAGTAGGGATATCCATCAATTCAGAAGCATGTTCGGAATGACATTTCATGTATCACACATGGTGTTTCAAAATATAACATAAGATGTTGTATTTTCAGGATGATTCCTGGAAGAAGTTTATTTTTTTTTTTAATTTTGTTTTGTTTTGTGGTTTTTTTTGTTTGTTTTTTGTTTTGGTGTCTGAAGCATCTGTTATCAAGTCTGAGGAAATATATTTGGAGTGGAGACTGTTATAGCCTGCAATGTTCTGTTGTCATAGAGTCATGGAATGGAATTAAACTGGAAGAGACCTCTGGAGATAATAGCATTCAACTTTTTATCTATTTCAATGTTAATATCTCTGATAGGGGGACTACACAGTGTGCTGAGCAACCGGCCTCGTGCTCAAGAAAACAGAGGGAGGAGGGGACAAGTTTGTCTTATGTTTAACTGATTTTCTGTATTTCAGTTTGTTCTTCTTGTATTTTCACTGATAGGATTCTCCTGAGCCTTCTATTCTTGGGGCTAAACAATCTTTGTTCTACCAGCCTGTCCGTGTACTACAGATTCTCTTGTAATTGTGTCCACAGCCCTTGCTGGACTCATTTCAATATGTACATGTCTCTCATGCTGGGGTGTCAGGAACTGGACAGAATTTTCCAGATGTCTCACCATTGCTGAGTTGAGGTGAAGGGTTATCTGCCTCAACCAGCTGGTGATTCACTTATGTAAGTTAGATGTTATCCATCACACCCCCTATTTTCCTACAAGCCTACATTCCAGTTGGTAGCCCCAGAACATGTTGGTGCATAGGATTATCCCTCCTCAGGTTCAAGATTTACAGTTTTCTATTGTAGAACTTCCTGAAATTCTTCTGCCCATTTTTACTGTCTGTTGATGTCCCACTGGATGGCAGCTCAGCAGCCTGGTCTGTCAACCACATTTCCCAGCTTTTAACTTCATTTCTGTGCTAGAAACTATTTAATCATCTTCTGCTTCATAGAAGAAATTATTACTTCTCAGTATTTCCAGAAGATCTAACAAAGAGAGAAAACATCATCTGTGTGAAGCTATGTATAATAATATAATGAGACTACCTCACCACTTAGAGTGAATAATTTCAACTTATTATTGCACTGCAAGTCTAATTCTCTTCAATTACTGACTTAAGCCAGTAATAGTTCATCAGGAACTATTTAGTAAGTCTCTTTGTGCAACATGGCATTGTGCTTCTGTTTTCAAAAATGGAGTCTTGCAATGACTTAAATCTAAGTTTTATGACCCATTTTATGTCTCCTTTTTGTAATTAGATATGTTCTGTAGAAAATATGTGTATCCTTAATGTGAAATGGATATTAGGTGGACTAGACTTCTTATTTTTCAATGTCAAGATGTCTACTTCTGCAAGAGCAGAAGGTACTGCAGTAACACACTGACTGTTCTAGTGTGCTGCCTCTTTGCTCTGTATGCTTATCTGACTGCAGTCACCCTTCTGGACATGTGCTCTGTGATCTCTTCAGATGACCTCATAATTGCCTTCTTCTTCCGTTGAATATTGAATATTAAGATGTTTGCAATGCATAAACCGAATCCATTCAATACAAAAATTTTATTTCTCTGAGCATGTGTGATATATTTGTACATTTGATGCCTGTTGTTTTTGTCCGCTGATGATAAATTTTTTCACAAAATGACCAAATTTAGTCATTTGGCAAACAGTAGGTAGGCATCAGTTGCAGGTTTACAGGTCAGCATTATATATTTTTCAAGGAACAGAAACAAAGTTTAGCCATTAATAATCTATTTAAATTCTATATGCACCAAATAAAAAACAAGTGTATTTTCTGTGTTTCAGGGAAGTCTGAAGAACAGTAGGAAGATTTCTCCCCAAGAATTTATTCAGGATTTAAAATCTGGGTCAACAGATGAAAGACTAGTCACTTGCTTAGAATCTCTCCGTGTGTCCTTGACTAGTAATCCTGTCAGGTAACATCATTAGCACATGTTGAAGAGATTAATCATATTCTAATTTCTTAATGGATTAGAATTAATGGATATGTAGATTTACATGTTTCAAGGTTTTCCAGTTAATGAGTATGTGTGCATTATGATTGTAACTTCTTTCTTTTTCATTGATTATGTATCCTCTGTAGATCTATTATTTTTAATAGAGTTGGCTGATCTGTACAAGGTAATAGTAAGAAAAGGTAAATTAAATGTGGTGCAGGAGCATTTCCATTTGTTTTCTAGTGCTAAGTAGTCAGTTATTTTTCTTTTTTAATTTTGAAATATTTTCTAAGTCTTTGATCTTCTAACTTATTTTTGTCTGGGTGATCAATAATGGGAGTTAGGCACTTTGGTGTAAGTTTGTTCACCAGAAAACATATATATTTCTAAATGTGTGCTTCTTCTTCATTGCAGTTTACTTTAAGCTTTCTTCCTTCCTGCCTTCTGGTATTTTTTTCTGGACCTGTAGTGTTTATCTCTACAGAAGAAAGCACAACCTTTGTTTACCTGTGCTTTATTGAAGGAAGGTTAACTCTTCAATGATCACTTATCAGTCTTAATTTTGATTTGTTCCATGCAGCTTGATTTGTGAATGCTGACTTTATTTTATTAAATTGTGTTTTTTCCTATTCTAGTCTATTTGCATCCTTTTGTTTAGAGTAACCATTTAAGACAAAGGTTGAACACATGATTTGGGGAAACTGTTAAGAGTGTAGTTTAAAATAATGCAAATGAAACTTTGGGACATGATTAAAAAAGGATTGTACAACTTTCTTTTCTCTGTGTCTGGCTTGGCAGAGTTCCTGATGTGGGTCTTCTCTATGGGTATTTGCTTCTTTTCGTCTATTAATTTGTTTCTGAATTTGGTTGTCTTATTTAGAATATGTAATAGTTCATGTGGTAAGAAACATGTTTTACAGTATCCTGAGTTATTCTGACAAAGGGTTTTCAATTAGTCTTTCTTTTGTAAATTATATTTTTAGTTCCCAGAGAAATTCTAAATCAAGTGTTACTGAGTAGTTTGCTCTCTGGTACTTAGAAACAGGTATTGAAATATATACTTGTCTGCAAAAAATTGTGTTTATTTCCCATCACTATAAAAACAAAGCTTCTAAAATGACAATCTTGGTCACTAATCTTCAGGTAAATAATTTAGGTGTTTTGACCTCACAATTGCCAGCACAGTTGATAAAACTGGTTTAAGTGATCTAGCTGTATATATTATTAGAGATAACTAGTTACCTGCAAGTACTTCTTCTACTTTTGTGTAGTAGTTGCAACAGATTGAATTTCATGAAGAAGACAATTTTAATAAATACATTGAAAATAGAGGCACTGATAACTTAGTATTTTGTCAGAATGACAAAAAGCTGAATGGTTTCTTTGGGTAGTGTAAGTAGTTTTTTTTCTTGTGGAAACAGAGGTAAAGGCAATAAGAGTGCATCAGTACTTCAGTTGATCATCCCCAGCTGTTGGATGTTCAGCAAAGTGGCTGCTCATAATTCTGCTAATACAAAATGTTCAAAGAAATTAATTTTGTCAGATTATCTTTAGGACAGTTATGTCCAGATCTGCCAGAAATAGTTGTCAGTTATTTGCCTAATCTGTTTCAGAATAAAACACCCATCCAAGAAAAAGAAAATCTATGCTAATAATTTATTTAATGTTAGAAGAAAAAAAAAAAAAAAATCTGGTTTTCTCTTCCTATAATTGTAAGTGCTGCTGTCAGTGTGCCATTACTTGTATTTGATATCAATGGGTTTTGAGCAATACTAAACAGGACCATGAAGTTTCTGTCTTATGTAGAAACAACTGGCTAAGAGTTTAACCTTATCAAAAGGTGCCTTTGGTAGTAGCTGAAATTTTAAATTTTTGTTGTTTTATCGTGGAGATATTTTGGGTTTAAAACCATCCAGTTATACCTGCTTTTATTTATGGTGTCAATTTTCTTTCACTGTGATTAGTCTTCAAAATGTCAAGTGCTTTAAATGTCTTTTTTCTTTCTCTCTAGCTGGGTTGAAAACTTTGGCCGAGAAGGTCTGGGACTGCTGTTGGATGTTTTGGAACGATTGGTTGAGACAAAAAAGTAAGGATTTAATATAAAACTCTTAGCTTTTCTTAATATTTAAACAGCATTTATTGACACTAAATATTTTATTTATTCAGTCAGGACAGACTTGTGAAGAAGAGTCAGCATAAAGTTGTACAGTGTTTGAGAGCCTTCATGAATAATAAGGTATGGGATTTTTTAAAATCTAGAAACTAAATTACTACAGTTCAATTAGATAAGGTACATAATGAGTATAATTTGGTGCAATTTGAAGTGGTGAGTTAGACAGTTATGGTTTGAAGTTCTTTCTGTCTGCCAGAAGTCTGCCACTTTCTCTCTGCAGAAATATTCCAAGACAATAATGTAAACTGTTAATGCTGATATATGCCCTTCTTACAGAATAATTTACTTATTTGGGAGTTTTCTCTCCTTTATTTTTTTTTACTATTTCACAGGCTTAAATGTCATTATAAATACTTACTTGAGGGGAACCATTGGTGTCGTTACTCAATAGCCATTTGGATTCCCTCCCTTACAAATGTTCTTCTGTTATTTAGTATGGGTTGGAAAGAATTTTGGGAGAAGAGAGGAGCCTTTTGTTGCTGGCCAAAGCAATTGATCCCAAGCAAACCAACATGATGACGGATATAGTTAAACTCTTATCTGCAATGTGTATTGTGGGAGAGGAAAACATGTAAGTACTGTATTGAAACAAGAAATAGTACAGTAATTTTGCAATATCTTAAATTATACTTATATCTAAATGAAAGGATAACATTTTTAAATTAGTTTTGAAGTAGTATCTTTATTATATTGTCAGTTTTCAGAATACCTTTCTGATTTTTTTATCATGGTCATATCAATGAATTTTCTTTTTCACACCTGGATGATCTGGTAAGATGGAAATAGTTATGCAGCAATTCTTCTGCTTAATATTTATTAGCATAATTTTCTTAATCCTTGTAGTCCAGTACGTAGTTCTTTGGTTACAAATATCTCTTAAGGCAACAAGTATTGCTTAAACCTCCTAAATTTGTTTATAAGAAATTCAGGCAGATGAATAGTTTGGCAACATGTCTCTTAAGACAGCAAATAAACCAGTTTGAATATCTCTCCTGAATGAAACGATTCTCTGTCCTCACAGCCTTGAAAAAATTTTGGAAGCTGTAACAGCAGCAGCAGAGGAGAGGAATGTTGATAGATTCTCTCCTATTGTAGAAGGTCTTCAGGATAATTCAGTTCAGCTGCAAGTAAGTAATTTTTTTTTTAACCACCGCAACAAAGAAAAACAAAATTACGTATTTTTCTGAACTGAAAAAGTAATTACAGTAAAAAGGAGTAGAGATATTGTTTCAAATTGGGGTCAGATTTTGGAATATTGTTTTTAATTTTGTCTTTTAAGATGTGGCATGGGAAGATTCAGCCTGGAAACATGGGGATGTTGCAGGTCAATTTGTTGTTTCTATTCACTAAGATCTTACATTTGCAAGTTAAAAGACAGTATATATTTAAAATAAAGGGTAAATCATAGGTTTGATGCAAAAAGATTATATAACTTCTGGCAATATTAGTTGAAATTGAAGATTAATAATAGTAAAAAAGCAAGGTTTTAGGCAACAGCATTTTATAATTAATGTTTTAAATCATTAGGAGGTCTGTCTCTCATTCTCACTTTATGATATCATAAATTTGCACTCAGAGGGTCTTATTTGCAATTTGCTTCCGTTGGTTGTAGAGTTTACTGCAGGAAGGTACAAAGGATTTACACTGTGTTTGAATGATCATTATAAATCATTGGTCTGAGAGTGTAGGTGTGAGCTCATTGATATTAATATAATCTGGTTGGACTGAGAGCTGTTCATAATTGTAATTCTTTCCAACTATTGCAAAAATAGTAAAAGATTAATCTAAATTTTGAAAGAAATGTTTGAATTACTAGCTTTTAAATTAAATAGTCCATGTCTGACAATAAAAGTTGTTGTTTGTTTCATTTGTCTCATAGAAAAGCTAACCATGAAGGAATAATATCTCTATAAAGGTGGAGAATATTGAAAAATTTTCCCTTCTTCCTTACCTCTTCTTTCTTCTAATCATAGAATGCTTTGGGTTGGAAAGTCCTTTAAAAAGACCATGTGCTTCCAACCCAGGTACCATGAGGGGACATCTTTACACCAGACCAGGTTGCTCAAGACCTAGTCCAACTTCACCTTCCAGAACACTTCCAGAGATGGGGTATCATCCACAGTTTCCCTGGGCTATCCATAAATTTTATGGAATTTCAAAAAACTTTTGAGATAGCAACTTTTCTCTGGGATATTAGAAATTTTAAAGATATTTTGATTCAGTTGGGAGAAATGTTTAGATCACGAAAATTCTTTTTCAATTTCAGGATGTTGTATCTAAGTTAAGAGAATTCAAGAGTCTCTGTAGAGCATATAAGAATTTAATGACTACCAAGTTGAAATTAGGAGGAGTTTTTTTTAAGTATTAGCCTTTCACATGTGATGCAGAATTTTCAGGGCTTGTATATTTGCATTGGTGTAGATTTAGTGAAGAAAAAAAAAGTACTGTAGCTTTAATACAGAAAAAAGTTACTCTCTGTAGCTTCCTTTTCTTTGTAGTTGAAAACACATGTGAAACTCACCTAAAAGCAGCCCATTACTCTATTTGAACCATCAGGAAAATTAAGTTAATCCTTTGTCCCTCTTGTTTTATGCATCATGAGTACCCACTGTTTGCAGGGGTGCTCAGCTCCAGGAGCAAGATACCACTGGTGACATTATCAAATCAGTGCAGGAAACTTCAGCTCAGTTACCTATGCAGTAGCAATTTTTATTTTTCTAGGACTACTCTTCAGATTTTAAAAAAGTTTGTTCCTACTAATTATGCCTTCTGTTGATTGAGTTATACCTCCATCTGGTATTTTGTTATCCTCTGGTATAGAAGCATTGTTAAAAATGAGAATTTGCTTTAAATGTTACCGTTGCAATAATTCTGTTAAAATACTATGCTAAATATATTCATTTGGCTTTGCTGAGAGTGTTAGCCTGAAGTTCCTGCAAATAGGTAATGTTTTGTTTGCTGTATCTTGTGTAGACATGGAAACTCTTTAAAAGTTCTTTTCTGTTTGTTTTCATTAGTGTATGTTCCTTCTGCTAAAAGGCTTTTTGATATTTTCCTTTTTTTGACTTAATAAATGGTTGCTAGATTTTTTTTTAATACCAGGAAAATCAAGGTTCCTCTTGTGAATCAGCTGTAAACTTTTCTAACAATGACATTGACCTGGTGGTTAATTTGACAGTGTTTTAATGAGACAGAAGTTTACAGTTGTCAGTTACTTGGCATACTTGCTTTGATTGTCTGCTTGACTTATGTATGCTTGCTTTGTGGCAGTTCAATTTGACACTAACAACTGACCTTTTCAAATTTGAATTGACTTAACATTTCTGGTACTAGAAGACTGAATGCATAAAAGGCCTCAGTAGGGTGATTTTTGTATTTTTAGTGAAAGCTCTATCTATTTTTTGCATTTGTTGAAAGTAGAGGATGCTCTTGCATAAAATCCAAAATTATGGAAATCATACTTAATTGATTTTGTTTCAAGACACAATTAGTAGTCTTATTCTGAGAATATAACTACTGCCAGGAGTAATATAAAGTTTCTGGTTTGGTTAAAGTAAATATAGTTGAACATCTTAAGTCTAAAACACATACAGGGCAATCTGGTATCTTGTATGTTTATGATGACAACTGAAAAATCTAATACTTTGCTTGTTCAAGTCATAGAGGCAGGAAATACAGCTTTTCTAGCACAACTCATTTTGATATGGAAGAAAGTTATGAAAACAAGAACAACTTGTTTGTTGCCTACTTCTCATTCTTCTAGTAGAATCAAATGAGTGCTTATACTCTCTAATCATCAGCTTTCAACACTGCTTCTCAAGCAGGTGGTTTAACTAACAGGAGAGTGCTATTCTTCCATACAGATGTAGTTGCAGGGGCCAACTCCTAATTTTCCAGTTAGGACTGAGAAGAGGTGCCATGGTGAAGCAAAGGTGTAATTTTTCCTTTTCTGGTTAAGTTCCTGGAAAATGAACACCACTCATCCCTGTGGAAACATGCAGATTCATGCATATCCTAGGAGAAGCATTTTTTGTGACAAAGTAAAAGATTCATCAGTAGCCTTATCCTCCCAGTATTTTCAATTGTCAGGGAATAACATTTAATCTTTATAATTTAATAATATAAGAATGTGATATGGCTGTGACATTTTGGTTTCCTCAATAACTTGATGATTCTTGGTTGCTCTGTGCTAATGAGGTCCTATCCATAACTGCTTATGTAATAGGGTCAATCAGAACAAAGCTTACCTTACCTGAATGTCAAGACTGAACAAACTAATTTCAAATTATTGTGATCTTGTGTGATTTTAAGTATTTTATGCTAACTGCTAGGTATTGAATTAGTTTTACTTGAAGTATGATTTAAATGTTTGTGATCTATTATTGGATTCCTACTGCTGCCTTTATCATTAGTCCTTTAAAAAGTTTTTAAACTTAGAAAAAAGATTTTGTGATCTCATTTATTCAAATTTAGATTTGTAAGTAATGTGCCTTGCTTAGACTTGTTTTTCCTTCCTCTTGTATAACTTTTTCTCTTGTACAACTTTTTCTGTTTTTTGTAGGCTTGTGTTTGGGACTTTCACTTTATTTCTATTTCCAACACAACTTTCAATTCCTATGCAAATAAATGGTTTGCTAATAATATCCAGTGCATCTTTGCCTTGTTTGTTCCAGGAACGCTAAAATATGGTTTTGTTATGAACTGCAATTGAATTCCCACTTTATCAAATTTGACTAGAAATACTAGAATAGTAGTACATCTTATTGATGAATTTCTTGCTTTTCATTGTTGTATCATGGCTCTGTTTGAATAGCACATGTGCACATGTACTGTATCAATTTGGTAAATTAAAAAAAAATATAATCTTTTTTTTTGGAAACAATTAAATCTGTAGACATCCTTTCATTGAAATTTCCTTGCTATCTGAAAGGTAAAACTATCGTTTGCTCTCAATCAGGATTTTCACAGCAGTACTTTTTCAGTCTCTGATTGACTCTTCGCTGATAGCTTAAATCATCTGTGATAAATGCTTTTTGCTTGCTTAACAGTCCATTCATACAGTGTTTTGTAGGAAAACATACTGTGTTTTAAACTGCTGACAATAATGACAAAGGCTCTAAATTGTATATAATCAAACAACATGGAGTTGAAATGTAAATGTAACCTTATAGTACTGACTGTATGGTAGTCAAGTCTACAATCATTGAAATGCCTCACTGATGTTAACAGGAGAGCAAGTATTGGTGGCAGCTATCGATGCACTGAATTACTGGTGTTGAATGGCACAACTAATTGAATCCAGAAATTGCAGTTGAATGCAGTTGAATGAAGATTTTATACTCCAGAGAGATGAATTTGAGATGGTATAACTTGTTTCAACTAAATTAGATCAAAATTAGTGGAAATAAAAATTTTCATCTTGGATGCTGAAGGGGAAGACAATTACTCATAAGGTGGACTTGTACCAAAACAAATACAAAAAGCTTGAAGAATAAAGCCCATACTCAGATAATAAGACAATATATTTTGTGAGGTTTTATTGCAGAAAATTTAACTGGTTTGGTTGCTTGCATTTTAAACCACTTGTTACATCCAAATTCTTCTGTTGGGATATTGTAACTTGTGCAGTTTGTGTGCTGATAAAATACACCTGGTATTCAAAGCCAAGAATTTAATTTTTCATCTAAGTGAAGTCTTAGTGGTCTAATAAAATTGCTCTCAGTAGTGCTAACACTTCTCCACTCCCATCCCATGCCTATACCTTTCTATGCTGCATTTAATTTATGGTCATATTCCATCCACTAGTTACAGAAATGTATGTAATGGTAAACTTTATGCCAGAGACTTGTGCAAGTCTAAGAAAAATGTACAACTAGTGGGGTGATAGTGATTCTGTTACTAGTCAAATCCTATTACAATGAAATAAGCCAAAAATGAGCTCCAGACAGGCAAGCCAGGACTCAATGAGGCCTGAGAGGTCTGGAAATGTGGTGTTAGCTTCATACTAAACCTGTAGACTGTTACTAGCAAAAATAAGTGGGCTACAAGGCCACGTGTCCTGAATAAGACTGTAGAGGACTACAGACAAATATTCAATATGAGGAGCTTTTTCTGTGTTCAGAAGTACTGGTTGTGCAGCAGAACCTCTCTTCTACGTTGAGTGCTGCTGAGACAATTCCTGGAAGATTTTATTTAGTCTACTTTTGAAAAGTGAACTGGGCACCTTTAGCTGGTTTTAAAGTTTTTGTTTTTGTAGTGTCAACATTTGGATGTAAGGGAATTATATTATTTGTATTTATCTTTTGGTTGTTGTAGTTTCCTTTGCTGGGGTTAGCACCCAGTTCTCTGTTACCTAGTGTAGAGTGATGCTTTGGCAGTAATGCACATATTTGAGTAAGTCTTAGGAAAAAGCACTTGCACAGAAACAGGCTTCAAGAGTAATACAGAGACTTTGTTTGAATTTTAATAAAATAATTGATAAGTTAAAAAAGTCCTATTTTCCTGTAAGTTTCTGGAATACTGTAGACATATGTACAGAGGCAAATTGTATAAAATAAGGGAAATAACACATTTCAGGGAGGAGAAGTATCATGAGAGTTGTTCTGACAGGCATTACAAATATGAAAAATCCACTGTGACAGTTAAAGGCTCAGTTTGTTATCAATTTAGCAGCTTTATAAGAAGAGAAGAATAACCAAAGGTTGTTTCTTATTTATAACTTCAAAGAAGCCTCAAATCAGGAAGATCTTTCTCCAGGAAATATACTTTATTTAAGGCAAAACAGTCAATATTGTGGTATTATTATATACCTATATAGCTATATTCCTATTTAACTGAGTTCTTGTAAAACTGAGTGCTACTGGTGAAATGCCAATACCATTCTGAAAAAAACGCCATTAAGTATATTCCTCTTTGATATGTGAGCTTATTTATTTTTGCTCATCGGGTGATGATCTAATTGCCCTTGCCATAAAGAATATGGAGAAAGGACAGGAACAGGCTTCCATTGCCTTGCCAGATCTGTTAAACTCTTTACTTACAAAACATACCAAGGCAGACTTACAGTAAGGCAGGGGAGAAAATATTACAAAACATTACTTCAACAGAATTTAGTACAATGACATAATTTTTGAGCCATAGAAACTTCTTTATAAACAAACTTTTAAACATAAAATTCAATATTATTATTTAATAATGCTAGAATTTTTTTTTATTTTGTCTTCTTAGCATACTGTTTTCTACATTTTTCTCAATTGTTTTGGTATTTTGCAAACTTGTTTAAATTTTTGAAGTCTAGACTTAGATTGGAGCATTCTTTCCAGCCCCTTGGGCTTTTCAAACACCATTCATTGATTTATGAAATAGGACTTTGCTTTGCAAAGCCATTTATTTATACTGTCTATTTATTCATATTACATTTTTTGTATTACTCATCCATTTTGTTCTCAGCTAAATATATTTCTGCTGTATAGAGTCAAACTTGCCAATCTGTAGTTTTCCAGATCTTCCTGAAAATGGCCTTTTTAATGACAGTATAATTTCTGCCATCTTTGTTTTCTTCAGTGTCTCAATACATTTCAGTACAAACTTGGATGCAATAACAAGTCATTTTTTCCTCAGTTTTTTTTAAAGCTATGAATGTTTGAGGATTGAATGCTCTTTTGTTACTTCTCATGTTGGCTTGGTTCTCTGAGTTCCTCCGCTACCCTTGAACTGTCTTGTCTCTGTTCTACTTTGTGATCTCCTTTCACACACCAGTATAACAAAGTGCTGGAGTTTGTGTTGCTTTGTTTTCTTTGGGCACTCCTTTACACCGTGGTCTTTTACTGACCTACAGATTCTGCCTTCTTTTGTTATCTTTGTGGAATTACATGTGTTAATCATAGCTACTTTTTGCAAATTGTCCTTCGAAGTTCTCTGTATGTTTCTGTTTATATGTTTTTATGTTTGATTAGTTTTGATTCCTTCCCCTGCCCCCATTTGTATTATTTCGTGTAGATGTTGTAACTTGGTTATTGTCTAACACTAGAGTAATTTACAGAAGTCTATCTTAACATTTATGTAGTTGATTTAAATAGTCACTTTGAGTCCTGTATGCAATTTTGGGTGTCACAATATAAGAAGAAATAAGACTGTTAAAATATCTCTTTAGGAGCGCAGTGAGGATGGAGAAGACCCTTGGGGGGAAGCTGTATGAGGTGCATCTGAGGTCACTTGTATTGTTTAGCCTGGAGGAGACTGACAGGAGACCTCATTGCATTGTGCACCTTCCTTTGAGGGGAAGGGGAGCGGCAGGCACTGCTCTCTTCTCAGTGGTGTCCAGTGACAGGACCCAAGGGAATGGCCTGAAGCTGTGTCAGGGAATATTCAAGTTAGATATTAGGATTGGGTATCAATTTTTCACCCACAGGGGGGTTGGGCACAGGAGCAGTTCCCCAGGGAAGTGGTCACAGCACCAAGTCTATCTGAGTTCAAGAAGCATTTGGACAATGCTCCCAGGCACAAGGTGTGATTCTTGGATCTTCCCTGTGTAGGGCTGGAGTTGGACTTGATGATCCTTTTGAATCCCTTCCCACTCAGGACATTCTATGATTTTACATAAATAATTTAGTGTGATTTTCCTTTTATATGTCAATAAAATAAAATCAAGTTTTCTTTAATATTATTACGCAAATCTAGATATTTGCATGTACTGAATTTCATAGAAGTTCTGAGGGAATAGAAATTAATTTCTGCTCTTCCTTCAAGTAAGAAGTGAAGCTTATTCCTTCCTTCTATTACTGTTTTGAAGTTGTTGATGCAAGGTATGGAGTGTGACAGAGTAATTTAAGAATGGATGCTGTTGTGGCAGCTTTTATCCAGGAGAAGTATTTGATGGGCTAGTACAGTGGTTCCAGGCATGGCATCCTCCCCTGAGCATTCCTGTCCATTCAGATGTCTCCAGAAGTTGAAAAGATGATCCCAGCTCCTGGTGCAGAGTTATGGGGCCCTCGAGGTTCTCACTTCAAGTGACTCCAAATGCCATCATTTATAGGATTGGATGGAGAAGGCCTCATGCTTAATTGGGTCATTCTAGCTCTTGGTCCCTAACAACCTGCTGTAGCTCAGAGTCTGCTTGACTTGATTTTCTCAACAGGTTCACAGCTCTCACATTAAGAGGTTGCTTACATTTGTTCCATCTCTAGTCTCATAACTAAGCTGTTCTCTTCTAGAGTGTTAGTGTAAGTTCATCTGAATAGACTAACACTGCAGTCAAACAGGCCTAAATTATGCTAATTGCCATTCACCTCCATAGCATCTCAGCAGAAATAATATATACTCTCATGCTTACATACTTTGCAGTAGGATAAAGGTAGGATAATGGTTCTGGTCTGTGCTATTATGTAATCTTAGCATGTTCCTTCTGGAAACCTAATGGGTGCTATTATTTCTCACAGTCTGTACCAAAGCATTTTACACATCTAGTTGTTCTTGTGACCATATGTAAATTCAGTATTTGGAATTATGCATACTTTGAAGATGACTGGGATAGCATCTTTCCAGTATCACCTTTTGCCTATGACATAATGCATCATCATTATGCCATAGGCAAAAGGTGATACTGGATACATCATTATGAAAGGCTTTACTGCAAAGTATTTGAACCAGATGGCTTTAATTGTTTACATAGCATGTAAGGTTCCAATAGAATTCTAATGATCTGGTGTTTTAAAAAAGCCCTTAAAATGCTGGAATTACTTGAATAGCATATTTTTTGTAAATTGAAGCAAAATGTGCGAGCAATTAAAAGGATAAATAAAGGAAATAATGGCTGTTTACATCCATATTAGAGATAATGAGTTGCTGTTCTAAAGGCTTGTGAATCTGGACAGGGAATTCCTGCTGCTCCTGGCTGTGGGTTTTCAAGACGATTTTCTTGATTTTTCAGAAAAGGGACTATTTACTAGTTGGCCTGATTCTTTTGAGCTGAAGGAGTGTTTCCCATGAAGTGTTCTGTAATGCTCAGTATGTTTAAAGAATGGCTATTTCAATAAGAAGTAGAAAAAAACCCATTCTGTTCTTAAGGCTCAGTTTAATTTAATCAGCATTGAAAAAAATACTTCACTATATACAGACTGTATTATGTCACTAACTTCTTATATATATATAGATATATGTCTATTTGCAATGATTTTTATATGTTGACTGTTAGGCTTTATCTGCTAAAATTCATTGGCTAAAGGAGCTTGATATTAGTATAGAATGACAAAATTAAATGCAGTGAGAAAATACATAATTTTAATGTAAATTTATGAACTAGAATTTGATATTTATGGCTCATGAGGTCGATGAGGAATTTAAGTAGTTTATTGGTAAGATTACAGTAGTTTTATAATTAGAAATTATGTAATCCTAATTATTAGTTTAATCCATCTTTTTGATTGTGATGCATATTGAAATCTTAGAAATAAGATTATTATTTACTGTATTACAGGTAGCTTGCATGCAGCTCATCAATGCTCTCGTTACGTCTCCTGATGACTTGGATTTTAGGCTCCACATCAGAAATGAATTTATGCGCACTGGATTGAAAGAGATATTGCCAGTAAGCATCTCGTCATCTCTCTTTGCATAACTATTTGATTTTTTAAATTATTTAAGCCTGAGAGGGGGAATGAGGGAAAAATTCTAATAAATTATTTTCAAAGGCATTTTATTAAGTTTGAGAAAGAGCAGTCAGATATGAGAATCTGCCTTAAAATAAAAATGAATAGATGAAATGTGCTTTCTGAGCTTTACTCTGATTACTTGGTATTTTATGACTTAGCTTAAGAATATGTGACACACTGTTGTGCAAAAATTTTAAGCCAGCCTGAAGTTATGTTTACCTTTTGAATATTTAATCTAACTCATATGTTCTTGTAATTTTAAACTTTTATTTATTGAGAAGTTATATTTATTCACATACGGAAATGTTTGCAAGCCCTTGCTCTGTTTCTTCTTTGCAGCAACTACAATATATAAAGAATGAAGCACTAGATATTCAGCTGAAAGTGTTCAATGAGCATAAAGAAGAAGACATGATTGAATTCTCTCATCGTTTAGAAGATATTAGATCTGAACTAGAATATCCTTTTGAGGACCGATGTGATCTTTACTCATGTCAGAAATAGTGTGGCTGGCAGGAGCAGGACACTGATCATTCCCCTGTACAGGGCACTGGTGAGGTTGCACCTTGACTTCTATGCTAAGTTTTGGGCCCCTCACCAACAAGAAGGACATGGAGCATGTCCAGAGAAGGGGCTGAAGCCCAAGTCATATGAGGAGTATCTGAGAGAGCTATTCTGGAGAAGGATGCTCAGGGCGGGTCTTGTTGCTCGCAATGACTACCTGAAAGGAGGCTATAGTGAGGCGAGGGTCAGTCACTTCTCCAAGTAACAAGTGACTGAATGAGAGGAAAGGACCTTGAGGTGTGCTGTGTGAGGTTTAGATTGCATAATAGGAAAAACTTCATAGAGAAAGGGTTATCAAACACTGGAATAGGCTGCTCAGGGAAGTGGTGGAGTCCCTATCCCTGGAGATAGATATTTAAAAGATTTTTAGATGTGGCATGTAGTGGCATGGCTAAATGGTGGACTTGGCAGTGCTTGGATAATAGTTGGACTTGATCATCTTAGAAGTCTATTCCAACATAAATGATTCCATGATATCAGAAGGACAAATGTTAATAAAATAAAGCATATAATGGATATTTTTCTGCTATAATTTCTGTTTAAAGAACTTATCAGTAAACATTTGACTGAAATTTTTTGGTTCTTTATTATTCTCCTTAACATTTTCACTGAAGTAAATGATGTTTACAACATGGTGTGGAATACAGTTAAGGACACTAGTGCTGAAGGATATTTTCTTTCTATTCTCCAACATCTTTTGCTGATAAGAAATGATTATTTTATCCGGTATGTTTAATGCTGTGGTAGATGTTAACTATGGATAATTTTTTATTATTATTATTCAGTCATTAATAGAATATCTTTTATATAAATTTAATGATAAGTTTTAGTCTTTCTTTGTGGATTATGATTTGTGAGCTCATGTTTAAAAGAATCAACTTGGAATCAATAATGCCATCTATATGTTTTGTCTCATCTGCTTAGTGTATCACTTTATTTTATAAATATAGAAGACTGTTTTTGTTAAGAGCTGAGCCTTATTGATTGCAAGTATAAGTGATCAGGAGAGATGTCTTAATCAGTTATAAATCATGGTAGTAGCATTATAATTTTGTGGTGTATTTGAGTCAAAGGACAAAAGTGCAAAAAAGTGCACTTCATACGGAAATCTGAACGTATGCCTAATTAAGAGTAACTTTTGGGTTGGAGTTGAATATTTTCAGTATCCATTATAGGTCAGTGAAAACGTGCTTGTGTCCCCTGGAAAATTCATCAGATAAATTATAGGGAAACAGTTAATAAAACATTAAGTGTTTCAAGCTGACAAATACTTTCCTTCCAAAACTCTTGTGTTGTCTTTGAGGAAATTCTGGAGGAAAGAGGTATGAACTGAACAGGGGCCATCTGTTTTCTGCACAATGTTCTGCATAACCTTTCATTTCAGGCAAGGTCTAGCACAGATGTACGTTTAAAGGTTAAGGGTGCTTGCCTGCTATGGGTACATCTGTGCTAGACCTCTTCCACCTGAAAAGCTTTGAATTCACAGCTTGCATGTTCTGGGCAAGTGACCCAGCTGTCATACCCCCTGGCATTTTAGAACAAGGTGTTTTTCATTCCTTGCACTGAAGCAGGGCTGCAATGCACTTGTACTTACAAAAGTCAGAATACTAGTGAAATCAAGCTGAAGGAAGAGCCTTCTCTTTACTGAGAGGAAGCAGAAGGTGGTCTTTCCTTCATATATTTCCCTAGGGAAGGAGATGTAGATTCCATAATACATGAATTATTTATTGTTAGGGCCACTGTTTTATCAGGCTTTTTGTAAACAATTTTTGTGTAATAAACTGCCAAAAGCAATTTTCCTTTGAAACTTTTACCTTTCTATTGAAACAAATCAGCCCAAAGCTTTTGACCTTAGTTTGTTCATAGAAAAGATTTTAAGTATAGATTCATAAATAAATATGCTGTAAAATAGCTCATCTCTGTCTTTAGTCCACAGTATTTCAAATTAATTGAAGAGTGTGTGTCACAGATAGTGTTACATCGAAATGGAACAGACCCAGATTTCACATATCGTAAGAGATTAGATATAAATTTCAGCCACTTGCTAGGTAAGTACTATGTTTGGAAATGATTACAACATTGTACTTCCTTCTATGAAACTGAGTGGGTGATTAAGAATCTTGTGTTCCCCTCATATGTGTAAGTGTGCTTGTTGATTTTTTTCAAGATGTTTGTGTAGATAAAGCACGATTGGAAGAATGTGAAGAGAAAGCTTCTGAACTTTCCAGAAAAGTAAGTAATTTTTACATCATGTGATCATAAGATAGGCATGGGGTTACTTAATATATTAATGAATGGTGTAACTGAACCATGGCATAGTTTTTAACTTCCATTTACTACTTGTTCTGTGTTAAAGAGGAAATTTGGATGTTCCTTGTAAACTACAAAGCCAAATAAGGTGTAAAGTAGCTAACCTTAATTGAGAATCTTCCTCCTAAATAAGTTTTCATGTACAACTCTTCCAAAAACTAACTAATACTTTATTTCAACAGTTATCAGTTTCCCTAACGAAATAAGCAGTGGGAGAATAAAAATAGGCTCCTTCATATCTACAGACTGTATTATGTACATCCATGGCTTTTAAGCCACTCTGTGTAATACTAACTTAATATACATTTGGGCTTTATACCATTTCATATACTAAAGACTTGTAGTGGTGATACAAATGATTCTTCCACTCAGCAGACACATGGAAGTTGGAATAGCAGACATGTATCCTGGGTATTGTTATCACATTAGTTTTAACAAGCACAAAAGGAAAAGTTGGAATTTAAAGAAACTATGCAGAACTGACTGGTACCAGCAATTTTTCTTTTTTTTTTTTTTTCCTTTTCTTAGTTTGAAAAAGATTTTGTAGTTCATCAGGAGACTGAGGCCTTGCTACAAAAAAAAGATGAGAGAATCAATGAACTTGAAACAGAATTACAAGCTTTTAAATCACAGGTAAAAGGCAGTATAAATGAATGTGTGAAATAATGCTTTTGAAAGGGACTTCCTTTTGCATCTTCTTCAGATTCTGGTTGTACAGTTGAGAGTTTTTTCAAAGAATCTTTGTTATTGATTATTACTGAATGTTAGTTTCCTTTATTTCTGTTTTATACAAATAATTGTAATGTGACATTAATTAGCTGTGAGTTCCCAGATGATCCTTTTATGCCTGAGCTCAGTTAATTAAACTAGTTTCTTAGGTTTCATTTGGGTTTTGCTTTCAGATTTCCAAAGTAATTAACCACATAGGGTAATAAGTCTTATGCTTTTAGATTAGCATTCATCATTGTGATCTTTATCCCTGCACAGGAAATTACTTATTATGCAGTTTGCTATACTGAGGCCTTACCATGGATATCCAGCAGTGAAATAAATAACCTGTGGCTGGATAAGAACATTTCCTGATAATTTTTCAATTTTCAAGCATAAATAGATATTATAAAATGTGATGGAGAGGAATAGTGCAGGTTTTTTGAGAGTAATACTTGAGTTAACTTGTAACTACTTCAACTCTTAAATCTGTGTAAGGAGATTGTGTGGCCAAGTGATTTTTCTTGTGTCTTATTTCTGGAATAAGAAGCATAGACTAAAAATGGCTAAAAAAGAAAACATCAGAAAGACATGCTTATAGGGGTTTTAATACTTCTGAGGGTTTTTTTTTTTGTAACATTTGGATTTAATTTTCTTAGTGAAAAAAATTAATTTAGCTCTGCTTTGGTCTGTTTAGAAATGTCATTCTAATTCATGTTTCTGGTCAAAATTAATTGTTAATGTCAAAGTCAAACATTTAAGGAAAGAAATTATAGAAATTGTTGGTTTCCAAAAAAAACAAGTATGAGTGGCATATCATTCATTAAGAAAGTATTTTTCTGTGTGTGTCTTGAAAACATACTTAAATATTTTTTGTAAGTGAAATTTATTTCCTCCCTATTTTACTCTGTTATTCACTGCATTAAATGTAACTTATTTTTACATGCAGACAGAGAGCATAACATATGAATCTGCTCACTAATTTTCATACCATGAATTATCCACTGTTGTTAATAGGATACATGAAATTGGTAACTGACTACTACAGCTTAGTACTTTTAAACTTTGGCTTCCATATGGTATCAGTTGCTACTTAGCAGGTTGACTTCTACCTCTAATGGTTATTTTTTTCCCTGGTCTCATTCCTTTACTTTCTTCTTGCATTTGGTATGTATTGATTTATTTCTTTCATTTCTGGAGCCCAACTGTTCAGTGGCAATTTGTCAGTTTAAACAATGCTTTGTTCAGAAATTCAAACATTATCATTCTGTTATGCATGCATTTATTTGTATTTATTCATATTCAGCTATTTCCTTTCAGAAATTTTAAATCTTTTGCGTATTATATTTCTTCTATTTTCTAAAATAGCCAGTTTCAGATCATATTTAGTTGAAAAGATAATTAGTGCTATCACTAGTGGATGAATATATCTAATTTATGCTTTTGTTGTTTTTGTCAGATACTTTCTTATTTATGTTTGCTGACCTATGATAGAAGTTTTTCAAATAATAGAAGTAATTTTATTAGACTTGCTGAAGTCCTAATCCTATTTGGATACATTATAGATATCATTTCTATATGGAATAAGAAGCCAGTTTGTGAGGAAGCTTAATTTTTGAAAGGATTGCTTTTCATAATTGCTTCATGTTTTTAATTCTGTAGAATGAGAATGCTCCTACATTGGAAGATACCTATTTTTCAACAGAATTATTTATCTCTTCAGGTTATGCTGTTGTGTACTTGGAATGTTTCTCTGTCATTTGTAGGGTGAGCACAACAGAGACTAGGATGTTACTTTTAAAAAATAAATTGAACTAAACCATGGTAGTCTAATAAGATCTCAGGATATCTACCATACCCTTCATGGTCAGTGAAATATGAAGAGTGGGAAACACCATTTCAGTTTTTCATTTTTGGTGTGTGACCCCCAGGTTTGAATGTCCATTTCAAACATTGACACTTCTGATCATGAAATCAAAAGCACGTTGGGTTTGTTATCATTCTTATTTGACTGTTCTATACAACACAAAGGGCATTGGCTTTCAACTGGCTTTCTGGATTTAATGTATAAACTATGTTATAGCATTTTGTTGATAAAACTGTGAAACTGAGTAAGAATATTTTCCTTATCAGTATGGCTCCTTGCCACCTGGTTTTCTGCCATCAACTCATGGAGATGCATCTGTTGTTCCACTGGAAGGTGCAGGACCACATCAATTTCCACCCCCTCCTCCTCCACCACTGCCTTCTAATGGATCAATTCCACCACCACCGCCTCCCCCCCTTCCTCCAACACTTCTGAACAGCTTGGGAGCTCCTCTGGGTTTTGGTGGTGCTCCTCCACCACCGCCTCTACCAGGCCTGCCTGGAATACAGTGGTCCCCGCCTTCATGTGCTTTGCCATTTGGAATGAAGCCTAAAAAAGAATTCAAACCTGAGGTTACCATGAAGAGACTCAACTGGTCTAAGGTAGTGTTGATTAATATTGATTTTACTTGATGTAAAATCTGACATTAAACTTGGGGAAATAGATTGTCAGAAGTAACACTAGATAAGCAATTTACATGTTAGTTAAAATTATGTAAGATATGAATACTTTCTGTCTTTAGCGTTTCACTGTTTTCTGAAAATTGTGTTTCATTAACCCATGAATCATCCAGGCAAGTATCTGTTGACTTTATGAGATGCTGGAAAAATCAGTTCTGGTCTAGAATAAAACAACCTTGATAGCAACATACTTGTTATGCTTCCTAGGTGCTATTATGACATGTAGATCCCTTATGTTGGATCAGTGACTGAACTATACTGATAGCTATATAGTTTCCAAACAAATGTCTTGAATCTATCTAGTCTGGACTGGAAAGGAGGAGTGCAGCTCTCTCCATTTGTCTGTAGTACTTTAATGTACTTACATAAACTTAATGCTGACAAAAAATAGACTCAGTTTGGGGTTTGGTTGGTTTTGGTTTTGTTTTCTTCTCCTTCTCCATTGTGACAAGATTAAGTATAGCAGTCTACTGAGTTTGGAAACTAATTATTTAGACCCAAACAAGTCAGTAAAGATATTTTCACGATTAATGAAATAATCAAAGCTACATTCTGAAAAGTAAGGTACTTAGTGTCTAGTTAAACCAACTGTGTTCAGAGATTACTTGAAGTTTGCCCAAGTTTTAAATCTAGACCAAAGCTAATTTGCTTCTATTAGATCTTGGATAACAGGGTGTGTTCTCTGCATTGTTAGAATAATTTTTTTTCAAACCTACTTATTTTAAGATTATTATTTTTAGTGTGAAATATATTAACAACTCTGAAGATGAGTTGTGTACTAAAGGTTCACATGTTTTACAGAGCTCTTAAATATTTAATGTACTTTAGACTTTACGGAGCGCAGTTTCTGCATAGTATCAAAATAATTAATAAAATTTTGTTTTGTTTCTTGCATATAGATCAGGCCTCAGGAAATGACAGAGTCCTGTTTTTGGGTTAAGGCAGAAGAAGAAAAATATGAGAACGCTGACCTGCTTTGCAAATTGGAACTTACATTTTGTTGTCAAAAAAGGGGTAAGTAGATGACTGATTTAATTTTCAGCTTTTCAAGATACTTTTAACATTTTTTTACTTAAATAAGTATATGAAAAAGTCCTCAGAATATAGCATTAATATTCTTATTTCTAAGTGGGAGATGTAAAGAAAAATGTCTTAAAATCTTAGATTGCATAAAGCAGTAATATTGGGCTATTTTATGTAAGCATGAGAAAAATTGTGTAAGCTATAGGAAAACCTTACAGAAAAAAACCAAGAAATTCTTCTGGATAATACAGATTTTATTTATCACATTTAAAAAAATATTTATAGAATTTTATCTGAATACCATCACTGACATCTAATCTGGAGCCCAAAAGGTGATGTGTTTACCCTTATTGATATGATAATTGATGTGTGTTGAATTCATGATTGATGGTAGTATTTCAGTAAGTTTTTTGTACTTTCTGATAAACCTTTAGGAACATAGATCTCCTTTCATATTTGCTTAGCTGCTTTAGCTTTTAAAACACTGTGAAGGAACAAAATATTTGAAAGTATTCCTGACTTTAAAATTTTCTCCTTTCCATGGAGCTAAGTCATTTTAGCAGTAGTTTAGGTTATTTTGTCCAATATATAAAATGCCTGTTACTTCCTGACACATTTTTTTTCTGCCTCCTTTTTTGGTATCAGAGATATAATACTTTAGAGCAGCCAAAGGGCTGTAATGTTTAATTTCTTTGCAAATTGAATAGAGGTTATTGTATTTTTACTTCGTTTTAAAAATTCGTTTTTTATATTTTTATTAGTAGAATGACATGGAATTTTCAAATTTCTCCTTTTTTTTTGGGTATGCTCTGATATGTATTATCCAATATTTTTATACAATAACTAAGATCTTTCTTACATTCTTGTCAAAGCATGATTTTTATGCCTTAGCACTGTTCCTGATTTAAGTATTATAGCTTGTTGCAGCTGATACTTAATAATACCAAGACTGTTGTAAAAAGATAAAAGGGCAAAAAAACCTCACCATAGACATGTTTGCTTGAATCTATTAAAATAAGTCTAGAAGCTAATTATGGTGCCTTTATAATGTTGGGAGAATTCCCAAGAATGTTCCCTGAATTAGTGGGCTGGAAGTTTTAAAAGCCACTGGAGGAAATAGTTTCCTATGTGTAATTAAACAGTAAAATTTGGGAGACAAGATGATATTCAGGCCAAACATGTTAATGGCTCAGAAGAGGATTGTGAGTCTCCACAGACAGCAAGAACATTAGAGTTAACAAGATTAACATCCCTCAATATTAACTGAATGGACTGAATACATTGTTTTGACAAAACCCAATAGAAGAGAGTTACTGGATCTACAGTTGGAAAGTCAGTGAAGTACACTTGTACATCAAACGTGTGTGTGTGTGTGTAGCAATTTAAAGACTCTGGTCTCCGGGGACAGATTTGTTTCGATTTTACAAGTGAGGGTTATTGCTTAATCTTTCTTATTTTTAAGTTTTGAAATATCTCACCCCACATGGGTGATATGTGTGCCATCATCTCAATTTTTCAAAGTAAGTGGAGACACTAAAGATTTTATTTAGAACAGAAAGTAGGTGCTTAAAGGGCAATGTGGAGCTAAATTTCGTCTTTGTTCAACTGAGTGGTTTGCAGAACTTTAAATGAAAGCTTAAGTGTGTTAGTAGGCAGGACCAGACCTCAAGGTCTCTTGTTGACAGCATGAATTCCAGTACAGAGGACCACAAAGCAACTGCTTTTGTTCTTGTGACCATGGAGAAAGGGGATACTTCTTTGTAGCTTATACTTAATTTACTGATTATAACAAAACATACCAAAGAAATTGGAGACGTACAGTTTTCTTCACAGTCTTGAGGAGATTTAACACTAGGCTCTCCAAAGTAGAATCAGCAAGCTATTCACTACACTCAAATTTGGAACAGTCCTTGACTATTTCTAAAGCTTTGTGTCTAAAAGCAAAAAGATGAGAAATTGAAAATGATTCTGTAGCCAAATGATGGCATGCAAAGAATAAGCTGGTTTCCACTCTGCTGAAGGGTCTGTTTATGCACTCTTTTCATTAAAATCTTTGCATAAGAAGAGGTATCTGGTAGAAGAAGTGGGGATCAGAATGTTCAATGATGCTGTAACTGAATTTTAATACCATTAAGTAAAATCCAATGGAGATACTCAGATATTCAGTTGGTGCGTTTTGCCTGCTAATATCCCAAAAGTATATCAGTGTTGATCTAGAAAAGGCAGTCTGATGTCTATGTAAATAATCCACTGAGGAATTTTCTCTAGAAAAAAGAATACAGAACAGTATAGAGTAGATTTGAAGATTCAGCAGATGTTTGTATAGGAGTTACAAAATGTGTTGATTCTGAAGGGGCATTGAAGCAATTGAAAAACTGAAGATGTTATGGAGGTATGAAAGAAATACTACTGCAAGAATAATGAAGTAAGAGAGGGCCTAACTTCAGACTGTAGGAAACCTTTGTTGAGTATATCCAGAGATATTTCAGATATATGAACCATGGAAGAAACCCCTGATGTCCAACAGCTTTTTGTAAAGGGATCAGTCTAGTTTATGTAGCTCAGGACTTTCTTCAGCTGAATTTAAGGTACTTCTCAAGGTGGAGATGTAGGGATGGACAATCTGTCCCCATGTTTGTCATTGTGGTGAATTTTCTTTTCATAATATCTTTTGGTATATATTTTCTTGAAACTTGGGCCTATTATCCTTGCTTGTTGGGCACCTCCAAAAGTTCTGGTTCCCTCTATTTCCAGCTTTATGTCAGGTCGTTTGAGACAGCAGTAAGTATTTCCTTGTCCTTTATTATCCTTCTCAAGATGGACAACTTTTTAAACTTTCTGTCTGCAACTTTATGTTTCAGCCCTCTAATGATATTGATGATTTTCTGTTGTACTAATTCAAAAATAGTTTTGTTTGTTTGTTTGTTTTGTGTTTTGTTACCGTTTTTCTTTTTTTTTTTTGTATTTGTGGGTTTTTTGGTTTGTTTGTTTTTGGTTTTGGTTTTTTTTTTGAGGTGGGGAAACCTGTTCAAAATATCTAGAGTCTTCCCCCTGAGAATGGGGTAATAACTCCCTGAGAAGGGGAGTAGTGGGAAATAACCACTTTTCTGACTTGTTGCTGGCAGCAGTCTCGATACTTTACAGGAGGAAATGTTTTCACTGTGATGCAGGCTGATGGTGGTATTGGAAACTCTACATAGACTATGCATGATAATAGGGTATTTTTTTTTGCATGTTATAAAGCTGGTTTTGTCACTTTTCAAAAGTTGAATCATTATGTGAAAGCAACACATTTTATAACAATACCATGAGATGAACACTGAGAAGTATCAAAGCATCAGTTGCTGATGGTATTCTGGTAGCAGCTTACTGAAGATGAAATGTGATCTCTTTTTCATTAATTTAGAATTTAGTCAAGAACATAATGGCAAACCAACTCCTTTGTCCTAAAAGCCTGAGTGAGAGGGCTCTGTGTGTGTCAGTGTGTGATTGCATGTTTTAGGTTCATTGTTCCTGTCAGTGTCGTGGTGATATCCCTGGCTGATACAGTGAACTCATAACCTGTGAAATGTCACTGGATTGTCATTGTGGTTACCATTGTTGTGGGTTTCTTTTGACCTTTGGTTTTTGTTGCGATTTGGTTACCTGGGTAGAGTTGGTTTTGTGTACCTCTGACAGCTTCATGACTATTCTCTGGGGTGAAAGAAAAGTAATTTACAAGTTTTGAAAATAAGGTGATGAATGTAAATGATTTGCATGGGTGATCTCTGGTTATCTGGTGAATTTTAAAGGTAAGAAGAAGGATTGGTATAAAGGGTGGTTAGAAGAAACATGAAAGACAAAGAAATAAAATATCAAGAGTTTAAGAATTATCAACCAGGGTTATCCTCATGATCTCAGACCAACAAAGAAAATTTGTGTAAAGCCTTTTCAGCAACAATGATTTTAAAGGAAACTGTTACTATAATTTTTGGAAAACATTTAACTGAATATATGACTTAAAGTTAATTGATATATCAAATACTGAATAGCAGAGCTGGAGCTTACATGTCCTTTTATATTATTTAGTCCTAAGAGATAAGATGAACAAACACAAATGCTCATTATTGGATGTCAACTGCTTTGTAATGCACTGGAAGCCTGATGGAAGAATAATCACTGGTCTGTAAAGCTAACATGCTGCTAACTTTGCTGGAATTACAGGATGTACAGTCAGGGGAGTGACACTTTGTATAAAAGATAGCATGAGCTGTAGAATCGTGAAAATCTTGTGGGATACAGGAAACCTCCTGTGCAAAACCTTGTGAATGGAAATTCCTTCTAATAATATTATATTGTATTATTAACTCTTGCATCACAACACTTATGTGATGAGAAAATGTTAAGACTAGAGAAGCTGAGTATTTTGATAATAAAGTGTGAGATTTAACTATATCCAAGATTTGAGTAAAGTTTGTATTGTAATACAGAAAAATTGCCAGCAACTAAAGCTATGGTGTAAAAAAACCACATGTGTCTTGATAGGGAAGTTCAAGATAGTATTGCAAGAAAAGAGTTAGCATTAAAAATGTAAAAGTGAAAAGATAATGGGAAAACTCACTAAATGTATCTAGAGAATTATAAACAGGATGTTCTTCACATACTCATTTAGAATCTTGAATTTCTTACAAAGGACACTTCAGCTAATTTTAAAATGTGTATTTATTTTTTTGTAAATTAACCTAGCTAAGGACTTGCTGGGCCCACTTGGAGACAGAAGTTAAGTAGGTTCAAAGAATATTAGAAAAATTCAGGGATAAATAGTCCAAAGGAAATGGGTAAGTTTTTATTTGGAGGAAAGAACCTTCTCTTTTGCTAAATGCGGAGAATGGATTATAAGATGTGAGGCATAATGTCGTCTCTAGGAACCTCTCTTACTACAGTTCTTGTTTTTTAATCATTGATATGAGTTCCAGGTTGCTTGGAGTAGCTTCAAACTGCTATGTTTAAGACTTACAATACTGAAATAAGGTAAATTTTAATATGCAAACACTGGGTTTGTGGAGTTGCTTTGAAGAGTACTGGTGTGGAGAAGATTATAGCAGTAAGTTACTGAAATGAGTAATTGTAATTAACATAGTGAGACTGTGGTGGTAAGGTATAATGTGGGATATGTGTTCAGGATAACAAGAGAGTTCCAGCTACATTAATGCTTACAGTAATCCTTTGAGTGCTTGAATAGGTTTGCCAAGGTGATTCCGAGACTTAGGAGCTTGAAGGCAACCTCTACCCAAAAAAGAAATCTTGAAGCATTTCAGTCCAAAATGACAATTTGGACATCTCATGTATGCAAAATACAAGAAAGCCAGTAGTTTCATGAAATATGTGCTTTATAATTAATGTGCTGTATTTATAAATATCCTACCAATAAGTTTATTTGGCTTGAGCCAAAGACACTTATGTTTAAAGTGATAAAGTTCAAATGGGGATTAGAAATTGCACATCAAACATACAAGAAATCACGTGTAAATTCTTCATTATTTTTAGCAATATGTAGATAACTGCAGCTAATTGAAGATGGCATGAAAAAATTAGAAATGTTCTATTCTTTCTTTTCTAGATATCAAAGGGAATTAATCTAGTAAACTTGAGAGAGAAAGATTGCATGATCTCTCTCTATTTTTTTTTTTATCAACCAGGACAGATTTTCATCCTAATCTTATTGGAAATGGCAGTGTCTGATCCCATCACACCAGAGCTCCTGCCAGACTTGATTATTCAGAAATAAAGCACTTCTGTGGGAGTACTATCTCTGTTGGCACTTGACTTGAAAAGGTCAAGATAGTTCTAATTTTTTTCTTCTCTGTATACTCTGTAAGAAAAATCAAGACCTAAGGTGCTATAGTGCCAATTAAGTCTCAAATATTTTAAATCAGAAAATAGAGTAAATGCTACCAAGAAGATTAAATTAGTGATTTAAATCAGTTTAGTGCTGTGTTTAACACACCAAAGCCTACCTTGCATAAGCTGGAGAACATGTTGTCATCCATCTGAATGGATGCCCACGAACCTCGTGTTTTCCTCCTCCTTCACAGGATTTATCAGAGGTAGCTCCAAACTGTACTTCTTGTAAAATCTTATTATTACAAACCTCTAAGACTGCTAACAATATTGTTTAGTAGCTTCTGCTATAATACAGCAGTAAGTAACCAGTTACCTTTTAATGTAACCGTACATGTAGAAGTAAATAAAGCCTGCTATGCATTTGTTTGGCTGCCTTTCAGTATCATCCTAACTGTCCTGAAAGCACGGTTCTTCCAAAAGATTTGTGCATATAAAATGAAATAAGGAAAAACATTTTCTTTCTGAAGAAGGCAGGAGTAAGTTCTGAGCATTTGCAAGGAGCAGCAACTAAAGCATTGAAATTTCAGTGGTACCTTGCAGCTTGAGTGTATCATCTTCACATGGTGAATGGTATATTTAGTGTTGTTTGGTAGTAACTATATTAGATGTTTATACTCTTAGCAAATATAATGATATCTGCTCTTTTCCTTGTAAAATATTTGTACTAAATCATATTTGTTATGTAGAGAGTGATGTATAGGAACCTGTGGTAGAGTACACTTCTGTGGTGCATTGAGCTTGGCTGGCTGCCAGATGCCCACCTAACTGCTCTCTGATAAAATAGAAAAGCTTGTGTGTTGAATTAAAAACACAGAGATCACTTACCAATTACTGTCACAGCACAACAGACCCAATTTAAGGAAAATTAATTCAGCTTAATTTTTTTTTTTCTGATGTCCTGTTGTGGATAGGAAAAACATTCAGTTGTTGAGGCTGTTAAATGTATTTAAAGAAATGGGACGTGAATAACTCCTAAAACCTGACTTTGATATCTGGATAACTCCATGAATGTGTGGCAAACAAAAAATAGAATAGAAAACCTAAAAAAAAAAACCCAAAAAAACCAAACAGCATAGCAGTGGTTAATATACCCTGACTTTTTTTTTGTAGTTAGTTTTTTTTGAAGCTAAAATTGTGGCATGTTTTCCCCTTTATTCTCCTTCTTTGACAATTTCTTAGGATGAATTCTCCCTTGAATTAATTAATTATTGAACCACTGTGTCATCAGTGCCCTAATCTATGTCAGAATCATGAGTAACATCAGATCATTCTTCTGATAGGACTGTAGAAAAGAGTGTGTCAGCAGATGTTGTTAATAGGATTAGAAAAACTTTTATTAGATAAGGTATTTTGATTTGTGTTTCCAGTTATGAACTACTTTGTCAGATAGTGAAAAAATATTGAAGAGTTTGCTACAGCATTTGTAAGCATCTACCTAAGCACAGTATTAACTTCGCCTTAATTTTAATTTATTTTACCTTTTTTTTTCTTTTTGACAGTGCTCTAGTATATGCTGTTACTAGAAGATTGTTTCTTATCTTTTACACACAATTATTTCCTGTCAGCTTCAAACCAGATTGAGTGCTTGCCTTTTTTCCTCAGTCAAGTACCTGGACAGAGTAGTTCCTTTAGTTCACCTTTACCTTCTTCTTTCAAACAATTGACTCTTTATTTATTTATTTTTTAAATAGTTTATTTCTACACAAAATACAGTCACTTCATTTTTGATGAAAATATGACAGTATATTCAGGGTAAGAAAAACACTCCAGTCCCATTTCCCAACACTGTGATAGGAAAAACCTTTGAAGGCTTCATGTTTTAGAAGCAATAAAAGTGTTCCTTTCTTGATTTCTACTAGAAAATGTTTCCACGGTGTGAACAAGTAAGATCTTAGAGGATGTTCATATTATTTTCCTGTATCCAGAGATCAAAAAAGTCTACTCAGTTTCATAAGGACTAAACTATAAGTACCAACAGAATAGAAAAACAACTTTGGAACCTAAAATGCAAGTTACTGAAAGTCGTCCCAGTTCCCCTGCTCAGTCTGATAATTTTATTTATTTAATGGAAAACACTCATTTTGAGAATTTAAATATAATTGTCACTATACTGAAGAGGATTTTGTATGAATTCATTTGCTAGTGTTTGGATCACACAGGAGGTATAAAACTCTACACTTGGTACAAACCTATTTTCATGGGTTTTTACCCCCTATTTGGTTTTCTACATGTTTATGCACGAAGTGCTTTTGATGAATTTCCAATCTAATGTTTCAAGTATTTATATCTGACTAAAGATAGCATTGTATTTGAGTGTAAGAAAATCTTCATTACAGCACTGCTTTTATTGCAGTCTTTTTTCATTGTGAACTGAAGAAAATAATTTGCATGCAAGGAATGTTTAACAAACCTTATTTGGCAAGCCTTCAAAGTCACTGTTGATGAAAATTATTAGCATTTAAATTTCCATAAGCACTAGTTTTTGTCCTTTAGAAAATCTATCATTTGGTTTTTCAGTGAATGGCTTGTTTCAGAAGAAATTCATTTCAAGGACAATTCAATTTGAAAAACAAAAACAAGAAAAAAGGAGATTATGTGTTAATGGAACAGTGATATCCAATTAGGCAGCTGTTAGACAGTGCTTGAATACTGGTATGCCATGCAGGCTTGAGCAGTATTATATTTGGCAGTCTTTGGTTTGATCAGGCTCAACTGGAACAATATTTTAAGTTATTTATATGTACAAAGTGACTATAGAGAATTTCTTTCCTTACCCACATACTCTTCATTATCTGCTAACTTTGTGTAAATATGACCTGGCCTTATCTAATGTGTAATTTATTTTCTTAATTAAAGTGAGTTCTTAATTAAAACCCCTGCAAGTTGAGCACTTCACATGAATTTTTGTGAAAGAGAACCTCCATTGTGGGTTGCTGGTCTCTGCATCATCTCAACATGATAAATTTCTCATATAATTTCCTCATTCTAAATAGGTTTTTCTAGTCTCTCACTTGTCATGATAATTTCCTGACATATTTTAACAGGGCTCTTTCAATTTTTTAAATGAAATAAGTATAATCATGCAGCTCTTTTGTAAATGTCCTATATATGATGTACCCCCCATTAAGAGCAATCAGATTCTGAAGGTTATGTAAGAACTGAGAGAATTTATTTGATAAGAAATCATAGGATTTTTTGGGGGGTTAAATCAGAGCTTTAACAAAATATTCTTTTGCATAGTATATAATCTAGTTCTACATTCTGAAAACTTTCGTAATGTGTTTGCACTGTTGTAGCTGTCTGGCACAAGAGTTGAATATTTACAGTGAAATAGTTGTATTTTCAGGTACATTCTTCTTCTGGATGAGTTTGTTGCATTCAGTGTCATTTAAATTTATGAGAATAAGGGCATAGGCAGCCTGTCCTGTTGCTTTTAACAACTTTCTATTTCTGTTTTATGGCTTTGTTGCTCCACTCTTCCTATTTTAACAAGTTAGTGGAACTTTTCAACTCACAAGATTGTAGAAGAACTATCTCACCTCGAACATCAGTTGAGTAATGAAACTTAAAAATTTCATCTGCTGTATTACTCAGTTTAACAATTGTAAAGACTAAATGTTTCCTGCTGTGCAGTCTGACTTGTCTGATATAGAAATGCCTTTTTCTAAAATTGTAAATGCATAAGTATAGATGGTAAGTATAAGAAGCTAGAAAGAGCCTGCTTAGAGTGACTGCTTATCTTTGCCTTTCCCAGACTGTGTGGTGTAATGTCTTGTGGCACTTAAAATTTGACTGCAATGTACTTGATATATATGAAACAGCATGTTGTTTTTTCTTGCTGATGTTTCAGTATAAGTTCTTGAGAAATACTGGGTCATCTATTTGAAACAGTAGGAGGATGAAAAGATCAAATCGATGTTCAGCAAGATTGTTTGAATAAAAGCTGCTACCAAAGCTGACAGAATAGGAGGCAGATGTAGCTGGATTGCTTGAAGAGAAACGGGGCATGGTTGCACATTGCAGCAAAAATCTTGGCATCTGTAATTCAGCAGATCTGTAATGTTGCTGTGAAAAGAAACAAACGTGGACAAATCTAGCTAAAAACAAACCAGGTTGGATAGTCTTTACTGCAAAAGGCCAAAAGAGAAAATTTATTTTCAGTACTAATCTAATAGTGTGAACTACTGTTCTGTGAACTCCTGTTTTAATGCTCTATAGAAAAGAAGCAGTAGTGATAAATGGACTTGTTCAAACTAAAAAGGGGAAGATAGAATCCATTTGCTGCTAGCAGTTAACTTTCAGAATGTACCTGGGATTCTTCCTTTTTCAGCAGAATAAGGAAGAGGTAGTGATCAAGTGGGGACAAATGGGAACATAAGCTGAGCTGTGCAGATTAATTCTTTATAATAAACAAAAAGAATCTCAACCACTGTAACAAAAATAGGTTTTTGAGAACAGGATGCTCATATACACTGGAAATAGATAGTTCAGTTTTCCAGGTTTCTGTTACTGAGAACTTGGGAGTATAGGCGAAAACTCAAAGTAGGAAGCATATTTGGAACTATATAAAGCCCTCCTAAAACTACAGTAGCAAAATTAAGTCAGTATGAAAAGAATAGGAGAAATTAAGGATAAAACATTCCTTGTGTCAAGGAGTTAATGTGTCTCTGATTTGTCAAGAAAATAATGTGGTTCATTTTGCTAGAACTCATGATTGTCTTTAGAGTGAAATGCAAATTACGTTATGCTTAACTTTCTTAAAAATAGTAGCACAAATTGTTAATTTGTACCACTCTTAGTATTGGTTCTGGACTATAGATTATAGTCTATGTAGCTCTTGGTACTTATGGCATCCCAGGCTCTGAAGCTAAGGCTTATTCTCAGGGTAATATTTATATTCCACCTTTTGAGGGGAAGGAAAGTCATATAGATTTAATCAAATTATAATTCTGCTGCAGAACCCACATTTACATCCAATGATATTTAGGTCAAATAGAATGATATTTAGGTCAAATAGAATGAGTATGTGTTTACTAGTAGGACTGCTAAATAATTTCTATGCATCTCATATTAGACTAATTCCTCAAAAGTCTGCAAGGTCTACTGACTAGGTGGTCAACTACATATTATGCATATGTAAATGTAACAGGAAGAGAGGGATAAAATCCTATTGTACAGCATTTGGAAATGCTAATTAAAGAATGCTAAAAACTGGTTCAAAATGGACTTACCGTCTTTTTTCCAACATTTAGAAATTTGTGGCTAATGCCAAGATGTGTGATGAGATAGTAAAGAAGCACTGCTATTATTGTTCTCATATGATAAATTATATTTTTCTTCGTAAAAGATGTGTGTAATGACTACATCTGCATACTAGACTAATTAAGCAGAATCTGTGTAATACAGACTACATAATTTTCAGTCTCATAGAACTCTAGCACAGACTTTGAGGAGCAGGAATTCAAGTAGCTTTAATTATACAAATTTTATTTCCTGAATTGCTAGAGGAATGAGAAGCTTTCTGGACAGAGGTTTAAATATGTGCTAATTAGAATTAGCCTGAAACTATATTTACAGTTTTTGTTTGATATTCTAGCTTAGGTAGATACATTAGATTATCAAATACCTATTTTTGTTGCAGAAATACATACCCTTTTTAGCATAAGATAATATGAAGTTACATTCACTTTTATAGTGTGATGTGGTATTAATGTTCTCCAGTCAACAAATACAAGAATTCACTTGCAATTCCAGCTTTTCTGTTATTTAGCTTCTGTCAAATAGTGTGTCAGATAGAATAGCATTTTAGTGAGAATAAATGCTGCAGAACTCTCCTGCTTGCTTTTGAATAAAATATTCTAAAATGGTGAATATTCTTAAAACTTCCTTGCAATGGATACTTGCTAAGTTTGAATCTTTCTGTTTATGATTGGCTCATCACTTCATTCCTTAATGTACCACAAGAGTGTCTCATAGTACAGTAAATGATCTGGATAACTGAATAGCTCTGACAGTTTGGTGAAAGAGGAAAAATACAATTGTTGGAAGTAATGTCAATTGTACATCTGTAATAATGCAGACAAAATGCGCTTCTGTAATTAGAAGATGTACATGGTTTTAACTAGAAAACTCCTTTGTACTTTTTGCAAAATGAAGTCAGTGTTATTTCCTCCAAGATTTATGTTCAGTGAAATAGCATTTGTTATGTTGTAACCCAGAATCCAATTGCTTCATTGGTTCCTGTTTGTGTCATAATTTTCATATTTCTCTTTCATATCAGAGAGAGGTTTTAACATAATATTTTGATTTAAAGAACATTTATGCATTGCTATTTATATGGGATAGTACACTGAATGTTAAATCTTTGAGTATATTTAAATATTGCTAAGCACTTAGCTGTGAATTAATGGAAAAGGTTCTTTTGTGGTTTCTAAATCATGTGGTTTCACCTATATTACTAAATTTATTTCACTTTTTGCAATTTTTATAGTAGTGATTAAAAGCTTTTAATGTGCAAATTGTGAAAGCTGTTCTAAGATTAGAACACTTATGTGTTCTTGTAAAATTGTGCTGCACATTACTATATAGTCTTCAGTTATATTCTCCACTTCTGAGGAAAAGGTTAAGGTGATTTACACGTTTGGTGTACATCCTGTTTACTTTCCTACAGAAGCTGGAACTTTTTTGTCTCTTTCTAAGTAACGGATATGTTGAAACTAAATAAATTATTTGTTTCTGATTTAAAATAAATCCTTGTATCTTGTTTCAGAGTTGAGAAAGACATAACTTTAAATTTTCTTTACTGCATATCTCATGCCACTGACTACAATAAAATGTGTGCCATTTTTTAGTTTTTGTACGGCTCTAACTGTTAAGTGCAATAACAAAAAATACACTTTAAAATGTGAGGAAATTTATGCAAAGGGAGGTACTGTATAAATGCAAACATGAAAAACAATGGAGTTTCTTGGAAGTATTTTTACCAGATAGTTTTGTATTACTGAATACAAATGAAGATAAGAAGTCACTGGGAAAATCATATTAACTGGTATAGATTATAAAGTTTTTAAATTTAGATTTCTGGAAAGTGATAGGAGTAAGGACTATTTGCACAAAAGCAGCCTGTGGATGTATGACAACAGTGGTAGCTTAAACTTCCTTTGAGAATGAAATACACACTTTTGTTTCAATATCTTAGTTCCAGCCCTGCAGTAAATCATCAAGCAAGTTTTACTGGTTTTAGTATATAACTGATATTTCAAACTTATTTATTTGCAGAAAAAAAAAGATGCAAACTGCTTGCATCTTTCAAAAAGTTGGATAGGGGCATCAGTATCAGAGCAGCACTGAGAACACTATGTTACTTTCCCCTGTTTCATTTTGTTATTTTTATAATCTGGAAAGAAAAGATGGTGTTATTTGCTGTAATTAACCAGCTCATCCTAAACCTCGCTCTCTGTTTTGTGTTCAGCTATACATTGGTAAGTGTATTGATAGGAATCAATCATCATAATTCTAATGGCTTGTTTTTCTTATAGATTGCTATTGAAAAATATTGGTTAATGGTATTTAATGTATTTTACAATAAGAAACTATGTCTTATTTGCTGAGCATTACATGTGAGAGTCCTTGTATCCCTAAGGAAAGAAAATAATCTGGTAGCTAAATAATCTGGTGTCCAGAGGTATGTGATACCATTCCCTTGTGCTGTAGATGCCTTCATGAGTATGTTATGGATAGAACAATTTTACCTGTTACAGTTTCTGATAACTTGACTGTGGCTACAGTTTTCAGATGTTCCTTTCCCTCTTGTTTGGCTTTGTTATTATTCTTGTCTTTCAAGATTTATTTCAAGAGAATCAGGACTTTAATTGACAGTGTATAAAGTCATAAAATTAGCTAAATGATCATTGTCTCATTTTATATGTTTTTCTTGGTACTTTTTATTAGATTTTTACTGTGTCAGACCTGCCCAAAATCCGTAGTTAAAATGGGCACTTTTCTGAACAAACTTGAGTAATTTGCTTATTACAAGATATATTATAGTATATAGTCTAAATAAAGATATGCTGCATTTACCTTTATTTACAATCTCATTATGAATTGAGACTATGAGAGTTTAGTGTTTAGCATGATGAGCACATGACTCTTAGTGTAACTCAGGAGCTTAGAGGGAATACCCTGTAACAGTGTAGTCTTTTGCTTGATACATGCATTGGAACTTCTAAAACCTCATTTACCCTTTCTAATGTCTTATTTTAGCTACTCTTAATGTACTTGGCAATCCTTAAAGGTCTAAAGTGACCTAACAATCTGATATAAACTCTAGAGTGTTAGGTAGAAACTTCTACTCTAGAATATCTTGATGGAATCCAGTTGTTAGGAGGTCTCTTGGCCTATAGAAGACTCAGAAATGACTGTGGTTTCTTGGCTGTTAAACACCCTTCTTGAAGAAAAAGAAAATAGTACAACCCCCACAAATTACCTGCCTTTCCTTGTATTCTGGACCACTTAATCTCCTTTACTGTTTTATTTTCTAACATTTTTTAAAGACGTACTTAGGAGGCAAGTTTAAATTGTTTATCAGACTTTTTAGCAAAAATTATTACAGAAATACTTAAGAGTAATTTATGTTGTTTATGAGCTGAAGCCAGCATTAATTATATGTGTTGTTATTTAATTTTAAAAACAGTTTTTTAAAATTATTTTTAGCCATGTTAACACGCTGGAAAGAGTGTGGAGGTCAAGGTGGGAAATAAAGTTTGGGTGACTGAATTTCCTTTTTTTTCTGCTGAGGTTCAGCATACTTTCCAGTATGAGTGACCCCTTGAATTCAAAGAGCATCTAATAAACTAATTGTATTATTGTTAGTTTGGTCTGAAGTCTTCAGGCTGTTGTCAGAAAGCTACTATTGATATGCATTGTATGACTGAAAGCCTAGTATTTGTGATAGTTGATAAATTCCTGCTGCAAAATATGTGAGGCTGTTAATTATCTGTCTTACTGAGGAGTTGCAGTACAGACTTATGCATGGTAGTTCTTTATTGTTAATTTTTTTTCTACAGAATGTAGACTATGTTGTTTGTATTCATCTATTAAGAAATTAATGCTGTTGATAATACCAATATTTATTTATTAAATATGGCAAGTCGAGCCACAAGGAGATTTTGTGTGACCTTGATTGACGTTGGCTTGCTGGTTTCCATTTGTTTGAAAGATAGATTAATGCTGCTTTCAGTAAGCAAATAATCTGGTTCATTCAGATTTTTCTCAGAAACTATTGTGATCTATTTTTACCAAGTTCCCATGTGCCACTGAGAGCTTGCTGACCAATAACATGATTGCTACATATATATTAAGCTTCAAATGCCAGGTTGAGTTACTTCACAGAGACTTTTCTCAGAAAACTGTACATGCATGCAATGATTATCTGTGTTTCAGAGAGAAAAGATAGTCTCTTATGTCTTGGACATTCAAGGCTAAATATCTAAGATGCTCACAGTACAACAGCTATGGACTTTGTGCATCTACACTGCAAACTGCCTGCTTGCTCCATGTTTATATGCTGTCTGTTTCCACAGTGCTAAGTAGTGTAGTTTAGTTGAGGTGGAATGTAGCATTCTTGTAGGGAGACAGATATGTGAGATATGGACATTTCCTTAGTAAAGCAAACTAAACATTCTTATACCTGTAACTTCTGTTATTCATCTCCTTTTCCTTAATTCTAGTTAATTTTAAACCACAATCTTTGAGGACTTTACATATACTTGTAAGAATAGGTAGATCAGAATTATAGCTGTTGCTATTACTGTTGCTATTTGATGTGAAACTGATGTTGAAAGATGATAAATTCTCTGTTTTAGCATGTTTAAACCGACCTGATGGTTTAATGGCTGAGATAATTTAAGTTAAATAAACACTTCTGTTACCTTAGATCTCAGATGGTTTTAAGTAAATCAGACACTCATTATTGAGTAATGATTATATCATATCGATATAATACGTTTTTTTTAAATTTTATGTAAGCAGTCTTTTTGTAAGCTCTCAAGATTACTCTTCTAACAAAAACTTATTAATGATCAAGAATTATAGCTTGCACTGTTTTTTTTTTTCTAGTAGAATTAATGATCTGCTAAATGTCTGGCTCTGCATTGCTTTAGATTTCTCAGTAGGTTTTCAGTGTGCTTCTGTCTTTGTATGTTTTTCTTTAACTTTGCATATGTTATGTGAAATCAATGTAATTATTATGTTACATTCTTGCATCACATATTTTTGTTATGTATCCTAATACTTTTAAAAAACTATGCATGTATTTTTGACTTTCTACTGTCTTCTGTCTTCATAATAGTAACTATATTCTTGAATCTTTTCTCAGCCTCTATTATGTCTTATATTACTTTGACCTTTCTACATGTAAAAAAGATTCCAAACTTTACTCATGGTACATTCATATTAAAAACAGATCTTAACATCCTATTGGATAAGTTGCTAATTTGTGCTTCTCTGTAAACCTTGCAATCTTTACTTTTTAATAAAAAGATGCGATTAATACACAGATATGCTATGGTTTTAGAGATTAGGAAGCAAAGCATCATTATTTTTTCTTTTTTTTTGGTGTTGTACTTTAGAACTGTGACTTTTAAAATATTTCATTACAAATATTATTTTTAGTATGAGTTGAAAATAATGGCTATGCAGCTTTACGTATAGATTTTTTTCTCCATGCCGAAACAGTAGCAGTTTTTAAAAATATGTTTTCTATTATAGTTAACTTGTGAATTTAAATATATGTAGAGAGATTTACAACAATGTTACCTTTATAGTTTCTAATGAAGAAATGTCATCTTATACCAAAGTCAGTTTTTCTTGGAAAAGGCTTTTTTCATTATAGGTCTCAAGATAAAATCATTAAGTAACATTTTGTAAATTTCAGTAATGCATAAAAAAGAATTTTTTTCTACCAACTTTCAGGTAAAATACAGGTCATAGCTTAGAAATAATTATGTTTCTAGATATGTACACTATTTTAGTGTAAATAAAAATAGCATTGCACATTTATTGACAGAATTAAAATGATGTCTGTGAGTGCCATGTATAGACAGTCTAGATCTATGTATTGATTTGAAGTTGAATGGACAGAAAAAAAAATTAGAAGTTGAACAGTGATGTTATTGTTTTTTGATTTGTAGCTTATGTGGCTGCATTTTTCTCAGAAAGTAAATGCAAGAAGGCAACTCTGGATCATTTTAGTGGTGATATAGCTTTAGAAGTAGAATTATTGTGCAGATCCTCAGTGTCTGCTACTGAAAACCTGGATGATAGTAAGGGAAATTGTAACTGTCAAGTGCATGTCACAATCACTTAATAATGAATCAATTATGTTGGTACTGCTGATCAACAATAAAAATGTCAACATTATAGAGCTAGAGTAAGCTCGTGTATTTCTCATCTCAGTGTCATACTTTTGCAGGTGGATAGCATAGAGGAACATTGCTGTTTGGTTTTAGATGCTACTGAATAGAGTGAATTTTGAACTTTGCAGTGGTACAGACTCAGTAGGGGCCTAACTTTTCAAACATTAGGCAATCTTTTTGATTTATTTGGTTTACTATTTCAAATATTTGAAGCAGTATGGAAAGAAGTAGAGCTAAAAGGGTCTGGAAATCTTTGGAAGAAGAGTTTTGTGTTTTTTCATTGTCTAATCATTCTAATTGTCTAATTGTTTAATGTAGTCCTGATTATCTAGGATGTTAGTATGGACAGTTTTAAAGTAATCATGAGAAACTGAAGGCTCTACTTGGAAGTGGGAAACTGCTGTATAACCTCCCTTCTTCCTCTTATAGAGCAGCCGTATTTTTCTTCAGGTTGACTGAATAAAGTAAAAGGCATTTTGGGTTCAACTGCTGAGTGATGTCAAAGACAACAGCTTCCTATTTTCTTTCTGAGGAACAAAGGCTTAATTTTTTAGAGTGGATAAAAAAGACAAAAGTTGGAATTATTGTCCTGCTTTTGAATATTGATCAAACCAGTTCTTCTTAAACACACCACCTCAATTATGAAACCTAACATTATGAATATGTTGTTATGACACAGTGTCTCTTTCTTTTCTTAGCCTGAATTTAAAATCACTAAGCCAAGTTTTGTAAAGTGTACTATAAAAAAGGAAATTAAAAAGAGAGCCTTTTCTTCAGAGGTTCATCAACTGAACTATGATCATCTCCATTCTGCATAAGGAAGCAGATCATTGTATTTGACTATGGACAGAGTTCAGACCACTTCCTTTCCCGGAGGTGTTCGATGTTTGTACCCCTGATAGGGGAAAAGAAGCAGAGTAAGGCAGGAGCACAGCTGGCAAAGAACCTTCAGTGGTGACTGCATAATGTTTAGAAGTCTTGATTTCTGAAGGCAAAAAACAAAAAAATGCTTCCTATGACTACATGGCTTTGTCCCATTCTTGTACTTAATTTTGGGTAAATTAAGTTGCTAGATCGGTGCAGCCATGATGCTTTTTTTTGTTTTTACATGTGCAGAAATATTTGTCTTTACAGAAAATTTTGTCCATCCAGAATGGATACTATATATTATTTTTTTTTTCTTTTTAACAGAGGAGTTTTATTCTGCTGTAGATTTTTGGATGAAATTTCCTTCCAAAAGTTTATCCATTTAAAATTGTGGTGGGTATGTGTCTTTGGATGCACTTCAGGCCCAATGGAGCTCTAGGAGAGGAAAGAATTCAAATGGGTATAGAATTACATCTACCTTCTCTCTTTCTGTAAAGTGCTTCCATAAAGCACTGTTAGCTTTGACTTGTTCTCAATCCTGTTTTCCACAGTAAGTATGGGAAGTCTGAGAGCTTACTCTTCGCAGAATAAGTGTTTGAAGTGTGAAAACTATAGACAAACATTGCTTAAGTATGTGGGAAAAAAAAAACCTACCACCACCTGCCCACCAGCCCATCCTCAAAAAAAAAAAAAAAAAAAAAGAAAAAGAAAAGCCATAGTAGAAACACAGCTAACAGCTCCAACAGCTTTCTCTCCATTCTTAACTTACATTGGTCTAGTTAAACCAAAACAAAACGCTGTCTTTGGAGCATCTGTTGTAAGTGTGTTAAATTCTGTATTGTGTAGGCTTCAGAACACTTCATTTGCGGATGCATGAGGCCTTGTAACCAGGGGAATGGGTGGGATTTAGGGTAAATAAGCACTGAAACTCCAGGATGCTGTAAATACATAACTATTAGAATTAGGAGTTCTGAGGGAGCAACAACTGTTGCTTGTCAGTGATAGGAATTCATTGAGGGATGTTACCCATGTGTACAGATGTAACTTTTTCCATTATGAGTATGTGAGGCTGAAAATAAAGTTCCTGCACCATGTTTGTATGGGAACATCCCCAGCTTTGGGGAAGACCATGATGACTTAACGTTTACCTTGAGAAATGGCAGTGGCTCAAAGACTATGTGTACTTGTGCCCTTACTCCAGAAACTGTAACAGCATTTGTTCTCAGTGCTGCCTTTGGGAGGTAGGTGCTAGAGAAACCAATTAATTGATTAACAACTGGTTTTAAACTGTAACTGAACTCTTTCATGCTTCCTGAAGACTTGTTTGATGCAGAAAAGTCTTCCTTTCTTCCTTTCTTCCTTTCTTCCTTTCTTCCTTCTTTCCTTTCTGTCTTCCTTTCTCTCTTCCTTTCCCTTCTTTCTTTTCCTTTCTTTTGTAATGATGCTTGTCCAGCATTCTGTGTGGAATAGATGCATTGGTCTGTCTCCATGATGTCATTATGTGTGTTTTTTTCCTAAAACAATCGAAAATTTTAAGTCTGTTTTTTTTTTTTCAGTTGAAATTATTTTTTTCTTGCACAATTGCCTTCTATATAAGTTAACATCACTATCTGTTGCTGAAGGTCCATGCATTTTCTTGTTTCAAATTGAAGAATTTGGTCAGGATGTAGGTTTTCTAATGAATCTTCAATGCAGGTTTTTTCTGCATCTAAAGTCAGACTTTTTGTTGAAAACCTACTTTCATTTTTATAGCTCTTCTTTCATCACCAAACTTTTCTTTTTATCCTAGTAAAAGGAATGAATAATTTCTGCAGGTATCTGTCACTTAATAATAACAATACAAATAAACCCCATTTTTATTATGAAGGCAGCCATCTAACTATGAATAATTTTAAAGAAATAATGTTTCTCTAGATATGGAGATTTTTCTGTTGCTGAAATGGAACACTTTCATTTAAATAATTTCCTGGGAAACTACGGATAAATGTAGAGGAAGTTATCCTCTGACTTTGAAAAAGGTTGAGGTTTGGGGCAGCGAAAGCAAGAGATAATGCAGCATTGAAGTGATTCATCTAGAAAAGACAGGGGACATTATCAGCACATAGCAGTGTATTAAAAGACATGTAGACATTTAGGTTTTTTTAACATTATTTTATAAGCTATATTGTTAGGTTTAGTGGTGTGGGGTTTTGTTTGTTTTTTGTATCAGTATATTATAATAACCATAGATTAGGTAGATTATATAGTCTATTTTCCTTTAGCCTGTTATAGAATACAGTTGTACAACTCTATATACAGTTGTTTTCCTTAGTGATTTGTACTTGATATGAATTGTTTTGTTATATTCCTATATATGACACTGATCTTGCAGAGGATTACAGTAAAGTTATCATCAGAGTTTTGTAAGGGTCGTTTGTGATTTGGGGATTGTATAAATTATTCCTGCTTTTTTATTAGCATTTAAATTAATGAATGACAAACTAAACTTCAGTTTATATCAGGTGGCAATTTGATAAATACTGTGGAGCTGTAAGCACACATATTTTGATATTTGTCATGTGTTTTGGAGAGATTTGTCTTAGAAAATACAATGCAACTGGGTCATTAAAGCCTAAAATATGTTAGAATTTCTTTAGTTGCTAATGAAATGTCTTGAGAGCTGCTGAACAGGACAGATGACTTTTAAAGCTAATTGTAATTCACTGAGGCACACTATAATCTATAGGAAAGTTCACCTCTGCACTGTTCCTGTCCAGTTGTTGTCTCAAACAATTATCAGCAAGTTATTGTTCTGGTATGAGCCATGTCATGCTTCAAAGTGAGATGAAAAAAATTAATGAGGGTGCATGAATGCTTGTTAAGTAGATACAGTTATGCTCAGTTATGCTCTCAACATTCTTCACTATGACTGTTGAGATTGAGGCAATGTACTCTAATGACACCATGCAAATAAATGTGCTGATTGACAGCTCTTGCTTTAGCAATAAAAAATGTAGGCTAAATTCGTATTTTGAAGTGCTTGTGCAGATAAGGACCTTGAATTTAACTTATACTGTGAACCATTATTGTTTTTTCCTCTATTCAATTATGTAGATCCCATTTCACTGCTTTTATTAGAAACTGTGTATGATATTTAATGATGATTGCAAGGGAATCATGCATCATTTAGTAGTTATAACAAGGGAATACTGAGGGTGTTTATATTTATTGTTGCTGGGAAAAAAAGACAGCACCTTTTGAAGAAGTTATTTTCAAAAATGACAGAGGACTTTGTTGCATAGATTCATTAGTCCATTATCAATGATATGCAGAAACATGGAACAGTTTTTCTACAAAATTATAATCAAATACACGGTGGTAGATTAAAAAAAAGGAGAGTGAAGTGTGTGTCAGATTCAGCATATAAAAAGTAAATTATACTAGACAGTAGATAAAATGTTAGTTTTTTTGAGAAGATGATAGTTTTTCTAAGCAAAACAAATATGATCTGTTTAACACCTTGACTGCAGTAGGCCTGCCATTGTACCAATATTAATGAAAAGTGGGATTAGCTGCAGATTGTAAAAGAAGTACGTTTGAGAGGATATGGGGAATATTGAAAAAGATTGCATAGGACTGTGAGGCTATTAGTAGGGTTTCTGAAGGATCCATTTTGGGAATAATTGTTTATTAAATAGTCTCAATGATTTGTTGCATTTATTAAGAAAAGGCTGAACTTTGTGATGGCAGAGTTTGGAAACATTTTCAAATTCAAGGAGGATAAGGTGTTATTTGCTAGATGAGCAGAAGAAGGACAAATTTGAGAACAAAGCCAAATACTTAAGTATGATTGGCAAATTTTATGTTACTTTTAAGTCTCCTTATTTCTGAAAGAGCTTGTTCTATTCAAATGCATTTCAAGTAATCTCAGGATATTTATACTACATGTAGGAGCTACAAAGTCAAAAACACAGGACTTTTATATAGAACCTTTAACTGTAACTTTACTTGTTTGTATTTAAACAGAACTTTTCTTACAAAACAAAGAATTTTTAACATGTTCAATCCCTTGTTCACATTGCTGAATGCTACTTTGTTTGTCTACCTGGTGTTTAGAGTGTGCTATTGAGGCCCCAGCATGTAGCTGATGCAGGAGTGCCAATACAGAGAGCGCAACAGGAACATAAGTAGCAGTCACTAAAAAGTTGGTTACTGGCTTTGTGTGTGCATTGCTGGCATTCCTCTGGTAATAGTGGATTATAAAGACATATAGTAGCTGCCTGACTACTCAAAGGTGGCATAGTATTGGTGGTGTTTGAGAATGGACAGTGTGGGTGCAAGTGTAGCTGTATAAGGAGAAAGCAAAGAAGCCTGGCAATTAAACACCTGAGATAGAATCAGTCTGAAACAAGCTCACACTTCTCCACTCTTTTCAGATGCATTTGATACCGTGTAAGACCATGGCATAGTTCCCTTGCCTTCCCTTGTGGTCAGGGAATTACAACTTGGTGGAGGTGCTCATGCCTAAAATTTAACTGTGAACACAAACTTTAGGTTAGCACTAGAATCTGTGATTTTTACTTCAGTTGATGTGCATACAGGTATTTTAATATATGGATGCATTGGTTGTTTACAAAAAAAGTAAATAAAGGTGAAGGAAGAAGAGCAGAACAAATCCTGAATTTCACAGAAATGTTTCCAGCAGGGAAGCACTTTCATTAATATGTTTACAAGTCATGCTTTGTAATGTGACTTTCAGTTCTACTGTCCCAGACTCAAGGCAGATTAAATCACAGATGCGTAGAAGCTGCTGGTATCATCAGGTGAAGAGATTAAATGGATTTGAATTATTTAATTAAAAAAAAAAACAAAGATCATGTTGTAGTACTAAGATATTTTCTTGTGCTTTAAGAAGAGCGTTAGAAAGGGAAAAGAACTGTTTCAACCACAAGAAATAAGTAAAAACTAGTCATGAATAAATTTAAACTGCAGATTGGTTCCAGACAAGTCATTCAGAGAGGTTCAGGCACACTTACCTTGGGAATGCCTCTTTAAGAAAAAAACCTCAATATTTTGAAGATAAACCTAACAAAATAATGAAAAATGTATCTGCTGTGCTTTGTTTTAGGAGTGACCTGAACTTTGGACCATGAGTTCCTATTTTACATTTATTAGATGACACAGTTATTGCTATTATTGTTGCAAAAATTTACAAGTAAGGGATAGATTTACATTCCTTTATCTTTTCTCTCCTGCTCCTATACATCACATAAGGTAAATGTTTGTAAGGAGCAGGTTTATCAGGGGTGTGTGAGGAAGAGGGTGGGTTGCATGTTGCAGGATGGGAAATTCACAGTGATTTGTCTTCTTTTTTGGCTTGCCTCCCAGATTTTCTATCTCCCAGGGATTATAACAAGGGGTAAGCAGTGTCACTCTGAAGGTTCAAACCCCAGTATCTGACCTGCAAGGCCACTGCTACTTTCAGGCATCTATTCAGCTAATGCCATCATCCTGGAGATCTAGTTGCACTGACTGGCTGTATACCAGTATTTCATGTCTTAGGTTGGTAGAAATGTCCCATCCTGATCTCCAGACATGCTTCTGGTGCTTTGAGGTACTTTAGGGGCTAGTGTGGGAGTGCTCTTTATTATCTCTGATCTTTATTATCTCTGCAGCCTTTGTAATTTAGCAGTCCACTGCTGACTGCAGCTCTTCATTCAGTTTCAGTCAGGATACACCAGCTCCTCCCTAGTAATCCTGGTTTGGTATTCTTGTCCATTTGCCCTTTCAGTTTGGGGTCCCATGTACTGCTGTTTCTTGTCACAAGTTAATGATCAGTCTTTTGTCAGGTTGGTACTGTCCCTGCCTTTGTGGTTTGTGAGGCACTGAGAGTGCTATGAGGTGACAGTGGTAGCTTAGTAAGTTTTTTGTCCTTCTTATGTCAGATCATTCATTCCTGCCCTTGCACTACCCCATCTATTCTACTTCCATGTCTTGGGGTTTTTTTGTATAGTCACTCAAAGAAGTAGTTTGAAAGCCTGATCCAGTGTTTTCCTCCTGGAAATATCTTGAATTGTTTTAAGTTAATATCGGATGCTAATAAAAGAATTAAAAATAACATCAGAACACATAGAGTACCCTTTATAAAACTGTTCAGCAAAAGTACATACAGATGAAAAGCGTACAGTGCAATATGTGTTCTGCAAGAAAGTTGCTTCTACATAATAGCTAGTAAGAATTGTCTTTCTTGTGAATTGAGGTATTGTTCATCTGTAAGGATATTTAGTAAAACTGGTTTTGAGAGCTGGGTACTGGTAAAACTATACATCACTATTTCACATTATTGAAATAAACCCCATAGTTTAAAGGAAGGAGATGAGATCTTGAAGAAATAATTTTTCTGTTAGAAATATGTCTTCAACCTATGTGTATATTCAGATGGTAGTTGTTAACTTTAAATCTTACAATAACAAAGATAAAATCAATTATGAAAAATATCTCTCCTATCAGTTACAGTGTACTTTTCTGAGAGAAATGTCCCTTAGAAACAAATGGTTAATTGAAAATGTGAACTTTTTGTTTATAATTTACATTATAGCAAATTTCATGAATTTGTTCTTTACCATATTTCAGTAGCAGGTGAATCTGCTGCTGCTAGATGGGGGGAGTCCAATTCTTTGTCTTGTTTGATAGTGTTTATATGGCTGTGCAGGGAAGTGACGCAACTGAAAACTAGCTTCTGGAATTCACTATACAGATAAAAATAGGAAAATGGTGAAAAGCTTCTTTCAGATGCATTGCAAGCTTATGCTCAGGTGGGATCACAAGGTGGTGCACTTTGAGCAACAGGACACTTATCAGTTCATTGATGCTGAAGGGAAGAGGCCTGACTGATATCTTTTGTCCTGCTTCTGGTTACATGGTCTGCCCCACGTCGGTGCTCATTTCATTACTTCATGAGCTGATTAAACTTGCTATTTTGATAGCAAACTCCCCCCACCCCGGTTAATTTTTTGGTAATTTTTGTCAGTTTAAGTTTTTTAAGTACATTGATTATTATGTTGCCCTTTTCATAAATTCTAGGAATATGCAAGTAAGAGGAAAGCAGAATATGTAGGGGAAGGAATGGACTCCCATATATTTCCAGAAGTGCTCAGCTGTGTCTCCAGACTGTGAATTTTGGAATTGTAGAATAGTTGGGATTGGAAGGGACCTTTAAAGGCCATCTACTCAAACTCATCTGCAATGGGCAGGGACATCTTCAATGAAATCAAATTGCTCAGAGCCACATCTAGCCTGATTTCAAATGTTTCTAAGCACTACTTTTCCAAGCAACCTGTTCCAGGGTTTCCTCACCCTTTTTCTTGTAAAAAATTTCATGTATATATTTAGTCTAAATATACCCTTTTTAGGCTAAAACCCTTGTCCTGTCACAATAGACACTAATTTCTGTGAGCCTTCTTTAAATATTCAAAAGCTACAGATCTCCCTGGAGGCTTCTCCTAGATAAACAAATCCAGCTCTCAGCCTGTCTTTATAGAAGTGCTACAGCTCTTTGTTTTTGTGGCCTTCCTCTGGATCTGGTCCAAGAGTATCATGATCTTCCTATGCTGGGGACCCCAGAGCTCAATGCAGCACTTCAGGTGGGGTTTCACCAGAGTGAAGCAGAGGGTCAGAATCACCTCCTTTGTTCTCTTGGCCATGCTGCTTTTGATGCAGCCCAGGATGTGGATGGATTTCTAGACCACAAGTGCAGATTGCCAGGTCATGTCCAGTCATTCATCCACCAGCACCCATAAAGTGCTCCACAGGGGAAAAGACTTGAATTACTGTATTGTACGTTCAAAGACTTCTAGTCTTTAAAACTCAAGGGTTGGAGACATCTGTATTAAATTGAAAGTTAAGATTATGATGAAGCAATTTTACCAGTGTAGTAAATTAAGATATAAAAATGAAAATGATACTTCTACTTATTCTTGTGAATAAATAATATCAATGTTTTAAAAACTTACACAGCAAGAAGAACTAAAATTATCTATTCTCTTGGACTTCGGTCTAGAAATAAGCCAAATCCAGCTTCCAGAAGGTATTTATTGAAATTTAAAGAGTTTTGATTTCAAACAAAGTTATGAATCCTTCATTAAAAGATTTAAAAAAAGTAACTAGTAGACTCACCTAAAAAACCCCAGAGCATAGTTAAGGAAATACAGAGACTGTAGCGTATCAAACATATTTAACAGATGCTACATAAAATCTATAAGCAGCAGAAGTCACATTTTTGAATGTCTCTTTTTCATGCAGGTTTCACTTAGAAGTATGTGCTTGTGTTTTAATTCTGGGGACATCAGTAGGTTTCTGATTGTAACTGCTTTGCGATTTAGAGCTAAGATGTTCAAGTTTTCATACTATTGAATTTTAAGCATGGATAAAGACGTAATAAAAATGCTATATGTGTATGATTTAGTGTGTCTTATCTGCCTTCCAAAGGAAAAAAAATAAAATGTAACACACCGTTTTTCCTGCTTCCAAATGCTGAAGCTCTGAATTATTTCTGTTTGACCAATAATGAACTTACCTCCAAACTGGACTTTAGGGGAATACCACATTAGAGCAAGAAACATACCTTCCATGGTCAGTAGAGTAAGTTTAGAATAGGTCAATAAAGTGGACAGTAACAGATTGCTAAGACCAGCTGGTATTCACCCTGGACTTCTAAGGGAACTGAAGGATGAAACAGCTGAGCTATGAACTGTGCTGTGTAAACTATTGAACTTACGCCAACATCAGAGGATAAGAAACAAGGTGACAAATGTGATGACTGTTTTAAAAAAGGCTTGAATATCTACAATTGCCAAAGTTGATACCAGTGGTGGACATATTGTAAATAATCAATGATAAATGGCAGAATTAGTTAACAATTTAATAAATTACTGATATACTGGCAAAATAGGGTTTTGGGAACTGTTAAGAAAGGAAAACAAAATAATAGTAGAAGTGTAATTGTAAAAGTTCAAGCTGTGCCCACATCCTGCATACTTTTTGTGGTTTCCTTTCTTCTTACTAATAAGAAGTATAGTAGAGGTACAGCACAACTGATCAAGATTATAAAAACGAAGTCTTTATTTTTGCAATGTAAATTGGAACTCCGTGCTGAAGGACTTAAAGTTTAAAATTTATTAGGTTTAAAAAGCAATTACACGAATGTGTGGAAAAACAATCTGTCAAGGATTATATTAAATGAAAATATTTTGCTCTGGAACTTGACAAGGTCTGAAAGGCAGCTGTTGAACCAAATAGTAGAGGGGATCAGTTGCCATTCCAATTTACAATCAGTAATGTTATGGTGTTTATTGAAGCAACTATGTTCCCTTTGGGTACAAGTTCACTTAGATCTGTTATTCAGCTTTTGATGCCTTTGACGAGTGATGGATCAGCCTTGTAAGGCCAAACAGCTAAATCTTGATTTTAGGAATATATCTTAGAATGGGGAGATCTGAAATGATAGAATTATGTGTCTATTGGCACTAGACTCTGATCTGCTGGGAACAGCAGTATGTTTTGCTTTTCCCATGGAGCAAGCTCCATTGTAGCAGAAAGCTCATTTCAGCTTTCCCTTTTATCTTTCCCCTCAGACAAGAATTAATAAAGTTTCAGATCTTTCCAAGAGCTGAATCAGTCTTGGTTAAAACTTGCAGTTCTAGTGGGGAGCCCAGCAGGTGTTAAGATTGTAACTGAGAGAATGATTGTTCTAATTTTGTATGCCATATTTCTGTTGGCCTCTTAGTTACTTCTTAACAAATAAGACTTCAGAGTTGGTTTTTTTTCTTCAGACTTTTGTGATCTACTGTTAAAAAATATGAGAATTTAATGTTCTTGGTTTAGAATGAGCTATCATTTAAAACAGATCTTTTAGTGATGAGCAGTCCCCAGTGTTAACAATTGTGTTGATATAACCTTAGGTTGCTTAGTTTGGAAAGCAAGATATTTCTCAGCTCCCTGGTCTTTCAGTGTTCAGGCATTCTTCCTACTTCTGTGGGCTATGCCTGGTAACCTTATTTTATTCTTGTTCTCATGAAAAAAAAAAAAAAAAGAAAGGTGTTTTCAATGCTATTGTAAAATTACTTAGATCTAGTTCACAATTTCTTTTGAATTTTGAAGTAGATTGTCATGAATGACTGTGCTGGTGAACAACTCAATATGAAATACACAAGTGTGCTATGGCACCTGTGTAGTGTCATGGTGTAGATAATAGGCTTGGTGCTGACCCTTTTTTTTTTTTTTTTTCTTTTGAGACTAAAGGTTTGCTTTGTTTTGTTGCATGTCAGAACAGTAGTCATGCAGCTGTTAAAAAAATCCAAGTCTTCCAAAGTTACTGTCCCGTCAGTCAAAAGACACATCTTCCTTGTCTGGGCTTTGATTTCAACACTGGCATGGCCACAACTGGAATACTGTGTCCAGCTCAAGGCTCCCCAGTGAAAGAGAGACATGGATGCATTGGGAAAAATCCAACTAAGCGTCATGGTGAAGGGACTAATGCCTCCTTCCTGTGTGGAAAGGCTGAGAGAGACATTAATGTTTAGCATGGAGAAGGGGAGGCTCAGGAGGGTCTTGCCAATTTACATAAATACCTGAAGGGAGAGTGCAGGGAGGACTGAGCCAGATACTTCTCAGTAGTTCACAGTGACAGGTCAGGAGGCAGTGGGAACAAATAGAAACACAGGTGGGTTCTCTTGAACCTCATAAGCCATATTTTTATTACTTTGAGGGAGACTAAGCATTGGCTCAGAATGCCCATGGAGGTTTTGGACTCTCCCTCCAGCCCTGGGGATATTCAAAAGCTGCCTGAAGACGATCCTGGGCACCTGGCTGTACATAGCCCTGTGTAAGGGGATTGAGCCAAATGGCCTCCCGAGGTCACTTCCAACCTCATTAGTGGTTCATTCTGAGGTTCTCAACATTTTAGATTTGAATAACTAAGACATTCTGCAGTATTTGTTATTTAGCTAGAACCTCATTTTCTACTAAAGATCTATTCCTTTGATTCCAGATAACTTTTAGGAGATGAAGACTGAAGGTTTTCAAGTTGAATACCCTGCTATGTGGGATACAATTTATTTTTAAGAATTACACTTCTATACAGATGAAGTAGACATCTACTTTCATAATGACACTTGGTATGGGTACATCCTTTGAGTCCATGACTCCAGGCTTATTCTTTCATTTTTCAGTGAAGAATGAATGCAAGATGACTGTTTTAGCTAAGAGGCTAGGAAAAGTGTGAAGTCACGTGTAATCTTCTGTATGCCATGTTACTTAGTGATGAAATAACTCCACTGAGTGTTCTGTGTAATGTAGTTTTTAAGTTTCATCTGAAATAGGAATTCAGACTTTTAAAAATAAATGTTCAGATATATTCCTTTTGAAGCTTGGATGTCAAAATTCTTAGTTTTTTACACTAGGATGATGTATTTTAGATTTTTTTTTTCTTTGGCATACAGATGCAGAGACATGATTTTTCTTACAAAGATTGTGGATAGCAGATTATATCAAGACCTGTGGTTGAAATAGAAATGTGTATTGCAATTCATGAATGTACGTTATTTCAGTGGTACCAACCAAGAATATAATTGTTTCAGAGTATTACAGAGTAGCTCCGTAGGATTCAGTCCACAATTTTATGAAGTGCTGTTCTGCAGGCTTCCAACTGTAGTATTTGTAAAACAGCCCTGTCATCACTCTTTTCAGGACCCTAATTTCAGTCAGGTCATTGCCACAGATGGAGGTAGTTGACTACATTTGAATGTGTATATGGATCTGAATTTGAAGGAGACAGTAAAAGCAATCTGTCCAGTATATAAAACTCCTTTGAGGTATTTGTGTGTGTGCATATTGGCAACCACATCTGTTCATTTTAGAGTCTTGTTAATAAGGATGTGTGGTGTGAAGGTAAGAGGAACTGCCAAGGGTGGGAGGTGCATTCTGTTTCCTTCAAAGTGCTCTAGCACTTTGTCTCTCAGCCTGTGAGGGTGGAGCAGGAGCACCATATGAGGTACTACTGACAAAACACAGATCAGGTGCTAGGGTCTTGTGTTTATCCTGCAGTGGGTAGATTTAGCAAACAGACAGAACTTTAAAGGGTGTGTGATTTTCCGTTATATAATAGCTGAAAAGAAGTGTAATTTTGAAAAAGTTAATGCTTTAGTGACATCAAACTTCTGGAGCCATGAGAACAGTCTGTGTATTTTGTGATCCCCTGGTTTGTTCTCTCATTAGCATGGTAACATCTCACATCTGTTTCCTTCAAGTAGTCACATCCTTTCTGCAGCAGCTGTCCATTCCCACTAAGCTGCTTTCTTTTTTTCCACTGTAAGCCGATGTTCCCTTTTTCTTTCTTCTGTATACTTTCCACTCTATTCCTGTGCTCTCCACAAATGAAAATTTAACTGCTTATTTTCTTTGATTTCCTTTCAGTCTAGATTCTTGCTTCACCTGTTCAGATATTTCTATTAATTCTCCTCTGCTGTGGGATTTTTTCCCCTTTTTTCTTGTTGGAAATAGAGAATAGTTATGTTTCTTGGGATTTTGGGGGTTTTTTTCTTGGTCACCTGTCATAGTTTAGGCACTTTCTCATTCAGTGCCCTCTTCCCACCTTCAGTGGGAGATAAAAAAGGCAGAGATCATGGGTTGAGGTAAAAGCAATTTGCTGGAAACAGTAATGAGATAAGAACAGTAACAGCAACAATATTAATAACAAAAGTTTACAAAAAGAGTGATTTGCAGGTAGTTGCTGACTGGGACAGTCAACAAAATGGTGAACAGACCATCTGCCCCCATGTTTTTCCCCCAAGCCCAAGACAAGACAATGAAAAAATGGCAGACAGATCATCTGGTTAGGACCAGTGTTACCCCAGCACTCAGTTTGTCGCTTGGTTCTCTGGAAAAGGAATGCCTTCTCCTTCCCCCTTTTTTCCAAGAAGCAAGAGAGAGCCCATTTCCCTCCTCCCCAGCCATGAGATGAAATGGGATTGAATAGCACAGTGTCTTGGCCATGCCCACATGGCTCCACATGACCTGTGTCCTTGTCCTTGTCCAAAACCAGGACATTAGCATAGGAGGTAAAAATTTGTAGAGACAGTGGAAGGTATCAAAGTTTTCAGTGGAAAGTGCAACATCTCGATCCAGCAAGAAAAATAATACATGTCCTCTCCTTCTTATTGCTGCTAACTACATAAGGACGTGACCTGAATTCTGCTGAAGAAGTATCATGTAAGTTTGCAGTAATTTAGTTTGTTGCATAGTTGTAGAACTCTGCATGCAATTCCTGCATGAGTTTCCTAGGGTAGATAAGTCCCATGCTTTTATTTTTTTTTCCTTAGTGTTGAGATACCTTAAGTAGTGCTGTAACATTGTGAGTAACCCCCTTCTGTGTGAAAATTCCTGGGGCTATTAGCCAGTATGTTTGCAGCATTTTTTCCTGATTTGGAAGTAGGGAATTAAGTAGTGCATGTTTAACTGTTAATTCTTTTTGCATGTTTGTGTATCTGTATTATCTCAGTTATAAGACTTGTAATGAATAAATTTTGCATTCTAGTGCTGGAAGAGGCAATTTTTTTATTTTTTTTTTTTTTTTTTTTTTTTTTTTTTTTTTTTTTTTTTTTTACATTTCTGTCCCCATTGGCATCCAGTTTGAGGCTGTTAGGGCATATTTAAGCAAATTAGTAAATTTAGATAATTCAACTTCTTTTTATTGTGACTGCAAAGGAAATTATTTTGTTTCTTGTAAAGTTCTAAGTTTCTCTGCAAAGTTCCAGGTAGCCGTAAAGCATTTTACTGTGTTTTCATTAAGGCATGAAAATTGCAAAGAACCTGTGCTACAGGCATGTACAGATCTTCTAGAAGAATCTGCAAATCTAGCATTGATAGAGTTTGAGGCAACTCGGAAGTCATGTTTTTAAGACTCACAGTTTTCAGTGTGTAGTTGAAGAAGTTAAGAAATTTGAGAGGTCTGTTAAAATGTGTATCTGCAGGAGAAAACTGTTGTGTTATTCTGGGATCTGCAGCCCCTTGACATGCCCTTCTGGGTTCAGTAAGGGCTCTTCTTCAAGCATAATCAGAAAAAGTGAACCTTTAGTGGTAACCTTCTTTTTATCCAGTAGCTTTAATGTGATTCTCTTCCTTTGGAAGCTGGGCTGTAGAGTTCTCACATTGGTGGTGAAAACCTACTTTTGCTTTCACATGTGTAGTAAGCAGGGTCTGTAGTTTTTCTTGGTACAGCAGAGTACTAACCATGCTGTTAAATCTGTGCCAAAAGAAAGTCAAGGCCAAGAGGATTTTGTGGATAGACTGGGAACAGACAAAAGAGGAGGATTGTGGCTTTGTAACCCATTTTCCAGGACCCTGGTTATCAGCTCTTCTTCTAAGGACTGCTTTACACTTAGTGATTTCAATTTTGCAGGATACAGGTTCTTTTCTGCACCATGGCATGTTCTCAGGAGCATTGTGCTGCCTAGCAGCTCTAGAGTATCAAAAGTTATTTAGGAGATGATTTGAATTTGTGTTTCCACATCCTCAGAAGGGACTTGAATCTGATTCCTTCAGTCCCTGTGTGAGGTCTTGAATTCCTTATCTCTTTGGTTGTATCCTAGACAACAAAGCTCAAAGACCTCAAGAGGTCATTTGGTCTGTGTCCCAGTCCTTGGCAAAATTTATTGTGGTTTGAAAAACTTTTTTTAAGAATGGTGTAGCTTTTAAATATCTCTTAACATTTTTGGAATTAATTTCAGCTTTGGGAAATCCTCTTGATAATTCATGCTTATGTCTCGTTTTGTCAAGGATCATCACTGAGCTAGAAATTTTAACCCTGTGTCTCCTTGCCAGGACTTCTCATCTATACCTGTTGCCTTTGGAAGTCAGTAGCACGTTATATTATCGTAGCATGCATTCTACTCTCAAATATTTGAAGCATGTATAACTTAATTTGGGATCATACTGTAAAAGCTTGAAAACTAATTTAATTTGTGAAATAGTATATGAATTAGATAAACAGTAGCAATACATTTGGTAAATAACATTTGACAGTAAAGATTTGTGCTGGGGGGAGGAAGAAGGAAAAGTTAAAAAAATAAGTATTTTTGTATTATGTATTATTGTAAAATAATACAATACCAGATCATATTAAAGGAAAGATTTGTGTGGTTTTCACTTTTTAGTTTATTTGCATAATAATTCCTACTAATACTTTATCAAGCCTATGTTGTTATTTTAAGTGAAATTCTTATGACAATGTGTGACTAATGAGAAATAAATTCAGCTTACACAATGTATTGTGTAAGGGAGATCCTATTTATATGAATTATTTTCTATTTGTATGAATTATTAAAAGAAAGAATAAGCCAAAATCTCCAGAAATGTTAATATATGCTTATACAATCACTTTGTCTTTGTGGTATTTTGTAATAATGCGATTACATCATATATTTAAAAATACATTGTTTTGAGAGGGGGGAGGAAAACAGATCTACATATATACCTATATACTATATAAGGTATATAGCAACTCATCTATATTATAAGGTAGTGTTAATTTTTTAATAAGCTGGTGATCTTTGATAATTTTGGTCCATATAGTTAGACAAAAGCAATCACAAAAATGGATAGATGCCTCAGTCTTGAGACATATTGCCATGTTTTTTAAGATTTGTTATTGTTAAAACCCAATTCATAATCCTAGCCTGGCCAGGGAAACCGGATCATGTTGTATGACATTTTAAATATCACTTAATTTGTACAATTAACTTTTGGCATGTTTATTCAGGTCCTATATATTAAAAAGAAATCTGGAAGACTAACAAGATGAAAATTTGACTGAAGAGCAAAAGTTTTGGAATACAAGCAACACATTCAAAACCTCTCAGTTTTTTCTCTGTGAATTGACTACGCTAGATAGCTAATATGCTTTCTGAATTCTTGTTTCCTCAAAATATTAAGAATTAACCATGTTTGTATGTGTGTTTACTTTGGCAGTAAAAAGAGAGGAGGATTTTGAAGAAAAGAAATCCATTAAGAAACGAATCAAAGAATTAAAAGTTTTGGATCCTAAGATTGCACAGAATCTGTGTAAGTAGGTTCTGTTGTTTTTTCTTTTTTTTCTCAGAGTAATGTATAAATGTTCCATAAAAATGCCTTTCTCTCTTGTGTGATTGCCTGGTAACCACTTCTTGTTTAAAATGTGTTTAAATATGTGCATATTATTTTTAAGCCCAAACATGTGAGTTGACACAACTGAAAGATTTAAAAAGTCCCCAAAAGTACAGCTATATATCTAATCTGTCTATATTTTCAATATATTCATCAAGGAATACTGGATGCCCCCTTTCCCCTGTGTGTTCCCACCCCTTGTTAACCAAAGGGTGAAAATGTCTGCAGCATGCCTGCCCATCTCATGAACTTTATAGAAACTAAGCAATACTTGGTATTATGGAATAATATGCAAACAAAGAAAATAAAGTTTTGATGCAGAGGAGTTCTAGGAAGAATAGGTTCCTAAATGCCAGCAGAGATTAAATAAGAAGTAATTATATTATGGTGACTAAATTAAAAGTGCTTATAAGAACATTTTATTTTCTGTTTCTCTGGTTTTGGTTTGTCATGGTATTTCTTTAAGGGAAGACTCTGACAAGATAATTGGCAATATTATAATTGTCACCTCAGCACAAAATACTGTAATAGCAGTGATTCTTCTGCAGAGTACACTTGTCTCTGACTGCTTATGGAAATTTTCTGTGATGCTGGATGTTGTATATAACAAATGGATATGGAGGAGGCTGGAATTGAAGGGAAATTAAAAATACATTAAAAATTGTTGTTTCTTACCTAAATTGCTTGTCATAGTGTTTGTGAATCTGGAGATGCTATGACCTGTTTTGCTGCTGTTTTTTGGGTAAAAGCAGGGTAGTTGTTGTCTTGCTTTCTTTATTATTTGTGGAATCTTTGTTTTAGCAATTTTCCTTGGATCTTTCCGAGTGCCTTATGAAGAGATCAAAATGATGATATTGGAAGTAGATGAAACACAGCTCTCAGAGTCCATGATACAGGTAACAAAAATGACACTTAAAATCCCAGTATTTCAAGAGAAGTTTCTCAGCAAATAGAAACCAATACTTAAAAAAATCCTCCTAATGTAAACTTGGCTAATAATTAACTGCAAGAATATTCTTTTCCGGTGAACAGTAGATTTATTTTTTTTTTAAATTTGTAATGCTAATATTTTTATGAAAGTGTTGTTTTTGGCTGCGATTGAGTTAACTTTCTTCACAGTGGCTGGTATGGAGTTATGTTTGCATTTGTGCTGAACACAAGGTTGATAATACAGAGCTGTTTTTGTTATTGCTGAGCAGGGATTACACAGAGCCAAAGCCTTTTCTGCTGTTCATACTGCCACACTGACAAGGATGTGTATGGGAGGTTGAAAGGGGACACAGCCAGGACAGGTGACCCCAAATGACCAAGGGGACATTCCAGACCATATGGCTCAGTATGTAAAGTGGGGGTGAGAAGTAGGAAAGGAGATGAAGTGGTGGTGTTTGTCTTTTCAAGTCACCATTGCACGTGATGGGGCCCTGCTCACCTGAAGATGGCAGAAAACACCTCCCAGCCCATGGGAACCAGTGAATGAATTCCTTGCTTTGCTTGTGTGCATGGTTTTATCTCATCCTGTGAGTTTTCTGGCTTGTACTCTTCCAATCTCTTCCTGATCCTTTTTGCACCCCTCCAAAAGAAAACACAAAAGGGCTCAACCACTGTTTATTTTCTTCTCTACTTATCAATTTTTTCTGTGCTTTGTTTTTAGCTCAAATCTCGGTTTTATTTGTTTGGTTTGGCATTTTGTTTGTTTGTTATAGCTGTAACAATCCAATATCCAATAAACCCTAGGACATTTGCAGCATTCACCACTTCTCTTCCATAAAATTTATTTAGGTAGTGTCTTCCCTTTCATTGTTTTTTTAAAGCACAAAGTGAAAAGAAACTGAAAGTTCTTCTATATACAGTGATATTTAGGCGTTGAAAAGCTGAAGAATTTAATGAAATAAACATGAATCATTTTAGAACCATGGGAAAAATTATTTGGAAGGCGTGTCTTGAAGTCATTTGAGCCAAGACTCTGCTCAAAGCCAGGTCAACTGGAGCAGTTTGATAACTGCTTGGAGCAGTTTTCCATCAAACTTTTAGTATCTCCAAGGCTGGAGACCCCATAGACTTTCTGGACATCTTTTCCAGTGTTGAACACTCGTAGTAGAAAATGTTCCTTTGTATATCTAACTGAAATGTTTATTGTGATAACGTGTGACCTTGGTCTTCTATTGTACAACTCCAAGAAGAGCTTGATTGCACCTTCTTTGCACCATCTAGTTGGGTATCTGCATACATTAAGGTGCCTGTGAGGCTTGCTTTCCTAGAGTTCAACAAAGTGACTTCTCTCAGTCTGTCTTTGCCTTTTATGTCATATTCTTGGGTCATCTTGATGGGTATCAATAAATTTGAAAAGATTTGTCTTTAGAAAAATTAGTTGTATTTTGGATAGGACTTTGGCATGCTGTGATGAACTTCAAATTATTTATCTTATAGTTTATAAATGTCAAAGCATAATACATCAATAACTGATAATTACTGTCTATCTACTAGTAATAGGGTATAGGTTTTAGATAGCTACTCTCTTCAAAATACTTGAAAGTATGCTACAGACATGGGTACCAGTTCCTACTGAAACATGAAAGAAAATTCAAGGTAAATTGTTTTATTTATAAATACTCTTTGCAAGAATGTTGATTAGTTAAAACTAATAGAGGTATCAGAGTCATAAAATTAGTTGTTACATTAAGGCTCACTGAAATTCAGATGCAGCCTGTAGTGCAACACATTGGAACTTGTATTCAGATGTCAAAACAAGCCAAATCTGTATGTGTGTGGTTTTCCTGCAAAATAAATTTCCACCATATCAACATCTTACTGAGGAGGCTGTGCAGTGCTCATCATGCCATTTTTCTTTTTGCATACAGTTTTGCCCTCACTTCTTGTGACTTGGATTTCAAAGACGTTTAATCTCTCTTCAGCAATTTGTGCTTCACTTTCCCTTCTTCAGTGAAGAATGAGATGTTTCTCTTAAATATTTGAAGGAGCAAACATGAACCATCATCTCCAGTGACAGTAGATATAGTCACTGTAAAATTCTCATTCTTTTTTTCAATGATGAAGTTAATATTAGCACTGAAACTATTACTCTAAGGTTATTAGGATGAACATAGTTTACACTTCTAAAATTTTTTTAGTCTACTTTGAACTTAGATTACTTTTTCAAGGTTTTTTTCATGCTCAAGAGCAGCATTATGTGTATCTTTATTTGCTATAATAGTAGAAATTCTCTATGGTAGCATGAAAAACTGAGAGCTGGAATATTCTCTGCTGTTGTCTTCAGCTTAAACTCTGTCTCAGTCTGTACTTGATCTGAAGCTCTCTCATGCTCTTTGATCTTAGCATTGTGTTTCAACAGTTAACATTTAACTTTTTAGAAAAATTAGGTCCTCAACTATAAAGTAAAACAGCCTGTATAAATAAACACTATACATCAAAAATATGAAAACCTGTTATTTTGACAATTTCTGTGTGTTATTTAAAGAAGGAAAAACTTATTTTTGCATTTAGAGGAAAAAATCATCAAAACATTAATGTATAGTTAATTAATGGCATACTTCTTTGTGAAGGTACCATAATCTAAGAGTAAAAATGTATTTTCACAGATAAGTTTTTTGCTTTTGTATCATTATTTTTAAATTTTTTCTGTGGATTATTCCTTTCATTATAATTGTATATGCCTTGGGATAAAGAATGTCTAATTTTCAGTATATTTCGAACATCTATCACACCCTAACCCCACTGGAGCTTTGCAGTAGGCATGGCTAACAATGTAATTGGATGTAACTTTTTGACACTATGCTGATAATGTTGTGGCTCTATTAATTGGTATTAACAGTAAAGTATGTTGAAAGTCAATGTATCCAGTAACCTCTCTATGTAGCTGGCATAAAAATTGAGTCTAAAGTGGTTTTGACAGTGGTTGAGCCCTTTTGTGTTTGGTTTTGGAGGGGTGTGAACAATTTTATTTAAGAAAAGGGAAAGAGAAGATGAAGAGCCAAAAGTGAGAAATTACATTGTACAAGAATACAGTGATTTTAGCAGCTGCTGTCATTGTGTACAAGTCAGTGGGATGGAGTACAAGTGATGTGCACAATATCCTGTATGAACACAGTCATATCAATCACTCAAGAATATAGACTGCATTTTTTTGCCCAGTGATTAATCACTTGAAAACCTAAATCAGGTGGAAAATTCAGTGGAACTTCAAATTTAGTTTGCAAGTTTGGGTGTAATAATATTTATCAAATGGTGTTATCCAAGTTGCTTATTTTGGGATAAAACAGCCCTATAATAACTTTGAAAAAGAGACTGAGTTTAAACTTCAAAAAGGACTTAAGACACCCATCTTTCTTTGAAAGTGGTAGAACAATGTGCCCCACTGTTTCAAAACGTTTGTATCCAGCTTCCTATGTACTTAGGTTGCTAAATAACTTCAAGTATCCAGCTGTATATCTCTATTTCTGCCTTCAAAATCAGTTTCAAGTGTTGGAAGCCTGAAGCCTGGAAGTTTTGAACTTTCTGTATTTTCTGGCTCTGACCCTCAAGAGATCAGTGCTTTCAATCTGAGGCCTTAGAGAAGGCTTCCAAATTGGAGTTGATGGAGTTAGAAACACTGATTTGTAGTTTGAGTAGAAGTGTGTAATATCACATGGTGAAGGGTTTGGAATTTGGAGTCTTAGAATACAGTAATAGGTATGGGACAAGATGGACATTCTGGAGCATTGTCTTTTTCTTCCTTCTCTTTCCTTCTTCTTCTTAGTTTTAGGTAGTAGTTTTTGGTTGGATAGAAGATACCGCACTGCAGGTCACAAGTGTTTTGTCATTGGGTCAAAAACTATAAATAACAGAACTGTTAGTTTTTAATTGGACAGCTAGGCCTTTAAAGACCTTGTAACAAGCGAGATATAGCTCCATTTTGTCATTTTTAGCTTGTTAGCTAGAAATGCTGTAGAACTCACTGTACTATAGATAGGAATTAATAAACATCTGAGTCTGAACAAGAAAGTCCTGTCTCTCATGCTTCAATCCTGACTCTTATAGAAGGCAGAGGAAAGAAGAAGATTAGCCACTAATATTCAAGTATGCATTATGACTGTGCTATGAAAACGTGTTCGTCATTCTAAGACGAGAGAAAACGTACATAGGTTTGCAACTGCGTTGCTAATTTTCTTAATTCATATAAGTTACCTTAGACAGTATAGTACTTCTTTTGAGGAACTTCTTGCTTTCAGCAGATTTTTTTGTTTAGCTGTAACTGTTGTGTTCAGTGGGTCCTAATATCACTGTTTCTGAAGTTGGAAATTTGTTCTTAATCCAATTTTTGTTACGCTTAAGAAACAAAGTATATTTTTACTCCATCTGTCTTAATCCCTCTCCCTCTACCCTGCTTCAGTTAGAAATTAAATCCAGTGCTTAAAAATGTAGAAACTCCAGAAGTCATGTTGTAATCCAAAAACTCATTGACTAATTATTGGTTTCCCGTGACTTAGTCAAAATTCTTTCTCCTGCTTATTTCTTGTTTGATATTAAAAATGTTTATCATCTGTAGCTGTTCAAAAGCTTTATCTGAGCACCATAAAAGCCTCTTTGATATCAGCTGCTCCTTCAGTTTTGGTTTTGTGTTTTTTTTTTTAAATATTCTTACACTCAATGTTGAAAATATTCATCTAACACTTGACTGTTTTTGTTTTTTGAAAGTTTTGTGGGCTGTTTCCTTCATATGAAAACTATTTCTGCATCAAACAATAACATTTTAATTTCAGTAAAGATTAAGGAATTGTATTATATTTAGAGCTGTTTATGAGAATATTGGATATCAAAAAAAAAGAAATTGGTGTGTTATGAATTTCTAATTTAAAATTTATCTTTTTGCACTTTATACCCTTTCATTTTTGCACAGTGTTACTGATTTAGTGCCCGACATCTTCATCCATAATTAATAAATGTAGTCTTTTTTTATGAAAATATTTTCTAAATGTAATAGTGGTAAGGATTTATAGGACTGCAGTTCCACTAAAAATCTGTTTGACCATACCCAAATCAAGCTCCTAAAATTTAAGTTTACATCATTGTTTTAAGCAGCATCATTCATACATTTTTTATAGTTTCGTCTTTTCTTACCAAAATCCTTATTTGAGCATGGACATTCTGTTGTATCACTCTACTGATTCAGGGTTATTTTTCAGCTACTACTTAGAAAAGTAAAATTCGTTCTTCTTAAACTAAAAAAGTAAGTTAAGTAAAACATAGGTATGACTTTTTATTTGTCTGGCCCCAGAGAGGTAATTTTTATATCTTAACTGGGTGGATTTCCTGTGAAAGAAGAAATTAAGATCTTTAGTAGATAAAATTAGGTTTTTTTTGAAGACTTTCAGATGGCAATTCTGTTCATTAACCGAAACAAATTCTTTTTTGCTCATTGTATATCACCAATGCTATTTCCTTGAAAGATCATAAAACAAATGTTGGCAACCAAAATGTCTGCCTTTTCCACCAAGTAAAGGGGAAGGGCTGGAGTTGTTCTTCTTGTTTCTTTCTTGAAATATGGCAACAGGTAGTGGGCGGCTGTATTTTCTAGACTGGCTTCAGTGTTAAAAGGATTAAATCTTCTGTTCATTGCAGGAGAGGGATCTTACCAGTGGACCAGGGAGTGTTTTAAGAAAATAAGATCTCTCTCATTTTTCTCACTGTGGCAAAAGCTTAACCAATACATAACCAGAAACACAAGAGCCGTAATCTGAGAAAGACGGCAGCCTGTAGGGACTCTGACTGTTGCCTAGTAGCTGCAGCAGTCATCTTGGGAAGGGACAGAACTGGGCTACTGACTCAAATTATATACCATAATTGTTTGAGAAGCTTTTTATTTCCAGAACATCCGAAAAGCCATTTTTAGTCAGCCTAGCAGAACCTAATTAATGTGGGGTTCTGGTGCCCCAATGTGAGTGTCTTTCTGTAGATAATATGTGTCTAAGTGTTCAGAAAACTCCAGGGAGTCAGAGGAGTCTTCAGATTAACAGATGAAGGTGAAATGTTTGATTTCCTTACCTGTGCACACAAAACATTCAATTATATGTGTCCAACCTTCCCACATGGACTTCAGAATTCAACTAAAGCTGAATTTCACCTCTGATTTACTATTTCTAGTAAGTTTTCAAACTAAGTAGTAGTGTGAGTAAGTAAGTGTAATGAGTTTAATCTTTTGTTTTGAAATGCTAGAAAATTAATTATTCTTTTTCATAATACTTATCTAGCCTTAGTAATTCTTGCAATTCTTTGGATGGTTATGTTATACTTGAAGTTCTGTTTGTTTCAAAGTGTTCTCTTTGCATAGTGCCTGTCAAGCATATTCTTTCTTCAAAAACAGTTTAAAACACTCTCCAGAAGTGTGTAGAATCAGTGTCAGGTGCTGGCAGTATTGCATCACTTATCTTTTAAACCCACAGTTACCTTAATTTGCATGTTGCTATGTACATTCTGCTGTCCTCAGGGAAGACTGTTGTCTTTGGAGTGTATAGTAATAATGCATATGTAAAACCATTTGTTTACAGTAAGAGAAGCAACATCGAATCTCAGATTTTTAATTATTTTATTCTTCTTTATAGAATTTAATAAAGCACCTCCCTGAACAAGAACAATTGAATGCATTGTCCAAGTTCAAGAACGAGTATAACAATTTGTCTGAGCCAGAGCAGTTTGGAGTTGTGGTGAGTTCTGGTTTTTTTTGTCCTTTCTTGAAATACAGTTTTAATATAATATTATAGAAAAAAAATGACAGTTGCTTCTTCCTAAAAGTGAAGGGATTCCTCACTGGGAGAAGAATACAAGTGCTGCCTTTCAATTGGATTTTGTTGGACATACCCATGGATATGGGATGTGGATGGCCTGATTATTGAAATATTGCTGCAAGAATGATTTTGGATTATCTTTGTTTTATAAAGTAATTTACTTTTGGAAAAGAAACCAATCCAAAACTGTAAAAACTTTGGTATTTTCTCTGGCAAAGTTTCACTGGGAGATAAAAAACCCCTTTTTTAATTTCCATAGCTAAAATAGTTTGGCCTTACTTTGGTTAGCATTAATAAATCTTAACATTTTCACTGAAGTTTTCTACACTTACATTTTTCTTTCTATTCTCCACATAAATGAGAAGAAAATAATGTCATAGTGATCATGCTAACATGTTCTGCCTCCTGCTACCTGTGTTTCATACCATGTTCTGGCAAGAGTACACCTAATCACTTTTCCCCTTCCTCTTGGAAAGGTATGTTTATAATGTCTTCCAGGTTGAGTTTACCAAAGGAAGACTGGAACTGAAAAAAAAAAATTACCCTTTCTGTGTGGCATTTGATTATTTTTGTGGAAATACAGTTTACTTCTAATTTCTGTATAGTTCATAATTCATATTTGGTAATTACTTCATCCAGACAAACTCAGAGTAATGCTATGTAGTTTTCTGGTGTATATATTTATATAAGTCTTTGATTTTTCTTGTCCATTCCTGGACTTTCAATCTAAGGCAGCTATTGCTAAGATTATCTTATCTCAGGGAATTCCCTGTGAGGGAATAAACAATATCTATTCAGTTAGATGGGACTGTCAATTGATGAGAAGAGCTAGACCAGTAACAGTGCAGGTAGAGTTTTTCTGTGTCTGGCCCAACTTTTCTGATAAATTTGTCTTAAAAAGTTGAGACAATGTGATAACTCAGAAAAATAAAATAAATTGACAATATAAGAGTTCTTATCTATCAAAAATTTGTGGAGCTTCTTTTCTAAAGGAACAACCAGTTTCCTACTGAAAAATGCAACTCTATGCTTCTCCTGGTTTTCCATGCAAAACATTAAAAAACAAAGCCCACAAACAAGACCAAACTCCATCATTAAGTGCAGCTTCTGTGGTGTCACAGCTTCTGTGCTTGTAGTAGAGGGGATTTCAGAGAACAAGCTGCAATGTTTATTAAATGAAACATTTCTCATTTCTGTCCCATTGAGGGAAAATTTGAGTAAGACACTTTTTTTACACTGTGAATATGGAATCCTATCCATTTACTTTTCATCAAAGTTCTTCAAGCTCCATCTGGCCCTCTTGTATCTTCTCTTTTATTGTTGGTCAGGGAGCAGACTGAGAAATTCCACTCATTTCTTGGGTAACCACTGTTCATGCTAATGTGAATCTTCACATTATTATTGGTTTTGTTTATTTTTCCTTAAAAATGTTATTGTATGCCTCATTTTTTTGCTGTCTGTTTTAAATGAGGACAACCAAACTTGATACAAAATGCAAGACTTGAAGTCTTTTAGATGAGTGGTTTATAGTTATGTTTTTTCAGAGAATTAGGAGATTCCATGTTAACTTGCTCTGAAGTTGTGATTAAAGAAACAATTAAAATATTTGACTACTAAGGAGGAAGCTAAATAGTGAATAAATGGCTAATTACTACTTGTGTGATAATTTTTTTTATCATGGAAACCCATTATCTTTCAGGCTTTGAATTGAAAGTCAAGATTTGATACTCTGAAAGAGACAGCAAGACACTTAGTAAAATATTGGCTTTCTGTGGCTGTTACAGTATTGTATGTTTCAAGCAAAGTTAATTAAGTTGTTGTTGGCTTAAAGATATTGGGGGCAAGACTAAACAGTTCAGATTCCCTTCATGAGTGTGGCTTGTGGTTTTTGGGGTTTTGTTTGGGTTTTTGTCTTATGGTTGTGAGGATTTATTTTCTTTGTATTCACCCTGTGAGTTGCTTTTGTGGTTTCTGCCTTCTCTTTTTAAAGTTATTTATCATTTTTATATTTTCTGTTCATTCAGCAGTAAGTATAAAATAAATCCTTTATGGCCCTTATCTTCTCTTCCAGACTCTGGGTTTTCTTTAGATAAACTACTTTATTTTCTGCTAGGTTCTTTCTTCCACTTACTCCAGGCTGATGTCTCAGAGCACAGATATTATCACCTATTACTGTGGAGCTTTGTTTTTGTTTTAGGTTTGTGGGTTTGTTTTTTTGGGGGGGGGGGGGGGGGGGGGGGAGGGGAGAGGGAGGGACTTGCACAGATTCATTAACTGTTTCATGAAAATTGCATTAATTCTATTCTTCTTATTAAAAATCTAGTTTGCTATTGGTACCTTAACTTGGTGATATATTGAATGTTGTATTTCCTTGCTCAAATTCATGATGAAGTATGCTTGTGCCTGACAAAGAATAAATACTCAATTGTCTTTTGTTTTACCATAGTTCTTTTGTATTTGGTTTTTCTTACAGCAATAAACTTCCTTCAAAACTTTTTTAGAACTCCCTTAATCTTCATATTATTTTCTTAGTGGTTTCATTGATTACCACAGAATCACAGAATATTCTCACTTGGAAGGGATCCACAAGGATCATCAAGTCCAACTCTTAAGGGAATAGCCCATATAGGGATTGAACCCACAACTTCGTGTTTACTAGCACCATGCTGAATCTTCTATAAAACTTGATAATGATGAAGATTATCTTTGTGCAATATGAAACCCACTGGACATGGATGGGGTTTCATCTAGGTGTTTGTCTTGGTAACTGTAGAGAGAAGGTTGTGTTTTGGTGGTTTATACATTTTTTTTTGCCTGGTTCTTTCTTCAAAGGACAGTACAAATATTGTGTTGCTTTAGGACTTCAGCAATTTCGATTTATTTTGCAGGTAGTTCTTTCCTACTAAGAAAAAAGTATTGTTTTAGGGAATATGTTTTTCTAATTTTTTGTCATCATATCAAAGAAAAGTTAAGGAGTAGATAATTTAGTAATGTTAATCTCATTTTTTTCAGTGGACTTGACATAATAGCTACTAGTTGGATTTATTGATCATCACTGATACTTTGAGTGCAGTAATCTTTTTAATGGATTTTTACTGAACTGTTACCATACCACTGGTCAATATATTATTCGTAAGGAAGTTGAGTACAAGCATCTTCCATCTATTCAAAATTTGAATAATCTGAATTCTCATAGAATTCCATTCCATCCTATTATTTGATGTGCAATTGTTTATTTACAGTGCATGTAATTCCTTGTGGTGTAAAATAGTCCTAGACCATTTTAAATTTATTACATGGTTTGATATCCATAAATGTAATTCCATTTAAGAAATCAAAGTTTGGATGCTCTTTATCAGTCATCCCTGCACCTCTAGGTCTGACATTTCAGTGCAGACACAGAGGTGCATGGCAATATGGCAATGTTTGGTCCCATATCAGAAGGTTCCAGATCTTTGCTGCACTCCCCTCTCCTCCCACAGTGTCCTGTAATGGTAGCTCCCCAACTTTGCAGCACCACACACCTGCCTCTCCTCCCTCTCTTGGTCACACAGCAATGCTAAGGCTTCAGGCCTGCTCATGCCAACATACTTTAACTGTTTGTTGCACTAGGAACCATTCCAAAAGTAGTTCTGAACTGATAATGCAGCATACATAGAGCTGGATCCAGTAGTGAATTCCAGCATGAGACAATTGGAACAGGTTGCCCAGTGAATGTGGATGCTCCATCCCTGAATGTTTCCAAAGCCAGGTTGAGCAAGGCTCAGAGCAACCTGATCTAGTGGAAGGTGTCCCTGCCTATGGCAGGGGATTTGGAACTAAAAGATCTTTAAGATTCCTTTCAACACAAAAGATTCTATGATTTTATGTAGCCTCATCAGTGCCTGTAATCCTTAGTGGTATAAAATTGTCCTGGTCTATGTTAAATTTATTATATGGTTTGAAATCCATAGATGAACTTCCATTTAAGAAATCATAGTTTTGATTTTTTTTATAAATACTTCTAATGAAAAAAGTTTATAATGCTCGACAGGATGCTATTAGCAGACATTTGACCTCAGGTGTAGGCATGTGTACTAGCATTCTTGCATATGAGAATACTGTCTTAAGTGTCACATGTGATAGCTCCTGCTGTCTTTTTTTTTTTTTTTTTTCTGATAATCTGAGGCATTCAGAAAGATGTTCCTATTGTCTGGTAGGGAAAAAAAAAAAGAAACAGATTTTTCCTTGATCACTTATATTTGCTCAAAGATAAAATTGAGGGAATTACAAAATATTGTTTCAGAAATAATTAATTTTCAGACCTTGTGAAATTCACTGACAGCTAACCTAAATAGAATTTGGCAAGCAGTCCTCATGTGGTTTCACAGCTTGTTCACTGATGGATGTGTTTTTAATGAGTTCGTACCAAAGGAAAAGATTTCACTAGAGTAAATTGAAGATTAGAGTGAGGCCTGATGAAGGCTAGTTTGTCTTAAATAATTCAGCAGACACTTAAATTGATCAATTCCATATTCAGCTGATAGTTTCACCTGTATCTTCTCATTGAGGATAACTCCAAATGTATTAATGTTTTCTCACTGTTGTCTGGAAAATATCATACTACCACTGTTTCTGCAGAGGTGTACTCTGTCTTTCATAATACTTGATGCTTTGGGCACAGACATACCTAGTGACATTTCAGTCTGTTTAAAATTCTGAAGTGCTGAGGTGCATCTGGGCTGTGAGATATTTTGATTGTGTTAATTTACATCTGCAAACCTTCTGTGTCTTCTACATGTCATGTATATCTGCTGCTCTGCTTTGTCAGTGTTCTCTATTAGTATTTCCAGCCTTTCCAGGAGTGTTGCCAAAAATTACCTTTCTCTTATATGCCCTCTGTGAGAGTTTCAAAATCTTGATGACAAATTGCAGTCAAATTGCCTATATTGTTGAGGAGAACATCCTTAACTCCTGTAATGTTGATGTATTTCAAACCTTGAATCTAGGTAAGGGTGGAGAGCAAAGCTCCAGAAATACCTTCTGAAAATGGCCATCATGAATGATCTGCACTGATCTGACTATTTGCAAGTGCCACTGGATTGGCTTATATTACTTCCTTTGCATCAGTGAAAGACTGTGATGCTATATTATAGATGAGTACTCCTGTTAATGTTTCAGTACCAGCAAGTCTTACTCTCATCTCTAGTTCCAGTAAAACCATTTTGGGTAGTTAATCTAAAGAACAGTTTAAAAAATTTTGTCTTGTTGTCTGATATTAATTCAGATGGCTAAGTGGGTGCTTGTTGTTTGTTCTGGCACACACATAGGCTATCTCAATTTTCTTCTTGTCTGATAGTGATACAGCTTCAGAGCAGGAATCTGATTTCTCTGAAGGGCCCCCATTTTTGCTTCCAGCCGTTCACTTAGCACATTTTGACAAGAGCCTGTCCTGGATTTGATTTTACGTTTTTCTTTACTAGTAATGTAAACAACCCTGTAATGTTCATGTCATGCTTTACACATCATAAGGAAAACCCTTCTGTGTTGAGTAAGGACCTCAATGATCCTGCCATTTTGACTAAGCAACTTCAAGGATTTCTTGGAATTTAACCACCTAAATTGTGTTAGGTATCCAAATGACTGGCTAGTGTAGGGCAACTGTGCTGAAGGAACCTTGAGGCTAATCACTTCTTAAATCCCTTGAACCTGAAATTAATATTCAGATATTTCACCTGTTCCAGCTTCAAACTTTAGAGCTTAATGGAGCTCCAAGCACTGTAGGATTTGCTTTCCCTGTGATCATTTGGTAGAACTGAGGAACTTTCTCCAAGACATGCAAACTGTCTTCTGCAGCATTCATTTATGTGTCATGTGAGACTGTTTTTGCCACAAATTAACTGTGGTTCCAAATACACCAAATAACCATATGGATAAAATTTCCCCAGTCATTACTAAATTCATTATTGACAGGGCTACAGAAGCTCTACAGTGGAATGCTTTTTTTCTTTTCCTGTACTGTCATGATCATAGACACATATCTTCCTTCTTACGAAATTAACTGGAACACAACTTGTTATATGATATGATATGAATTGTTGGAGGCCTGAATTTTTTTGAAATGGGTCATGTCTGTCACATCAAAGACATCAAATTCCACTTTTTTGTGGGAGTTGTATGATTGTTCAACCTGGTGGATAAGTACTAAACTTGTTCTCATGATTTTGAGACATTCTCATCTGGACCTTGATCATGTGTATTCATGACCATGTTTTGTGATATTCCCTATGGTAGACTTTTCATTAGGAGGTAGATTCCTAGTAGTAGCCAGACAGAAAATGAGGCATTTATTTTAAAATCAGGCTTATCAGATTTTTTGATGTGGAATACAGTTACATCTGATTTATTTTTAGAAACTTTTCTCCATTTGATTTGATACTATAATAGTTGATTTTAAATTCCCCAATGGCATCTGCCCTTGACTTATGGTGTTAATTTATTTATTATTGCTACCTCTATGGACTAGAGGTTTTATAGAGGATTTTTACCTATCTCAAACTCTTGACTTGGTTTCCCACGAGGAAAGCTTTTCAGTCTAGTAGCATCTGCTCCATATGTGTCTTTTATTGAAAATAGCCTTTCAGACATCTGTTAAACTTGCTAAAAATAGAAGAATTTGGGAAATTCGGACCCTCCAGTTCTTGGAAGATTCCTTTTTAGGAAAATATCTTTGTCTAGTTTAAACTTGGAAAAACAAAAGTTGTCTGCATTCCATACTGATCAAGATCTCAGTACATCTAATTGTATTTTTTGGATAAGACAAAGAAAAACCAAGCAGACTGCTTTTTTTTTTCACAGACCTTACCTTCCTGTGAATTTCAGCATGAAGACTGCACATTCGACTTATTTTGACAGCTGTGTTGTAGCCCCCACTGGCAATTCTGAGATCTGCTCAGTGACCTTGCTGGGCCATCTTTGTTGAACATAATGCAATCCAAAACAGTACCAGGGCTTTTCTGCACTGTGAATCAGTTCACTGTCATTCACAAGACAAGAGAAGGCTGCCTGTGTGCAGCTAGGAGTTAATTGATAAATGTTGTCCCCGTGTCACTTACAATACAATGCCTTGTATTCTGACCTGAATATCCTTTAGGAAAATATTGGATTTGCAAGCAACTTAGTCAGTAGTTTGAAGTCAAGCTGTTTATAATTCAGGCTAGAGAAGCAGAGCAACAGGAAATGCTCTCTATCACTGCTAATAAGGCTTAAAAGTCATTAGTTCAAATGTTTTCACATATACATACATATATCTATATCTATATTTATACCTATACTTGATTTCTCTTAAGTAATTTTAATTCTGTGTTGGCAGTTCTTGATTTTATTATCATTTCCTTGAGGAAAAATAGTGTGTCAGAAGTGAAGAAAGATTAACTACTTCCATGTATCCATAAAAACATGTCAGCAAAACTGCTGATTTTTATTGTGAATTGACTTCCCATACTGTGAAATAAGGTTTGATCTTTCCAGAATGCTGCTGGTTTTCACTAAAATTTAGGCATGTTGACTGTCCTTTTCAAATTGAGCAGGATGTTCTTTTATCTTTTTTAAACATGATAAAATATCTGTTAAGGTATCAGTCCTTCCCTATTTGATATTTTTTTTCTTGCTTTTCAGGTGCCTAGGTCTAAAGATAATGTCAGGAATTCCCACTTTTTACCTCTGCACTCTTAGGAGTTCACTGATACTGCAGTGGTGAAAGCCATACATTTTCCACAGGGAATGGTGTTCCAGTTTGCTGTCTTTAGTCAGCTTGGCTGTAACTGTTATTTTACTTTTTGGATGAGAACATTTTCAGGTGGTCTGACAGCCTCAGTACTATTACTCCTTTTAAAGAGGATATGAAACTGAAGTGCTTGCAGTGTTTTTCTCTATGAGCTTGTGACAGGAATGAAACCCCTTCAGTGATCAAAATGTAGTGTCAGTGGAACTTCTGAGATGCTTTCCTTTACTTGACATCAACAGAAAAAGATAGTGAGAGTACACATATATCAGATGGCACATTCTTGTAGTTGCCTTGTGATTTATGCTGTATTTTAGAGAAAAACCTGTCTTTGCTATTGGATGTGAGATCTCTGAGAGCCACTACTGGGTAGCTCAACTCAAAAGTCAGTTCCCATTTTGACTTGCTTGCAGTGATACTCTTCTTGTGGACTATTACTTAAAAAGTAGAACAATTCATTACCTATACACTGAGTTTTCTGACATGTATAGATTTCTACTTCAACATCTTGCTTTAGTTATTTGAATTGTTTGTTTTCAGAATTCCACTATCTAGACTGAAGTAAACTTATATCCTTATATGCTGATTGTAAAAAAAATATAGGGTATTAACATAAGATGGTCAGCATTGCAGCACTTAAATTCTTAGCATCTCTCGTGGTAGGGTGTATGGATTTTACAATTTGAATATAACTGTTAACTACATGTCACAAAAAAAGCCATATAATACTAAGGGAACTGCATCTCTTCCCTTTTCAGTTATTGACTTAGCAAACAGAAATAAAAGAAATAATACCAACAACATGCATTGTGCATGGATTTCAGAGCATTTTCAACAACACCAAAAAATAATACTAGTAATAACTAGTAATGGCATTTCTGTTGTTTTTCTGACATGTGTTCCTGTTTCTAAGTTTTTAGATTACATCTTTCTGTATTCAGCCTTAAGAATTACACACTTATGTCCCGGACATCTGAATTTCTTGTAGTTCAGGTGGTTCTGATGGAAACTTTGCGCCTTTTATACAGATGTGCACACATTTTTGTGCAACACATCCTTGTGGTATAAAGTGCATGATTATTTCAGCTTCAAGGATCTGCCTGTCTGAAAACCGAGTCAATAAATGATGCATCTTCTAGTGATTCTGTAGCATCTAGTGTTCAATACCATTTAAAATCAATGCAACTTACACTGCATTTTTTTTAGTTTCTGTGTTTTAATATTAATGATCATCTCTATTGCACACTGAATAGGGTATTAAATACTAAAGATCTGGTCATTTCAATGGAATGTTGTGGGTTTTTTTTTCTAGTCTAGTCTCAATTTTTTTCTGGCTAACTTGAGAACAAAATTTAAAATTAAAAACATTGTTCTCAAGAGAAGTAGTAGTACATATATAAATTTAGTAAGACAATTGAGGAAAAGGAGTTAATAGTAATTCCTCCTGATAGAGCTGGGAGAATGATTTTGTGGCACTTGCCTCTGTCCACTACCTTAATGTTCTTGTATATAGTTATTCTTATATTAGGTATAAAGTTGTTAAGAGTACTGTGTTAATTTCATGTGGAATTTAGCTATTTCTGTTTCTATTTTGCTGTGAAATGTCCTGTTCAAATTCAAGACCCATTATCCTTATTTATCCTTTCTTCAGTAAGAATTTTACCACACTTGTTGGATGCTATTTTGTGTAGTATAAGAACTTACGTAAGTATAAGAATATCTGCCTACAGTTGGTACTAAGCTAGTAATATTCAAAGTGTACATTTTAAGTGCTTCCCGTGACGACCAGTATGGAGGCAGTCAGTGGACTAAAGTGCAACAGTTGTTTTTCAGCCTAGTTTAATCTGAAAGACATCCTGATTGTGTGCTGTGCTCTATGATGAAAACCAAAATACGGTTGGTAAAAATAATTTCTTCTTTTACATCAAGATTTTTTTACCTGAACTAAAATGCAAATGGTGTGTTTACTTCAATGAGGCATCATCATGTGGCTGCACAGCTATGAAAGCTTTTCTGAAATGGCATAGTGACATAAAATGTTAACTCTATCTGATTTTATTTTCTTCTACTGTCACAGTAAAACCAATGAAATAGATAGTAAATTCCATCCTCTTCTGCTTCTATATCAAACCCTTTGGATGAGACAGCCTTCAGTTTCACTTTACACTGAAAATGGATAGAGTGTCACCATTATCCTTTACACAGAGTCTCCTGGGATAATCAGTGCCATGTGACTTATGAACGTTACACTGTCAGGAATTTTCCCATTAGTAGACTAGATCTGTGTTGAGAAATGTTCTATAAAACCTTAGCTATCACTGTGGTTGAAGGGGGATATGTCCAATTTAAAGGCAAAAGTTTAAGGCCATTTTATGAAGCCTACTGCTTTGTAGGAGACGTGACAATATTATTGCTTCTTTCTTTCATCGAGAAGTACTGGTAGCTGGAAACAATGTGTTGTTTATTCAGAAAAAGAAAGTAAAAATTTAGTGTAAGATTCTGGGAATTGTAAAGAAATTATTGTCTTGAACCTTGCCTTGAGAAAGAAGAAGGCAAGTATGGCGAAGGAGATCTTACGGAATTAATGAAATTGATGGGAATACAGGGATAGGGAAAAATAAGATGGGCAGCTCATTGAATAGTTTTTTAGTATTTCTAGTGTAGATGTAGCAAACAATGTGCAAAGTATGTCTGGAGTGAGAATTTAGTGGCCTAGTATATAAGAAGATCAAAATTTATGTTGAATGTACTTGATCAGTGAACCATAGAAAACGCCAAGTCTTTTGTATATGATCTACAGAAGCTCTTTTCCTGGGAGCATCCAGCTGCACCTAATGAACAATCCATTAGGTTAGTATACAGGAGTGTAGGGGGTATGAGTATTGGTATATATTAGTGTATACCATATTAGGTGTTTCATAGCTGAAATTTTTTTCAAGACTGTTGTTTTCTGTCAAGTTAATAATAGGCTTTTATTGACATCAGCTTTCAAATATTTGCACCAGAAAATGAGATTTGTCTTGTTTTGGTACATCTGGAGTTATACAAAATTTGTGAAATACTTTCATTCCTTTGCAACTACTGGGTCATAAACTTGGATTAGTTTTATAGGATTTGCTATATGAGTTGACAGATGTGATATATGATGACACTTTATCTTTTATTGCTTACACATACTAGTTATTTGGAAAGGATGGGGGCAGTTCCTATTAACCACAAGATGGGATTTCAGTTGCTTACCCAAGTGTCTCTCATTCATTCATTCATTCGCTATCAGTTATAGCAGATATATTGCTTCTTCAAGCCTGTCACACCAATAAATCATTTCAGAGCATATGCATTTGTACAGTGCCAAAGTGTACCATGAATTTTAAAGGAAATCTTCTATTTTTCTTTTCAATCAGATGAGCAACGTGAAGAGACTACGGCCACGGCTCAGTGCTATTCTTTTTAAGCTTCAGTTTGAGGAGCAGGTGAACAGCATCAAACCTGACATCATGGCTGTCAGTGCTGCCTGTGAAGAGATAAAGAAGAGTAAAAGCTTTAGCAAGCTGCTGGAACTAGTATTGCTAATGGGAAACTACATGAATGCAGGTTCTCGAAATGCACAGACCTTTGGATATAATCTCAGCTCGCTATGTAAAGTGAGTTTTGAAATGTCCATGTTGAGTATTACATTCACTTTTTTTTTGTTTTTATTATACTACATAAATACTCTGGTTTTGATGTTTTTCCTGCAGTTAGTTATTTTCTTACTATTTTTCTCCTTATTATTGGCATTAGTTGATAGTTTGAACAGTACAGCTAATCCATGAATAGTCATTTTAAAACTGGTTTGCATTTAATCACTTTTAAGTGATTCTGTTTTAAGGAAATGATAACAATCCCAAACTAAATAAGATTATGTAAGGACCTGATCGCTGTGATCGTATTAATTTTGTAATTTTAACATATCTGAGCACTTCTAAGACATCACATTTTAGTATGTTTTAATACAGGTATATTTTCTTTTGGACATGAATTTACCACTTATGTGATTTTCTGCTTATGTTGCTCAGTTTCATCACTTTCTTCCTCTGATTTTTCATAAGTTTTCACTCATTGAACTTTTGCATAAGGTATATCCAAGAAGATGTCTATATGGGTGTTAATTAGTAATACATTCTAATGCTAATCACCTTTCCCTTATTTAGTGTTGTTATTTTTTTCCTGTGCTCTCTGGGGAGGTTACCAAACAATCTTCAGAGTGCACATATAGTTCTTACAAGGAAGGAATTATTTGAAACTTTGTATGTACTCTTTGTCTTTCTGTTTCTTTATCTTTTGGCACAAGAGAAAACATAATATGTTAACTTCTACATTCATGAACCTAATCACCCTTATTCTGCTATATTTCAGAAGAATTATTTCACTATGACATAAATATTCATAAAGAATAAGTAATATTCTTTCCCTAGTCTAAAGTAAGCATTAAGCATGAGTCATGTACGTAGAGTTAGTACATTGTAGATGAAGTGATTGAGCTAAAAATACAACTTGTTAAGAAACCTATTCAGAAAGGAGATACTAAAGGTTCTTTCTCCAATTAGGTGCATTCACTTAAGTATGATTTTACAAGGATCTGTCCTAGGTCTGGGTATATTCTCTGTATTTTTAATGCCCAAGGCAAAAATATATTTATGAAAACAATGTGAAGTTAATTGATATAAGCAATTTGCAGAGCAGGATGAAAAGTCAGAATTTATCTTGGAGAAATAATTTATTAAGATCTAGAATATGAAGATTTTGAAGATAACCATAGAGTACTAGATATAGGAGAGAGAATTGATATATATAGATCATGAAAGTATGGAAAGAATGACTGGATTAGTTCTTCTACATCAGAGAACAGCTGTGAGTAATCTCAGAAGAGAGATACGATATTGATATGCTAATACTCAATCATTCATTAAATACTGATGTATTAAACTTATATGTTTATATGCATGTTTATAACAAAGGTTCATATTTATAGCTAACTTTTGTTATGTATCACAGTGTATTACATGTACCACAGTGTCATATTGTAGAAATTTTTTGTGGGGTTATTGAACCATCTTTTACTAAGATTCTCAATACAATAGAAGTAACATATTTTATAACATTGCATACCGTAAGGATCCTAGAATATATGTTTTGGTTTTTATATATATGTGTTCCATTTCCTGTTTATTTGGAAAACTGTGTTTCACATTGTTATTATTCCCCTTTCCTGTAGGAAAACATGTATGTTCTGGGAGAGTACATCTCAGCATAGTAGCATTTTGATCTTTGAAAATAAACATGCTTTAATTATGTTCAATTAATTGAGTTAAATATGAAATATCAATACAGTGTTAAGGACTTTGTGCCTTGATATTCAGATGGGCAAGTCTTTGTGCAATCGTGGCAGCCCTTTTTATGCTCGTGTTTGCTTTGTGCCTACATGCTTGTATACTTTTTCTGCTAAATTTTTAATGTAGAAATACTTCTTAAGTAGAAGAAACACTTCCATATGTGATGTCATTTTCTATTGATCAAAATGTCTTTGATTTAAAACAATGTTTCAGATGAAAGACTATAACAAAAATATTTGTTAGCTATCAATTGTTAGTGCTTTTACACACGTAGTGCAAGTTTTAAAGTGTCCAGACTTGAAAATAATTTTATATGTATAGAGTCCAGAAAGAAAGGTTTACGCTTAAGAATTCTTGAAGTCAGTGTTTTTAAACAATGAGACCTATGAACTCTTATTTACTGTATTGAGAACTGTTAACTAGAGCTTGTGCACGTTGAGGTTGTGTAGCTTCTACTACATAAGTATTTTTATGCTAGAGTTAATTTCCTTTATAAAGAAGAAAATAATGTAATGCAGTGGATATGTGCATTGTGTATAGCTAGGTTTTGCTGATTTAACTTCAGTTTTTGTTTTTTGCACTTTCATGTGCTTATTCACAGTTTTGTAAATATTCCTGTATTGTAAAAATAATTACATTTTTGAAAGAAATATGTGTACTGTTTCTGAATACACAAATATTGCATAGAATGAAAAATACTTAGTGTGACCTTTGTAGGGAATTTTAGCAAGTGGGGAAATGAAAAAGCCCATTGCTGTCTTTAAAAAATGTACTATGCTAACAATGTTCTTTCCTTTCTTGCATGAATAATTACTAATATATATAAATTATTAAAATGGCCAGAAATAAAATTTTTCTCCATGTTTTTACATTTCTGTTTTTTCCTCACCCAGCTGAAGGACACAAAATCAGCAGACCAGAAAACAACATTGCTTCATTTTCTGGTAGAAGTGTGTGAAGAAAGCTATCAGGATGTCCTGAATTTTGTTGAGGATTTTCAGCATTTGGATAAAGCTAGTAAAGGTTTGTGTAACTAACTAAAAATTTTGAATTTGCCACATTACAGTGTCATGTGTATAAGATGGTGCTTATTTTTTACTAACAATATTTTAAAAATAGATATTGTTAGTCAATATCATAGATCAGTAATTTGAGCTGTGAATGATCTTGAAGGCATTTATTGTTCCTCTAACATTTACTACAGGACTGGCCATTATATTTCTTCTAACATATCTTCTAGAAACATTTTCCACACTGAATTTCTTTTAAAAGTTCTTTTCTGTTACCAGATCTTAATTCCAGTCTTCGATCTTTTATACGGTAAGTGTATCACTCACTGTCTTCTAATTCAGACATGTAGAAAGGCTGTCTTGGCATCATTTTTTATTTTTTTTTTTCAAAACGTGGAGCAGTTTTGTCTTCCCTACATGCATCTTTTTCATGCAGCAGTAACATTGGGAGTCTGAAAAAATTTGTAATTTCATCATGCCACATAGAATATGGAAAATCTCTTTATAAGCACAAACAGAGATTTTTAAAATTAGTTTCTTAATTAAAAGTGCCTTTTCCACATTTTATCAGTTCAAGTAATTTAAACAAAGTATAGAAGTAGAAATTGATGCTACTTTAGCACTGTCCTACCCTGGCAGGAAAAAATTGGATGGGCTCAGTTTAAAATTTTTTCGTTTATGTCAGTTTGGGAAATATTACAGTTTATCTATGATGCTTTGTAGAGTGTCACTTTCATGCCTCAGTCAGTCTCCCTGCCACAGATTACAGCTTTGCAAAACCTGCCTCTGATAGAGGACTTGAGATAGTGGTCACTTACATGGAGTTCACTTTTTTTGTTCTTAAAATTTCCAGTTTTACGTGGTGCATTATAACCCCGGAAAAGTTCAGTTATTTTTAAATAGCTGTCTAATGCTTCCCCTATCTATTTATACTGGTAATAGAAACAGTTTCTGCTGTACACTAATTTAGTGTGTTTGGCATTATTTTCAGTGTTAACTGGTTGCTGATTTTTTTTTTAATCACTATTATGTTATTGCCTGTATTGTGGTCAAGATTTTTCCATCCTCATTAGAAGGCAGTACTTCCAGTGTAGACAATTGTCTTATATGACACTGTTGACTGTTTTCTGTAAACATCCTGAGCTCTAAATCATTGACCATTCAAAGAAAAGCCAGTAAAATTATCAGTTTGCCCAGGCTTTCTGTTCTGTTGTAGGCAACTGGTAATTATGAGTTAAGTCTTTGATCTCAGTTTGAGGTAGGATGGAAATCAGTGATCATGTTTTCAGGTTTATATACTGAATTTACTACAGTATGAGATGCATTTTGCATTTCAGTTTTACTGTGTAAAAAAGACTTAGGATATCTTTAACAGATTAGCATATCAGTGTGTTTGTTTTTGCTTGTTTCACTATTTGCTAAACTTCATCCTGTTTTTAAAAGACTTCTGCTGCACTGGAATTTTTGAAAACCCAGCAGATCACAAAAACTGTAACTTGTGGAGTTTTTTTAAACCTTCTAGTACTTTTGCAAAAGTACATTTTTATGAAGCAAGTTGATTTAATATGCACTGATTTTTTTACAGTAAATTTTTAATGAAGTGGCTATTTTTGCTTGAGCTTAGCAGAAGGTCAGTGAAAAAAAAAAATCTGTGAATCTCTTCAGTCACATCCACTGTAATGGCCTCATGCATTACTGATATGCTGATGGAATTTAACAGTTTGACCAAGAGAGCTGGGAAATCATAGCAGATATTACAACAGATATTACAAGCCATCATTATGGCTGCTAGGAACAGTGATAGAGAGGAAGTCATCAAAAATCTTTTTTGTAGTCAAATATGCATATTCCAGAAAAAAAATACTTGTTGTAGTAGAACAGAACTTTGGTACTGAGGCTTAGAGGATTTCCTCCATTCTAAGATATTGTTATTTAGGGTTTAGTAGAAATAATCCATTCTGATTTGCATTTCTGGGAGGCAATTTACACTTCCAGTGTAAGACCACTGGAAAACCACTGGATCCAAATGTTATTTCCAAGGGTTACAGGCTCCTGATAGCAGAGAGGGAGGAGGAAGTCAGCCTTGTTTTTTCTTGTCATCCAGTAGAAAGGCTCTATTCACACATATGCTGCTTTGTTCCTCAGAGTTGTTGGGTGAAGAGGTAACATCATTCTTTTCTGCTTTTGTATCATATTAATTATTGTTCAATTTTTCCCAAACTGAAGAGGTAGTGTTTTGTTTCAGTGCTTGTTTTTAAAGGCTCTTCTCTAGCTTTTGTCCTGGCAAAGGTTAGGGCCTTGTTCAGGTAGTGGAATTAAATTCCCTTTGTGGTTTTACTGAACCGTTTTCTGAAGTAATTTCTAAGAATACTTTCCAAGAATAGATCAATGAAGGTGGATAAGAATATTCTATTTTTCTATTCCTTTGTTGCAAGTTGTTTCTTATTGAGCTGGTTTTATTACCTGTCTGTATATTCATGTCTTCAGATACAATAATTTCACACTTTTATCTGTCATCAAAGTATTATTTGCTGGTGCCCTTTAAATTATAAATCAAAATTGATGTGGTAGAAAGGTGTTAATGCCATATGAACAATATTAACAGAAAACTTAAAGCTGAACATATGTATTTGTAAATCAAAATTGAACTATACTGTGCACTTGTTAGTTTTGGCTTGATCGTGTCCAAGTAATTGCTGAATTTTCTACAGGTTTCTCAAAACAAGTTACTTAAAGGATGCTTTTTTTTTTAAGAATTCTTCCTTGACATGACTATTCTTGTATCAGCCAGCACATTTGTAGCATGCCTTGTATCTTTTCTGTTTTATACTTGCTCATTCTTAAAACTTCTCTTTCAAGTTACTTCTTATTCAAAATGGTGAACATTAGAACATTACGAGGTTCAGCAACTCATTTTCTTTTCAGAAGAAATATTCATGCTTCTTTAATTTCATTAAACATTGTGCAGTGATTGTACAGTAAGCTGTTAAAATAGTTTGTAAGACTTCAAGTGCAGTGACAAGTGACTGCACCAAGTTAATGATGAAGCTAACATATTTTATAGTATTTTATAAATGATTGAATATGCACAGTATGTAAATTATTTGTTGCAGGAAAAAAAATTTTTTTAAATCCAGCTTTGAGAGGCAAACAGTAAGGGACATATGACCTGTGCAATTGAAGTTTGTTTCAGGGTATTTAAGGTATTTAATTTGTGGTTTTGTCTTTTTTCTATTGTATGCTGAAGTTTTAGTTTTTACTTTTGTAATACTAGAAGTAGATTTAATTTACTGTTACAGTACATGAATTAAAGATACCTTTTTACTTTGAAGTACAACAAATCCTGTTTTCTAAGTGCTCTTAGATCAGCAGGAGGAACTTTCATTGCAGCTAATGAGCTTACAGATATGACAGTTCCTGAAGATTTATATAATTAAAGCTGTCTTTTCTTTTAAACATAATGGCTTTCATGCTTTTCTGTTAGTATTCCATATAAGAAATACTTGGATAATTCAATACAATTTACTAATTTCTTATTTTATGGTATTATAAAGATTTATGTTGCGTTTGTGCAGGCTGCTGTTTTACTTGATTGACTCTAATTTACACAGACCTTACAAGTAACAATGTATCAAGTCTTTCATTATGTAATAACACTATAAAGCACAGATTTTCCTTTATCTAGAAGACATTAACTCATCACAGCTTTACAAGTAACGTATCCACTTTTTAAAACTTCATTTGTTTTTTTAATAGATAATAAATTTCACTTAAAAATAAGCAATCTAGGAATCAAATTGAAAATGTGAAGTTTAGACTAGATTAATGAAAAATGGGACACCCCCACCTATAAAATTTAAAAATGTTAGGGCAGTATGAGAGCAAAATACTAATATATATGCCAGAAGAATTCTATATGTCATAAGGAAAGGGTGTTTTTATTATTAGAGAATTTCTAAGTTCGCAACAAATTTCTCAATACTTTAAAATATATTTATGCTATGCATTGCTTGTGTTTTTTTGGTTCACAAATTCACAGGCTCTTATTTTCAGGCCATCAGGGTTATATACTCAGAAGGGCAAAAATCTGGATATCTCCTGAATTAAAAAAAATGTCAAATGGGCTACACAGAAATGGTAAAATGGTGGAAAAAACAATTAAAAATAAAAAAAGCTGATTGCACTGTGCAGATGTATAGACCTTTGAAGGTGAGAAAGCTTGATTTTAATGAGTAGGAAGGTGCTGAAAGTGCATTTAGATATACATGTAGACTTGTGTATCTTGCTGCCTATATACCTCAGCAAGTTAGGTCTTAGAATGACAATATTGAGTAAAAGACTGATAAATGTGGCCGCTTTTAAACTTTTATTTTTAACTCTGCTAGACTGATATTCATTGCTATTCCATGCTAATAGTTCATTCTGAATCATTATTAACCACTCTCACTGCATATTCAAAATAGTTAGTTATTAACAATCATACTCTAAATTATCTGCAAGTGTCCAACATGCTGCAGTCAGCTCAGCACTTTGTGGTCCCCAAGGAAGCAGGTGGTGAGGCTCCAGAACTCTTCAGGGAAGTTGCAACTGATACAAGGGTCTTCTCTCTGTTCCCTCCTCTGAATTCAATTTCTGCTTTCAGAAGATGGTTTTGTCTTTTGACAGCTCTTGGTCTACCACTGTACCATATCACTGTGTGCTGTGCAGCACTGAGGGACCTTGAACCCTGTGCTGGGGGCTGGTGCTGTATCCTGTTGCTTGGCCATTTTTTCCTGCTTACCTTAGCAGTGGCTAGTAACAACTAGTTACAGTAACAACTCAGTGATGAATGACTGACAATCAGTCAGGGTGTTTCTCTTTTCAACTGTTACCCGTATTTACAATTTCTGAACTTAAGCTGAACATTATAAAAAGAGATGTGCTGTCAGACTGCATTTCTCCCAGGAAGCTCTTGAAGTTTATATCAAGTTCAGCAGCCCACGGTTCTTGTGGAGATAATATAGGGCATTGTTGCTGTAAGATCTGATGATAGTAATATTATTACTGGTGAACTGGGTACAGAAATGGTTCCACATCATTTACCAATTACACATTAGTGTACTCATATTTGAGTTCAAAAATCCTGCTTAGCTGCTTTTTTAATATGGGCAACTGAAGTTTACTCTGGCTACAGACTGGAAAGTCTGAATGCTAAAGAGTCAGCGGCATTGTCAGTGGTTTGGGGAAAAAAAAATCTCAAAAAGAGTGTTGTATGACCTTAGGCATACACACACACACAAAGAAGAAAAGAGAGAATAAAGGTGAGAAAGCCAGAAAATGGCTGTAGAGACAAGGGATATAATTATTTTGGGAGGAAAAAAAGGGTAAATAGTGTATTTTCAGTGCCATGTGACACTGAGTCTATCCAAGTAGATCTTATACTACTGTTAATGGCTATTTCAGACCTTTGCTGATGTTTACTGAAACACTCAATACTTTTCCTCTGCAATATTTCTTTGTTAGTGCTCCAAATACAACTGAAAATATGGGTGAGTGTTTTCTTGTTGGTTATTGGGCGTTTTTTGGCTATGTTCTGTCATTTAACTTTACTTTTAACTGCCACATTTATAATATTATGGCAATTTTAGAGAATTAATACACTAATAGTGTATTTTTAATTTAATTTTTTTTTTTATAATAGGGTATAGTTTTTTGTATCAGGCTAGAGGTCAGTTTGTCATTGTCACTCTTTCAGAATAAAGGGGCCATAATAGCACAAGGAAAGCAAAATACCTCTAGGCAAGAGGAAGAACATCATGATTAGGAGATGGTAACATCCAAGCAAATTGTCATAGGGGGTGGGCACCTAAGACGTCAGAAATATCAACTGATGAAAAAAGTAACAAAAGGTTTGCAGCAATAAAAATGAGAGCAAGTATTGCTTCACTTTGGAGCATTATTTCTAGTATTTAAGATAAAAGAGGTATAGTTTCAAAGCTAGATTAAATATTGTTGGGGGTTTTTTAAGCAAGAGTAACGATCTGGGGATGGGAGATAGGGAAGTCAAAATTCTCCACAGAAATTTTTTAAAGGAATCAGAATACTTTATTCTCATACTGTAAATACCAGTTTCTTATTTTGCATCCTGAGATAACTGAGATAAAACTAGAATTTTAGTAAGTGCATTTTTTTACCAAGTTTTACTGTGGCTATAAAAATGTTGTGCTACTATAGAATATTCAAGAAAGTGAAAAAAGAATGATTTGAGCACTTTCATGTCTCTTTATCTGACTTGATCAATATGAAGGTTTATAGAGAAAAGACTAATCCTACACAGATAGAGGTTAATGAGAGTAGCACAAAATAAAAATGAATTTATTGATAACTTTGGTTATTATTTTTTTTTCTTATTTTTCAATCCCATAAAATCTGTGTTGACTTCAGTAAATCATTTGATATTATGTACAATGGGAGAATATTAATTTGAATAAAAAGTAGAAGAAACAAAATACTGTTTTAAAAGGAACATGGTAAAAAAATGTGGTATTGTATCAATGAGCATGTCTGACATAAGGTTAGGTAGTTTGCCAGATGAGAGGGCTATTGTGTTGTCATCACTGAGTGATCCTGAGGAAGCAGAATAAAAGAAAAGAAAATCAAGAGCATGAAGTACAAGATCATGCCTCTTGATACTGTAATAAGGGCTTTGGTCAAGAAAAAAAGGATATTTTTTTGTAAGTTAATCAAATAAGGTGTTCCCAGAATAACTGGAGAAATTGTAATGCAAAAATTAAAGGGCTGGTGAGTCATCACCTGAAACACTGTGCAGAAATATTTGAAAACAGAAGCAGGTGAAGAGGCTTACAGAATAATTCTGATATTAGAAAACCAGATTCAGAAGAGGAGACCCTAAGAACAAAGTTGTTTTAACCATGAAAAGCAGATGGTGGGAAACCTAATTATTGCTTATAAAAATAGCAGGAGCCATTCTGGAACAGGGCTGTGAGAGCTTAGGGGTGTAAGAAAGAGATTGTTTAGGAACACATGCATTGTATTCAGCAAACAACTTGGCTTTGTGGGCTCACTAACATTCAAAACCCCAGGGTTTGACTTTGTTTTTTAACTAGCTTATGAGTTGTGTACTTCAGTTTGGCTTGGGTTTATTTCTGAATCCTTCCAGGATTAGGCATTAAAGTTAAGAAGGCTTTTTTCTGCTTTCTGCCATTCTTTTGTATCCCTTCAGATTTTATACCATGTCTTTCAGAGGCATTCAAGGAAAGGCTGGCAATTATTCTATATGATCTTTTTTTTTTGAAAAAGTTGGTTATATTTGGAGGTTTGGTTTTTGTTTGTATTTTTTAAAACATGTTTTCACTAAATTGAATGCTACAAAGACGAGAGTACCAAACTTAATAGCAGCATATTGTGAAATAGCCTTTGTTTGAGGCTATCCTCAAAAATACAATCTTATAGGAAAATATATCTAGTAGTTGTACACTACTGAAATCAAAGGTATGCTGAAATCTTAAGTTCAAGAACAAGCTAAAATAATGGCAGAGGAAAAAACCTCTTCAGGACAAAACAGAGGTATAAAGATTCTTGATCAAATATGTAAATGTTCAATATCAAAAAAACCTGAAGTACTAGAGTGAAAAACTGGCTTTGCTGGAAGCAAAGGTTCATATAGAACCTTTTAATCAGCTCTAGGCACTGAGTTGTTTTGCTGGGTTTCTCGTGTGGGTAAAAGAGTGTAGCTGTTACTCAGTTGCTACCTGCAATTGGTGTAGAGGATTTTTTTGGTAGGTTGGGCTTTTAAATTTTTTTAAAATCAGTGTTCCTTGCCAGCTGTCGTAATTTTGACATGATGTCCTATATATATGTCACATAAATGTACACCATGAACTCTTTATGCAAGATAAAGTCTTGTGAAGAGTCCAATCAGTAGTTAGATTAGGCACAAGTTGTGTTCTGTGGTTCTTATTGTCTTCAGTGAGTTGAAATGTTGTGTGCCTAACCCTCAGATGCTTCTCATGACAGCAGGCGTGTGACTTTCTATTAAAATCAGGTGTTTCTGGGGCCAGTGAAGACCGAAACATGTCTTAGTCAACATAGTCAGCTTCTAATTTTAGCTATGCTCCCCAAACAAAGCAGTTTTTAAACTGATGAAGCCAACTGACCTAACTGGTGATGATCTTGGCTTACCTTTTGCTGAGTCAAAATGTGCAAGTCTAACATACATTTGGGAAACTATTTTTTGACTAACCAGAGGCTTTTAAAAATGGTGATTATAAAGCAATTTCTCACATTGCCATAGATAATTTTATAGTCATCATAACCTTTTTGTTGTGATTGGGATTGTAGTTGCTATGCAGCATTTTGCTCTGGTCATTTGGGGACTCTGTCAGGCTTTTATCAGAGAAGAATGTGTTTATTCTATGTATTTTATGTTTTCTCTCACATAACTATTTGGTGAATGAAATTATGGATCCACTACAGATCCTAGTAACATCATAGGGACACAGACTTTCTCCAGGGAGGTTTTTTTTTGAGATGAAGATGAAGGTGACTATACCTTTACAGCTATTTGCAGTGTATTATGAATGAAATATATAATTGAAAAAATAAAAAAAGGACATTAGACTAGAATTCACAGAACATTCTCACATCTTTATATATTGCTCCTATCAAACTTCAATAAATGTCGACTTTGTAAATAATCAAAAATATAACCAATGGTAATAATGTAGATCTGAGATAGAATGCATGCTAACTATCCTCAGATTAGTCTGGTCATCTTGATTTCAATCAACTATTTACAGATCAAGCATTCAACTTCACATGCATTGCTTCAAGTGGATGAAAGTTCTATCTTTCTTTTTCTGGCAAAGAAAATTTACACTTTTTCTTCATCCTTCTATAAATCCCTGATGTTTCAGCTCCACTCCGTTCTTTTTCCTAAGTCCCTGTGTTGCTTTTTCGTACCCTCTCAAATGCTTGGCAAGCACTTTCGCTCCAACAAATTCTGTTGTGTTTTTTACCATACATAGTGCTTTTAAACTAGAGAATTGAGGTTTAGATTTCATGCATAGGTGTTTAATAGCTTCATTTTCTGTGCTTGAGATTCTTATTTTCTTCATGATCTTTCATAAAAATGTTTGCATTTTCTGTTCTAACAGAAATGAGAATGAGAAAAGCTTTATGGTTCTTGCAATATGTTGTATACTTGTCCTTTGATTAATCAGAAGACACAGACTGACATGTATATGTCAGGTTACTTAAAACAGAGCATTAATTGCAATGCAAAATTTTGTGCATAAAAACAAATGAAAATAAAACATTAAAATAGCATAAATCCAGTGACATAAGGAATCTGCATAAGCGAGGAGAGCTGAACATTGTAGAGTGACCTCATCTTGCATTGTAATTTGTTCAGTGTGCTTTTATTTCAGAATTAACAATGTAGTATGTTGACTGGGGTGAGGTTTTAACTCTTGCATTTTGAAAACAATGGTTTCTGTTTAGTGTGTTAACAGAATGAATGTTCTGTATTTTAGTCTCAGCAGAAAATCTGGAGAAGAGCCTCAAGCATATGGAGAGACAGCTTCAACAGCTTGAGAAGGATTTGAAGACTTTTCCAGTTCCTGAAGATAAACATGATAAGTTTGTAGTAAAAATGTCAATATCCTTAAGAGGGCTCTTAAAAAACAAAACATATGAAAAATCCCCAATCCCCAATTTAATTGCATTGCTTTAAATTTTAAATATCTTTGCATAGCTTCTAGTTTGTAGCATGTATTTTTATAAAAATATAGCTTGTTTTTCCTCTCAAAAACTATATACATGAGCAGTCCAATTAAAGGATTCCTCTGAAGTGGAATGAATGAGAGGGGAAAAGCTTACTATCAGTTTTTTTTTTTTTTGTGTATGAGTTTTTTAGCTTAGTGAAAAGAGTTACAATAGCAATGTTAAGCACTCTAGTATTACATAGTACTTTTATGTCAGTCTCTTAGAAAAATGTCTGTCACCCTGCATTTCTTTGTTTTCCAGTGCATGCATTACTATTGTGGATGTTTTTTGTACATGCAACTACAGAACCAGAAAGTTTCTGTTATTTCAGAAATGAGATTCATAGCTCATGAAAAGTATTTTCTGGTGTTATTTTTGCCAAAATTCTTTTTCCTCACTATTTATTCCAAATCATGCAGCCAATTTCACTCTGTCTTTCATAAAAACACCTTGTGACATGAAGATAATGAATTAAACTGAAAAAAAAAAAAAAATTCTTTCACTGAAACCTCTCTAGCAAATGTTGGCCGTATATGCTTGGCACCAAGACTAATCTGGAAGCAGAAATGTGAGCAGACATGTTTAAATTTGCTCTGCAGGCATGTTTAGGTTGTTACCTAGCTGGGAGACTGCTTTGTTATGTAAAAAGGCTGGGGGACTCAGCACAGTCCTCTTGATTCATCTCATCCTGCTACACAACCCATGGCAAGTGACCCCAAAGCCAAGTGTGTGAAGGTGGTTCTTCCTCTGTGAGGGCCAGTTCTGTCTTCATTAGATGCACTGCAACTCAAGTGTTTGCAACTTAGCTTCAGGCCTTCTCTGGCCACTGCAGGTTATCTTAACCTTCCAGGGTCATTACTAATCTTTTCTAAGATTGGGTATTTTGTTGTTGAGCTTGTTCTGTTTATCATTGGTAATCATGCCTTTTTTTCCCAGTTCAGTGTGTTTTTGGGAGATAAGTTTCAGCCCACCAGCATGATGTCTCTTCAATATGATACATAAGCTTGTTCCTGAAGAAACTGACAGCATAATAGGAGAACTAGGAGATGGGTCCTGAAGGCAAGAGATTTAATATTGTCAGGAAGTTAGAGGAAAATATATCCACAAGAGCTTTTGGAGAATATTGCTAGGACTTACAAAATCTATGCTTTGTTTGGCAAATTATATGTGATCTAGGAAGCACTTGTTAAAAATCTAAACTATGAAAATGAACACACTTCTTTATCTGTTAGAATAAAATAGGCTATTTCAGTTGGGAGGGACTTACAACAAGCATCGAATTCAAAATAGTCATGATGCAGGCTCTCCAAATACCCTCTAACTTTTTGCATTTTTTAGCTAAGGACTAGATTTTAAAGGAAGAGCTATCCAGCTTTCCTTGGATATGTATTTAAAAAAAAAAAAAAAGATAAGAACTAAATTAGCAAAATTCAGTTGAGAATAAGTGAATCCTCCCAAAAATCTAAGGAGAGCAAAAGAAAATTGGATAAATAAAGATGTAATTTATATACATTATATGCTAATACCAGACATCTAAAATCCAAAAATGGTTATGTAGATGCCTAATTTTCCTTTGTGTTACTGACATTTTGGGCATTTATGAAATTTCCTGGCAGAAGTGACTGGAATACTGTGATACAAAGTTATGTATTGTATTTAAGACAAGTAAGTAGGCAGACTTAGTCAGTAAGTAGCATAAATTTTTCAGGGGTTGAAATTCCATCCCTATACATGAAGACCATTAGAGCATTTTACTGATCACTTAAAAAGGATAGTGATCATTTTAGGAAATACAAAGGAGGATCTACACTTTGTCTTTTTCAGGCATCTCAAAGGCTCTAATCATGCCAGAGAAGACATGGATTATCAATGCCTGTCAATAAGTTAAGTCATAGTCATAAAGTTAAATTTGTTCTTTGCATCAGTTTTCTCTAAAGAGAACTTCAGTTGACCCTGCTGTGTAATATTTTAAATGGGAGGATGATGTTAAATAAAGGAATCTGTAGAATTCTTTTTCTTAATATAAAATAAATAGCAATAAATCCCTAGGAGTAAACAGTGGTCACAAAACACTTGGAAAAAAAATCAAAATTGACTCAAATATAAACTTAATGGACTAAAGATCTTACATGAACTAAACTAGCTGAAGGCACAAAGGAATCATACAATGGAATAATTTGGGTTGGAAGGAATCTCAGGGATCATCTGGTTTCAACCTCTCTGCTATAGGCAGGAACACTTTTCACTAGAGCAGGCTAAAGCTGAAAAGAAGCCCACAAGTTTCTTAGAGGGGCTACAAGGAGGATCTGCAAGTCAGGCTTCTCTACCAAGAAAACTGATGAATACTAAATACAAAATGAGCATGTATTAATTGGAGATAAAATGTGATGGAAGAGAGTCATTGTGTGTTTTGTAAAGGTCTATTGCAGCATGCAAATAAAGGTAAGAAGTCAGTAGAACATAACTGAATTTCCATCCATGTTTCAACAAGGTGTTTTAACAAAGACTTATAAGGAAAGAAATTTCTTGCATTAAAAAGTGATTTGATTACTTTATTTTTCTGGATTAATATATTTGAAAAAAATCCTCACATCAAAGGGAGATACTGGCAGATGCTGACAAAGCAGCAAGTGAACTTCAGTGATTAAAGACTATTAGATCTGATGGGAACAAATCCATCTGAGAACAAGCAGAAAACATAAACAACAAGATATAAAAATCAGCAATACTCTTACATCATCAGTCCTTCCATTACCTCATCTCCAAAAGTGTAGTATATATCTACTGATGTGCCAGAGAATGGTAGCAATAAGCAACAACTGGCAATAGGTTATGCAGAAGGAATATTTTAGTGGAGTAATATTCTGATGATGAAAGTCAAAAAGTTAAGTAAATACAATAAAAATACTTGTAATTTTGTGTCCCATACAGAAGGAAAGAGAGGAATGTATTCTTTGTGTCTTTAGGTTCATCCCATGTGAAATACAGTGCAGGTTAAAACATAATAACAGAAATGTTTCCATGGACAACAGACAATTAAACTAAAAATGTGAATGTGAAAGTATGAATGAATTTCATATAGGGCTTAGATAGGTGGCTAAAGAATGCATATCAGGAACTATGAAACACAGTAGCCCAGAGGCAGCTTTAGCTCAGAAGAATGACTAACATACAGCTAGAAACTGAATACTACTTCACAAGAATTATCATGCTCTATTTTCCAAGTTTCCTTTCCTACTTGTTTTCCCTAATTGTTGGGTATTGACTACTGTCAGAAACAGGCAAAATAAATATTTGGTCTTACTTAGAATATACCACTACAGGTAAAACCAAGGTCTTACTTAGAATAAATCACTACAGGTAAAACCAACTGTAAAGATCTGATTAGTGACCTGAGACCCTATGGTGAAGTCAATACTACACATTTTATTTAACAGTAAATGGGGAAGGGTAGGGGGAAAGGAAGAGAGATGTAAAGCAGGAGATAGTCCCCACACGTGGATCCAGTGGCATGCTGTTAGTCTTTCTTCACCTTGGGCTTTTTGTGGTCGTGTGTCCTGAGATGGTTAAAAACTTAAAACTATTTCACTATTTATACATTTTAGCAAACAAATTAGCTAATTCTTGTTGGCTACACTGTTCTCTTACTGTTGATCCCGTTATCAGTCTTTCTCTTTGTTTGAGGTGGTGAGTTTCTTGGTTCAGTGGGCTGTGATCTTCCCTTGCCACAGTTACCTTCTACCTAACTGGAGCTGATTTCAGCACAGTTGCCAAATTGGCTTGCCTACTGGACCAGAAATTCTGCATTCTTTGTGTCCATTATCATTGATCCATTTTTCTCCTCCATTTTTGTTACCTTCCTCTAGGTCTGAGATAACACCTATGCACACCTAGACATTAGTACCACCTTTATCATATCTTGAGATTTCTGTCACAGTGGCCTAATTTATAGTCCATAGCAGGCGTATTTGGGGAAGGGCATCTTCAGTGGTCATAGTTTCCCATCTATCCCATAACTGGGGATGATCTTCATTTGGCCAGTGATGTTTGTATTTGCCGTTGGTTCTTTACAGTTTGCCACAGTGGGAATTGTTGTCTGGATGCCTTAACCAGGATGTACTACCCAGATCTCACCTCTACCAGGTTAGAAACATCCTGTTACTCCCCTCTGTGCTTATCTCATGGCAGTGTCCTTCTGTGGCCTAAAGAGTGTTTGAAACAGGCAGCTGTGGTCTTTAGGTCCTTACACCAGCCATACTACATATTTCATTGTATTAGACTATTCAAATATAATATTTTGAACAGTAAATATTAAGAACAGAAGTATTTACCCTCACCTACTACCCGACCCAGCAGACAGACAGCGATTTCTAAACAGTATAGTTGCATATGATTTCTAGACATGTTTGTGAACATACTAATTAAAACAGCTCACTTTTAGAAAAACAGGAGCTTAAATAAATTACGAAGCAGAAAAGGTTTGATGTAAAGGTTAGATAATCCTGCACAGCATGATGAAACCTTACTTTTATTCCTATGACAAGGAAATCTGAATTGTGATGTCTTGAAAAGCATGTTTGCTCATAAAAAGAAACCAGCAGGAAGTCTGAAAAAGGAAGGATAGTGCTTTGTAGAAAATAATTTTTCATTCTGAATACAATTAAGCTCCATGGACAAGCAGGCCATTGCATCCTGTCGCTAAATATCACAACCCAAAGCCCTCTAATGAACTGATTAGCATTCTTGCTTCTTTACAAAGTCAGAGACATGCACAGTTGGTTCACTCTCTTATTGACAAAGTCTGTAATTATGAATATTTCTCCTACATATTAGATTGTGTTAATTTGTGAGCCATCGTGTGTATGCTGGCTGAAAAGAAATAGTTATTATCACAATTCTTCTGTTTCCTTTAATTAGGCAAGTCAAAGAATATTGAATTGATATTGATCTAACGTATTATATCCATCGAGTGAAATGTTCCATAAAAAGCACAGTGAAAAAAAAATATACTTGTGCTTTCAAAATAAAAATTTAGTGAGTTTATGGAGAGTATTTAAATTGCATATTAAAAATTTAATTAAGTTATTTAGTCAACATGCTCTTTATCAGTACAACTCCTGTCTTCTGATTTTTCAAGCAGCAGCTGAGAAAGTTTGAGCTTACTGATAAAAGTAGTGTTGATGGTGTTCTTTTACAGGAACTTATGGAAGTAATATTTGAGAGACAATCAGTTGATTGCGGCCTTTCAACTAGGAAAAAAGTCCTTTCTTTTGATCAATTAGCTGTTCCTTTGCCATTTAATTTGATTTGTTGACATTGCAGAAAGAGGAGGAGGAAACAGCACTTAAATGAGTCAGAGCTTTAACTACCAAATGAGGTAGAAGAAACCCTTTTCAACAGCGGGGAAGGGATTACTTGCTTCCTCAAAACTGTTGGTTACTTAATTGACCTCATAGTTTGAAGTTCCCCCTGAGCAACATAACCTGAATCTGTAAGATGTCCTTGCATCCTAAGGACTTTGCAGACTTGAACTCTTCAGGCAAAAAAAGGTTGTGTGTTGCTTTGGTAGAGGGTCAAGATGTTAACTATGTGGACAGGTAATGAGATAGGGCTTTGGCAACAATGTAAATTTAAATCTCTAGTTATTTTAATGTATGGTCTGGACTTAAGAGACGTATTATAGCTGGCACTGGTTTTACTTGTAATATATGATGCATACGCAGTGGATGCAGCAGCTTTGTGTGATACAAATACCTGTCAATTTGTTTCAGTATTATAGTATAGAGATAAGGAGGAGTGAATCAAAGAAAAGGTATTATTTGACAAGTACTCTTCAGAAGGTACTAATTTAAAAATCTAAACATTTCTATGTGTTTCTTGAACTATTATATTCAGGTGCAGAATTTCTCAGTTGAACCTTGGTATATGTGTATAAAACGAAGTCTCTCTGACATGTATTTTTCAGATAATTGCAATTATTTTCCCAAAATGTGGGAAATCCTTAACAGAGTCCTACAGCATTCACACCACTTAGTATAAAATCATTTGTTGAAATGGTTTGAAGTGATCTGAAAGTCTTTTTGCATCGGTCTTCAAGAGGTTTGCTAAGCTTTGTGGAAACTCTTGTCACCTAGTATAGTGGCGATCTCAGTGCCCTTTTGAAGATTCTGTTAAAATACAAGTGGTGAATATTGGGATCTATTAAGGAAATGTTTGATAAAGATTAATGTTTTTCATTAACTTTTCTAGGGTAACAGCTGCTTTTACTTGGCTTGATATGCTGCACTATATTAGTATTTTATATACCACAATGTATTAAAACCAGTATAAACTCCAGACAAGCAGTTCACTGTGAAAAGAGCTAGGAAATGCAAGACCAAGCATACAACAGTTAGAAATTTTTCTACAGATATTGTCTCAGCAGTCCAATAGTGTCCTATTATATTAATTAGCATAATGATCTGTAGTCCAGTGTTTCCAAAAAGGCAGTCCGTGAAGTAAAGCCACTTTAGAAAAAGTTAACAAATACCAAACTTCTTGATGTAGTTTTCTTTCCACCTGTGTTGCAGCTCAGCTGTACTTCTGTCTTCATTCATCCAAAACCGATGAATTGTGTAGTTGATAATGCGTGTGTATCAACCTGTTCATAATAATTACAGTTGGGATTGCTGTGCTCAGTAGTATTCCCTGTTGTTTCCAGTTTAGCTAGAGTTGGCTAACAAAAGCCATATTTAAGGAGAAAAGGAAGAGGAGTTATTAAGAGTACCTAAATGGAAGCACAATCTCAGTAGAATGCCAAGAGCTTAGGGATATTCCATAATGCACCAGATGGAAAATAAAAATCTAAGACTTCCTTGTGTCTAGCAATGAAATGCTAGATAGCAAAACATCTTTCCAGAATACTGTATTTTGTGTTTAAAATTATGCATCAGATATTCAAGAGGAGTCAGTTTCAATAATATAAAATTAACCAGCTTGTATGGACTTACCATAGCTATAATTTTAGCTGTGTCTTGAAGAATATTGCAGAAGTTTTCTCTCACTTCCCCCACTCCTGAAGTTTTCTATTCATGATATTTTCTAGAATTGCAAGATAAGTCTACATTTTACTGATAATTTCAACCCTTTTTATTTTGCTTCCTAGAAAACTAAAAATACTGAAATGTTTAATATCTGGCATTTATATAGAGAGACAGGAAAACTAATTTATTTAATTTTCCTTTACCCTTCATGCAGTGGAAATATGCACCCTCATAATTGCACAAAACTATATTTTTTCATAAGATCTGTTAATAGTCAAAGAATCGCAAATAATAAGTATCCTAAATTTTAGGATCAAAATTAAGCCAGATGTAGGAATTATTTTTCTAGTTAAACTCTTTTTTGTTGTTTTGGTTTGTTCATTTGTTTGTTTTTGTGACCTGGTACATTTCTTTTAAAGGTCTTAGCATGTGTTTTGTCATGTCTTGTTTCTCATAATCCTTTTTTGTATAGTCCTTGGGCAGCATTAATAGACAAACCTCTCACCAACTTTCTTTTCTTTCCTACTAATAGCTTTTTAAGAGTTTTAATAATTTTTAAGAATCTCAAGTATAAAGATCAGTTTCCTGTATGCTATGCTCATCTTGGGAGCTGAGTGAAGGAGATTCAAATCGATGTAAAAGAAAAGAGGGCTGGCAGCATCAGTTTTCTTTGAGCTGTTGCCAGCCAACCAGCACAGGCAGTCTGAAGCTGCTTACGAGCTGCATCTTGTGAAGTTACTAAAAGCATGAAAAGAAGCTTGTACTGCCAAAAGAGCCATGTTGAAAAAGTCTAAAATTAAGTGGTTGAGAGGTAATGGAAGACGTATATTTTTTAAATTGGTGAAATCTTGACTTTAGTTAGTCCTTTTTCATAAGAGTGTCATAGGGGAGGCTGTTCTGCACTTACAGAATCAGCTAGTAGCCATTAGTGACTAATTAGAATACTGTGAAAGTGCATTATTTCTCCCTTCCTGCACATATCTGAGATCGTTATTGGGTGAATTTCAGGCCTGGATTCTAAATCATACAGAAAACCCCATGAACTTCTTACTTGTTATTTTTAAAGCAACCTTATCAAATCAGAAGGACATTTCACAACACAACTGAAATGGAATTCATCTTCTAAACAAAACTAAAAAAAGTAGTGCATTGGAAAAAACCTGAGGAGTAAAAACAGTCATCCAGCTATAAAATATTAATATGTACTGATCACTAGTGGAGTTCCCCAGGACTCAGTGTTGAGGCCAGTCCTGTTCAACATCTTTATTGATGATCTGGATGACAGAATTGAGTTCAACCTCAAGCAAGTTTGCTAAGGACATGAAGTTGGGTGGGAGTGTTGATCTTTGGGAGGTAGAAAGGCTCTGCAGAGGGATCTGTGCAGCCTGGGCCATTGGATGGAGGCCAGTGGTATGAGACTCATTAAGAAAAAATGCCTAGTTCTATGCTATTTGGTTGGTCTAGATTTTCTTGCTCTTGATTAAAAATTCTGTTTTTCATAAAGTGACCATAGTATATTTAATCTGCAGTAGAAAGTGTACACAGTAAATTCTCTTTTACAGTAGTTGAGTTGGGCAATTGGGAGTAAAGATAAAATGGCTACTTCTTGTCTTTCATGGCATTTACTACAGCAGGAAAATAATGGAACATAAATGTTTGTTTAGCTACCATTCCATTAAGGTACACACTTCCTGAAGGTGCCCAATCTAAGGAAATGGCTATGTAGAATATTTTGTCTTTGAGCTTCTTTGGCAAACTACATTATTGGAAGTCCTGAATAAACCTAGGGGTTTTTATTTTATATGGACTCTTTTGATGCTATTTATAAATTGTTTATCTTATATACAAGTATTTTTTTTTTTAGTTTTTAGTTTTCACTTTTAGTTTTCGTCTCTAATTTGGCCTCTAGTTGTATTGACATTGCAAATAACCAGAGAAGAAGCATAAATACCTGATGAAGCCTTCATGAATAGAAATAAATGCATTGTTGTTACAATGAAGATTTTTATCTTCCATGATGTTTGCTTTTAATGCTATTTATCAATATTTCTATTTTTAATCTAATTTTGGTAGGATATATAGTATTTATTGATAAAGTATTCAGGTTAATTATTGGTATCTGCAACTAAATTCCATGGACTTTGTAATTTATATACCTAGGCATTTAGCTTCAATGAGGAGACAATGGTACCATATAAACTACAGGGGTGCTTGAAGTTAGATTAGTTATATACATTCCATTTCATTTCATAAGAAATTACGTAGTAACTGAATAATCTTGAATTCTAAAACGATTGAGGTATTTTGATGAAAGTCCCTGAATTTATTAATAGGCCTAGTATACACAGTAAATACTAGGAAGCGTATAGAACATGGAAGGAATTCTTTTTGTCCTTATTTAAGGAAATTAAAAATGTATATGACATACAAATCAATGTTAAGTGAAAGCAGTGTATTTGATTGGATTCGCTGAGTGTTCTTGCAGCCTTAACAGCAGTGTACAGCTTCCTTGTTCATGCCAAAGAAGATTTTCAGAAAGTTTCACGGATGCATGAGAACATGGAAAAACTCTATCAGAACGTGATGGGATATTATGCCATTGACCTGAAGAAAGTTTCTGTGGAGGAATTTTTAACGGACCTAAACAACTTCAGGATGATGTTCATGGTACAATATGTTTATTTTATGCCTAATGTTTCTTAGAAGTTATATTTTTTAACCTTATCTATATGTATGAATTTAGATAATAAGCTGATTTGAGTCATTTCAGACTTCCTGTGATTACATAGCTTAACTTACTGACTGCATTCTTGCAGGAATATTGTATGAGGAGGAGTGATCCACTAATGCCTATAGATCTGTAGAAAGATTCACTTAGTCATTTTGCCACCTACTCCTCATTGCAGCTCAATCATGTTGTAATGAAATTCTCATTACAACACACATATTTAGGTTGCTTGCATGTTTCTCAGTCTTGTTTGATTTTACTTGATTGGTTGGGTTTTTTAATAATTTCAGACAGGTCTGAAGTTACAGGTGGATAAAATTACTTCTTTCACAGGTACTGAGTAACAGTTTGAAATTTGTATGCCCATCAGTTTTGAGGAAAGGGCTTAAACTGGAACCCGTATTTAGCAACCATTTGGAATTGTATAATGGTTACTAAGCCTCTGCTACTTCAGAGTTGAACAATTAAAACCCTAGATGTTATTTAATTGCAATAATTTTGCTTGGCAAGTTACATATGTCAGATTTTTGGGAATAGAGACATTGATTGTATTTTCCTAACTTGATCAGTGTCTAATACAAAACTCAGTAGTCTGATTTCAGAATTAATAAATGTTACAAAATAGTTATATTACTTTAATTTCTGATGTTCAAACCATACCTACCATATAAATGTGGTAGAATTCTAAGTGCTTAGTTCATGTTGAGTTGGAAGCTCTAAGGAAGTGGTTGTGCTTTGCATTAATTTTCTCATATTTCTTCTCCGTGTCTGTAAAATTAGCACTGATGCTAGCCTCTACTTCACAGCAGTGTCATAAAGATAGATTAATTAGCGCTTCAAAACAGTTAGGTATTATTGATGAGCATGATAGAAGAAACCTTGAGGAAAATTAATAATTCTGTCTTGCAGAGCACAGTTTGAAGGCTGTTTGAAAAAGATGTGTAGATAAGGCATAAAGCCCCCTATCATTCAATGACACTAACCAAAATCTTGAATAGCTGCTCAGTTTTTAGACTTTTTGGAAAAGATTTTTGAGACACCTAGCATGAGACAAATGAGCTGATTTTCAGAATTGTTTCTTATTGGTCTTTATTACTGACAGAAACTGAAAGTGATGGTTATCTTAGAAAATTTAGTTCAGAAGACTTGTAAATTTAGTACTGAAAAATCATTGGATTAAGAAGCTCGAACTAAAAGACTACTTGTCACCAGTAGGTATGGGAGAGTGAAGTTCAGTCAACTTGTTTTTATGCAAAGTTGATGATTTACATGGGGTATTTTCCTACTTATAATTAATTTTTTAATTCTTAAATAGTTAAAATGTATTCAAAAGTTTTAAAAATCTCTCTAAGTCTGGAGCCCTAGACTTCAGTTTCATAGCTACCTTTGGTCTGCACCTTGTATTTCAGTATTATTTGGTAGCTGTGACAACTAATATTTGCACTCTGTGAGCAACAAGTCTAGAGTACAGTTACTTGGCCAGATACAAAAAATGGGGTGAAGTATCTTGCCTTCAGAGCTTTAGCTTCTGCAGCTGAATTCCTGGTACACTCAGTGGAACATCTTAGGTATCAGATATCCCTGTTAAACTCCCTCTGTATTTTCACAGCATCACAGGTATTCTGCTAACAGGCTAGAGTTATAAAGACTCATTCCTTTCCTTGGAAGGATAGCTTTTGTTATGAAGAAATTGTCTAATGGTTAGAATTTTCCTCCAGTTGTAGGAAAAGGAACACACACACTTTGAGGTCACAGCTCTTTTGTCCAAGAGTAGGCTATTCAGGCTAATCATAAGGTATAGAAACCCCTTGCTCCTATTGGCACTAGGTTACTCTGCAGCAGGGACATAACTTCAAGAACCAGAAGAAGAGCAACCAGGTAAGAGTGTTCCCTAGACTCTATTTTTCCTTTATATGAAGCAAATAGTTAAATTTAGAAACGACCCTGGAAATCACAAGAGAGAACCCAGGAATGCCTCCAGTTTGGAAAATCTAGGTCTTGGCATTCCACTTACATTTCATGTAGAAAACACGTGGGACATGTAGGACAGAAATTGCCCTTAGGTCAGATCTGTATGAGAGTTTGAGTGTCTAATCTTGTGTCAAGGGAGATGCATACTTAATTCATTTAGTGGAATTTGGAGAGCTGTCTACCTGATGTCTCAAAGGATACATAACAACAGAGGTCCTAGTACCCTGGAGAAGTGTACCTAAGACATCATCAACCTGAAATTTTAAGGTTTGACATAGAATTTGTGGAAAATCACTTTCCTGTTAGAGAAAGTCTGGGGGCAAGATGTGATACTACAAAGTATCCAATTTGCACTGCATATAATGGTGTTAGTTATTAAGTCAGGCCTGCTTGTTCAGCATGATTAGAAAGAATAGACATCTACATTTGAATGACTGCAGTCTGAGACTTAGTCGTACTGATATTATTTTTGGGGAAGAAGTAGCTGCTAAGTAGAAATTCCCTTGGTCACACTATTAGGAAAGTGTGCAATTTCTGCCAATATTGTACTTGTCAAGTACTGGATCCCATTTGAATTTTTATCCAGTATTTTATTCTACAGAGTGCCCAGTCTGAAAAGCAGCAAATCATTTGTCAAAATTAATTCAATAAAAAAATTTAGCATTTTGTAGGAAGCATCTACCCTCCTCCCCCATATCAAGAATTTTGACAGAGTCAAATTTGGAGGAGTCACTGTGAAACTGCAGTTTTGCTTTGTATAAAAAAAATCCAGTTAATTGTCATTTTTTCATGATGGAAAACTTATTCTTCTTTAGTTATCCAAAACAAGTCTTCACAAGCTTTATGCAATATTTTTCTTTCCCCTTCTTTTGGTCACTCTCTATGACAGTGACAGACTCTATGACTGCTACAAACAGTGTCTGTTCAAGTATTGTTGTAATCCACATTCATCTGTGCTATTTAATACTTGTCAGTTCATGATTTTTTTTTTCCTGAGTGCAGTCTGGATATTTTCCTGCTAAAAACAAATGAGATATTAATTCTCCCTGCAAACTTGCAGCTTTTGCCTCAGACCTTGTGAAGATGTTAATCATTTAGCAAGAGGGGACACACAGGGTTTTATCTAGCTGTTCTGAAAAAAAGTCTTTCTGCAATGAGGAATAGGTGCACTTTTCCTTTAATGCAAATTTTCAGAGCACTGAGAGTTTACCAGTGTACATAGCTAACACTAAAATAATAAAAAGGTAATCCAAAACCACTTTTGTTAAAAATGTATTGGATGTAATAGAGTTCTTTTGCTTCATGTCTGAATATGCAAAATTTTTATTTCAAAACTCTGAAACTTATTGCTCTGTTTTAGCTTCCTTGGAAGTTTTAGTGTACATATTTATAATTTAAAATAAACAATACTGCTTGGATATTAACCAGAATTTCTGAAGCCAGTGAGTTAATACATATATTGATAAGAATAAGAAAAATGCAATATTGTTACCCAGGCAGCCTTGTTTTGCTTGGTATAGTGACAGCATGAGAAAGGAAAAGTGTTAAAATTGTTTTGGAACTACAAATGGTAACATACATTTTTATAGCACAAGGTGGTTTAGACATTTTGAATTCTTCCTACATTAACATGTGTATTCTTAAATTGTATTTCCTACTGAATTTGTAATCCTCATTTGGGGGCAGTTAGTATGCTTTTAATGTATTTATTCTGAATTTGCTTACTCCTCTGAATAAAATGTAATGTAAAATACTTACTTGCTTTGATAAATTAAGATTAGTTAGGGGATGTCGTTTGAAAGCTTTATTCTTTGTTTTTAAGATTCAGCTTTGTTTTTCTTAAGAATTCCATTTTAATGGAACTCTATTTCTTTTTTTCATAGCAAGCAGTAAAAGAAAATATAAGAAGAAGGGAAGCAGAAGAAAAGCAGAGACGTGCTAAAATAGCTAAGGAGAAGGCAGAAAAAGAAAAACTAGAGAGACAACAAAAGAAAAAACGCTTGTTAGAAATGAAAACAGGTAAGTGATGTAGAAAATGCATTTTGCCAAGCATTTTACTGGAAATAAAGCTTCTATTTTTTCATTATGTGAATGCGCTATAAGGAAAAAAACAAAATAGGTGAATGTTGTTTCACTGATTAAAGTTTTCAGCAAAGAGGTGTTTAAGTTTTGGGGTTTTTTAATGAGCTTTTCTAATCGCCTGGGGTTTTGAGTTATAAAATAACTCAAATTGCTGCTTTTTATTTTTCCATTGGAATATATTGAACCTTGTGTGACCAAGTGTAAGTATTCTAGGAACCCTTTATGTTCCTTGAGAAAAGACATTTTCCAAATCACAAAGCCATTTTCTTTAACTAGGGTTACATACTCATTTCTGGTTTTTTATAAGTCTAAGCCCTTCCTGAATTACTTTGTATTTTTCTTTGAGTATGTCAATTGTTATGTTAACAGGTCCCTATTGAAACACCTCAAAAACCCCCTCAGCCATGCATTTTAAAAGTTACTGGTGCTATGTTGTCTTTTGTACCAAAAGAGATGGCAGATGCTGTGAATTTTCTGTTACTAAAAGAGGTGTCTGATGATCCTCTATACACCTGTATTTTATCCTAGACTGAGCTTCTGTAGTCCTTCAGAATGATACATGACTTACTGTGTAAATTGCCATGAGCTACTCTTTTTCTTTTTCCTGAGCAGATCTTGTTAAACAGTTCCCTTCCTAAACCCTGGCTGGCACCTTTGGCATAAATGATTATCTGTCTCTCCCAGTTTTCACTAATAGCCAGAGTAGGTGTGTTTGGTTTCAGAGATGCTTCAGACCAAAAATCTTTGATTTATTTTTATAAGCCTTTCCATGTTTGGAGGTGTAAGTCTAAAGCTTTCTTTTGGGAAATCAAGCGGCTTTTGTCTGAATACAGAAATTCTAATTCTTTAGAAGTGCAGTTCAAGACCAAATCAGAAAACCATCAGTGACAATCTTTTCAAAGCTCCCAGAAGATAGAGGAGGCTGCAGAAAACTAGGAAGGGGTAAAAGTGGAGTCTGTATTAATTCATGGTTAGTAATGTTTCAAATGAGATTTATGTATGACTGATAGCATTTTGGATGGAAAATTGATAGTTTTTTAGTCAAAGTTAAAGCTGCTCTCAAGTCCTGTTCTTCTTAATGTAATGTTCAGTCTTCCCAGACTACACATGCCAGTATTGGAGACTTATGTGTTATGTACACACGTGTATGTAGGCCTCTGATAGTGAACCCTTCCCTTTCAGCTCATGTGGAAGGGAGGTAAGTACTTGTCCTCTACTTGTCTTAAGTAGCCTGGGGTTTTGATATCTTGCAAGTATACAGAAAGATGTTTCTTGTCCTGTGAGTCACTTAATGTTCAGTTTGGAATGACTGATCTAAACAGCAGATAGAAAAAGATGGTGTCAGGATCACCTCAAGCTAGAAATGTCTTGAGCCTGATATTGACTAAATTGACCCTGATGCACTGTAAGGTTTCTTGTGCCTGTTCGCAAAATATTTTGAAGTCTACTAGAAAACCTGAGTTTTGGGAATGGGAAGGAAAGAACATGTAGAAGATTTGTTTGTCAGGGAGGACAACAGCAAATCTATGAAAAACAGGGTAGTTTCTTTTGGGTTTTTACTGATGATTGTTATTATTGTCACTTTGACAGTCTTCAGAGTTGTGTTTACAATATTTAATTTGAGGCATAATGTAGCTCTGATTTTGTGGAGTTACATAACCGGTCAAAGAAAAGTTGTTTTCTTTTTTTTTTTCCCCTTTTTGTTCCCTAGCTATAACTTGTTCATCAAAAGGCTGTGGTGTCATTAAGAATCTGTAAATCAGTCATGTCTGATCTGCTAAAAAATTCATAACCAGGTCCTCTCTCTCTATCAAGGTACCAAAACACTCTCACCTGAAGTGTGACTGTGGAGTAACTGATTTTTGCTGCCTATTATTTTTTTATATGGTGACTAGAACAGATGTTAGATTGTAGGAACATTATTTCAAATATTGCTCAAATAAAACTCATTGATGTCACCAACCCAGAAGTTATTTTTAGGGCTTCATAGAAGTACATGCTTGGTAGAAGAGAAAAGATGAGAGTATACATGCTAAATGGTTCATCAGTATATTTTTTATTCTTGGTGGATAAGTCATAGTATACTCTATATCTCTTTTTTTTTTTTTTTTTTTTTTCAGTAACATAGCTTTTTAACTGGAAATTATTTGAAGATTAGGAATGGCTAATGTACTATGTGTTACTTTGTGGTTTCTTAACTGTTTCTCTTAAACTTCTTTTAAAAACTCTAAGAATCAGCAACAGCAATTAAAAAATCAAAACAAATAACAAAAATAATAAAAAATAATCTAATCCCACTTTACAGGACTGACAGTCATTAGCAGCACTGGTTGTATTATTATTGTTGTATTATTATCCTACCCTATTGTCTGTCATTATCATTATAATTAGATCTCAGTGCTTATCAATCACAATCTCTGCATAGTCTGTCTTAACATCAGTGTCCTAAATTTAATGTCATTATAGAATCTCCTGGAATTGATACTGTAGTGTTGGTGATTATGGCTACCAATTATCCTAGAAGACAAGATGACATACTGAAATTTGAGAGGTTTTCTGCAAGGAAAACTAGAATGAAAATAGATTTTTTTTTTCCCTACTCTACCATCTCTCCTTCCTTCCCTATGCATGGTTTTGGATCTTATAATTTCATAAAATGATTTAGTTCCTAGATAGCTCAAATCCTCTTGTCTGTCTCTAGGTTGGAAGATGTAAAATGTTTCAGGGTGTGTTAATTTCCCAGGCCGCAGTAATGTCTTTGATTTTCTGTTGCTTAGCTGTTGCTCCTTTTCTTACTATTTTCTCGCAGTGCTTGAGGTTGTGCTTTTTTTGGTGACTGTTAATTGGCCATTTGTGACTACTTTACGATTCTGGGGCTTCTCTTTCAGCCTATGCTTCATAGGCAGCACCTCAGGTGCTATCCAGTGCTTAAACAGGATTAGTGTCATCATCCTAAGATTGTATTGTTAACCACTGGTCTCATTTCCAATATAGGCATTTTACCTGCCCCAGATTTTGCTTTGTTCTTGAAGTCCTTTTCTTTGGGTTTCTTCATCTTTCATATGCTTTTAGAAGCTATTTAAAGAGCAGGGTTTTGTTGCCTATCGTGCTACCTTTGGCGGCACGAGGTGCAGGAAACTACTTTTGCATAAAAGTAACCTACATAATAATGCAAAAGCTTTTAGTTACTTGGGGGGTATTTGCTGATTTTTTTTTTTTTTTTTTTTTTGCATTGACAAAAACTTAATATAGAATCACAGAATAATAGAAAGCTAAGGGGTTGGAATGCACAATAAACCCCCAAACCCCGAGCCATGTGCAAGGACACTTATATCATAAAGTAATATGTAATGAAACATAAATTTTATTAAAATATACCCAATATGTGGCTTGAGTCAATAAGATGCATACAGTATGTTAGAACTGCATTTATATGACTTTTGAAGGAATTACAACAAAAAATATTATGACTGCAAAGGTCATATAAACCCAAAAGAAAATCACTCTGGAATAATGATAACTCCTGAATTTTAGTTTAAACTAATTTCTTCAGGATGAAAACAACAATTTTATTAGTAGTAAATGACATTTATGGCAAATGGGAGTTCCAAGGTAGTCCTGTAATGTATCAGTCTTCTCACAAGCTATAATAATCTTTTTTAGCCTATGTTGTGCCTTTGATACACAGGTGACAACTGAGACATCTAGATCACAGAAATGCTCTGTCATCCGTACTTCTATATCAGGATTCTTTTGCCATACTGTAGCACCAAGATCAGTGTTGATATGGTCATTTTTCTAAAATTAGATAAATATGTGTACTTTGCAATAAGTCTTCATGAAGTTTTAAATTCAATTTTTTTATATATCAGATATAAATATATCAATATTTTATAGTTTGTGAAGAGGATAGTGTTTTATGAATATGCAGTGCAGCATGTTTTAGAAAAACCTGAACATTTTAGGTAGGCTTTACATTATAAATTTTAACCTCTGCTAAAAAGACTAGATTTCTGTTATTATAAGGAATTGTTTCATTTGTCCTCCTGCAAATTGGTTTTGAGATTTGAACCTGCAACCAATGTCAGATTTACACACCTCTAAACTGTAGTTGCTAATGTCTCTATTTCTACTTTACATCTTAGCGACCCCTACATAGTCTAGTGGTCACAGCTCAAATTGTTCACTGATAAAGAAGGCTATGAGTCTTCAGTTTACATAGTAAAAGTAGCAGGTTCATGTTTTCCTTCCAGCTCCATCCTAACCTTAAAAGTAAGTGGAATTCATTAAACATTTTTACTAAGTAGTGAGTGATACTTAGCATTTTGAAATTTACGGTAATAAAATCTGTCCTCTAAATATTCTCTGGACTACAAAATTATATCCATCATGAGATGGTTTACTTGCTTTTGTGATGCCAGATCAAACTATCACACACTCTCCTTCCAAAGGTAAATAGCCAGTGAAAGGGGATCCTTATGTAAATGCCACTTGTCTGCATACTATTAGCATTCAGATGGATACTTTCTCATGCTGCTTAGATTCTTAGTAGAAGCACACCAATCAATTTATTTTGGTCTTATCAGAATGTAAAGAATTGTATAGCTGAGATAATAGCAGCTAAATTTATTGTAATATAATTGAGAACTCCATCATTGTGGCATCTTCATTGTCTTACTCTGAATGCTATTTAAGTAACAAGCCACTTTTATCAGTAGTTATTTACAAAAATTGCCCTTTTCTTGCTTAAAAGTGGTGAAGTAATGCCAAAATGGAACATCTAATTTCCAATATAGCATATTAGTTTGTTTTCAGTTGTGTTACTCAGTTTCATTTTTATCATAATGATCTGATTTTAAATAAGTTTTAGTTCATTTAAACAGTTATGACTTTATTTGCAGTCAATTTGCAGCATTTATTTTTGTAGAGGTTTTATATTGTTTATCTCATTTTGGAAAAAAAATCCCTCACATTCCTGTCACACAAACTTGCTAAGAGCATTTTAGGCTTTTGTTCTTCAAATATTAACTGCTTTATTATTTTCTGCTAAGTCGAGCAATATGAATATTTTCATTAGTTCTGTAGTGTTTGCAAAATAAAGGGACACCATGGATCCCAGTACTGATAGTTTAAAAAATGAAAGTAGTAAATGTAATTAGGTAATTAAAGTTCAGATTCCAACAGATAAAATGCTTACCTTTGAAATAAATTTAAAAATCCTCAAAGCTATTTATATTAGTAGATGCCTTCAAAGATCTTACTTTACCTGCTTAGCTCAAGTTTGTAAGACCTCCATGTTATTAATTTGTTGTTGCTGGAGTAAGAGGTTCAATACTTCTCAAGTGTATTCTTTTCCTCTCAGAGGAGTGAAGGACTGCAAAAGTCACTTAATTAGTGAATCATTAGTGAAATGACATCATTAGTTTCTAACATATGTTGGTAATTTGTTGTTTTAAAATATCTGCTTGGCTAATATCCTGATATCCTGGAAGAATATAGATTTTTTTGTACAATAATAGGTACATGACTAGCTTTTGGGAATTTAGGAATATGTTTCATTCAAGTAAATTTACTGTAAGGGTACAAAAGATCTGACAATGATATATATGAAGAAGTCCTAAGGATATGTTATTAATATCCAACAAGCATTTTGTGTAATTTTCTCCAGGTAGTTTTCCCGTTTGGAATTTCAAGTACTCCACTCAAGTTGATTCCTCCCTGGTGCTGATAACTTTTTCCTCTTGTCCCCTCATTGCCTTCACTTACCCTCAAATTGGACCCTCTTCACCCAGAGGGCTCCTGAGGTCACTTTCTGTTATTTGAATTCATTCTTAAGAATCACATTTATTGGGAGGCCAGTGGGAAATAACTCTTTTCCTGACTGTGAGGAGAGTAACTGCTTTCTCTTATGTTAAATTACAATGGCAGAAAGAACTCTGAGACATTTTAGAGTTGCTTACTCAATACCTACTCATGTTATTATTTACTGGACAGTTGGTAGTAATCCTGTGATGATTATGGAGAGTAGATCTAACTTTTGCATAAGGTCTGTTTACAAAAAGAGAAAAAAGTTGTACATATGAGGAAGGAGATGCGAGAGACATTGGCCACAAATCCGCCAGAAAGGAGGTATCACTTCCCTAAGAATGTAGGTTATTTTTCAGCTACAATTGTATTGTTTTGACAGTAAAGTATAAATCTGGGTAAATTACCAAGAGCATCCAGATGTTCCCTCAAGAGTAATTGGCACTTTCATGTTGAAAAAGGTTCTGGAAAATGATAAAATACATGTATGTTTAATAAAAAGGAATCTAAAAGATTCAATGTGATACATCTGATGTAAAACATCTGCAGAAGCCACAGCAAAAGATGAGATACAGCAAAACCTTATCAGTTCACAGAATTGGATGTTTTTAGTGCAAAAAAGTAGAAGTGATCTGAATCTGTATTAATTTAATCAACAACCAATAGTCACAGGTCATGCTCTAAAAAGATGTCAGGTGCTAAGTCTTCTGGAGCATGGAGGTTCATGCATTTATTTGCTGCCTATGGACTCAGAATGCAGCAACTGCTGTTAGTTTGTACTGTGTAGTAGCTCTAAAAGAGCAGGTTGTTTAAGAAGAAACAATTCTTTTCCTTCTGAAAATCTTACTTAGAAGTGGAATCTTTGGAGATAGCAGCTGAAAAGCGTTTGTGAAACTGAAGTTTTCACAAAGGCCAAGGAAAAATAAATAGCAGCTGTATTTGAAAGAGAAAAAAATAATTAGAACAAACAGAATTGTTGAAAAAATTATGGTCAGTAAACTGATGTCTGTAGATGAATATTCTCATAAGACTTGCCATTTATGCTATAGCAGTAAAATTTATCAACAAATGTGAAAACAGTGCTGCAAACTTAAAATGGCATTATCATGAAAAACAAGTACAATCTCTTGAGACATCTTTGGATTAAGAGCTCTAACGTTTGTACAGATAGTTTGTTTTGATTTGAGTAGGCATTTCCTACTCCAAATACTACCTCACATCTCCTCTCTAAGGAGGGAGACATCAGAGTCCTCTAAACTCTCACTCCTGCTATGTGATGCTTTTATTCTCTCAAGGTTTTTTCTGTATCATCAAAAGATTCTTCTCTCAAGTTGCAGAGGAAGGGGGGAATAAATATCCTTACCAAAGCAGTGGAGGATATGCTTTATTTGTACTTTCCTCCATCCAAGGTTGTAAAAGAGCCAAGAACCTCCTCTGTAATGGTTGGAAAGCTAGCTGATGGGAAGGTCATGTCTCTGACTCTTCCTTCAAACTGAGTCTGCTGCTGCTTCGATTACTGTGCTGTTTGCTAGGACGCTTATCTTCACTCACCAATACCTCAGTGGTTGTACAGAAGTACAGTTATGTTACTGCATACCAAAATATTCTTGCTCTGAAGCTTGCTGACAAAAGTTACTTGATTTCTCTGGCAGCTTCTCTCTATTGAAGGCTACTAAATTCAAATACAGTCTTTGAATCATGAACAGACCAAAAGACCATTCTAGTTATGTAATGATATATTTATCCTGTACTTTGTATGGATATTTGCTGTTGGCTTCTAGGCCACAAAGGATTCAGGGGTAGGTGGGCTGTTGGTCTGATTTTCCTGGGTATTCTTAGGCATTTATATCTACCCAGCCCAAGATCAAAGGGTCTTTCCCACCTAAAGCTGTCCAGAAATTTTCCTAGAGCTCAGTCATGTAATCGAGTCAGAACATTATCACTCCACTGGTGAAAAATTATTTAACTTGAAAATTTCCTTGAGCCCCTCATCTCTGTAGCACAACTTTCAGTATGAGTAATCACTGTGTACATTTTCTAATTTATTGGTTGTTTATAAATTTAAATACAGTACTGTGCTCAATAAACGCCTTCAGAGGCACACAGTAACCAAGAGACAAGACGGTTGCTCACACCCACACAGGTGTATTATGTTCAGCTCTGTATATTCTTTAAAGAAGCTGTGTTCAATTAATAATGCTCCTATAGTTGTTCTTCTTGCTTTCTAAATAAAATTGTAATTGATTCATTTGAGTAATAGGTGTTTGTATTTTTTCCTTCTGTGAAACAAAACTAATGAAAATACTAGTTTTTGGCTAGTCTGAAAAGCAGATTGGTCATATTCTTTTCAGTGTCATTGGAGTTGTGATGTGTAAAGAAAATGGGAAACTCCTTAATAGTAAAACATGTTGACTGACTTCTTAATATGTAATCAATAGTTCTTGCTATTAGTTGTCCTTTCAAATCATAGCCTTAGATAATCTGAGTGCATAAGGCTGGTCTGTTTTAGTTAAAAGTGATTAAATAAAGCTAAAAAACTCTAAGCTTTGTTCTCAATTTAGCAGTCTTTTTTCCCTCTAAAGAGGCACAGCATTCCAAGTGAATAGGAAAAAGGCTATAAAAAGATTGAGACTTTTAACTGACTTTTAAAAAGTCAGTAATCAGATAATGCAATATAAAATGTATTGTTGAGTTGGTAAGAGAGTAGGTGTGTATGCAAAATTAAGTGAACTTAGTGAAAAGGTAATCTCTTTGTAAGCAGTTTGTGCTCATTGCCTACTGCCCACCCTGGGCATCTCTAAGATGAGTCTGGTGCAGTCAACTTTGCACCCCAAACAGTTCCCCAGAGGTATTTATTTATATTGATAAGATCACTGAGCCTTCTGCTTTCAGGCTTAACAGTCCTAGCTCTCTCGGTGTGTTCTTATATGAGAGATGCTCTAATCACTTTAGCATCTTCATAGCCCTTGGTTCTGCTGGGATATGTTTGTGTCTCTCATGTACAGAGGTGCCAGGGCTGGACTCAGTACTGCAGATGTGTCTCACCATGCTGAGAAGAGGGGAAGGATGCCCTCTTGTGACCCACTGGCAATGCTTTTCTTTGGTTGTCTTTGTCACAGAGCCACAATACTGACTCATGATCAATATGTTGTCCACCAGAATTCCGAATTATTTTTTTAAAGATGATTTCCAGCCAGTTAGCCCCCCACCTGTACTCCTGCATGAGGATTCACCTCATCACATATAGGTCTTCTGTTGGATTTCATTAGGATGCTTATGTGCCAATTTCCCCAACTTTTAAAGGTTCTTCTGAATCGGTCAGCCATTACTTTGAATTTTGCACCATGTGCAAACTTGATCAAAGTGCACTCTGTTCCATCACTCAAGACATGAAGGAAGATGTAATAAATATTATCCCTTGTATCAAGTCCTGGGGTACACAACCTCAAGCTTGGTGTTCTGTTCATTCTTTTATAAGTGCAGTTTACCTGGATGTCTCTCTGAAACACTTGCTCTAACAGTCATTCTATTGCATCTTGCACCAATATAAATAGACTGGATAATCTTTGTGGAAAACTCTATGTGAGTTTACAGTGTCTTTTTTTCTGTTGTCATAGAAAGAAAGAACTTACAGACTCACAATGAACATCAGAAATGTTTTATTAACATTTTTATTAAAAAGCTCAATATTAAGATGATTTCACTCTCAGTCCATTACTTAAATGGGAAATTGTGATCCAGCAAAGATGCTCGAATTGGTACATTACAGCACTGAAGTATTTTTTTATCTCTGTGGTGATACAAAAGCACCTCTTATCACAGCTTATCTTTTGGTTTTGTTGTATGAGCTATCTTAAATTAACTTTGTGTAGGTACCAACCTTAATTTCAACAGTTAATTTGAAAGGGACAGCTATCTTTTGGAATTCATGAAGGGTGGACTTTATTTTGAATTTAACTTGTTTTAAGCTCTCTGGAGCTTGGGACTTTGTTCATATGCTTAGAGTCAAAATGTATCTATTTCTAAACCATAAAAGCACTCTAGGATAACTCAACAATGAATCAGTTTATAAGAGCAAGCAAGATGGCATGAAACCTACTTTTCTCAGCTAGATTTATGGAATGGGCAAATCAGTCATTTGGAGAAGTCATACCTTTTTAGAGTGTGCTGGCCAAGGGCTCTGAAGCACTGTCAAAGGCTTTCTACTTTGTATTGAGCATAAGTAAGAAATGTAACCCTTCTGATACTGGCCTAGAGTGTTGATTTGAAACATGAGGTATGTGCATGTCTTTTACTTTTGGAAGGGTTATTATGTGTCTTTCGCCTGAAGTCACTGCAAATAGTGATATTTTTCTGAAGTTGGATTTAACACTTCTAAATCTAAAAGGAGCTGTCCTTTCAGCCAGTCCACCCAAGACACACTTGGAAGCCATTTCTGCTTGTAACTGTACACTGGAAATTTTCTTTTTCATACTTACTGTAACAAAGGTCTTCCGAAATTTTATCAGTGTCAAAGGAATCCCTGTGTTCTGAATCATAGCTCTAGTTTGTGCACTTTTATTGAGAGTCAGACTGGTAGTCATGTATTCCTTAACTCACCTGTCCATGAAGATTATCTGGTTGCTGCTATGACTTTTACAAAAAAAATTCCAAAGCCTTAGAACAAGTTCAAGTTGCAGTCTATACATCCTGTGCATTTTCTGGACAAAGTTGTTCTTCTCATCCATGCACAATTTCTTTGTAAAATTGTATCTGAATACAATTTTACAAGTCATTGTAGATAGTCATTGCTAAGCGTGCTGCATTGAAACATTAAGGTTGCTTTATAGTTTTATGTAAAAGCCTTTGAGAAGCCTTCTGCCCTGATTGTATGTATGGCTGAAAGATCTAGAAATTGTTCATGCCAGCACTGTGAATATTGCACAGAATCTAGCTACCTTACACTCTGAGACTGAAAAGATGGAACCTGTATCCAAAACATTGGAGCTCACTGCTGCACTGATGGCTTAAATTACCTTCCTCTTGTGATTTGCTCAGAGAATGTTACTTCAAACTTTACTCAGATGGAGGCCTTTAGTCAGCTGAGCAGTGTTTTCTAGCCTGCGCTGATTAAAATCAGTCCTTATACAAACAAATATAAAGGACTTTTCATACTATCTTTTAAGTAAAGAATAAAGTTAAAATATGTAACTTTCTTTTTTCCTTCCTTGTGCAAATAGTTTGGAAATATCTCAGCTGTCACTTTCCCAAGCCTGGTAATTATTTTCCTCTGAAATGTTTGTATGTAAATGCACAAGACATGATGGAGCTAAACCTGGAAGAAGACTGTGAAGGGCTTGCATTTTATTCAGTCAAAAACTGGGTGCAGTATATCTAACGTTAATTATGTCTTGAGCTGAAGAGGAAGGAAAAAAAAGCAGTCTGTATTCTAGCAAACAAGAGTAAAAAAGTATCAATTATGGTGCTTGCTGAATTGAGTGGATTTAATTCTTAAGATGAAGAAAAAAGATCCAATAGCTTCAGCACTCCAAGTTTGTTGTTAAATTATATAAAGGCTTGAGTGCTGCCATGGAGTTACATCAAAGATGAAACAAAGATAATTAAACTCTGGCTCTCCAGATAACTTAAGGAGTAGCCCTGGAGATTTTGTACCCTTTTCCTTCTGTAACAGCTGTGGAATCTCTAAGGTCTCTTTTTAATGTATGTATTTGTGCAAGTTGTGTGGTTTTAGTTTCACATGAAACTTAGTGTTTGGCTTTAGGAGCTGGTCATTTTCATTACATAAAATATAACAAAAAGCTGCATGTAGTTGCAATGCTGTAAATAAAAGCAGTGGAAGATGATAGTCAAAATTTCTGTAGCTAGATCTCTTAAATGTAGAGATTGAGTAAGAAGCATCAACAGAAACAATGCTAAAGAATGCCTGGTTTGCTTTTCTGAAACTGCTTAGTATTTTCTTTTGTGACAAGAGTAACTGAATAAAGATTTGGTTCTGTGAAAAAGGAAACAGACATATTATGATGTTCTCTCCTGGTAAAGTGAACTTTTGGCATCCTGATGTTCTGTGGTTTATTTTATTTTGGAAGGTTCAGAGGAACTGTAAAAATAAAACATTTTTCATCCAAAATAATCTTTTTACAACACTTTTTATAAAACCACATTACTGATGATACTTGTGATTCTATCATGTCCGTGGACTACTGCTCCTGGAATTATGGTATATACAATTTGTTCTTTATAAGTACATGAAACACAGGTGTCACTACTAAATGCAGTATCTGTTGCTATCATTATAAGACATTATAGGTGTACATGTAAAGCTAATGATATTCAGTGCACTAGAAGAGAAGGGTCTTTAATATTCTTAACATTTTTAAAGATGTAATTATGAAATTAGATTGTTTATGTCTGACTTGGCACTGAAATGTCAAGGGCAAGACTCACTGGCTACTTCAGGAAGTTTACTTCTCCTTTAGATGGTATTTAAAAGACAGTTGTGTGAGTTTTAATTAGGTATGATATTAAAAAGTGTTTAAATCTTCTATTCTGCACTGAGGGAAAAGAGATCATTTAAATCATAAAAGGGTATCTTTCTCAGAGGAATTACTGTGGGCTATGTAGCTATCTGCAAGCCAACTAGAATTCCTAGTTCTATGTTGTCAAAAGATTGATATACTTGACTAATTAGGAAGCCAGTTGGGACTGGTGCCAATCATCTGCAGCAGCTTGTGAAAGCCAATTTAAAGGTCCCTTAGGAAGTGTTAATATTGAACAGTATTTGTGATCCTTGTACTGTCATGGTAGCAATGTTGTATACAACTCTTCCAAGGTAATTTAAAAGATTTCTCCAATACTGCAGGGTGGACTCTCATTTCTTAATCTTCCCATCATAAACACTTGGACAACATTATTAATAGTGTGGATACTGATAACTGTATAACTTAAGTTACCTGCATAACTTGACAGAAGTTGTCACAGTCAGCTGCTGATGTAGGTATAAGAAATCAGAATTTGGAGCTTGCTGGAGTTGTACGAGTTTGAAAACCAGGCATTCTACATGTTTTGGGTAAAAAAATTGTTAAGTATGTATGCTTTTATTTGGTTAGCTTGTTTCAATAAATCCATGTATACAGGACAACTATAGAGGAATTTTTAAATTCAAGTTTCAATCTACTACAGTTTATTCTTCTAATGCTGTTTTGCATGTCAATGAAAGCACTAATCTATAATCCACTTTGTGACTACAAGAATATTTCAGTGTGACAAACAGCGCACATAAATGTTGCAGCTTTACTACAAGAAGTTGTGGGTTTGCAATATTTCTGTTTCATAATTTATTTTTTTTTATTTATTTGATGAACCTTTTAATAGTAACCAGGGGTTTTGTACTGAAAATTAAGTTTTTGAACTTACTCTGAAATCTGCAGTAGTCTTGGACATGCTTAAGAGGAAACAGATGATATGCTGAAATGGCATTGAAATTTTTCTTCTGTTATTCCTACTTCCTAAAACAAAACTTATAAACTCTTTTCCATAGACATTAATGGTATCATTTTAGTGACTGTGATACTATTAAATCTTGTTTGAATTACTATTACCCAAAATGCTTGTAAACTTTCCTCTAGTATTTATGTTTGTTAATGTAACTAATGGCTTGGCTCAAAATTTCTTCAGGCATCATGTTGGTTTGAAACTATTCACTGACTATTTTCATTCCAGACATTAGTATTTTAGAGAATTGCATGATATCAGATGGAGCAAGTTAGTTAAACAACTAACAAATACCCCCCTACCAAACCAACAAGAAAAAAACCCACAAAAAACAAACAGACAAAATCCAAACCAAAACAAAACCAGAAGAAAAAAAAAAAGCAAAACAAAAACTAAACCTGAACAAACAAATAGGAAGCTGAAGAATATCTGAGTGATTTTTTTTTTTATACAGTATATTCCAAGTCATACTAATAGGTGTGATAGTACATTAGTCATAAGAGAGCAAACTTCAGTGTAGTAAAGCATGTTATAGCAAACACAAAATGGAAAAAACATTCTATATTTCAGTCTTCATGTTTATTCCATACCTGCCATAAATATAAATGTTAGGAAAAATTATTATTTTTTTGCTAATTTTCACTTATTTGGTTTTCTGTATAGCACTTTGTCTAGGGTTGAAAACTAGTCTGGTAGTACAGAGTAGAGAGAAAAGAGAAGATCTAAGGGTTACTGTTTCCTGGATAAAAAGCTGGCTGGATGACTAAGCCCAAAGAGTGGTGGTGAATAGTTACATCCAGCTGATGGCTGCCATGAGTGGGTTCTTCAGGGCCACAGGGCTCAATGTTGGGCCCTGTCCTGTTTAGTATCTTTGCCAATGATCTGGATGAGGGAATTGAGTGCCCCCTCAGTCAGTTTGCAGATGACACCAAGCTGGGTGACAAGTGTTGAATTGCTGGTGGACAAAAAGGCTCTGCAGAGGGATCTGAACAAGCTGGATTAGTTTGCTGAGGCCAGTTGTATGAGATTCAGCAAGGCCAACTGGTGGGTACTGGATATGGGTCATAATAATCCCCTGCCGTGCTACAAGGTGGGATCAGAGTGGCTGGAAAGCTGCCAGTGGAAAAGGCCCTGGGGGTGTTGATTGACAGCAGCTGGAAGTGAGCCAGTGTGTGCTCAGGTGGCCAAGAAGGCCACTGGCATCCTGGTTTATGTCAACAATAGTGTGGCCAGCAGGACTGGGGCAGTGATTGCCCCCCTGTACTTGGCATCTTGTAATATGCACCAGATTAGATCCTGATTTGCATATTCACTGTTAGCAATGACTGCTGACTCTGTCCAAGACGCATGTTGACCTAGGGAGTTTTGCCAGTGGGGGTATAATGAGATTTTTATCATGGAATGCTTTATTCCTCCGTAGAGATTTTCTTCTGCATAGTTAATCCCTCAAGTTATGTTCATGTCCTCCCATGAATACATACAATGGGGTAACAAGATTCAAATATAACACTTTCTCATGTGTTTTTTTAAGAAGTAAAAGGGGTGTTTAATACTTGCATTTGGTTACCATCTCAGAGTAACATTCATAATTCTTCTGGGGGTTACTATACACCTGTGTCTATTATTAGGCATTATAAGCATGTAATTCGGCAAGTAGAATTTTCCTGAACTACATCAATTATTTAATGTTGGCCAGAGGTTATTAAATGTGAATGGAAAATTACTTTAGATTTAAACTACTTACATGGATATCACTGTATTCTATCCAGTCCAATACTGTTCACTCTGCTCCCCACTGAGAAACAATTTCAACTTTTTATCACAATAACTGAATGATCTTTTGTTAAATGTAACAAATCATATAAGGGACAGCTCTTCAAAGCTGACATGAGAGTGATTATTTGCTGTTGTAGACAGGTACTGAAATAAAAATATGAGTGAAATGACATTTCACTTAAAACTATGCTTGACTCTCCATATAGAGAAAGAAAAATGTGAAATGAGTGGAATAGAATTTGGTCTAGTTCAATCTGTAGAAGACCAAATGTGTTGTGGTTAATTGCAAGAGAGCAATTTATAGATATTAAAATACTGGTCAAAGTTTGACATTAATCGTTTTAATAATACAACAGGTATCCATTTTTATTGATTTTTGTTGGTGATGTTCTTTATGCTTTGATATTGCTATGGTAACCAGGAGGGTTCCTTGTTTTTCCTTTACAGAAGGTGAGGAGACTGGAGTGATGGATAGCCTGCTGGAGGCCTTGCAGTCAGGTGCGGCTTTTCGAGACCGGAGGAGAAGGACACCAAGGTCCAAAGGTGAATATTCTGGTTTAGATCTTATTTTCCAGAGAAAGTTAAAAGCATTATGGGTCCAGTGCTCTAGAATTTAGATACTGTTAGGTTTAATTTGTTTGTGCAAGGACAGTTTTCAGGGATGTTCAGACTGTTGCCTGTGTCAGTAAGACTGGAAATTAAGGTACTGACCTTATTATATCCAGGTCAAGACTTCTCAATACAGCCAAATGTACTTTAAATTTTTAGGGTTTTTAATTGTATGGGGAAATGGAAGTCATCTTGTTCTATGAGTGAGTCTGAGTCAATTTATTTCTCTGGTATATAACTGTCGTTTATTCTGAGAAATACCTAACTTCTAATTTCTTAATTCATAAACTTCTGCTTTATAATGTTGTAATACTCTGGTAGCTTTCAAACAGGTGATTTATTTCCATTATTTCTTTGCTTTTGCAGACATACCACAAAATCTCAGTCCAACCACACAGCGGCCTGTGCTGAAAGCTTGTAACCATGGTAATGAACCATATTCATGAATTGCATGCACTTCTTAGCTTAGCTTATGTAGTTGATCTGTGCTTTCAAGACTGCTGTGATTATTCAGTATTGTACATTAGTGGAGCCCTAAAACATATTGGAACTTGCTTTTTAAGAATCATCTGAATATTACATCCTGAAACTATACTAAATCTGCAAAGCTCTTGTATCTTTTGTGGGATTTAAATTTATTTAAATTTTGATTATATTTTTAAATTGTAGTACTTTTATAATCCTTAAGAATTATTATGCAAGTTTTTTATGGTTTATGGAACTGCAACAGAAAGCAGATTGCATAATATTTAAAGTCTTACTAAGTGCCTATTACAGCAAATCTGAGAACTTTTGACATTTATTCTGTGTTTGGTACTTGATTTTCTTGGTGCTATAGCTGGAATGGTTTAAGCTGCTGTTTATCAGTATAATTCAGAGGGAGTGTTGTCTCAACAAAGTTATAGTAAATGCTTATTCATAAACTGCTGAACTATCTCATTGTAATCAGTAGGATTGTAAGAAAAGTTGCAGTACAGGTGTGGGTACCTGTTAGCTTTGTTAGATAGGCAGTCTGAAGAACATTACTATATTGACTGTGTTTTAATTAAGCTTGAGGAGTCCAGAGTGCTCATGACTAGTAATCTCAGGAAAAAGTTTATATCTATAGTCCTTTTGTTAAAGAGAAATTTTAATAATGGGGAAAAAAAATCTTCTTTCTTAGTTCTTAAAGCCGATTGCACTATTTTTTGATATTTAAATGCACTGCATGTTTTATAAAGCAAATGTCATAAAATTGACTATTTTAATTATAGCTCATTTAAGTGTTTATTTCTCTGAGCATAGCAAAAAAAAAAAAAACAAACGCCCAAACCTCTTGAATTTGGCATATATACACAAAATTGAAGAAAATAGAGCTGAAAGGACTGTTTGTAGACAATTACAGAAATTGGATCAAAGAGAAATCAAGTATATTTGACAGGTACTTGTCTAGCATGTAACATATGGATATTTGAGTAATGACTATAGAGCACATCTGAATTTACCCTGTAAGTGTTTCTGCTTGTTAGAGCAGTCATATTGAATACTGCATCTTATCAGCACAATCCATCTAGGTAGCTGTTTGTGGACAGACTGTAGCTTCCAGTTTTCAAGCTTAACTGCCTTTAGTCACACATCATGGCCATGTTTCAGATTAAAAAACAAAACAACAAAAACAAACACTCCCACTCACCAACATTTTAATGCTGAAAAATCTTAGTCTAAACCGTGTAAAGATTTGTACATCAGATGGATATAATTTGGTGCTAAAGGTTGAAATTCTGAAGTCTGATTTGGAGAGAAGAGTAAAAATAAGCTTGGAATTTTTGTTGTTTTTCCAAAATCAGTTTTTCCATAGAGCATTTTGAGACAGTCTAATTCTAAAACATTTTAAAATTACTTCAGTGTTTCTTTCAATTTTCTTGTTAGCTCAGAAACAGGCTAGTACAGATCTGAGCTTGCTTTTAAATAATTCATTAGCATATTTTTGATTTGTTGACACTTGTCACAATGTCTGTGTGTTACATCTTCTATCTTGAGCCAAATAGACCACCAAACCTGGTATAGATTATAGCGAGTTCAAAGCCTTTTCTTCCTTTTTAGTAGAAGGATGTGGTCATTTAGACTACTAGACTACTTTCTAGAATGAATTCTAGTCCCTGACTGCCAAAGTCAATTTTGAATAATAATAATAACCTTAATGTAGTTAATGTGGTCAGTCAAGATAGGAATTAAAATGATAAAGTTTCTTTAATTTTCTCTTTCTGAGTTCAACAATGTATATATAATCAGTATTGTTCTCTGTATAATTTTTTCTTGCACTTTATATTTATATAGATATATCTATATCTTGCATTTTATATCATATATAGATATATGCTCAATAGCCTGTTCTTTCTGTCTATATGTGTATAATAAGTGATCAGTGCTGTATATAGTGGCCTATTACATATACACATATGAGAAAGAAGTCTGACTTCAATCCACTTCAGAAAAACTGGGATATTTTATAAGAAGAAGTATTGGCTTGGTTGTTCCTAATTTGCTATTTTTTCCAACCTAAATCTTCAAAAGGATGCCAAATTTTATATCATGGGAAAAAAACACTGTTTTACTGTAAGGCTAAAATATGTGGAGATTGCTGAAAGTCCTTTACTAGCAATTCAAGCACTTTCCATGTTTGCTTCTATACTGGTTTTGACTGTTTGGGTTAACTGGAACTGGTTTGGTTACTGTTTATTTTGCTGAGACTGATAAATTCACTTATTGTAGACATATTTTATTAATACACACTGCAGATTAATACCTAGGATTCATCATATAGTCAAAAAGAATTAGAAGCCATGATTTGAAATGTCTGTCCTGAATCTTTAGAGTGTAGTAATCTCTGTTGGGCAGGTGCCATCAAGTTCTATCTAATCTCTTCTGTTTCAAAACACAACCAACCAAATTAATAAAATCTAGTTTAGTCTTTATGATTAAAGATATTTCTCTTTGAAAAGTGGAAACCAGATCAAATAAAGCATAAATAGTATCATAACCCCAAGCTGGCAATTAAGTACCTTGCAACCACACACTCTGTCTTCCTTGGTGGGATGGAAAAAGGTAAAGATTATGGGTTGAAAAAAGAATAGTGTAATAATTAAAATAGGTTGATAATGATAAGAATAAGAATAAGAATAACAGGGAGAAGGAGGAGGAATAAAAAGTAGAGGGAGGGAGAGGAATGAAACACAAGAGAATTAAGTGATACACAATAAACACGGGAGAATCAAGTGATACACAATACAGTCACTCACCCCTGTGGACCAATGCTGAGCCAGCCAATGCTGAATCTTCCTAGCAATCACCATCTCCTGACCAATTTCCTCAATTTGCATGCTGAGTATGGAGCATTCCTTTGGCCAGCTTGGGTCAGCTGTCCCAGCTATGCTCCCCCACAGTTTATTGTGCCTCTGCCCATTGAGGAGGGCACATTAGAGCCTGTGAGCATCCCAGAGCATGGGAACCTGAAAATTCCTTGACTTAGGGTAAGCACTGCTGAGCAACAAGTAAAACATCAGTGTGTTATCAACATCCTTCATAGCCTCAGTTCAAAACAGAGCACTGTACCAGCTACTAGGAAGGAAATTAACTCTATCCCACACAAACACAGGACAGGAAACTGGTTCCATGTCTCACATGGTATGACAAGGGAGAGAAATACAGCCTGAATGCACACTTTCTCCATAGCTGTCATATAAATGGAAGCAGGAAAGAAATTTTTCTAACTATTGCCAATGCCACCCTCAGTACACAAGGTATCAAACTAGCATTTGCTTTTCAGGCTTAGCCAAACCCCGTAAAGAAAGTAATACAGAGGAGCCTGCCAGTGCTGTTCAGGTCTAGAACTGTAATTGTTTCCTTTAACTGAATAGACTGCATAAGGAAAAAAAAAAGAGCATTAATAAATTTAGTGAAATGCCAGCTATTGTGTGGGCCATTTTTCTCATCATGATCTGTTGAGCTCCCCTGAAAGCTCTGGCATTGTTCAGGTGGTACTTTTAATTAAAAAGGACTACTCGTTCTCATGCCACATTTCAGGGTAGCCAAATGTGTGTTACTTTATTTTCAATCCTACTGCATTCTTCTGTTATAGAACAGATTGTCTCTTTCTAACATGATACATGTTTGAAAAAAAGATTGGATGTGGCACTTGGTGCCATGGTTTAGTAGAGGTGTTAGGGTACGGGTTGGACTCGATGATCTTGAAGATCTCTTCCAACCTAGTGATTCTGTGATATGTAGGTTTTGCCAAGTTTAAATCTGCTCTATTTTTGTGATCAGAATTACCAGTTGTATTTTTAATGCTGGTGGCAAGGCCGATCGAGTCACAATATTTCTTGTGGAGAAAAATTCCTGCTGCATAACTAACAGATATAATATAAATTGCTATATCTTGGAAGCATTTTAATGCCTTAAGAATGCAAATAATATACATAGATTTTAGTGGATCTAGATGCAATTGGTATAGTTTGTTCCCATTCATAATATTTTTTTAATTTTAAATTGCCTACTAAATTACATCTATGTGCAAAACTACCTGTTAATGTTACAGCTTGCTTTAACTATAAAGGACCATGAACTGCAGTAAATGTGGTATATGCTTTTGCTGCAATTCCAATTCAGAGCATTGTTTAACACATGCAAAGTTTTGGTATATTTTTAGCGGTATGCTTAGGATTCAATAGCATCTAACAGAGGAGCTTTTTAATTCATTTAGGAAGCAGAAGAAAGCACTTAATTTTCAGTGATCAGGATTTTGCACATTAGAAGATCATTTCAAGCAGCTAATAGCTATGGCTGACCTGAGTTTATCAATTATTTCCAACAAGAGTCAAGGCATATTTGCAGCTTGTATGTTTATTTCAAGCTACTGGTGTCCAGATACATGGAGCAGCATATCCAAGACAAGGCAGAGCCCACTGCAACACAGAAAGCTGCATTAGTCACTAAGTTTTTGGTCAGGTTTTGCAGCCTGCATCAAGTTCTCTGCTGCTATGGCTACGCATTTATTTGCAGTAGCATTAGCCAAGCTAATGCTACACTACCTGAATTGCATGAATACAAATTTGATATGCAGCTTTGATTGCATATAAACACATACCTTAAATGCATCAGAAAGAGTATCTTTACAAGCAGATCATATTAATAATACTGTGAGTAAAGAAAAGCTATAATAAAATGCAAGCAAAAAAATACAGATTGCTTTTCAAGACTGCGGAGGTTGAAAGAAAGCTTTCTGTGACAATCAGTAATTGCATTGTGGAATACATTTCTAAAGGTGGCAAAAAGATCTTGTTTCTGTATTGAGATCAAACTTCCATGGTAAGAGATGGTTGTAATTGTTATAGCTGTTTGTTCAGTAAATCCATACACAATAGAATAATATTCATATCACATGTAGTCTGAAGCATTTTCAAGATTTCTGTTAAATAAACCCCTTATGTACTAATGCCATTCTGTCCCAATTAAGCATAAGGACACCCTTTTTTCATGTTTGGTTCTTTTCATTTCCTATTTATAATAGAACTGTCATCTGATATTCATATTAATGTCTCTGCTGCCTTATTTTTGACAAGCAAAGCTGACAGTGAGCTCAAACTCATCATAGTTCTTCAAACAATATGACCATGTAGAGGTCATTTTTGTTTCACCATTGTATGTGACAGCAAACTATGACTGGCATTTCAACCTAATTTTTCCTTATGTCTGTGTATGTTGCTGTCTTTTCCTCAACTGTATGTAGTGAACATTAGGAAGTACCTAACAGTGGAGAAGCTGCCCATGAAGATAACTTTTTCCCCAGAACATGTTAGCAGTAAAGGCACCCTGTTGAGAATTAGCAGTCCTTCATGATAGATACTGCTTTCAAGGCACGGTGCATGTTCAGCTGTGTGATCACAAAACATCAATACCTCTGGTGGAGAAAATTTTTGTTAAGCTTTGTGAAGTTTTACTCAAGAGACAAGTTTTTCTCAGTAGAAGACAAGGAATAACTGTAGGCACTGTTATGAAAGGAAAACATTTCATAGGATTTCTATTAAAAATGGTTCTCAGTTGTTGCCATTTTAAGACCAAACCTTCTCTTCAATATTGACTTCATAGGTCAAGTAAAATTGCTGCTTATTCTAACAGAAATAATTCCCCTGGAACCATCTATGCTTTTTTTTAATAGCTTATACTAGTTTTTTTCCTAGACAATACAGCAGAGTTCAAAGAAACTGACCATTAAAGTCAATTTTGTATGTGTGGAATGAAAAAATAATATCCAGACACAGAAAGTGAATTTATACATTTTTATTTCTTTCATTGGAACTATTTCTGCATTGTCACAGTTGCAAACACATGCCATCGCAAAAATATCCCTGAAGAATTTTCATTCCAAAATACCTAGGAAAAAGATTAATTTTGATGCAGAGTTTTTAGCAGTCTCTCACACTCATAAATTAATGTTAGAATGAAGAAAGTTTCCAACTTAGAAGGAATGGCAGCCAGCAAGAAGTGTTTAGAATGAAAAATGAGTATTTTCTTTTTTTGGACCTTTTCTAACAAAATGTTCTTTAAAATACACTGAGATTGAGAGGTATAAACCACTCATTTATTTAATAATTTATTTATTTTAAAATGCTGAATGCTGAACAATGGTTGAAGATTCTGCCAAGGGTGGAAAAGGGTACTTGAAATTAGTAGCAAATGCATATTACTGTGAAAATACTGATCTAGACAGAAAAAAATGCAATCTTGCCCTTAGTATAAGCTAAAGACACACTAGAAACTAGTGTTTAGACAAATGAGGAGGAATTATAATGCTACAAAAAATGTCCCTGTCTATTTAAATAAAGTCCTGTGTGATTTCCTTTATCAACACTCATAAGTGAGTTTGCACAAATATCCTTCACCCTATGTCTTATCATATAGCATTATATCTGAACATAATGTAGACAAAAAGGAGAACTCAAGCTTTTTCAGAGTAAAAATTTTAAGTACTACCCTTGAGACAAGGTGGACCTTAAATTTTAATTTTTTTTCTCCAGAGGTTTGACAACTTCATTCCTAAAATGCGACCCTTTGAAGATGTCAGATTAGACACCCAGGAGAGCTAATTGCTTTTGTAAATATTTTGCCAGTGTTCGTTGGTATTAGTTGAATAAGATCACGGCTCTCAAGGGAGACAAGGACACTTTCTGCAAGATAAGAACACTAGCAAGGAGGTGACATTTGAAAGCAGTGACACTGTATATTCCATAATTGCACATACAGTAAATGTCAGCTTCATAATCACCCAGGTAGGTAACCAGATTTCCAAAAGCTACAGCAGGCAAGTTATATATTCAAAGCAGCAGGCTGAAAATTTATCAGTGGAAAATCTTAAATCTGCAAAGGGAGCTGTAAATTACCAGAAATTTACCCATGTTTGTATTTTCATTTTTTAGTCAAACAGTGCTTCCTATTTGAAGACAATTACCAAGTTTGTATGTATAGCAAAGAGATTCTGTCACTTCTCAAGTCTCTTCCATATTTGTTAAGCAAGATTTTAGGTATAAATTTACCAGTCTGTTTCACTTCTGTTTTCTGAATGTAAAGAACAAGTAGTATCTAAACTCCTGCCTCATTCTTCAGAGGCTTTTAGAAATTTGATCTGAATAACAAATTTCCTGAACAACAGCCATAACGCTCTTTATATTATGGGGTTTTTGAAGTAGCTAGATAGATATACACACATATATATATTTCTTAAAGAGGTTATCTTTCATAAAGAAACCACAAATAAACCACAAGTGAAATATTAACTAGGAAATTTTCATCAGAAAGACATTTAAAATGTGTTTTCTCTGGTTAAAGACTTCACTGGGGACAAAATCTGAGATACTAACAGTGTCAGATTCCTGACCTGAGTCTGTTCTGCAATTCCAGTGATATCTGGTTAATGCAACATTGTTTAGTCAGTCAGAATTCAAAAGATTTAGAGAAAGTGCAAAGCATTATTCATTAAATTTTTCAAGCATTTTTCTTAAGTCATCTTTTTTTTGCCATGTAAGTGAATGTGTTCCATTAATGTTCAGGGATTTTTTTCCCCCTTTGGCAGAATTCAGTTTCTTTTTTTTCCTAAGTGGTTGCTGTAACAGAACAAAAATGTTGTCTAGAAGAAATGCTGGAGTTATGTTTCTGCCTGACTTTTTTCATTATAGCAAATCCTCTGAAAATGTGCAAACATGCAGAGAAAACAAGGGTTATCTTCAACTTCTTCCTTTTGTTGGGGTGGGAACACTTGGAAGATTTACTTTCAAGTTTTTGAACACTCTAAAGGGAAATTGGCAGTTCAGTCGTATCAGAATTAGTGCTTGTGCCTGTGAGTTGCTTGATAAATTCAGTATCTTCTTTGTTTCATTCAAAAAAATAGATGAGTCTTGTGTATTTCCACCATACATGCCTAAGGCAATATCTGCATCAATTATGCAGCAAAATAATCTGAAGCCTCAGAAGGCATTTTGGTGGCTCAAATCTGAGATCATGAGTGATGAAGGAAGGAAATGTAGGGGTCAAATGCAGCTCTTGCCTGAATGGCAGGAGGAAAGATGATAGCCAGGCTTGCACTGAATGATGTGGAAGAGTGTGAGGAGGTTGGTCTGCAAGTCCTCTTTTCTTATGTTGGGGTAGGTTACAAATCTAAGATGGGAAACTGCAGTTTAAGTAATTTCAGAAAAGAATATTTGGACTTTGGAAGATACTGGGCTAATCAATCTATTCCCTTTCAGCACACTACTACTGTGAAGTAGTTTGGCTCTTATCCTTGAGATGGTAATCTTTTGCTTTAAAAAAAAAAGCCAACAACTTTTTAAAGCAAAATTATTTTGACCAAACAAAAACTATGTGAAGTCTATGCAATTTCCTAGATGATTTTACTTCCTGGAGGATAGCTAGTATATACTTCTTTCTTTGAGAGAATGTAACTGTCTAGTTTGTAGCATAGTCTTTCTGTTACAATAGTTTGTCATAATATCTTCAAAAGAAGACTTATTTTGTAATGGTGAAGTTTTTTTTATTTCCATGGGGAAAGAGTTTTTATCATACTTTTTTTTTTTTTTTTTTTTTTTTTTTTGGTCTCCTGATATTATCTAACTCCATATACCAGAGAAATAAAAGAAAAACTATTACCTGATCCTATAAGCTTGACCATATTTGCCATAGGTTTGAAAAAATCTGAAGACTGGGATTTGGAAATCTAAGAGTGAATTTATTCTACACTATTCAGACTTGTGGTTTTTGATTTTCTCCCTCCTTGTAGCATAGCAAAATGATAAAATAAGAAATTGAAAAGATAACATCGGGACTACTTAGTGTCATAAACAGGGAAATGGAATGAAATCTCAGCAGATTTTCAGCACAGGCAAATAATTATTCCAGAGGTTTTTCTTTTTATCTCTTTTCCTAGGCTTTAAGCCTGTTTTCTTGTATTTGAAAAGATATGAGTGTACATGGTGCATTGTAATACAGGGCACATAAAAGTACTTGAATTAGTTCTAGACGGTCTGCTTTGTGTACTTGAGGCTTTTAGGTCAGGAACAAATTTGGATATCACAGCCCAATGTGGGGATTTCAGATGATATTTGGACATCTGTGTACTGCACCTAATCGAGCTATGAAGTTTCAGAAATGTCCAGGAATGTGGCAGGAGTCATTACCATCCATCCACATCCATTATGAGTATTTGAATCAGTAGACTCACTAACATTTGTTATTTATAGTGGCACTCTCTGAGCAGAAGGGCTAATGAACAGAAGGGAACTTTTCAGGGATACAGAAAACATGGTTTAAGTCCTATCCTTGAGGGAACAATAAATCTTGATGAACCAGGGTTAAACACTGCTGAGTGAGAGCTTTCATTACCCATCTTAACTTTGGCACATAAGTTTTCCTGGACTTTTCATTTGGTAACTAAATTTTTTAACAACAGAAGAAATTCCTGACAGAATTAGCTGAAAGGTGGCTGTTTGAGTTACTACAGATACAGTTAGCCAGAGAAATGTCTTAAGGGTGATGATCTTCCCATTGTTTTCTCTAGGCTCCGGAGAAGGGATCAGAATATAAAACCTATTAATATATAAAGGGTTTTGCTGCTTTTATAGCTTTGTGGAAAGTTGGCATTTTCTGATTTTGGTTGTTTTTTACTGTAGTCGTAATTACATTTGGTTATTTTATTTAATATTGCCTTCATTTCCAAAGCAGAGATTAATCCCCAGATGATCTAAATTCCTTGCCAAAGTTGCTTTCGTTTCACTGCATAAGCACAGAAAGACTTTTCTGAGGACATATCCTTATTTCAGTGAGTACATTTTATTGCTGTCATTACCAAAGAAGGGAGACTGCATATATTTTTTTTCTTCCTGTGCTCTAAAATGAAAATATCGCCTTTGATCCACCTTTTCCAAGAGAAAGTGAACTTCAAGGTATCTGATCTTTCACTCTGGCATCAGTAGCTCAAGAGCTGAGTCAATCTAATGCTTCAAAATCTACTTATTAACTCATAATTAAGCTGAGGGAGGAGCTTGTGGAGGACATTATTGCAACTTGCTCAGTATTTATAAAGTGAGATAACATTAAATGACATCTATGCCAAAATAAATTCTACAAACTGATAAACTGCCCCATCCTTTCCTCCAATCCTAAACTTTTTTTTTTTTTTTTTTTTCATTTTGTTTGTTTGTTTGCTTTGTTTTGTGTGAGTGGGAAGTGGCTTTGGTTTTGGGTTGCTTGGGTTTTTATAGAATAATTAAGATTGAAAAAGACCTCCAACATCAGCAAGTTCAACCTTTGATTGAGCTCCTCCATGTCAACTAAACAACAGCACTAAGTGCCACACCCAGTCATTTCTCGAACACTACCAAACATGGTGGCACTCCCACCTCCCTGGGTAGCCCATGTTATAGCCTTGCCATCCATTCAGCTAAGAAATTCTTCCTGGTGTCCAGCCTGAAGCTACCCTTGTGCAACTTGAGGCTGTGTTTTCTTGTTCTGTTGCTGATTGCCTGGGAAAAGAGACCAACCTCCACCCTTGCTACAGCTTTCTTTCAAGTAGTTGTAGAGAGTGAAAAGGTCTACTCTGAGCCTTATTTTTCCCAAGATAAACAACCCCAGCTCCATGGCCCTTATCTGGATACACTCCAGCACCTCAATGTCTTTCTTGTAATGAAGGGCCCATAAATAGAGGACTTTAGTGCCTCACCAGTGCTGAGTACAGGGGGACAATCACTGCCCTGGTCCTGCTGGCCTCACTGTTTCTGATGCAGGCAGGATGCCATTGGCTTTCTTGGCCACCTGGGCACAGCTGGATCATGTTCAGTTGCTGTCAACCAGCACCCACAGGGCCTTTTCCACTGGGCAGCTTTCCAGCCACTCTGACCCCAGCCTGTAGTGCTGCAAGGGATTGGTGTTACCCAATGCAGGACCCACCAGTTGGCCTTGTTGAACCTCTTACAATTGGCCTCATTCCATTAATTCAGCCTATCCCGATCCTTCTGCAGAATCTTCTGACTTCCAGCAGATCAACACTGCCACCCAGCTCAGTGTCATCTGCAAACTGACTGAGGGTGCACTTGATCCCCTCATCCAGATCATTAGTAAGGATGTTAAACAGGACTGGTCCCAGTGCCGAGCCCTAAGGAACAGAGCTAGCAACTGGGTTTAGTTCCTTTCTCCACCATTCTCTGAGCCTGGTCATCCAGGCAGGGTTTTACCCAGAAAAGAGCACTCTCTCTTAGCCATGGCCTGCCAGCTTCTCTGGGAGAATGACGTAGGAGACAGTGTTGAAGGTTTTACTGAAGTCTGTGTAGACTACATCCACAGCCTTTCATCAGTCACCAGAGTCATGAAAGGAGATCAGTTCAGTCAAGCAGGACCTGGCTTTCCCGAACCCATGCTGGCTGGCTTGATGCTCTGGTTGTCCTGCACATGCCATGTGATGGCACTCAAGATAATCTGTTCTATAACCTTCACAGCACTGAGGTCAGGCTGCCAGGCCTGGAGTTTACAGGATCCTCCTTCCCACCCTTCTGGTGGATGGGTGAAATTTGTCACAATTTGCAGTGTTTGATTCTTAAACTGAGATCTCCAAGTTCTCTTTGCAGACATCTACAATTGCACTGAAAGGTAGAATCAAAGCAATAAACACATGAAGTGCTTTATGATGCTAATTACTCTGGGAAATCACGTATTAAGCATTTTTAAATGACCTCAAAAATTAATCTATGTATTTTGTCTCTTGAAGAGATAAAATACCTCATAAATAGATGCATAGTTTAGGGTGTTTAAGCTCCTTGTAGTGGCTAGAGAGAGGCACATACACATCCTACACAGGAGTTAGCCTATCTGAATTGTTAATAGTCAATGAGTTCATGCCTCCAATTTAAAGTACTTGAAGCTGAGAGACCTGATAAGGATTATTTATGTTTTAGTTCTCTGTTTCTTTGTATAATGAAGTTAATAAAATAGGACACAACACACTCAATACTGCAGATGAAACAATAGCTTGAATAGCTGCTCTTTAAGTTCATATTCTGTCCTAGGCAATGAATGATACAAGTGCTTCTGAGGGGCAAAAAAAACCCCAATTTTCTTACATGAATGCATACAAAATTTGCATTAAATTTGGATAGCTAACTTTGTTATGCTTCCAAATTCTAGTATTTTGATACTCATCTCTTTTCCTTTACTATAGAGTATGCTTGTGTAATTTGTGTTACGCTGCTAGTGCAATAATAGTATTTTTTCATCTACTTATGCTTTATTTAACTAGCTGGATTAAAAGTAAATAGATCAGCAGTGTGGCTTTAAGTTATGCAAGCCTGCCTGGAATGCAAGGTGAGTTCTTAATTTCAGCATAAAGAGTAAATAAGGATTGATGTGTGAGTAGTAGCAAACTCCATTTTGGTCATTCAGCACAGAATGAAAAGTACTTTGCTCTCAGGTAATCCCTAGTTTTATGATTGTACTGTAGATGGTAGTCTTCCCCTTTCTCTAAGAAATATAAAATCATTTTAATTCTGTGTGATCCATCATCAGGCAACTACTCAAAAAAGTAACATTCTTAAATGCTCTCAAATGTCCAGTAGCAAAAATAAATGAAGGGCAGAGTGCATTAAGGGATTTCCAGTTGTGTCTCACAGGGCAGAGAAAACTGCTGTGAGAGAGCTCCTGGGATAGCTCCTACTCTTGCTGCCTTTAGCAATAGCTTCCTGACTAATCAGTCTCCGAGCTTACCCCAGTGCTTTAAGTCTGTTCTTTCTCTGTTGCCAGCTGCTGACTGAAAACAGGACACAGCCAATTACTCTCCGCTGAGCTTACCCAGTCTCTGTTTATCCACCTAACAGCAGTTGCTCTGAGATCATTTTATTGAAAACTTGTTATGTAGTGAGATCTGCTATTATAAAATCTTGTATTTGTTTCACTGGGGTCAAAAATACAGGCATTTTACAGTCTAAGATTGGATTGTATTATTTGGAATAGTTGTTTCCTATGGGATAGAAAACATAGCATGTTGAAGTGGAATTAATTTCTTCCTTCTCTACATTCCAATACCCATCAAATAAAAAAAGGATCTTTTTTAATATTAGAAGTTAAAAAATAAACTGTTAATGACTTTTTAATTGCAGATACTACTTGCTATATCCTAATTTCTTGGTTTGGGTTTTGATCTTCCTTCATTAATCTTTTTTACTTTCTTTCTACTCACATCAGAAACCATATGAATGTTACCTAATGATACTTTTTCTTGTCCCCAACCACATCTTGTAGCATCCTTATTCTAACCCATCTTCCTTCCTCATTTATCAGTCCTATAGCACTTTAGTACGTTCAACAGAACCACTTAACTCTAGTGTATAAAACATTTTACTCCTATTTCAGTCTGTAACTGCAGATTTAGCCTAATAAAAAGGGCATTTTTGACCTGTGCCAATAAAATATAAAATGCACTGTGGTCCAAAAATTAGAATATTACTTATTATAGAAGTCTTTTACACTCACATTAGTAATAAAGCTTTGGGGAAATTGTGCATGTTGAAGGAATTAAGCAACTAGAAAGGCTGCAAAGGATCTCCAGCTGATGTTTTCTGGGAAAGCTGCAGTAGCACAAAATATAATTTTATTATTTTTCTAGTAAGTGAAAGTCCAAAGAGAGGCATTAAAAAAAATTATGTCCGAACTACTTAAAACTAAATGAGAGACAGGTCAGCAATAACTTAAAGTAATGTGTTGTCCAAAAGTCATAAAATATTTTTGCATTAAATAGCCATACAATTTACATCCTTTTAAAGATCTGAGGAAAAGGTGGTGAGGTTGGGATTCAGACATCATACACTCAGGCCTCCCATCCAAAACTGGGTGTCACTCAGGATTTGGTTTTGCTCAGATGTTGCTATGAGATGCACTTTAAGATTTACAAACTCTGGAATTGCACTGTACAGTCAAACAAGATTTTCTTCATCTGTACTTGTACAATGCCAGTGCACTGAGTAGTTGCAGAGTATTTTTTCTTATACTTAGTACCTCTGTGCTTTAACTTAGCCCATTTGAGAAATGTCACCAAACAAATGGGCATTGCTTCTTAGTTTAAAAACCTTTATACCCTTAGCCTGCATTGACATAGTGAAAGTTATTTCAATGTTTGAATTACCGTAATACATTTGTGCAAGTGATAAGAAAACTTACTTGGTCAAGAACACTGTTTTAAAAGTACTAACTGTATTTCATATGGAAATAAAGTTTGACTAAAATTAATCTACCAGAGCCTGGCTTTTTCAAAGCTAAACTAAACAAGTTAGGAAGAACAAGAAAAATATGAGAGATGGGAAAGCTTTTCTTGAGTTGCCAGTGCATATGCTAGTAAAGAGTGCACTCCACTGCCTTATGTTCTTGACTTAAATTGCAGATTTCAACCTTAAGCTTTTTTTAGTTATTAATTTAGAATTATGTTTACAACAAATTGTCCACCTTCAAAAGCTAAGTTGAGTCCAAAAAAATTATATAATCTGTTAATTTTGGAATATGGTGAACAAGCTAGTGGAGAAGTCTACTTCAAGGTTCTTTGTATTTGGAAAACAATGATGCAGCATTGCTGACCTAAACAAGATTTTCAGATTTTGGGACTAATGATATACTTTGTACACTTAGGTGAGGTATACTGATGAGAAAAATATATTGCCCTTGAAGTGTTTTCTTCTGATGAAGCATAGTGCTTCTCTGCAGTATTAAGTTCTGCTGCATATCTTTAGGACAGAAAGAGCTTGGTTGTTTCCACATTGTATAATACTGAAAGTATAATAATTGGAATTTCTATGTCTTTTAACATGTTCATATTTGGTGTATCCCAGACATCAAATTTGAGATTTGAACTTATGCCATTTTAAGTACATGTTGAAATCCTTCCTCTGTTTGATGTGCTTTAACAGATGTACCTTAACCTGTTGTCTTTGAGGATTTGCTTAACTTTGAGGTATATGAGTGGTGGTGGATTTGATGTTTTGTTCTTAAATTTGCAGAGAAGTGGATATGTGGAATTGAACCAATTCACCCAAGAAAGCTGAAATATCTTTCAATTTACTCAGTAAATCAGTCCAGGCTTATTAAGTCAGCCTAAGAATAGAACTTCTATCAGCTAAACTTTCCACTGGGATTTATGATTGGAGTGCATATAATAACTCATTACTGATCAATGCACGAGAGATGCTCTGTTGTAATATGTATTCATGGGAAGTATCTGTATTCATTTTCCATTTTACATTTTTGTAAATAAAATCCCATTAATTATTAACAAAATTGAGTCAACCTTGAAACTCCCTGGATCACTGTACATCAATCAAACAGAAGCAGTGATTTTTCTGGGATCTTTATTTTTTTCAAAATAGGTTTCCAATTAATATTACTTATTTCTTCCATGTTGGCAAATTACATTTTCAGCAGTGTAAGGAAACAAGAAATACTGCAGTCTAGCCAATATTATTTGTTGAATTAAATTCATCCTTATGCAACTTAATAAGACTATCATCCAAAGCAACATGATAGTATAAAAATTACCCAGGTGCCAAACAAACACTTTTGATAAAAATTTTCATATTTCTTCATCATGATCAGAGTTTATCAAAAAGTTTAATTTCTAACACAATAGAAATAATTGCAACTAGAACTTGGGGCAGAGTTCTATTAGTTTAAAGAAAAAGTTTTTATAGGTTATTTTTGTTAATTTTTAAAAATTGTTTCATTTGTGCTCATTCCTTTGATACTTTTGAATATGAATAGAAATATGGAAATAAATAATTTTACACAAACAGTAGTGATAGAAATGAGAATGTGTTTTATCTTCTGAGTCACTTTTTAAAACCTACTCTGATAATAGAAATTTTCCTCATGTTAAGAAAGAGAAAATAATGCACTTACTTTGCAGAAAAGAATCAGTGAAGTATCTACATTTTTTACTTTTTCCCCACATACAGGTTGCTATCAAAAAATGTGGCACCTTGCATCATAGTCAAACTGATTCTTGGAGTCTTGAAGTAAACTAATTTCTTGGGATGGGTATTTGGTTACTAAGCAGTTCAGTTGCCCAGCTGTGTTAGCATGAGTCACCTGAAGGACTGTTTATAGCCATTATTCTGAGTTTGCATTTGATAAACTCTTGAGCATTATCAAAAAAAAAAAAAAAAAAAAAAAAAAAATCTGGCAAGTCTATGGTGTTTTCAAGCATTTAACAACTCACAGCAGCTTCCTGACTTTAATGTGTGGCCCAACAGGAAAAAGCAGCTTGAAGTTCCCTGTTTTGTTTGGGATAAAAGTTCCAAAGAGTGCTTCTGAAACACTTTATTTACGTGTTTTATTTTCTGGTACAGTATTTTTAGTTAATTCAGATTCAGCTCAAATTAACAACTCTGTGTGCTTTGGGATAATTAAATTACTGTTTCCTCTTATCTTGGCTCACCATGCAGACTATTGCCCACCCCTGTAGCTGCTTTTACTCCATTGCTATAGCAGCTCCGTTATTTGGGGATAAATCTTTTCTTCTCCTCATCAGTTGTTGCGTAAGAAATGTAAGCCACCTGTGAAAAAAATTAGCATATTTGGACTGACTTCTTGTGTTTGCTTGTCTGGCTGTATTCCAGGTATTTTTATGTCTGTGTAAGGGAAGGAGCGAATAAAGGTATTTCAGCTGTTCCTAGTTATTAAAATTGACCTGGATGTACCACGGGCTGGGAGGAAAGGGAACGGAAGGAAGAAGAAAGGCAGGTTCTTATGAATCAAAGTGGAAAATGAAGGGGGAGGGATGTGAAGGGCAGCTGAAGGGGTGCAGGAGCCCAAGCCTGCCGTGTTGGAGCATCAGCCGGCACATCGTCCGGGCAACCCAGGTTGCCATGGCGATGGCGGCACCGACCGAGGGATGAGTACCGCCCCACTGCCGGGCTCTCCCCAGACTGCAGATGCCAGATGAGTGTTAGAGACTCCCCAGCCTTGTTCTGGCAAAATGCCTTCCCAAGTGAAGGGAGGACCAAACAAAGTTGCTGCTGGATTTGCAAAGCTTTTGTACATTCAGCAAAACTTTACAGTTATGGGTGTTTCTTTTTGGCAGTTGGTGAAGAGAAGTAGAGCTTAGAAGGTAGATATAGAAAACACAGGTTCTACATCAGGGAAACTTGCCATGATGGAATTAATTTTTTTTTATTGTTTGTTTGTTTAGGACAACAGGTGACTACTAATAGCACAGGCGCTCTAATTGCCTCCCAGGAAAACAACATAAAACTGATATTGTGCCCCTTACTTGTTCTCAAGAGGTCATCGTATAACAAGGCACTTCAATAATAGTAGCACACTTCATTTTTCCTGCATTATCTGTAGTTTCAAATGTAAGTTGTACTTACCTCTAAATGGAGATTTTAAGCCATGTGTCTTTGCATACCAAAAAAGAATCCTCAAAATAGCCAATTACATTCAACCTTAAAAATTTCATCAAAGAAGGACATCATGTGTGTTTGTTTCTGGAATTGCTCACAGTTAAAACTGGTTATAGTATTTTTAGATGACCGAGATTTGTATTACCATTGTACCATATCAACTAGCTTAAAAGGCAGAATGTTTGTTTTTCTGCTTGTTTTTTTTTTCCTGCCTGTGTACATATACCTATTTATAGCATCCAATCCTATCACTTGATTATTTCCTTCAACTCCAGGAAAATGTTTGAAACTGACTGTCAAATGTGGATTTTGTTGTGCTCAGGTTTGGGAATTTGGGAGAGGGAGGGGGATGTTTGCTTGGTTGGTTGGAATTTTTGGGGTTTTTTTGTGTGGTGGGAAAGAAGGGGGAGTATTGTTGTTAAAGTTGTAATATGATAGCCAGAAAGATTTAGTAGAAATCCTAGGCTGAAAATAAATGTGGTAACTCTTCCGTAAGTGAGTCTGTCACTGAACAGCAGGCTGACTGCCATCAAGAAGCACTTCTGACACAGTAGATGTATTTTGGGAAAGGGGGGAGTAATGGAATGGGTTATTTGATGGGGAGTCTGAGAACGTATTGCCCGAGAGAAATGTCTGGGACAGAGCTGTGATACCTATTTTTTTTTTTTTTCTGTTGCTAAGATGAAGAGAAAAAATAAATTTTATCCCAAATGTACATTTTTCTGCATTGTATTGAAAACTGAAATTTCTTTCCATTTGGCATGAAATATTTGCTTTTCTGAGAGAAAGAAGGAAAAGCAATTGAGAAAGGAGGAGATGGATGTTACTGCCTTTGCTCAACACCCAGATTACTTCATCATTTAGCCAGGAGATGAGAACACAGATTCAGTTTTGCTCCTTTCTGTGAGAATGTTTGTGAATTTTCTAGAAATAAACAAGTCACCTGCCCACCAAGCTTAGCTGCTCTTTCCCAATCACTGCATGCTGTGAATATCTATGAGTAGTGGAACAGTCCCAATGGATTAAGCCTAATTTAAGTCTCAGTGAGAAATGGGTTTGACAGAATTAATCAAGACATCCAAGCACTGCATTGGATCATCAGCTTACTTTTTAGGTGAAGTTACAAGGTTTATGGCCTCAGTTACTACAGTTTAGATAACCCTTAGGTCAGGGTGTAAAATCTAAGAAGATATAGATTGATCTCTGCGCCTTTTGTGTGAGGTGCAGGATTTTCTCTGTGGGTAATGTGCTAGTAGAATCAAAAGAAAGCATGCCTGAAGCCTTTCTTTTCACATCTTTTATACAACCCTTCTTTTTGTAATAACCTGTGAAAACATGCCACAATAAGTGGCAATTTTTTATCTGCCTTTGGAGAAACAGAATCCCAAGGCATTTTCCCTGAATACCTTGGGAATAAAAGCTACTGTTTGACTTAGTTCTTGAGATCATAGGACCAATACTATTTCTTCATGCTTTTTTCCTGCTTTTTCTTTTCTTTTAGAGGTTCACGTTTTGCAACAGGATTAAAATTATCACAGTGACTTCTGAAAAAAGTTGCTGTTCTAATTTCCCTTCATATTTTTCCAGATCATCTCCCTCACTGCCCTTTTCTGGGAGCTTTCACAGGGGAAATTGTTTTAAAGGGATGATGAGTCAATTTAGGCAGAAGCAAGATAAATTCTCCTACACTTTCAGGGAAATGTCTCTTGTATTTTTCTGTCAAATGGTCATCAATATGTATTAAGGTTCGGTGTTCAAGTACTAACCAGTCATTTCCTGGATATTTTATCTATTTCTGTTTTTTTCATTGTAGTTTTTCCCATTAGTTATGGATAAGCATTGAAGAGCACAGTATATGTTTGTCATGTCCCTATCATATTTTCCTACACTAACAGAAGGATATAAAATAGTGTTTAGGTTAGGGTTTCATCAGAAATGAACATGTCCTTCCTGGTCTGTACATTTTATGAGAACATGAATTAGTTTTTTCTTGGGTTTTACATTGCTATGTTACCATCTTCCATCACCTCAACAACCCACCCATTTCTCTAAATGCATTCTTAGGGTTTGATATGTCTATCGTGGTGATACATTGAAAAGCAAATAAAAAGACCCAAAAAACCCCAACAAAACACCCAACAACAAAAACCTCCTACTCTTTTGGACTTGCTGGATGTTAAGGACTGAAGTAATTGGTTGGAAATGATAAGATAACATTGTAGGCAGAAGTGTTCATTGGATAGCGGGTGAAATTTTTTCACTTTCCGTAATGTAAGAGAGGAGCCTCTTGTTTAATTCACCTGTGGCTTTCTAGATTTGAGTGTGATTTCTTCCTTTAAAACCAGTGGGTTCTTTGATACCTTGGTCATCTTGTTGAATTCAAAGTATCCAAGAGGGCTCTTGGTAAGTATGGTTTGTCCTAAGTTTCCAAGGAAGGAAAACCCAGAAAGACAAGTTCTGGGGAAACTGATAGTAATCTCATAACTTTGCAATAAATACAAATGGAATATCCCAAATGATATTCAGTTAAAACAAATGTTAAAATGTGGCAGAGCACCTCAGAAACATCAGAAAAGGAGTTTCAGCCAGGTGATTTGTGTGGCTTTGGTTGGTGTGGATGTTGTTGGTTTGATTTTTTAGTAGAACTGGATGTCCCAAAAACTGCCAGGAGTCAGTCTGAGGGTTTGTTTGTTTTGTTTCATGAATCCTTTATACTTAACTTAGGGATTCCTGGAGATGTCTTGTGATAGTGAGGTTTTTTTACAGAAGGAAAAGTGGAATTATATGTTGATCAATTGATATTCTCCCCAAGAGAAGTACATACTACATGGAACTTTAGTATTCTGCTCTGTAAGACGTAGGTGCTAATTGAACTATTTTCTCTGATTTAAGTACATAATATTAATACTATGGAAATAAATTTTCTAAGGGATTTAAATAAGAATTTATTTTAGTCAATGCAAGTGTTACCAATTTGAGTAATAACACTGCTGTAAAGTTCCACTATGGAAGTATCATTATTTGAAGTGGAAATATAACGTTTTTCATCCCAAACAGATATAAACCACTAGAACAGCATTCCCCTGCAGAAACATCTGAACAGTGGTTTGCTGGAAAACTGAGTGTGACAGACCTTTATTTCTTAAGCATACACTGTAACCTGATACATATCATGGTTTAGAGCTTCACACACACCACAGAGCTGAACCATTCACCAACTGCTTTAAGCAAAGGAAGATTGCAATTTATTTAGTAATTCAGTTCTTTCCAGATCAGCCTTGGAAACTTAGATGTGAAGCAGATCCATGTGTGATATATGTAGCATCTCTGTTGCCACACAGATCATTGTTCCATTTAGTATGCCAGTGAATTCTGTAACTTAATACAAACATATTCGTAACTAATTATGATGTTTTAAAATATTATAATAATTTAAAAATATTATAATTATTCTTTTCCATCTTTGTAGGACATTGAAGATCTTTTTTAGTATTAACATCCTAGCTGAGCATGGTAGGAAGAATAGAGTTTATCATCTCATACTTGGAAAATCTGTGTTTCATTTAAATTATTCACTGTTCAACTTTCAGGTATAATTACTGTAAGGCCATAATAATAGGTCAGAAGAGCAATTTCTTTTTGGATCAGATGATAGTATTGCCTATTAAAGAGAAAATTCCCAGCAAAACTAGGTGTCAATAAATTGTGAAGATTACAGAGCATGATTCTCTTGGTTCCTCTTTCCATCTTTAAAAGTGATCAACGCTTTATATTTTCTAAGTGTTTCTCTGGTGCTAGTGTATCGGAGATTCTAAACAAAACCAGTTTTATACATTAACCTTCCTGAATAGTTTATGCATTAAAAATTATAACAGTAAAGTGAAACCAGATGGACTGAGTAGAGTTGACAGCACCTTTCTGAGTGATGAAATTGCTATTGATTTATGACAAATGCCAGTAAAAGCAGGCAGGGACTGTTTTGTTGCTGTCAGATGAGAACTGAAAGTAGGCAGGTTTTGTTATCAATCATTTGTTGTCGGTGTAAGACAGTGGCAGGCTGCTATAATTGATTTGATAGCTCTGTCTGACTTGAGCTCCAGTGGCCACCACAGATCATGGCAATGCAGCAGTGCAGAGAATTGACATGAAAAAGAAGTGACATGATTCCTCAGAGGCCAAGTTGTATGATTTAAAGGTGTTTGTTTGTCAAAACATTTTATAAATCAGAATTTTCAGACTTAGAGGCAATTTATCGATAACATGCAGTTTTGAGGTTAGTTAGGAAATGGGCTTATTTTATATTGGGATATTAATTTAATGGATGTTTTATGACCTAGAAGGATTTGCATGGGTAAAGAGACTTCTTTTTTTCTCTTTTCTTTGCATTGAAGAACAGCTTACATGATTTCATTCCGTTTGCTCTTTTGATGAAACTTTTCCCCTGATATAGTATCTGCCCCAGTTATGCCTAGTGTGATTGTAGAGTATCACTATGACACTTTGATCCTCTGTAATAGGCTGAGTTTTGTGTTTTAAAGAAATAAAATAATGATGGCTACTGAAGACCTAATAGGACTATTGAATAAAGCTTTGGGGATTTAATTCTGAGGTAACCCCAAATTAATCTGCAGTGTAATGTTCAGAGAACCTTACTTATTTCTCTGTGAATTTTTGATTTCTGAACAGTTTCAAGTTTTGGTTCCAGCTGAGTTAATTAACAAACACAGATTGTCTTCTTTGCCATTTCCTACAAGGGTATGGATTATAGAATTGGAAAACACACAGCAGAGAATTATCTTAAGAAATATGAGTCATGGATACATTCTGCCTTTTCCTTATTTTAAGCATTAATTATACCAATTAGATACAAACTTTATTTCCAAACAAAACTCTGTAATGATACTTATGTATATGAGAGCTTGAGAGATAAGAAAGCATCATATACTTTATATAAACAGAGGATTCATAAGCTAGGAAGGACTTGAAAGTTAAGTAAGTATAAAGATCAGGCATATTTTTAATTCCACTGCTGTGCATCTGTACAAAAAGTCACTAATTGTCTGTCTGGATCAAGGAAGGTATTTTTGCAAATAAAAAGTGAGATATTGATGCCCTCCACCATGTTCAAAAATAATTTATACAAGTAGAGTTAATGTAGAGCAGGGCTGCTGGGTTAATACATACAAATAGACTATTTAAGTGATTGAAGCAGTGTGGCTTGTTTAGTCTAACAAAAGGAAGGCAAAAAGAAAGTGTGTGCCTACATACATGTGTGTGTAAAATACAGATCTGTATTACATGCAATGTAAATATATATACAATTATAATATATATAATATGTTGTATATGTTTGGAAGGGTGAATGTTGGAGAGGAAGTGTTAACAGCATAAACACAAGAACAAGTGCAGATTATTAACAAGTGTAGTCTTGAAAACAGCATTCTAGTAGGATGACTAGTTGGTCCATTTACATTGAGACATTCTAAAATTTCATCTATTAATCCACAAATGAAAGTATATTAGTATAATCATTGAAAATAATTAAGGAACTGGAATCTCTTAAGTCTTTTATCCTATATTTTAGCTGTGACTTTCTCCACACTAATTTGTATTTTTCATAGTCAATTCCCCTTTGCTTAAAAGGCTTATCTTTTTTAGATAAAATGCTTTCTCAAAAAAAGATGTTCATTGGTTGTGTTTATATTACAGAAAAAATGGTAAGAGTTTTAAACTCCAAATGTCAAATATACCTAGATCTTTTAAATATCTATAACTTTCCTAATTTTTTTTTCAATTTCATTAGCATCCTCAAAGTCAAAGAAAAGAGAAAAATGTTGATTTCATTTATGCAGATGGATATTAATTGCTGACTAATATTATAGATAAGATGAAGAAAGCTAAGACAACTGATGTATATAAAGAGAGATCGTATTTCATACTGTTTCTAAAAAGAGAGTATCAGATATATCAGGTTAAGATATAGAAAGCTACTTCAACTACTTCAACTAAAGCCAACACAAAAGGAATATTGAATTAGACAAGGGACCTGAAGAGACTAAGAAAATTGAAACAACTAGGGTTAGGATGTAGGTGAAGGCCCAAATATGGGAACTATCTTGAAGCGCTTCAGTTTCTACAAATGGAAAAAGTTGTAGTGAGTTCACTGTTTCAACTCCTAAATGTTACTCTAGGAAGAGATACCCGAAAATCCTGTGAGAAGAAATTTTCTGAAGAGCTTGGATCTAAATACAGTATATTTATCATCTTAAATTTTACCTAGACACATTCACCACTAGGCATCAGAACAAAGGTATAATACACTCCTGCAGATTACTGAGCAACTGCATTAAATGTAGAAATACTGACTAAAAACCCTGCACAACTATGACAGAGAAAATTATCCATTTGATTGCTCTACTTTTATGCCATGTTTATATTCAAGAGTAACACTGTAAATCCAGTCAATTTAAGCTGTAAAATACCCAGAAATATCTGTTCCACAAGTCTGAAACTTGCAGAAAATGATCTGGGTTAATTAGCTGCAACCTCTAAGACACCATTCCAACATGCTGAAGTTCATGGGTTTTGACATAAATGGAGTACTGAAATATCAAAACCACTTCTGTCAAAGGTGATTGTGCTTAATGATGTATCTCAACTAGTGGTGCCTCTGCATCCTTGTCTCAGTATTTATCTCCCTCACCTCATCATTAATGCTGATCTCTGTGCTTGTGTCCACAAGCAGTGCATTTCTGTATCCCGTGATTTGTTTAACGCACTGAGCTCCCTGGTTGAGTGGACTGCTTGCTCATTATGGAGCTGGCACTGCACTGAGGGGGCTAACTGAGACTCAGAGTTAAGAGTGGCTATTTACACTCTTGGTATGCTCATTATACTATTGGTTTCTAACCTTTACCTCTTGCTTTCCCCTAAAAAAGAATCTGAGAAAATAATTTCAGACATTAAACTTGTATTTCTCTCCACCAGTACTCTGCAAATTTTATTTTCTATGCTGCTTTAGACTCTTGTGTCCTCTTAGCAAAATTTGAAACAATTCACTAGAATGTAACACCAGTATCTAGCCTCTAACCTTAAGGGTAAGAATTCTGGGTCTTTCTCATCTTTCCTTAGATACTGTGAGCCCTTTCTTTTTTAAGTTCTACTATTTGACATGATCCACATGATAATAATTTTTCCAAAACCATTATTTCTATTTATTAGATATGAAAGCATTATAAGGTAAAATTTACTTTTACATATCCTGTAAACTATATTTGAGCTCAGTTACAGTAGGATAAAATGAGTAGTTTGTTTCCATAAGTATAATTTCACTACTTGGGCAACTTATTATGAAGCTGATATATAGCTACTGTTTTTTCTTAAGTGTACTAATTCAGAAACTCTCCTTCTGGTCACCTGGATTAGACTATTAACATTTCAGAGAGCATTTCATTAACATTTACTTATTATCTCATCAGACTGTTCTTTGACTTGATATAGCATGAGACCAAATCACCTCTAAGATTTCCCAAAGTGCTTCTTGCCTCTGAAGCTTGTGTGTCAAAAGCCCTTAGGAACTTGCATGTTTTTCAGCTAGAATATAATGATGGGACTGCGATTCAGGCAGAGCTTTGAAGGAAGTGTACCAAAAGACACAAAAGGCTCCCTATTTATCTTCCCATTGTAGAAGAATATAAAAAGAATAAAATAATTATGTATGTAGTGAATAATCAAAACTGGTGGGTAAGCTGGATGACCTGAAAAACTTCAGAACCCATTTGTATTCTGCCCTCAGTGTCCTCTGAAAAAAAGTTAATCTACTTCATCCCCTTATATTCTACATTAAGAAACTTGGCTGAAGTTGGGCATGTTTACTTCTTTAAGCAAGAAGCAAATTTCCCCATCTCCAGAAACTTCTAATTCATCTGCAAACAGCCAACCTTTCCCCCACTACTGTGGTCTTTTCACAAAATGGCTGTTACTGCACCAATGCAGTGGACTGTGAACAAACAGACTTTACAGCTATTCTCTATATAATCCTGTTACCTAGAAATAAGTAAAGATAAATAGAATCGCTTCAAGGTGACCAAATCTTAAATGATGCTTTGGTGGGGAGGAGAGCAAAGAAAGCTTTCAGTATTTTCCTCTGCAGTGTTGCCCATTAATCTGTAGTTTAAATTTTATTTCTTTCTTATGAAATACTTTTATTGTCAGTGGTTTTCTATTTTCTTAATTTTGCTCCCCTTTTTCCTTACTTGAGAACAAGGCCAGATTATACTCCAGTAGTTTATATATTTGTAGCTTAATACTTCTGTATTGGAGTTTTCTGGGGATACATTTTAGCTTGAAATTTTAATTGCATGCATTTATACTTAATTATGTATGCCATTTCTAGTTTTTGTGGCTTCATTATTATATTTTTTCATGGTATTCTGTCCACTATTGCTTTGCAAAAGTCCAATGCAAAAGAGGAAATGGGTAAGTTAAGCGGGGTAAATAATGCAGAATGTTCCCTTATAGAGGAGAATTATTCCTTTATTTTATTTCTTTGAATTGCAGTTGGGCAAATGTGATTTTTAAGTTGGCTGTGTCCTTTTTCTAAAGCACTTGAAAACATTTAATCAGATACTGATGGCCAGCTAAATCTTACTGAGATATGAAACAATCTCCATCATTCTTTATCTTCCTAAAATCTTCCAGTTTTCCCTTTCACCATTTTTTTCTGTTTTCCTGAAAGGAGAATATAAACAATGGCTCTGCATTCTTACACCGTTATTTAAGATTCTGTGTTCTGAATTTTTGCAAGCCTGAAAAGGCCAACATGGTGATCACCTATCACAGGAGTTTTACACTACGACATTTCACCAGGGCAGTGGACTTTTCTCATCTGTCTCTGTGTGTATGTGCATGCACTTAAAACATACATTTGTGCATTATACATATAGATACATATTAAAAACTGCCCTTGCCATGCAAAATTGTCTCTAATTTCAGATGTCAGTGAGTTAATTCTTCAAGTATTTGACTGTACAATCCATTATCTACTTGCACATCGGTTGCAGTGTTAGTGTAAATGATGTCTGTGAAAATATATATTCCAAATGAAGAGAAACAGCTCTAGAAAAGTAGTGTAGGTTGTGGTACCAAACACTGCAATGAAATAATATACTGTGTATTTGTGTGTTGTTAGAAAAGGGTCTGAATGTACTATATGGATAGTAAAAAAGATGGAAGGGCTGTTTCTTAGTGATCTAGTGCTCAGGCACCTGGTCTATGGAGACTTTACAGTTAAAAGTCTTCATTCAGAGGGAAAAGCTGAGGGAAAACCTACCAGAAAGAGATCTTAATTATTCCCAATAATCTTGTTGGGAATTCTGAAGGCTTAAGAAATTAATCTCATTTTTGATTGAGACTGGTAATTTTAATTTCGGATAGCTAATCCTAAACTATGACTCAGTAATAGACATGTAAAAAACAAGTGTGTGAGAAACTATACATTATAGTATTGTAGTTGGGAATGGAAGTGAATACATGGTGTAGTCTGTAGATTTAAATGCCTGGATGTTTATTTAATGAAACAATTGGTTAAATATAGTACTTAGATGGAAATTCAGGTGCCAGGAAGAAAATCTCAGGGATAAAAGGAAGAAGTGTTATTGCTTCTGATAGGCATGACTGGCACAGTAGTACATTTTGTGCTTCATTTTTGAATATAAATACATTTTAAGTTTGTTGTGATAGAAGTTCTCATAGTTTTAATTCATTTCATTGTTCTTTAAATTCATTCAGACTTCTAATGTGAATATAGCAACCATTTCCAAATGAAATATTTTGGGGGTCTTTTAATATGTAACTCACATTGTAGTATTTATACATACTTAGAATGTCATTGCCTGTCTGTTCTACAATTGAAAATGTGGACTTCACTGACTGTAAGGCTTAAGGAAAGCTTTCACTGGGATTCTGCGGTCCAAGTCTGTTCTTATGTCCTTGTTTTATATCTGTTCAACTTACCAGAAAAATTAGTTTTAACTAAGAGTTATTTGATTATTTTAGAGATATAAGTAAATTTAGAGTTGTTTGTCTTACCTCTGTTTATTACCACTGTGGAATTTCTGTTAATGAGTGTCATTTCATAAAAGCTGGTTCACAGATGTAATTTAACCATTAGCACATGGTCTAGCACATCTTCTCATTGATAATACTAGAATTACATACTCTAGTTTCATATTCTGTGTGACAGATGAGCTGTAGGGGGATTTTTCAAGAATTCCATATATACACCTTATTAGTATATATACCTTATACCTTATTAGTACAGCTCTTGCTGTACTGCTTGTTTCTGTTACCTTGATTTTGAGTATAACATGGTTATATTACTCAGGAGAAATAATAAAAACGCTTTTACACATGGCAGATAGCTCTTCTTCCTTTCACTACATTTAAGAATCATAAAACTTCATGAATAGTTAGGAGTTTATTTAATCTATTTCACATTGTGAGTCCAAGGATACAGATGCCATTCTCAATGGGACTTTTTATGAAAAAATTAGACAAACATATCCACACTGGACAAGAGGAGTAGCATCTTTTTTGCATATTTGTTTTTTGAAAAAAATAATTACTGAATGGAGTGCCTTAGTGCAGAGGAAGACAGACAATACTGATCAAGGCAATAACAGTCTTATATGGACTTCTGACGTACCTTTATCATTCCATGTTTTCCTTGGTATTTTGTTGACTGCAGACATAACAACATGATACTTTTTTTCTGACTGTTCTTTTCGATTAGGATTTTCAGATATCTAAAAGGAAAAAGTCAACTTATTTCTTAAAGGTCAGTATCTAAAACTGGATAAAACCTGAAGTTGATGAACAGGGGAACTAAGGCATGGTTCATGTTTTTTAAAAGATTATGTTCCTGTTCATGCATCCTAGAAACAGCCTGATAATTTGACTTGCATTGGGCAATTCTGTGACACTTCTCTCCTTTGTTATTATTAGAATCATGACTTTCGCATTCTTCCAGTTTTCTTAAATCAAATTTCTTCTAAAATTTTTTTTCAAGTGTAGCTGCAATTTGCTTTGAGGTCACTTTAACTTATCCCTTGGGTCTGATTTTGTCTGTATTGGGGTTTTGGGGGTTTCTTATAAAAAGTCAGAGTCAGCTGACTGCATTAGTGCTCTGTCGCATGTATTAATTATATTCCAAATACAAGAAGTAATTAAACAATTTGACTTTGGTGGTCTCATCCATTCAAATATTTTCTTCACTTTTGAGTAATGAACCAAGTCTTTATTAGGTCTCCTTCTTATCAGTATATTTATAGACTGATTTTTTTTTTCTTTGCCAGTTGTATCTCATTCTGAGTACTGATGTGATCATTTTGTCCTTAAGCAATTGTCTATCTTCATCCTTATTAATTCTCTCCAAAGACTGTGGTTTCTGCTTTTCTTTTCTGAATTTCAAGGCATAGAAGTCTTTGTGAATTAATCAAGTTGATTTCTTACTACTTGTTCTGTACTTTCTCTGCACAGAGACAATGGGATTTCATTACTTTTATATTGCATTGTTAAAACATGCCAGTATTTTTGAGTCCACTCTTTCCTAATTTTTCTTGCTGGGGTAACTTTCTTCTGTGCAAAAAATAATGTGAGCAGTATTTACAATAAAGTTAATAAAACCTGTATTTATTTTAAAGCATTTCTTTTGAGGATATAAACTGTTTCTAGCATTAATCTAAATTGGAATGTTGGTGTTCTAATCCATTTATATTAATAAGCAGCAGTGAGTAATAATTTCCTTCTTGAAAACTGAGCAAAGTACTATATCCAATGACTTGAAAATTTGTTTTTTCGAAAGAAAAATATGTTCTTCTGAAAAAAAAAAAAATCGATTTGATTTTTTAGTTGCAATTAAAAAAATAGAATAGATAGGTTGTCTGACACCAGTTCAGATTTTTGGAGTATTTCAAAATCTATTTTCGTGTAAGATTTCTGCTTGATGAATTTTCTCATTTCCCATGTCAAGTGGCTAAGGTAGGTAGCTGTTCATACCAATCTATTTGGCCTTCAGCTAGACCAGAACTGAAGGTAGATAGTACATTTAATTTTATTTTTTTTTTAATAAATCAAATGGCAAAAGTGGTGAAAAGTTGTGTTTCTGGTGGCATTTGGGAAATGCAGAACATTTCTGATAATTTGAGTCTGAGGCCATTTAATGATTAACGTGAACACCAAAAATGCTAAGCTCTCTTGGATTTTGACATATTATAAGGCTATCTTTCTTATAAAGAGTTTAACCTATTTTTTGAATATAGTAAAGACTTTTCCTATCCATGTGTTTTTTCTACTTTTCTATACTTAGTGTCCTGTGTATTCTAGAATATGTGCAGTACATCGACAGAAGATGTTTGCCAGGGTTTTTTTCCTGAGCTGTGTATAATCCTCTATTGTTAGAGAAGAGGCATAGTGGTGTAAAATTGGTCTCACTGCTAGTACAAAGAGCTGTTATGCAGTAACTACACAATATTTTCATTAGAGATTAAGATGTAATATTCTTCATTGAAGTTAGCTTATGAGAGTTTGATAAGTGAGCAGTTAACCATCTTCACCCTAATCCTAACCCTGATGCTGACCAGCACTGGCACTTTGGTTTTCATCTTCACTAGGTGGAAGATGATACTAGCATTTAGGAGAAAGTCTGTGGGTTGTATCTCTAAGTTGCCAGATATGTATTTCAGATATTTAAAAGAATATAAAAGCAGTTCTGAGAATAACTTCTGCCATGGAATTAAGTGGCTATGTTACCAAAGAGATTTCATAGATGCATTGCAGATGGCACATTTGTGATGTATGGTTCACAATCCGTTGCGAGGCAAAAGAATCCTCTTCAAGGATTGTGATGCCAACATCTAATTGGGAAGAAAAGCAGCCAGATGACAAACTAAATAGACCTAATATCACATCCATCAAATTAGAATTGCTTTCTACTTGATTCAAGGTAATAGCTGTAAAAACCTTGTAAAAGGTTTTTTTCATCAACAGCCTGGCTTGGGAGGTACTGAATACAACCTAAATCTGAGAAGATTAATATAAACTTAACTAGACAGAGAGGAATATGTTAAATACAATAAAACTTCTTTGTTCATTTGGAAGATTTTTATATTTGAATAAAATAAGATTGCTTTCTTACTTTAGGAAGGTTAAAAATGAATTTTCATAGAACACTGTTATCTTTTATTTTCCTTTTTGTTGACTCAGCATCATTGATAGACATTTTTTCATGTCTTTGTACTTTTTTCCCATTATAATATGTAAATATTATTTTTGAATCCTTGTAATGCACTTGATAATTTTTTTTTCTTAGAATAAATTAGTTAAAGGTGAACTGGTTTTTTGCAACTGAGTTTAGATTGACAGCTGGGATTTTGCAAAGTCACTGTTTTGATGTATTGATGTAGATTATTAACAGAACTTGTATTGTCATTAATAGTTTTACTAAAGCCTGTTGATTCCAGAAATCTGGATGTAATGTATAATATGCATAATATGTGCATGTGTATAAAATGTCTATAGACATAATCATTTTTATATGTATTTAATAATTATATATTTGTTAAAATCAGGCATTAATTTTTTAGTAGTACCAAAAATTTGGACTCTCAGGAGTGCTAGTAATGAAAAATATTCTCTGTAATAGTTGTTGTTCAATATAGATATGGGTTCTGTTGCTTATATTTTTTCAATTTAAGGAAACAGTTTGTTTTCCTAAAACAGAACATTAAAAAACTCTAAAATTTTTCACTTTTCTACCTAAATCACTCGCTAGAATTCATAGGATGTCAGTTATGTCTGAAGTTCATTGACTTTAGATTGATCTGGGTAAAATAATGTTTTACAAATAGAAAACTGTTTTACAAATAATCTCTACCATCAAGCACTATTACAGATAACAGTTGTTGTCCTCTTTTTTTACAAAAAAAAGAAGTGTTAAAGAAAATGAAGCTCTTTAAATGACATGTTACCATAATATCTAGAAAGCAGTTGTGTATTAGGACAACAGTCCGATTACTGATTAATATTTATTTTTGTTCATATTTGTGATTCAGATTTTTCTTAAGCTTGTTTTTATGCATATTTACTGTGCTAGTTCATTTTCAAGCACTAATCATATTTTAAGCTTTGAGTATCGGTTTCTTCTTGTGACAGTTCTACCAGAAGAGAAGCCCAGTTTGCAAAGTCTATTTACAGTGAAATTCCTATTCCCTTAGCCTTTTTTTTGGCAAGAATTTTGACCACAGTGGAATTATGCTGGTGGTAAAGTTGTATCAAAAAACTACAAACCCAAAAACTTTAATATTTGGGTTTTAGGTTTTTTAAGGTAAAATCATATATTAGGCATTTCCAGATTAATTTTTTAGCCAGTGTAGAAACAGTCTGAATTATTACAGTGTGAACTTCTAGCTATTTACTATAAGAATGTAAATAAAGTGGCACAGAGCCATATTTATAATGACTAATGAAAGCTGTTACACTGCAATCAGAGTGATGCAGAGCAACAGGGCAATTCATTAGGAGAAAGCAGTTAACAAACAGCTAAAGCATGCCAGTTTGGACCTTTTCCTTTCAACTTCAAAACATATACTCTGCTCTTGGTTTGTTATGCTAAATAATTATTTCTAAGGTAAAGTAGATAAGACAAGTAAGGTTATTCCTGCCTGCTGATTCTTGCTAACTCACAAAAAATGTAAAGAGAAGGTATCATTTTGGCTTTGTTATGAGCAGATAAATATGCTTGCTGTGTTATGCTTGTTAAACATACTGTACTTGTGATTTGTTGCAATGGGATGTTGATTCAGCACAGCATATAAGCACATACATAAGTCCCTCCTGACTTCAAGCACCTCTATTTAAATTCAGTGTTCAACTAAACTAGATCAGGGAGTCAGTAAAATAAATCAGGCAATCTGGACTTAAATTGTATGCTTCTAAATTACAGCTTCTGTAGTATTAACAATTTGTATCTCAAAAGACACTGCTGACATTTGTGATTGATTATTCTTTCCATTTTCTGTCTATAAGACACCATTACAAGAAATAGAAATTATAAAAGCTGTATTTAATTTCAATTTCTCTATTATATAAGCAAAATATATAGCAAAAAGGCAATTGCCACAGGTGCTAAATTATAAACTTTATAGTTTTTAAGACAAGCTTCATCTGATATTTATTTTTAAAATAGTGTGAACTCAAAATTTAGAAAGAAACAAGTACTTAAAGCCCACTTTGCTGTATTTATTTTAGAAATAACATTTCGTATAGAGTAATTTTACCAAATGCTATTGACAAAAGTATGTGTACTTATCTTTAAACATTAGCAATATTAAGTGCTGAAATATTATTGTGGTTTTAATTATATTTGCCCATAAATCATCATTTCCTATATGTTTTCATTGAATAGCATTTCCGGAAATTAAATTATTAAAAGATGAAACATTCAGGAAGTACAACTATAGTTTGCTGGTACAGGAGAAGGAATTTTAAAAAAGCATCAAATGGCTGGACTGCCATATTTCCATCTCTTCTGCTCCAGACAAAGCATTATCTTACACTTATATGATGCAGTTCAAGAAAAGGCCCCTTTCATGTTGACAGGTTAGCTGAAAATTCAAAACTCATTTGCAAGTACAGTTATTTATAATCTTGTTCTATTTCTGTGATATGCAAATAGATGTATTTATTAAATATGTGTCAAACTTTTCCCTAATTGTCAAGGCTGTTTTTGTTAAATTTGCTAAAATTCTGCTCCACCTGAATTTTATGTATAACACAAAGGATACAAACTTTATGTATAACAGAAAGTTACTCAAAATAATTTTAATTTCCAAAACTTGCAAGTACTTCAGGTTTGTTACAGTTAAGACACTTTTCCAGTAAGAAGTTCCCTGCTAGTCTATGGTAAGGTAGAGTTTCTGTAAGTCTGGTTCTAGAGATTTATGGTTTGTCACGTGCATGTCAGCCTGCTAAGAGCAGAGTGCTTATGCTTTCACAGAAGCAATGTTTTCTATTAAGTTTTTCTCACATTTGTACTTAAATAAGAAATCCAGACTCCCAGAATCGTGCTTAAAATTGTGAAGCATTAAATGAACAGCTAATTGTAGAATAATTGAATGGTTTGGGTTTGAAGGGACCTTCAAGATCAACAAGTCCCAATGCCTCTGCCATGGGCACGGATGCCACTTATTAGGATGAGGCTGGTCAGGGCCCCATCCAACCTGGCCTTGAACATTTCAGAGATGTACATGCACAGTGTCTCTGGATAGCCTGTTCATTCTTCACCACCCTCTGAGTAAAGAAGTTCTCCCTAACATCTAATCTAATTCTGCTGTCTTTCAGTTTAAAGCCATTGCCTCATGTCCTGACTATCTTCTTGCATAGAACGTCCTTCTCATTTTTATAAGCCCCCTTTAGGTACTGGAATTCTGCTTTAAAGGTCTCCCCCATGTTTTCTCTTCTCTAAATTGAATAACCCCAGATCTCTCAGCCTGTCTTTACAGGAGAGACACTCTAGTCCTCTCTTAGTGTTTGATACATTTGCTGATTTTCTGTAGATTTTCCAAAATATAAAACTAACTTTTCTAATAAGTTCGGGGGGGGGGGGGGGGGGGGGGGAGGGAGGGTTGTTCTAGTATAGTTTTAAAGGAAAGTTTAGATATTTGAAAATTTTAAACCAATATTATACAAAAAAGTGTTGCAGACCAGAACTGAAATGCTAGACTTGAACATGAGCAACTTCTGCAAAGACTGACAGTATTTGAAGTATTTAGCTGGGGTGCTAAATTAGGTTGCTTCTTTGGTTGTGTTTCAGAATTATTCTGAGAAGGAATTATTCTTAGAACCATTTAGAAGATGACCACTAGTTATCTGACAAAACGTTTTTCTTGTGAAGGGGTTGCATTAGCTATTAAGAAAATAATCTTAGAAAATGGCAGATATGCAGCACATTTTCCTTTTTCTTAGCCCTAGTACAGAAAAATGATCAATTTTCTGTAGAAAACCTTTGTATAATATTTTCTTAAATTTGGTAGGGGAATAAATAATATTTGGACCTGCAATCAGCATGGTTCTTCTAAACAATCTAAACAATGAGTGATAGATTGCTTATGTGATGACCATACCTATCACATTTTCAAGCAACTCCAGAAGTAATTTCTTATGACTCTGTAATCTTTTAAAATTATCATCTTTACATCTCAAACTTTCATTTATGTTGCAGAATCTATTCAGTAGCACCTAAAATTAATAGTTTTTCTTCAATTGAGTCAGTAAGAATTCTAGAATTTAATTCCTAAGCATTTTTTTCTTTTGACAATGGCAACAGAAAAACTATACATTAAAAAAAAAAAAAAAAGAAGTAAGTCATATAGGGAAAAAAAAACCCAAAATATTTTGCTCTCTGAGCCTTATTGCTCATGAAGCTTGGTTACTCTACATTTGTGTTCATTATTTGATAGGATGTTTAGGTGAACTTTACTTGTTGCTCTGCATAGACTGAACATGCTGTCCTACATGGAATGGATGGGCACTTTGGTGTTATATTTGACTACTTAATTCAGCTGATGTGATTCAACCTCACCAAGGTTAAATTATGAAGTTTGAATCTTTAGCCGTCTATCCTTTGAAAAATTTTAGGATCTGACTTAACAACTGTATCTCACTTTGAAGCCAGGTTTGAACCAGATGGCCTCTATAGGTCTTTGCCAACCTAAGCTTTTTTATTATCTGAGAGCTGTACCTCTTTATTAAATTTTGTGAATTAAAATACATAAGTAAATTTTGAAGTTATTACATATGCAAATGTCTTGAATATGAAGGACTTGTTTCCACCAGGAGCTATGTAGACATTCTGATCATTAATTTTTAGAAATATTTTCAAAGCCATATTAAAAATTAGAAGCTCCTTGATGAACACAAAAAGGCATTTGTTTTGCATTCCTCAGATTCAGGTTTTAGTGAGGCACCAGGCATTTCAGATAAGTGTCAGGAATTTTTGGGCACCTATTCTACAGTACCTAAGTCTTCTGTACTTGTGCTTGATGTCAGCAACAGCCTTGGTATTTTTCCACCCTCTTTATAAGGGAAATTTGAGCCTTAAAAAGTTTTATTTCTGGCTTCATTTTTAGGCTGATAAACTGAAGTATGCATTCTTTGGACTTCTTTCTAACTCTAATTTCATTGGTCATGTAACTAAACAACTGTCTGTGCATGTCTCCCTAAAATCTCAATGGAAAGTTACTTATTAGGAAATCGCCTAATGCTAAATTTTATTTTGTGATGTTTAAGGAGAATCTGTTTACCTTCATGGCAAGCAGTTCTGGAAGGAGTACTACTGTGTTTTGCCTCCTGAGGATTCACTTGCACGGCTTCAAGAGATCACAAATTTAATAGCAAAATTTAGTGACTCTGCCTACTTTGACCACTAAGAGATTTTCCCCTAACGTACATATTGTAATAGTTGCAAGTTTTATCCATAACTTCTTTTCTTCATAACAATAATAGGCATCTCAATAAAGACATGAAAATGTTTTGCATTGATGGAATTAAGCTTATTGTAAATGCAGTAGCCTACCTTGTCACATTCAAATTGGAAAAACCAAAAAAACACTGTCAAAAATTCAATTTAGCATTACAGAGATTACTGCAGTATAACAGCTTTTTATCTGTAGTAGTGTATAAAAGCACTTCTAACAGTGCATCAATTTTCACAGCCATTTAGTAGATTAGAAAGCAATTGTAAACAGAGTAAAACCCACATTAACTCCTGTCAGCAGCCTGCCTTTTTCTCAGTTATGGATTTTTTTGAAATAACAGTGAAGTCTAAAGTGATGCATCAACATCACAGATTGTATTATAAATATGAATGAACCCATTGTAATGGACTGCATTGTAATAGATGACAAGAATTTGTCCCCTCTCCTCAAAGTAACAGCTTTTGTAAGAGAAGAATAGCTGTAGCATGAGGAAACATGTCGTTCTACAAGAAATTACTGTTCGTGTTGTGAAACAATAACTGTACCAAGTGATGGATTTTTAAACTTCCCCTATTTTAATATTTTAGCAATGCACCATTAATAAGTGTCTAGTATTTCTTTTAACTGAAATCAGCTGAAAGTTATATATATTTAAAACTCCTAAATTAAGTATTTTTTAAATGAATCGCTGTTTAAACAACATTTCTTGGGGGGTGTGGAAAAAGAAAGTAGCCATGCATGGGGTTTTCTATTTTGAAAAATTGCCTTTCTTTTAACTGCTTAAAAGCAATACATGCAGTGAAAATGAGAAGAATACTATTTTTTCCCCTCATCATCAGGTAGCACAGTGGTAGTTACAATAAACTGATTTATGGTCAGTGTGGTGAAAGCTGATCTTGAAAAACTTGGTGATTCTTCATACACAACATCATGCAGAGTGGGGTATGTTTTGTGTTTTTTCATTTCTCCAGAAGATGCCTGATATCTCTAACAAACACTGGTCACTAGATATTTCCTAACACCTGTTTCTAAAAGATGTTCTACTGCATATCCTGTTAATTGCTACTGTCTATTTAGCTGTTCCTTATAGACTTAAATAAAGTCTACTATTCAATTGCTTTTGTTAGAAAATTCTGGCTAAGTGCATTGTGATAAATGTATCACAGTCATAATGCTAGGTACTATGCTATAAAATAGTCGTCTCTGAAGTAAAAGGGACAATACTGTGTATTTGAGTTCCAATTTATCACACACCGGATGTTATACATTGATGACCAAATTTGCAAATGAAGACAAATATAATATTTCGTACTTATGGGAGTAAAACCTCTTTGTAAAGTAGCTACAAAGATAAAAATACAATTTCCTCCAAATTGTAAGAATGAATTGTGATGATATTTGTTTTCTCTCAGCTGTTGCATTTCATTGTTATTTTGTGAAATATTATGGCAATTACTCAATGAAACATTTTCCTCAAAGACTTAATTTAAAAATTCTTTAGATTTTGACTGAGAAAGTGAGTGCTTTTCTCAATGGAGATTGTATATTTCTTTCATAACCCGTGTATAACTGTAGCTTTTAAACTTCAGCTTTTTATGTTTAAGCAAAACCAGTTTCAGGAATGGTGATTTCACATTAGTAAATTTTCTGCTTTACTGTGCTATAGCCATTTTTAATATTTTATTCATATTATTGTAAATATAGCAAGAAAATGTAATTAATGTCTTTGAGAATAAAATGCTTAACCAGTGCTATATCTAGATTTGTATTATTTCATCCAATAAAAAAATCTCATGGGTTGGTAATAAAAGGGCATTTAATAAAACTTAAAGAGAAATAATCATCAGTAAAAAATACGAAGCATCAAAGAGTTTATTTTATAGTTGTGATTAAGAAATAATTTTTATTTATATTTTTCAAAAAAATTTTTCAAACATTTTTTCAACATTTTTTTCTTTTTTTTCCAGAAAGTTCAGGTGATGGAGTGGTTTCTTAAATTGGACCCAGCATTCTAATGTAACTTCCTGTTGTTAAGGGTTCCTATTTAGTGAATTTCATTATTCCACATAAGTGCACAGTATTCAAGTGCTGTTCTGTACCCTAAACTTACACAATCATAAATTTAATTATCTTGCCTTTTCCTATCCTTCATTTACCTACACACTCTTGGGTGCAGCTGAAAATGTTTTTCCAGAACTCTCTCATCTATCGCAAGTGCTCAATTCTTCCTAAGATGCTTTCTCATCTAATGCAGATTCACATAGATAAAATTACTCTATCTTACAGTAATTTTATTAGCGTTATCTTACTTATCTGTCTTCTTAAAGAAGACTTAGGTGCCATTTAAAAGCAAGTGAAACTACAGAGGAAAGCAGTTGGTAGAAGCTAGAGCTGGTGAGTGTCCTAGGGCTGGAGAGTAAGCTATAATCTCATTAGGACCTGATTTAGAATTCAATCCTCAAAAAGGGGTTGCAGTTGAAACTACTCCATTGTTACTGAACTCAGCCAAGAGGTACAGTCTCTTCCTACTGATGGTCATGTCACTCTTAAAGCAGTCAAGAGTCGCTGTTCTCAGAGCAGCAGAACTGCCTTCCCAAGGCAGGTGAGGACTCGCAGTCCGAGATCTACCAGTCAATGCACCCTCTGCAGCCAGCCAGCTGCCCACACTGCTGCTCTTACAGCTCTCTGACTCTCATATACTCTATTTAGCTACTTCAGTCTGCTTCTCTTTCCAAGTTACATCATTTCTGTTTGGAAAAAAACCATCTTTTAAAGACTATTGGTGAGAAATTACTGTTCAAAGCTGGCAGTTCTCAGACAGGTATAGACACATGTAAAGCAGGTAAATAAACTTTATGTTGAGGTGTAGATATATTCCACTTAATTACATGGGATCTGTTTTGCTTGCCTTCACTATCTATTTAAAACTAATCTAAGCTAGGCTCTGTCTCTAATCGAAATAAGCCAATAGATACCTAAAGTATGTGCTTTTAATTGTGCTCAGAAGATTGCCTTTTTCCCTTGACTAGTCCCTTGACAGTGCAATCTCTTTGCCATTATTGTTCTGCAGAGTCAGGCATAATGATTCTGCACCGGGACTACCATGCTCTACAATGATTTCATTATAGTGAAATACAGCACTAGTGGGTACGTAGGATCCATAAATAACATTCCACACTTTGTATTGCTCTCAGAAATTCTGTATTTTGTGTAATTAGTATGGTACAAAACAACCTCAGCCACCCACAAATAGATTTTCCTATAAATGAGTTGTCTCCTAAATTTGAAATACCCTTCAGCTGAATCTTTGTGTGTTACAGTCCTTCCTATATGCACCAGTGACTATGGAGCTGTGCATAATCTGATGAGGAAAATGGCATTTCTATTTTAATTTCTGATGGGCATAAGTCATTTGGATTAGTTTCTGAATGAATGATGAAATATATATTAAAGTCTGTTAAACAATTAAAAGATCGATGAAAATAGTCTTTCCAAACGATTGAGTCTCAAGTAACAGCATGTTTTTGTTGCATACCAGAAATATCTTTGTGTGTTGGCATTTTATTGTTATTATAATAGATTACTTTTTTTTTTTTTACCATATTGAAACCTTTGTGCTTTTCTTTACTAGTTCTTTAGCTTTATGGAATAAGTCAAATTTAACATAGTATTTAGTATGTTGTACAAGTAAGAGACAAATATTCTGTAATATATGCATAAAATATGATGATAAGGCCCAAACAAATTATTTTGTTTGCTGCTTATTTTGAATGGCAATGAAACTATATGGATTGAAGTAGGTGCTGTTATAGTTTTTGTCACTTCATACTATTTTTATCCCTTTTTTAAAAACTTGGTTCATATTCTGCAAAAGCAGTGTTATGAGTGTTTTGGGCTTTTTGGGTTTTCTTGTTTTTTTAGAGAGAGTTCATAAAACATTTTCATGGAACTCAAATTACTGTTACTTTAATTCTTTCACCTACTAATCTATTTTACTTAACAAAAATGTGTACACTCAGAATTACTATCTAATAATAACAGGGCTGCCTTCGTATTTGATGTACCCTCTCTAAAGACTAAACTTGAACACTTAGTCCTCTGTGGATGTGAAATTCTTAAGTTTAGACGTACACACCTAGAGTTTTATACATCTTGCATGGCCAGGACTAAATCTAAGCCAATTTCAGTTTAAAGCAGTGATGATTTTCACCTGAAGGCTAGGATTCCATGTACCAATGCAGAAGTAGAAATCATTTATTTTATGGGCTGGTTTTTAAATCCAGAATATGTTTCAAGCTTGTAAGAAACTTACAAGGCTATACAAAAATTTGGGTGTCACAAATCAGACAGAAAGAAGACCCTAAACAACTATAAGAACTATGTCTTGGAGGTAAAGGTTAGTGAACATGAAGGATATTTTTAAAGGAAAAAAATGGTTATAGGTAATGGTTGGGCAATGTAATAGTGTTTTTCACATCTACAGTTCTTGTCAGCATACTGCATGCTAACCAGTGTTCCCCTGCTTATATCCAAACTGTTCACTGTAACAACTGTAATTTGTTTTAATTATATTTTTCATGTAGCCAGAAAAAGCTTTGTGAAATTTTACAGCTTCTGTTAAGTAAGTGGAGAGATGTATACTTTTTAGTCTATCAGCCTTAAAATCACCAAATCTGCACCCTTTCCTCCCTTATAGGGGAAGTGTCATCTCAGCAATCCCTTATCTTTGTCCAGACTAGAATCCACCTTTTATGCAGACTTTGCTGCAGTCAAAAGTCTAAAACTTCCAGATACAGAAGTTACTTTAAGATATCTGCAGTGTGGGCTCTCTTTACCTGTTTAAAGTATCTACATTAGGGTGAAATGAGGCACAGTTTAAAAGTGCTTGTTTCTCCTCACTGAATGTGAAGGGAGCCTGAGGCAACCAGCACAAATTCATTCAACCAGCACTTAATCTCACACTGGGATCAAGGGCCTTTGGTTGGGCACAAGGACACACAGTTTTATATAACACGGACAAAAAGAGTCAGGTTTGTTTCTGTACCTGCAATACATATGTATCCACAGGCAATGAGTTATATAAATTTCATGGTTGTAGTTATAATAAGGCCAGTTAAATTTGTGGTTTATTGTCTTAATGAGACAGAATATTTCAAAGTATTAATTACCACAAAAAAAAAAAAAAAAAAGAAAAAAGGAAGGAAATGTATATACCAAAATGTAATTTAACTTTTTGCTTTAAGCCATATTCTGTTACATAACCAAAGAGTTATAAATTGATACATCTGCTTCAGCTTATTGAAACTGTCATTATTTTAAGCTTAATTTCTGGAAAAAAATCTGTTAGGCTAGTAAGCTCAAAAGAATCAAAGGTTTTTGAGAGATATAAGATCAATTACAGAGTGCCATAACTAAATTCTTAGAGGATTCACATTCCTTCACATTCCCTTCCCCAAAGTCTTCCTTAGTTGTGTTTCTGAAATAAAAATACATAAATATCTAGCCTTCTACTTTTGCTGCAAAATTTTTATAAATCTTGGAGTCAAATGAATTGTTATTCTTAACACTGCTAGCTAACATTGAGAATCTAGATAATAATACCAATTGTATGTGGTATTATTCTATTACACAAAACTGAAAGTTATGTTTATTCTATAAGATGTTGCCTTGAAATTAATAGTAACATGCATGAAATTTGCATTTTAATAAATTTTACTTAGATCATAGTGAACTGCTGAACACTGTGAAATTTTTCAATAGCATCTGTTTTTTCCTTAGCATTTAAAGCTACTCAGGTATAGCATTTCTCTGGAATTGAGCACTAATAAAGGTGCTAGAAAAGATTTAAGAATATATCTCTATTGTGTTTAGTATGAGTGACTAACTAAATTGATGAGCTAGCAATGAGTTTACACAATAGTTGTTCTAGAAAGAAGTGTCATTTTAATAGTTATTACGTGCATTGTGTTCCCAAAAGGTGTTTTTATTCGTCTCTTTAGAAGATTGTGGGAGAAAAAGAATTTTCTTTATGAGAACTGCAGTTGTGGCAATTGTGCCTGTGTGTGACTGAGAGTAGCCTATAGACACTCTAGCCTGAATGAATTTATGTGCATGCAAAACTGTGTGTGTATCTTGTCCGAAAAAAATATTTTCAAATTTTTGCAGTGGTCTTAAATTTTTGAAGTGTGTCCACAGAAATTCTCCTCTGTATTCTAGTTCTTCAGTTACATATGGAATAATAAAGGGGAAAATTAAGGATATTTCTGAGCAGTCAAGTGATTTCCATCACAGACTAACTTAGATGTGAAAATAGTTTGTTTTATGGGTTGGGTTTTTTTTTGTCTACACCAAGTAGGCATCTATAATCAGTATAGTTGCAAAGCAGTAAACACCATTTATTTCACACAGTTAGCAAATCTCACCCCTAAAGACTGACAATGGCAGGTTTAAAGGAAATTAAGTATCTGCACATCCACATTGGAGAAGAAGTTGTCATTGCTTGGGTATGATCACATATGGGCTTGGAACTTAAGTGTGGGCTTGGAACTAAAAATCTAGGCTTGTAGTGGGGTGCATGCCAATATAAACTGATACAGTAAACAACAGAACAAAAACCTAAATAGGAAAAAATGGAATTGTGTAAAAGTTTGCCTTTAAAGTCTGATATCTGTCATGTGAGCAGCTTTCACCAAATTCATATATGCAATGGCATAGAATTTTTACACTATGCCCAGTTTTCCTGGGTTTGCCAGGATTTATGCTCTCCGTGGCAGCCCATGAGCTGCTGTGCTTTGTCCTAGTGGCTGGCAGTGCCACCAGACCAGTGCTGTGGCTGTTGCTGAGCTCTGCCTGCACGGTGTCGTGGCTTTCTGTCTGCTCACCCGCGAAACACACAGAGCCAGAAGGCTCCGGGTGGGAGAGAGGGTTCAAGGGGATAACAGCACAGCTGACCCAGGCTGATGCTCTACCACATGATGTCATGCTCAGCAATAACATCTCAGGGAAAGGAGGAAAAGTTCTTTTTGAGCATGTTCCCTTACAACCTTAAGCATATTTTAAAAGGACATTTTTCTCAACTTCCTTCAGGAAACTCTTTCACAGATGTTATTCTTTTATGTGTCATAGTATGAATAATATTTAGTTGAATGCCCAGAGTAATTGAAGAAAGAATAGCATTCATGCTAATTCAAATGAACTTCAGTGGTCTTTGCTGTAATATGTTGTTCTCTGAATTCTTGCGCTGTTCAAGCATTTGCATTTAACATGAGAATGTATTTGACCATGCATGCTACAGAGAAATAAATTAAGCATATGTTTTTTTTTCCTTTGTGAGTGACTGAACTTGAGTATTATTATTTTAATTACCCCTCAGGCAATCTTCTGATGTGTGATCAAGTGCAGGTCAATGTTCTGAGAGTCCTTCAACATGACAGTTCACAGAATAATTATCCTGTCATCGCACCTTGATTCATTGTTTCATCCTTTCTTGGACTTTTTCCTCTTTCTCACATTTGCTTAGCAACCAGATCACAAGTCTCATACTTATTATTCAAGTAATCACCCTCTGCAGCACATAGATGCATCAATTAAAGCTTTACAATGAAGTATATTGTTCTGTGTGGAATCCTCAGGTGTCAGGAATTAAAAATTGATTTTAAATGTTGCAGGCTGCGTTCAAATGGCTCATCTGTGTTTATGTTAAACAAACAAGCATGCTAACAATTCCAAACAAAAGAGATAGGTCAAAATCATTAGGAAATGAATGATAAAATATATTCTTTTCTTAAAGCACTTAGTCTTTTACAGATTTACCAATTAAATGCAGTTCTGAAATGTCTGAATGTCAAACATTTATTTTAGCTCTGTTTTTTCAGTTGCAAATCAATTTGGTATCTGCTTTATATGTTCTTACCTATAGTCTTTGTAAACATTTTCTGGCTAATTTTCCGATTTGTGTAAATTTCACAGCAATTTATTATTCGAATGAAATTCAAGTACCCAGAAGCTGTCAAGATGGTTCAGTGATTTAATGTTGGCGTCCTGCAGCTTTGACTTTAATCAGCAGATGCTCTGGCATTACCATAAATGTTTTCTTAACCGTCTCTGTCAAAGAAAAAAAAAAAAGAGAGAGAGACAATTTTTCCTGTTTGGAGTCTCCTGTTTCTGATTAAATTCAGTTTGGGTTCTTTTGCATAATTAATATACCATGATGCTCTCTCACCATTTGTTTTTAATATCACCTTTTCAGCTAAACACATTTACAAGACTGCTTCATAAGTCAAAACAGACAAAGGAAAAACAAGTCTATGTTTAAGAATCCTCTGTTTTCGTGGCTTGGGTGGTCTTACTGTCTTCTGCCTTGTTTTCTCATTGAGTATAGAGGCTTCAGGTTTTCAGTTGCTCAGTTTGTCATATTCTGTGTAATATTTTAAGTTCCTCCACAAGAGTGAGGTGTTTTGTCTGTACATGCAAAGGTGTGTTGCATTTTAGATTTTTGGAAATTTATAAAAAACCCCTCCTACACAGAAAGATTAACTTTTGTTAGCTGATGATTACTAAATAGTATTTGAGTGCAATTGATTAAGAGTATAGGGAGGAAGTGCTACAGTTAGCTTCTGCTGTTTTTAACATACCAAAGTGGCTGCTAAGAGTTTAACTGGTCAAATATAGGGCAGTAAATATATTCATTGTGTGAAAAATGCATGCCATTAGTGGTGTTCAACACAGCATTTTGAATTCACAATGACTGGACTAATTACCCATGATAATCTGGCTTGAATTTGTCTTGTGATAATTCAGTGGTATTTGGAGGAGTCTTAAAAGCTGTTTTTAAATAATAAAACAGTCTCCTCTTTCAGAGACTGTTGAAATCCCTTTTCAGAGCAGTTTGTCACACTTGCAGAGTACAGTTGTTGTTAAAAACACAATGGCTGGATCATGTGCAGAGTAGAAGCATTTTTTTACATCTCATCTTTCTCCATACATGAACAAGGCCAAATTACAGTCCATCCCAAAGAGAAGGAATAATTAAGTGAAAACACATAACATGAATTAGAGCATTCTGTAAAGAGAGAGAGGAATTGTCAAAGGAATATGTGCAATCTTGTAGAGTGAGGGAGAGATAAATCACTTTGCCTTTATTTTCCAATATTTACTTTTGCACAAGGATCTTCTTGAATACTGTTTCCTGCTCCACGGTTTCAGTCTGCTCGTTAGTGCGCTATCAATTATTTTCTGCAGAGCTTTGTCAGAGGAAAGTAAGGACCATAATAATAATATGAAAGTTACATGAACTAAGATGATTCAGCTTCATTCCATTTCTGTCCCATGTCTTCATGAAAGCAATCTTGGATATTAGTTTACACAAGTTAAACTTCACAGGCAGGTCTGCTTCTGTCCTCTTAAAAAGCACCCATGCTATAAAGAAGCACAGATTAGAATTCAGAGTTCTCATAAATACTTGTCCAGGTTAGTAAATCACTATACTCTTCCCTGTCATAGCATTAACAGCATGTAGTGCTCTCTGTTGCTACTCTTCCAGAGACCACTTTTAAAAATGTTTAAAATTAGAGGAGCCTGAGAGCCATTCACTCTTGTTGCAATCTTTTGGATAATGGTGAATGACAGCCTACTGTGACTGTGACCTGCATGGGCAAGAGCTGCCCCAGGACATTGGTCTTGTGCCTCTTACAGCAATGTGAGGATATTATATTTCTATTCAACTGGTAAAACTAATACCCACCTAATTTACTTTCAGCTCTAGCCTCTCTTTATGCTGTTCCCGAAAGTATTCCCAGGACTCTGTAGATCTTCCTTTTGCTTAGAAGTAGTTTGATTTCTTAGGAGAGGAGAGCAACAGATGATGAGAGAAAGTTATTCTCATTGGTTTGATTTGATATTACAAAGTATTTGTATTCAAACTTAAAGGACTTCAACCTGCCAGTACTCTGATTGCTGATATACACCTGGGAATGGAAGTCTGGGATAAAAATAAGAAATAAAAATTGCATGGATTTGTAGCAGCAATTGGAATAGCTAGAGAATATCTTGTAAACATTTGATATCAAGAGTAGTGGCTAAGAAATAATAATAGTACTAAACTTTTGAGGCAATTACCAGACATAGATACGTGTCCTGGTTTAGGGCAGATTTGGGAAGAAACTTCCAAAGGGGTCCCTCTAGAAAGCAACCCCCTACCAGTTTGGGAGACATAAATGTCCTTCAAGAAAAGTGGAAAAAACTATTTATTTAGCAAGCAAAGTACTCACAAACATGGAAAAATGAATAATAATAAACAATGGAACCTCTCTTTGTTTTGAAGAGATGGCAAATTCAGAAAGTTCTTATCGTGGGGTGCATTTTGGCTGGCTCAGTCTCTTATCAATCCCTCCTTTGCTGGAAAATGCTTCATCCCAGCCCCAGTGGGTGTGAGATCCTGGTGCTATTCTGGGTTTTCAATTCAGAGCAGGGCTAATCAGTTCCAAGAAGGAGAAAATCCACAGTTTGGGGAACATCTCTGCCTCAACTAGCTAAAAAAACTAACTAAAAATAGAAAGAGGGCTCTCTCCCTCTGTCCATACTGTAGACAAAACAGTCTGTGAGAGGGAATGTGGGAGAGCAAATGCATTTTCTGCAAACAAACTGCGCATTTCTTCTCCCTCTCTTCGCTCCCAAAACCAGTCTTAGAGGTGCAGAACTTAATATCCGGCATAAACTGAACAGACAGCTGGGGATACAAGAATCATAAAGTCACTTCAGGACAATACATAAAATCATAGAATGGTTTGGGTCAGAATTGGCTCAAAGGTCATCTAATTCCAACACCCACACCATGGGCATGGACAGCACCCACTAGATCAGGCTGCTCAGGATCCCATCTGGCCTGGCCTTGAACCTCTCCAGGGATGGGGCATGATTTTTGTGGGGGTTTGTGGGTTTTGCTTGTTTGTCTGGGTTTTTCCTCGATGTGTATGCTAAATAGTAAACACTGAACAGAGCAACAACAACATTTAGAACTGCATTGAATAAAATCTCTTAAATATAAGGTCAGTCTTTAAGATTTGATTTGTTTGGATTTGTTGTGAGTTTTATTTTCCAGAGGTAGGAGGATTCTTGCTGTGTTTTTCCAAAACAGTTGGTAAAAGAAGACAAAATTTTGTGTTTCTTTTCCATTTTAGTTATTTTCATCAGCATGTTGATTATCATTCCCCAATGCATCTGCTAGTGGGTTTCCTTTGATGACAGCAGTCTTTATGCATATTCCTCAAGTTTTTTATTAAGGTGCACCTTGGAAGCAGTACTCATCTATAGGTAGCTGGTTTGCAGACAGGTTTGAAGACTAAATGTGTCTACTGCTTGAAGGCAGTTTAGTATGTGTGATCTACATTAATTATCATCAGCTGCAGAGGGTAGCCTTAGACTATGGACCTCTGTGTGTCTTGTCACAGTCACTAACTTAGGCAGTCATCATTTTGGCTATTAACTCTAAAGATGATCTGGGAATGCAAGCTGCAATATACTTGTGAACAAAATAAAACAAGTAATAAACCACATTCCAGGAATTCAAAATGCTCTAAAAGATGTTAACTTCCAGTTTTATTAATGTCATTTCCTATTTTTTTTCTTGACTTAAAGAAGAGCAAAAATTGATATTTATCCTATTGGTACTTTAAGAGAAATCCCATAAATACCTAGGATGTGGATTTTTTTCTACCCACTGGGACCTAAAAGACCCCATGCCACTGGTATTCATGTAGATCAATATTTACATTTTAACCCCTTTTTCCTGACATAAATAAGAAGATTAATTTATTTTTTATTAATACTAAAGTTAGGACTTATGATTTATCCATTTTGAAATTAAGAGAATTTAGTCTTTCAAGAATGTTTCAAACCATGTGCTCTAAAAATCATTAATGACCACAAAGTAGATTTCTGTTTTGGAAATTTCCATTTTGCAGTTTTCGTAGAAACTGCCAAATGTGTCTTCTTTTGGGGAAAAATGCATGAAAAAACACAGGAAATCAAATGTAATTCAGGGTGAGTTAGGAAGGATGCCAAACTCCTAAGTCTGAAATAGCCATCTTAGAAGCCACCTGCAGAGATTTCATCTCTCACTGACCTTGGGTGATTTCAGCAGCTTGATCCACACTCTTGTTCTCTTATCATCTTGACAGGTACTCAAGGCTTTTGTTAAAATCCCAGTAAGTAAAAGTTGCATTTCTTGTAAAAAAAAAAAAAAAAAAAAAAAAAAAAAAAAGTCAGTGTCTTATCACAGGTGGGAATATATTAGTTTAAACAGAGAAATTGGTTCCAACTCATTGTAATTACAAAGTGTCTTTGGAAAAGATAGGTGAAAGTTTGAATGGAATGATCAGCATAGTTAGGAAAGGGATTAAAAGAATTCTTAAAGGTTTTACTTTAGGGCCAAGTAAATGGGAGCTGGTCCAGCACAGTTGCTGTTTTCAAAAATTAGTTTGCTCAAAGTTTTTAATTAAATGTCTTTGAAATTTAGTTTCTGTAAATTCTCTATATTAGTCACACTGTGTGCTGATATACTCACTTCTTGCCTTTGAAATGCACATAAACCCCCTATATTCACAATTCTTGAAAACTGTCCCATCTAAATTGTGCTTACTGATACTGTTTCCTCCTTGTGTTTCACACCTTTTTAATGCAACACTCCAGAACAGCAGCAACTATTAAATGCAATGTGCATAGTTTAAAAAAGAAATGTTCCAAATATCAGTAACACCTTTTCATGTCTCATGAGTTATTGTCTGCTTAAGATTAGTAGACTTGTGAGCATTTGTTATGAAATACAAAGGTGTAAGAAATTACTTATCAAGCAAAGGTCTTTTGAGCACAACTCACACTCCCTTATGTTTTAGGGCTGGAGTTACAGGTTCAAACTGAAATAAGTTGTAATAACACACAGAGACATTCTTCAAGCCTGCCCTTGTCAGTCAGAAATATTGTTTAAAAAAAAATGAAAACAATTGAAGGTATTTTAAATATTTTCCATTAAACCATCCAGAATGGAACTGTCCCATTTTTTTTAATGAATGATCTTAGTGATAAGGATGGACCTTCTAGCTATAGCAGTCTTTCATATTATGTCTAAATTCTAGTTCTGAGGGAGAAAGCAGGCTTTGTATGTTCTCACACTGGGGCTGAGGTCTGGGAATGGATTTCAGAAGGCTGTCTTTGGGCTGTAAAAATTAAAGGAAATTGGGTGCCTGAAAAATCTAAGGGCTTGCAACAGCTGGTGTCTGGGGCTGTAATAGGGATTCATACAGGAAACGAGACTATTTTTCAAAATTGAGAGGAAAACATAAATTAATTATTTTCTTCTTGGCATTTCTGATAGTAAGAAGCCAAGAGTTTGGAATCTGTCTATTTAGGTGGAACATATGAGGATATACCCCATATCCTCACAACGTCCATGGTATGTGACCATTGTCTAAGTACAACTTCACTGGTTAAGGTTGCACTGGGACATGCATGATGGTGTGGTCAATGAACTTTGTAAGAAATCAACAGGACTTCCAGACAGACACTGGGTTGTGTCAAGCATTTCAGCTTGGGGGAATGCTATACAGCTGCATCCAAAATTAGCACACAGCACTGTTGTCAAAAATGGATCTTTCCCCCAGATGTTTTGCTGAGAAAATATGTGCACAGCATCATCAGGGTGTAGCTTTTTGAGAATTTCAGTTCCATGCATTAGGAATGAGGAAATATAAACAAACTATAGCACCAAACTGGGGAGCCAGTGGTAAGAGTTATGGCTAGGGCTGTTACTTTTTCCAAGCTAAAGTCGTTTGGCATGGGGACATTCCTTCATTGTCTGGGACATGACTTAAATGACAAGTCATGACTTAAAAGGTAGAAGCAATTTGCATTGCCAGTAATGTCAGTATGGGTGGGCTTTAGAAAATGTTGGCATAGACATAGCTTTAGGAATGATGTAGCATGTGGAGCACAAGTCAGTAAGATCAGAAATATTCCACTGGGTTTTTGAGCATTTTTCCCTGTTAACTTGGCAAGAGATGTAATGAGGTTGTAACTGCAATTGTTCTTTTTATGTTAGTTTTTTCATGCCCTACATTGAGATATATGACTGTAATACAAGCATGTAATGCCACACAATGCTGTTCTCCTTATTATATTTGCAACTTTATTTTTCAATCAGTCTACAAGTATTTACATAAAGCCAAAATATGTCCTTAGTATAAAGACTTATACTGAGAAACTGTGTGATGAAATAAAGCTTTTCAACATCCTTTTTAATATTAAATATTCATTAGCTGTTTTTAACAAAATCTATCTTGGCCTTAGTGAGTCTCTTGCAATCATTTTTGTTCTCTATTAAAGGTAATATATAACACTATTGTGTAGGATTTTAAATTCTCCAACTGATCATATTTTTTTCCCCCAAGTTCACAGCAGGCAGGTCTACTACTGCTGATTTTTTTGGTTCAGATGCTAGTGCACAATTTCCTTTTTCTGAATATGATGTATCATTTAATAGGTTATAAGCATACTGTTAAAAATTGTTCTGTGTTAGGGGACATCATTTAAACTGTGGACAGCTACATTAAGCCCAGTTTTCTGTCAACTGAATTTCCTAAGTATTGCTTTTAGAAGTCTTGTATCGTGATGATAGTATTTAGCACTAGATTTTGCACATATGGCTTTGGTATGTTTTTGATTAACCACAATGTTCAAGCAATTAATATCTGCAAAAACTGCATTTTAATAGGTCTAGAGGACCCACAAAAGTTCAATATTGAACAAGGGAAAAAAAAATTTAATTTCATGGAATTTGGACACTGAGACTTTCGTAGTGTATAATGTGATCCCTGTCTAACTTGTGCCTGGAAGCATTCACTAGCAGTAAAGTCAAAACTGTTATGGGTTATCACCTGAGCATTTAGAAAACTTAATAATGAATTCAAAATTATTGCTTTTTGTTTTTTCAACTGCATAGTTATTGCTATGATAAAGGTAGATGATAAATTTTGATTGTTGAAAGTGACCAAATTGTAGAAACTTGTCTCGAGTACTTCCAGTATATACAGGAAATTAATATGTTCTGTCTCTATCCAGTGATTTTTCATGTCTGATTTCTTTTTGTCTTGCTACTGCCGGAAGGTGCGCCTTGCTACAGTAGGTGGACAAATAGTGCATCTCCAGAAATGTAAGCTTTCTTCTTAACAAGAATTCCTGCAGAAGTGCCTTTCCATGAGTAGTTTTCTGTTTAACCTTCTGTGTGCTTTAATTATATTCAGTTCTTTAGAAGTGTATTTGAACCAATGCATATGTATAAATACATAATTTGTTTCAAATACAATTTGTCATCAAAAGCACAAAAACAAATTTGTGTATGTCTATGATGTAATGGTTCAAAGCATTTTATGAAGAGTCTGTTAATACCTGTATGGTTTGTGGATTTTCTGTGTGTTCCCTTTTCCTGGAAACACAGGTGGCCAATGTCACTAAGCCATGTCTTGTCTGTTTGGGCAGCTATATGAAATACAGTCTTCAGAAATAGATAAAATTCCTCCTTATGACTGGTTATGGTTTCTTGCTTTTGCATGTATATATGTGAATTCCCGAACTTCATTACTCTGATGGTTCAAGGTTTTAATGTCTAATAGCGAGTAAATGAATGACTATTTATTCTTGTACTTACTTTGTCAGTTAATATCGACTTCTGGCTTTTCTTGCAAGTAAATAACCATGTGGTTTTTAGCCTTTATCATACCAAACTAAGGAAGTCCATTTTTCCCAGTTGTGGTCAAAGCTGCATGCTAACCTGCAGTTTGCAGCCATGTAGTTCTGAATTCACATTCAAGATACACTGATTTTTTTAAACCACTCACCTCAACACTAACAGCTTGAAAATAAACTTCTTTGGTTTCTCCCCACTATAGCACAGGATTTGAGGGAGGTGAGGTTACAATCTCAGGTCAAGGCAGTGGAATGGATGGTACCAAATCATCAATGCATGCGAGTTTTGAATCAGTGTGTGAAGCAGTATAGAGTGCTTAAGAGTTTGGATTTAACACAAATTAATTTCTGTTGTCTTAAAATAACAAAAATGAGGAATTAAAAAATGGTGAGACTTTTTACCTTGATAGTGCCTAACTAATTTTACACTTTGATTTAAAGAGAAGTTATCTTTTGCTCTGATAAGCATGCTACAAACAGCACATATACCTGAAGTAATACAGAGGTTAATTCATTACATGCACATTTACTGAAGTGAAATCTAAGGCTGTAAGTAAATTTGTATGGTTTCTGAGCCAGGTCTAGCAAAGTTCAGTGTTTCTGAATCAAATTCACAGTAGTCAATTTGCTTAGCAGGGAATTATCTATCTCCACATCTGCAAATACTGGACTTGCACTTAGGCATAGCACAATTCCTTCTTGACTGAAGAACATAAGCGGTAAAGATGCCACCTGATTTAGAAAGCAGCTGAAATAACAACTTTGAGATTATAATACTGGATTTAGATAAAATATGTGTCCAAGTACTATTTTAAAAATATTATCTAGCTGGTCAATATTATTTGGTAATGGCTGAGACCAAAGTGTTCTCATTATTAAGGAATGCTGCTAATCACTCACATGAGATTTTGTGATTTTTCTAGTGAATCTTGACATCATCATTGCAAAGCAGATGAAACAAGAACTACTCACTTAAACTAAAAACTATTTAAGGCACTTTCCTAATGCCATTTTTCATTGTTGCAGGACCCTTCAAAGTGAAGGGAAAGGCTGTTCATTTGAGTTAAATATTGCACATATTAGTCTATGCCTAGAAATTCACAGTTGCTGTTGTTTTGAGGGGAAAGAAAAGACACAGCTGTCTTTAGCTTTACTCTGTCCTATCCCTACACAACAATTCCAGATTGTAGGCAGCAATTTACAGGACATACTGAAGTGAAAGCCTCAATTAGTTACTGAGTTTAAAAGTGTTAAAAGAGTTTGGATAGATCCCATGAGCTGCTACTTGTTAATAGCTAGCTTGCAGCAGTTCCCTGCTTAGGCTGCAGTTGTGAGTCTCACTCTTAAGGCACTTCTACTCAGCCCTGTGTATACTAAGAGAAACTGGGATTTTACAGCTGAATATTACTTTGAGGTCCCATTTCATGAAGAGTTCCCCATCTCTGTTATACAGTCTAGCTCACCACACCTAATTCATCCTCACATTTTGGGGTGAAGGCTGCTGAAGTGCAAAGTAGTTAAAATTTGGTTGTTGGCACATTTAAGAAGCTTACTTTCAGTACCTAATTTCTTTTAGACTTTTTTTAAAATCCAACATTTATGCTTTATCTCTTATGATATGACAGTGCATTTTCTTAAAGTGTTGATTTTTGAACACCAACTATTTTTCCGGCTGCCCCTAGATTGAATTTAAACAGAAAGGTATGTGGTGCAGCTGGTAGTTTGTATATTGACATAGGTACCATGCTTTTATCAGTTTGCAAATATGTGTTCAGAATCAATAAGCATAAACATTTAAGTAGAATGGGATATTTAAGAGTGCACATACAAAGGATATTTTAATTATATGTGACAGGTTTATTACATGTAATTATAAAGATATGTTCATAACCAGTCATTGGCCTCCTGTGATTCAGGAACACTATGCTGCTGCATATTCAAGGTCAAATTATTTTCTGTAGTGTAAAAAAAAAAAAAAAAGTTTTTCAGGTAAGTGTCAAATTTGTCTTAAGAAATTTTAATTAAGAATTGTTTATCTGATTTAGAAGATGATGGAAAGGGAATATTTATTTCCCTTCACTTCTCAAAAGGTGATCGTACTTACAAAATCTGCTGAGATTGTCCAAGAAAGTGTGTAAAATCCTCATCCATCACTGAGAGCCCCTGGTCAGGGAATGACAGTGCAGTAAATATCTTCAGCAGCTGCCTTTTAATGTACAAGCTGTTTTCGGTAGGAATTTTCAGCACTCACATAAAACACACTGTCATGAGTGACTGCCTGTGCTCCAAAGTCATTACTATTGGGATGATGGAACATCTTTCAGCGAATAACCAAAAAACTTTAAATGTCATGTCAAGTGTGTTGAAGGCATTTTCAAGCCTTGCTCAAGGTTACATGAATATTGAGTAGGCCTGTTTTTAAAGAAGTTTGATATCTGTGAGAGAAACCACTCATGTGCTGGTTTGGAAAACAGTCACTTGATCTGGAAGTGGGGTGGGGAACGACAGTAAAAGAAATCCATCTATTAATCATGCCAAACCTGCAAAACTCCTGCCTGGATATTAACTGAGTGCAACTTTGTGTGACAGGCAATGCCAGTGATGTTTAGCAAAAATAGTGAATTATGCAATTTCTTGAAATTATTTAGATACCTACAAGTTCACAAAGGAAAGAAAAGGTGTTACGATTAATAATTAAATTAAAATAGATTTTCTAATACATTTTAAAATTTGAACAATTAAAAAATATGTAGGAAATGTAATTAACAAGGTAAAACCTTGGAAGACACTGAGAGGTAGGTATGTCTTTGACTCCAGTAGGAAAGGAGGGTCCTGTCAGGCTAAATCTGTGATTTTGTAAGAAATATGGATGATAATCTAATGAAGACATGTAAAGTCTGGATCACTTTCAAGGGACTGAGTCCACTGCTTTTGAAGTGATAATATATTTTGTCTTGCCTCCTTGGCAATCATTACTCCTTGTAATCATCTGCATGAAAGATTTGTCTGATCAAGAGGTCTTTATACATTACAGAATATTGAAACTGAGTATTTTAATAGTGAAACAAGGTTTCCTTGATTTGTCTTCTGCAGAGAACCAGAAAGGACAGCCAGAGAAGCCATGTTCACACCACAGTATCAATTTAAACTCGACAAGAAGCCCAGTCACCAAAGAAGTTACATATGATGTGGAAACAAGCTCTAAGGTGTTGAGCAAGGCTGTTGGGAGAAAGGAAGCCTGTCATGGAGAAGGTGGCAAAGAAAAGAAAATAGATCGTATTGGGTCCCCTTCTAAGGGAGAAGCCATTCCAGAAGTAGAAGCTCTCTTGGCAAGACTGCGAGCGCTATAGAATAATCATATAACAGATTAAATAAAAGTTAAAAACAATAGCCTACACTACATCTTTAAAGAAACAGTAATTTTCTATTTTTGATGTTGCATACTTCTGAATTCCTAACTTCTCTGTGGATGAATGATCTGCTTCTAAACTTTGTTTGCAAGACTATACAAAAAAATACTACAATTTTGCATAAATGCAAGATGATTTTTTATTATTTTATGTTTTTACTTAATAAGCATATGAAAAGTATCAGAAGAAAATAAACACTAAATTGTTCTAAAGTACAATCCTTTTAGTAGACCGACTGCTAACCATCTGTTTTGAGTGCTTCTGAAAATAGGAATATCTTTTAAGTATTGCTAAATCATCATGCCTGGGAATAGGGTCAATAAATAACTGAAAAGGTATTCTTATATTTTCTACTGTAATTTCTATATTCAAGAGGCTAAAGTACCAAAAATGTATCATTGTAGTATCCTGTACAATTACAGTAATATACAGTATCAGCCATATTCCATTTTGAGCTCCAAGCACCAAAGCCTGCTGAATTATAGTTGTATTTACCACATGGTAATCCATGGGCAGTAAACAAAAAAATCTATGCAAATAATATACTTTATGTGTAATTAATATATCACTGCTTTTAAGGTAATTATCGTTATTATATCAAAATAATATATACAATTTCTTTGATTACAAGGCTTTTCAATTGTGTCTTTAGTGGGGGAAAATGCCTTCACAGTTATTTACCGGTGTAATATTTTATCTTTTCACATGCGAATTAATATGTTTCTAGAAAAGGAACATATAATGGGGAAGATTTTTTCAATTGGTTTTTCACAAACTCATTTTCCAGTAGCCCATACTTGCTGGCACAACAGGAGTCTTGCAAGTTATTGCATCTCTTTTATCCCACTGTCACTGTACAGTGTTGCGTGCTCACTATCATATTTATTAATTGCACATCAGAAAGAGTTGCTCCCAATGTTACCAAGTAGGGAGCTATTGTTAGTCTCTTTGCTCCATTATTTAAAGCTTCCTTATTATAAGAGTGTATTAAGAATCAAATATCTTTCTTCTAAATTACTTTATTTTTCTTTACAAAATGCTGAAAAATATGTCTTTCCATAAGAGTCAGTTACATGAAATCGTGCTTCAATGCTCCAGTGCTTTTTATATTCTTGTTTAAGTTGCCTTTGTACTTCCTGCACTAAACATTAATAAAGTTAATTAGAACTTGAAAACTGGGCCTGATTACACACACAGCATAGGGGGGTTTTCAGCCATCATGGGAATCAATCTCCTGTTTCTGGGACTGTTGTAGCTGTCATTATACACTAATTACATATCCCGCCTTTGATGGAAAAAGAGAGGTATAAACACAAGTCAGGGAAGGATTCAGAGCAGGCCTGTCAGACAGACATATCTTCAGTTTCCCTTGCAAACAATGGGCACAGCTGTCATACAGAGACAACTTTGGTAACTTGAAATATATCTTGAATATATAACTCAAAATACAGCAACTGATAGTGTTTCACTAAGGTCTTCTGCACCTCCAGTATTAAGACTTACTAGCCCTATTTACAGGGTGCAGTAAAAATTACTATCTAGAAAGGCCAATACGATTGGCTACATAAAGTGACATTTCAAACACAAAGAAAATGCCTGTTCAAGGGGAATAAAAGTTAGCAGTTCACTGGATTTCTTCAGTTGCCAGGGATGCTAAAATAAAAGGGCTAAAAGCAGGGAGCCATCTCTTAAATATTAGGAGGATGACCTACCAAGTGGAAGTGGAAGTACAAATTGTTTTCATGAGCACTATAAACTTATTCATTTGAATTAATGGATGATAGTCTACCTGAGAAAACTGACAGTTCAGGGCACTGCTGCACAGCTGATCAAGCAAAGAAAAGTTACAAATCTACTGAATTTTGCAATGAACAAAATGCTGCTAGAAGCCTAGTATCTCCTGATTTTAAAATAAATATTTATCTTTAAATTTCAGATTTTAAGCTACTTTCTTTTACAGTTTGGGAAGGTTTTAGAAATGTGTTTCAGGGCTTTTAGTCCTTCTAGGGTACTGTGTTTCTGAATTAATTCTTTCAAGCAGCCATTAAGTTAATTTGAAGAGGTTTTTTTTTCTGTAACGAAGCAAATAAAAAGCTGTGCAATTTCTTAGAATCCATGTAAATACAGTGTGCAGTTCTTTTCCTCCTTTTTTCCTGCTTCTTTGTGCTATCATAACTTAATCTTCTCATAGTTAAAGTACATGGTCCAGTTGAAGTACACAGTAGGTTTTCTTTCTAAATTTTCTCTTTCTTTAATTCCCATTAGACACAAAGTCATATACAGGATGTTTTTGATATGAAAAATGCTAGTATTGCCTTATGAGTTCAGGGAAGTAATAACTTTGAAAGTATTGCAGCTCTATTTATTTCTATCATTTTATGTTTTTATTAAAAAATAAAACTCAGCTTGTAAATTATATAGAGTAAATTGCTGTAATTAAATTTAAAAATTAGTTCATTTTTTCAGTTTAAAATTTAAAGTTAATTAAATCTTAGAATGCTTAGGGTAGACCTGTATTGGCATGTGCTAGTCAGTATCGAGTCTACTCCTACAACTGAGGGATTGAGCCATGAACTACTTCTGTTAGATATAGACAAAGGTTTCACGTACTGTGCCACACCCTCTCTGTAATTCACATCTGAAAATTAACTCCTTATAAAAAAGAGCTTTCTGATTTAGCCAAACACGACTGTTCAGATGAAAGCATTTGAAGTAATCTTGCAAGGCTCTTTCCCTACCTGAGCAGCAGACAGAAGGCACAAACATCCATGACTTTTCTTGCCAGTACAACTCTAAAGGTCTAACACATCTTTTTGATTCTTCATATGCATTTTGGATGACATTTTATTTCACTCAGTAAAAGAATTTTGATTACTACATCAATTTTTACTTCCTGTAGACACCATATTTCTGATGGTGGTCTAAATTTGTATGAAATATTCTAATGTTTTGACCTTAGCAAGGCAGGAATGCTTGGAGCAGTCTCTTCAAGCTGCTCACAGCCAAGCTTGACACCTAACACACAGGCTGTAGGTAATACCCCAGTGTGTGTAAGCCCAGAAGGAAAAGTGGAGGAAGTTCCTTTCTTACAAAAAAGTCCAACAGTGCCAGCACCTGGTGGCTGCCATGAGTTGTGATACTGCTCTGGATCGGGCACTTCAATAAAGAAGCATGGACCAGCAACCTGAAAATACTTATTTTTAGTTTCAATTATTATGGCAACTACTGCTTAAGAGACTGACAGGACCACATACAGGAAAATAGTCTCAGATGCAGTTGTTACAAAGAGATTTTATCCAAAATAGTTTTATTTGTTTTCCCTCATACAACCATTCCTCAGCCTGGTCCTTCACAAAGTCACACTCTCCAGAACTGCAGGAGTTAATGCTGAGCAGCTGGAGGTGTTGCAGCCCTTCAAGCTTTTATAATACAAGCTGAGAAAAACTACATTTACTACTAACACTTTTGCCACATCCATTTCTAATGAGCAGAACCAAATTATAATTTTTACACTAATCTTTCCAAGCCTTACAATACTCAGTAACTATAAAACAAATGGGCAACAAACAGGGGTCAGTAAACCCCAAGCTATGGCACCTAAAACATTATTATAAGCAAGCAGGGTCAAGTGAAAGAGCTGAGCAAAAGAAGCAATTGTATGTCAACACTGCTTTCTTCAGAACAATAAAGCATTACTATACCATTTTCTAAATTTTTTTTAATGTGATGTATGGGTTTTACACAACTGAACAACAGCAGAAAAACAACTTCTTTTGAGTCTGAAGAACTGTTTGTCTAGTTTATGAAATAAAAATAATGAGACAAATTGCACTTTATCAAATTTTTATGTAATTTTATGACAAGATTCCTATATTTAAGAAATTCTCAAATTACCATCTATTAAATTAGCTATGGCACCAACTAATGAACTTGGTTTACATTTTATTAACACATGAAACGAGCACATTTTCTTCCTTTTCAATTACACTTTCTCCTTTGCACTATTGTGTCTTTTAGCTGAAGTATAGTATTTAGAGTAGGGCTCTACGTCCCACTGTAAAAGCATGTTTGATAAAGCATTCTGGTCACTCTGACAGTGAAAAATAAACAAGAGGTGTTCAGACACAATTTTTCTCCCTCCAACCTGCAGAGATAGCCATTAAGTTTCATACATTAGCTGAGTACATTTAAACTCCTCTGTGCTGCTTCTTCCATAATGCAGCTTTTTCTTTTTGTGATCCATGCAATGGCATACATTGAGTAATTGTTAGGGGAAATATTTTTTAGCAGCATACCAAAAGGAAACTAAGCAGATGACCTGCATGCAACATCAGCCCTATATGCTGTAGGAGGCATAACACTTGAAATGTAACCCAAACAGGCAGATAAGGTATTTCATTCCACAGAAGGAAAATGGCTCCTTTCATCTAAATGAGCTTATTCCACTGCTGATATCAGAATTCTATGTATTTTTGGAGGATAATGTACCCCTATTTTTAAATCTGTGTTACATTAGCCAGAAAAAATAAACTATGGAAAGACAGAAGTGCAGAGACTGGGAAGCAGAGTTGATTAATGTGCTGCCTGACTTCACTTCTGGGACCTAAAATTGCATCCAGTGCAGAATGAAGGAACTAGGGGGGAAAAAACCCAGTCTCATCTGACATCTGTAAAGGTCATGAAGGAAATGATGGTGGGTGATCCAGAGTTGGTATGGCCACAGGTGTCTTGTCTTTTCAAAGACATATATCAGAATATCCTCAGAATAAGCAATGCTGCTGGGCTGTTAGTTCTTGAAGCTCTCAAATGAATCAAAGGAAGGAAAAGTCTGGCAGAGATAAATATGAGCTACCATAAAACCTGAGAATATTTTCATCTTAAATCCAAGCACCAGCCCTACTCCTCTTCACTTTGGTAGGTGAAAGAAGAGCATGAGGAGAGAGGAGTCCACATGGTGGCCATACCTTCCCTTTGGCTGTGCCAAAGCTGCTCTTGGCAACTGCCCTGGCTGGCATAGTGAAGGCAGCACAGATGCCACCCTGCCCTCCCAGTGTTTCAGGCTGTGGAAAGACAAAGCAGGCATGGCCAGCAGACGTGGCCTCAAATCATGGGATCACCATAAAAAGACCCCATGGTTCTAGAGCCACGCATCAAGTACAATAAAAAGAGATAGTCTTCCAAATTATTCAGGTGTCAAAACAGCACCAGAATGTGCACATATTCCTTATGCCTCCTATAGACAGCTATTACATCCACTCTCCAAGTCTGATTACTCCATTCAAGCTGCACAGAAGGAGCTTAAATTCTCAATTATTTTGGCTTCTTATGTATAGTTCTGCCCTTAATTGAAATTTTCAGTCCAAAGTTAGCCATTTTAAACTTTGCAGTCTATAACTGTTAGTTAAAAAAGAGACTTTTGTAAAAGCTGTTTAATTTGTTGCATTTCAATGTGAAGGCTGTTGCATATAGTTGAAAACATGGAGTGCAACACAACTCTTTCCATTAACTAAGACAGAAATGGCAATTATGCAGTCTGTTGATCTAATTCCTTACTAAGGAAGGGTACTTTCTGCTAATGGAAAGAAAAGCAGAGCAGTCCAGTCAAACAAGTCACCTTGATAGTGGAATGCAAGACCCATCCATTTTACTCATGACTTCTTCAGTAATGAATCTCAGAGCACAACCCATCAGCACTGCTCCTGAAAGACACCACTGAGGCAGAGGAACCACAACAAGTGGTTTGAAATGAAAAATGGGATGAGAGATTTCCACCCCTTTAGAAGGGGAATTGGTTATGATGAATTTATCTCCAAGGTGCCTGGGCACTGTATTAAAAATGCTTGGACAATAAAAAATACAGTCCTGCCAAGTTGGTGGCACCTTGCCTTTTTGTACTGCAGCATCATGACGAGAAAACCAGACCCCTGTCTTCCTCTCTATCCTGGAATCCACTGACATTGTGGTGAATCAGAAGGAACAGTAACCATAGCAGTGTGAGAATTTTTTCACTTGGATTCCAGTCTGCAGCCCCACACCACAGGTTAATTTCTCAAGCCTCTGGATGATGATTGGGAAGAGCCAGCTTTTTCCCTGTCCCCTCAGAGGGGACATAGGGCATTCTTGTCCAGAAGGAACAGAATGAGGTCTCATTCACTTTGGCTCCAGAATACAATTTTCTATTCTTTGATTACCAAATCCTCAGGGAGACATAAGGTGTTTTTATTTTTCTCAGAAGGATTGCACTATAGTAAATCTTGCCATTATCTAATAAACTGTTAAAATTCAATAGCACCTAGGCAGAGCATCAAAATCAGCAGGCAAGAACAAATTAAGTTCTTCATGAAAGAGGTTGTGCAGGATCATTTCTTCCATTTCTATCTCCAATATCTTTAATACTAAATACACAAGCCTATATTAAAGTTAAAATTGCTTTTAATTAGATAAAACCAAGAAGACTTGATGTTCGTCTTACACCTTTTGCACCGGTGCTTTGATTAGCACAGTTTGAGCACCTTGTCTCAAATTATTAACCTGTCCCATTTTCATCTCAGAAGTCCAATATATGAACACAGATGCCCAAAACCTAATCCTGTGAGGTCCCCAGTACGTCCTCACAAGTACTCATCACCCTCAGACTGCATGAAATTACTCTGATCAAAGGGTGGCTGTAGCACTTCAGGATCACGCCCTAATGAATAAAATATACAAAGGTGACTTGAGTGAAATCCTCTCCAATGTGCTGACAAAGGTAAAATAAAATATTCCCCTTAGGACATTTTCCTGGCAGAACAACTTGACCCCTGTGAGACTGGCCTTCAGAAAGAAATGGATAATGCTCTAACTAACTAATTCATTCACTGAACTTTTGGTCAATTTTTGGCCAAATGATTAGTGTGTTCCACCATATATACAGCAGATACATCTCAAAGCACCATAAAGTTTTAGGTGGGTGTATAATAGATCTTTAACTTCAAACCCCTTGCATGCAAACTGCACTATTAATTGCTGTGCTTTTTATTTCTAAATGCTGCCTGTTTTCCAACCATGGATTTTGTTTTTGCAAACCTCTCCCATGATGCATGCACACCAAGTATTACCCCAGAAATTCAGCTTTGTCCTTACTCGCTGATGAAATTTTACTATTATGTAGTAATTGCAGTGCCCTGAACTCTTATCCTCCTGCAAATTTTATGTTCCTCCAAGGAGAATGTTTCTTCTTAAGGTGATATTATTTCATCGGTACACTGTGGCTCACTAAGCTTGCCTTTTGCCCCCTTGTTCTCAGACTTTAAAAGGAGACTGTAACAGTCTGATCTAGCACCTACTGAGAAGAAATCAAAGGCTCCTGTTGACTTCAGTGAGTGCTGGATACAGCTCCTAAATAGGATGACTCAAAGTGCAGCTCTAGCCTGGAGGCAGCTATACAGCTGATACTGTGGGGCTTTATTGTCTCATTGCTTCCAGCTCCAATCTGTGCAGTTTTTTAGTATAATTATAATTTTCTTGTTGCCAGCCCAATAAATATCATGCTGGATAGGAGAGCTGAATTACTGCCTGAAATTTTAACCAGCAAAAATGATCCTGTAATCAGATTTCTTATGTCATGCAGGACTCAGGACTGTATACAATTCTAATTATCTTTAAATGAGCCACAGTCATAAGGACTACTCAACAGAAAACACATGGTCTACAAGGCAGCATTCCAGTCAGTGGCCAAGCCAGCTGGGGTACAAAGCAATGGGCAAGCAATTTTGAAGGCCATGTCCCAGGTCACACAGTCTCTGTGCTGCCTGTTGTGTCACCCCATAAACTGTGTGTGGGTGTAATGGCATCAGTCACACATTTCAGGGACAGATTAGCAATCATGTAATGTGGGGGACAGTGAGCCAGTGCCTCAGCCCATGCTGTGATTCCCTGTAGGGTACTGTCATACTCAGAGACTCTGTGAACTTGGAAGACACAATCTAGTATTCTTAGAAAAACAAAGTAAGTTAGCACACTTCTCCTATCCATCCACAGCTAATGCAAGCATGCAGTACTGACCAGTAACAGAAAATTTCCCTGCATCACTGGAATCAGTCATGTCAGACAGAAACAACTCATACCTTTAAGGTAGGTCATGTTGTTAGTGCTCCTCACTGAGAGCCCAGCCAGGTTTGTGTGCAAGCAACAGCCACCAGCAGCAGTTTCTGTCTTTGGTCACCACTAAGTGGAAAAGAGTTAATCATGATCAAGTTAAATTAACATGAAATGCCTGACTTGTCTCATTCACATTCTTTTGACAACAGCATATGTTCCTGCTTTACACATGAAAGCTTAATTACAGCATTTTAGGTGGCAAACTAGTTAATTATATAAAAATGGGGCCCAGAAGTCTGTGATATGACACCTTTCCATGCTTTCCTGGGAGATGTCATGAACAAAAGAAGATGTTTATTGTTAGCAGCATCAGGCTGAGGGCTGCAGGGGAGCATTGTCACTGAAGCCTGGGGTCCCTGTGCACAATCCGGCTATAATGGAGAGCAAAATGCGTTTTATACAAATTGCTCTTGCTAATAACAAAAGTCAAAGGAAAGCTCTTTTTTGCTTTGAACAATGCACAATCTCTTGTGCAGGCTTCACACCGCCTCACTTCAGATGTTGCTGATGTAAAAATCCCCAACAGAGATCATCATTCATCTCAGCTTTTCTTTATCACTCATCATGGCTTTCCTCCTACACAGAACAGGCCAATTTGAACTCTTTCAACTGCATGTGTTGGGAAGAGAGAAGGCAGTCTGCAGCCATGCCTATTCCCTCCTTGACTAGAAAGAGAGCCTGAGGGGACCAGCTCAGGTGTGGGCAGATGAAACTGAACATTTGCAAATGATTAGAGAAACCAGTGTGCTACCTAAATCTAGAATAAAGGGAAGATGGAGCCCCTGCTCAGCATCATGTCACGAACTCCAGGTGCTTTGTTCTTTCTTGCCAGGCTTGAAACAGCAGCTGTCTCTCGTGCTCACAGAAGAAGGAGGTGAATTGAGTCCTCTTGGTGGAAAATTCTCTCCTTGAATGGTGTTAGCACAATTTTTTTTCCTTTCAGAACTTAGCACAAGTACCTGGACAACCTGGGGGCCTTCTGTCTGCCTTTCAGCCAATGGTATGCTGGAGGCTACCATACCTAAAGTGTGATCCCACAGAATGTGTGTTTTAGCAGGACCTTAGCCCTGTGGTGTTGCCTGTTGTCCCATGGAATTTCTGCTCAGTTTGGACCTTGAGATTAAATTCCCAATTTTGACCCATCCACCAAGAGTCACCCACTAAACCTATGGCAAAACAATTATTCACTTAAAACCAACCCACCATCAAAGCAGCGGGCACTGCAAGTCAAAAAAACTCAGAAGCATAAATTTGTAGCACTCACCTGACAAGGAGGTGTCTTGTTTTGCTCTTCTTCTTGTGGGTTTTTGTGCTTTGAATCAGACTTTGACTGACACAACAGCTGTTCATAAGCTATGTATATTTGAGATAATCAACTTCCACAAATGTCTTGGCATTGCACTTGCATACAGTCACCTATTTTCCATCTCATATTCTGCAGCTGTGAAAATTCTCTCTTAAAATAATATATAAAAAATGTACAATAGAAGGCTTTATTTTCACCTCAGGCTCTTGATGACAAGAATAACTCCTTGAACTTCATCTTGCAGGTTTATAATATGACTAGGATTTTTATAAAAGCAAAAGAAAGGTACAACTTAAGTGTTACATAGCAAAGGACTTGCTATCTGTGTTTTTAGAGACTTTATCTCAGAAAGCCCTGTGAACATAATAGGATAAACTACCTAAGCTTTCAAAAACAACATCTCAGAATGCTGACCTCCCAGTTTTACCTTTATCTCACCTAATTATATCGACATGCAGAACTGGATAATGCCCTGCTACAGCATTCCAAGATGCTTTGTAGATCATAGGTGCAGCAGCACACTGAAAGCCTCTGGCTTTGCAGCAGATTTGCACTGTTTCAGGGGAGGCAGAGGGGGATTGTCTAGTGTCATGTTCCAAAAGGGTGATGAGTCCTACTTTTGCACAGAGGGCTTCTGAAAGGCACAGATGGCAAAACACCTAGTGCTGATATGTTTGCTTTTTTTTTTTTTTTTTTTTTTTTTAAGTAACAGATAAAGCAAAATGCACAATCTTCCAAGGCTGCTGCAGATGTGGTGTCAAGACTAAAAGCAATGAGATTTTATTCCTAAGCAAGGATTGCTGTGTTACTGAAGGCAGAGAAACCTTTATGCCAGGAGATCACAAAAGAAACCATGAGATTTTCTAAAGGTAATTGAATACTGGTAAAGGAACATAGCAACAAAAACAAACCATCTCTGATCCCTGAAGGGAAATGCAGGGACTTACCCGTGTCTAGCAGTCAGAAGCTACGTGCTATGGAAACAATTCAGTCCTGTAAACAGGTCTAGTACCCAGCTGATCTCTCTTTCTGCTGTTTTTCCAGTCATGTAAACATCTCCTGTGCACAGAGTCCTTTGGCAAGGAACTCAATTCTCTTACTGCCCCCTCGGCATCTCCTTTTGTTAGTTTTGGCCCTGACTCTGACTGACACCCAGTGCTGGCACTAATCCTCGTGTCGCAGGTACGGCGCCAGTCTCACTGGCAGTTTGGGGACAGCCACACACTCCAAAGGCTCAGCAATTCATCATCATTTCCAGGAAGAGGCAGAAGAGCAGGGGTGGTGATTGCTGCCTCTTTCCTAAGGGCGACAGAGGAATGTATCTGTCAGCCTGACATGGCATCCAGTGAGAGCTAACCACGAGTGCTCCTGTGCTGCTCATCCCTGTGGCATTAATAATACTGACAGGAATGACCATGGCAGAACAGAAGTGACTGCAAGGAGCTGGAGCCTGGGTGGGAACCCTTGCATGTGCCAATTGCTCCTAAGGAGAATCATGTTCTGGGTAACAGCAGAAACAGGTTTCTGGGGGTGGAGTACTGGCTTCTCATCTCTGGGGCTGCTGCCTAATGAGCAGCTGGGTAAGAATTAAGGTAACTTAATGAGTGTGCTTATTTTTAATAGAGAATAGTGAAAAGAGGGAAGCCCATCCTGGAGGATGGCAACCAAGCCTGGGATCCTAAGTACAGTGACCTGCTGGAGCAGGTCCAGAGTAGGGCCATGAAGGCAAGCACAGGGCAGGAACACCTCTCTGAGGACAAGCTGAGAGCTGGGTCTGATCAGCTTGGAGAAGAGAAGGCTGTGGGGAGGACTCATTGCAGCCTCTCAGCTCTTAAGGATGGCTTACAAAAATGGAGAGAAACATTTTAGCAGGGCCTGTTACACCAGGACAAAGTGAAATAATTTTAAACTGAAGGAGGATAGATTCCGACTAGATACAAGGAAGGGTAGTGAAACTCCGGGACTGATTTCCCAGAGATGTGGTAGATGACCCATCCCAGGAAATATTGAAGGTGAAGTGGGTCAGGGCTCTGAGCAACCTGATGTAGTGGAAGGTGTTCCTGATCATTGTAGGGAGCTTGGAATGGGTGAACTTTAAAGGTCCCTTCCAACACAAACCATTCTATGATTCTATAAACAGACTGCTCTAAAAATGAGGGGAAATCAGGATATGCCATAGGGTTCACAATGACCATCCCTGATAGCTCCTAAGGGTTCAGGAGGGATCAGAGATCAAGATAGGAAGAAGTAATTGTCATGCCTAACAGAAAATGTCATATATCCTGGATTCCACACGGTGTCTCACACCATTTCTTGCAGGAAAACATGACTATGCAAAACCAGTTCCAAATAGTTACAAAGCTAGTTAGAAAAATGGATTTTGTTGTAGGCACAAGGAATCTGTTGTGCAAATTGACAAAAAAAGAAACAGCTCTAAGTAGCTACATGTAGTCACCATGGTTGTCACCATGAAAAACATGGCGAGGGTTTTGTAGAACCAAAACAAGTACAAATGAACTTGAGTCATCACACTGCCAAAAAAAAAAAAAAAAAAAGGGAATCACCCTATTGGGGCTTATGGATCCCTCTTTAGAATGGCACACCTTTAAAGTAGCCAACTCATTTTGTCCAGTCCTGTCAAAACATCCTGGGAAAGCTGTGTCCAGTTTTCCGGCACTGCATTTCAATAATAAATCCAGGCACAAACCTTGAGAGCAAGGACAACAACCAGATGTCTAACAAAGCCTACCTAAAAGGAAAGATTGAAAGATTTGGAGTTGTTTACCTAAATAAAAATGAGAAGGGATGTAAAATAATGTAGGGATAATGATCACAAAGAGGACTATTCTGCACTTCAAACTTTAATGGTTAGGACAAAAGTCACAGACAAACTGAATGACAGTGCTTCAGACAGGCAATAAAAGAAAACTCCTAGCCATATGGAGAAGGGCAGTGATTCCACCATATGTCCTGATACCAACACACCCACCCCTCACTGCAGAGGATGTGCAGTCCCACATTGGATATCTTTTAACTGCTTAGTCAATCATCTATCAGGATTTCCATAATCAGAGTTGCACTTGACATATGGCAGGGTGATGGATTAAGTAAACCATCTCTCTTGCCCTCTTGTTTTTTTGTCCATCTGAGAAAGCAGGCCTTTCATCCTCCTCCTCCAAGATAGTCACGGTAGTCAGAATAATCCTCTGACTCCTAAGCTGACCTGCTGGTGCAGAGCACCCCCAGATGTGTGTCTCTCAGTGCCATTCTTTCTCTGGAGCCAAACCACAGTATTTGACTGCAGATGTGATGCTAATGCAGAGCCTTGTCCCTGGCTGTGGGAGGGAAATGGGAGCAGAGGTCTGTTTCTGTCACAAGAGGCAGCACATGGTGCAACACTCCAAATATGGCAAAGATTTTACTGAATTCAGCTCAAATAGGCGAAGGTGAGGGTGGAGATTTCAATTTCCATACCAAAGTTTTGCCTGCTAGAGCTCCTTTCCTTTTCTTTCCAAAGCTCAGTAGGAGCAGAAGGCTGCATGAAAAAGGGTTTGTGTGAAACAAAAGAGACAAAGGATAAGACAGCAATAGAGCTCTGAAAATGACCTAATCCTGCTCTAACAAATCTGCTATTTTGGATATTTAAAGAAAGAAGCCTGTCTACTTGACAAACCAGAGTAGTTCCAAAGAAACTATTACAACCTGTCGCATCAGGTCACACTGAAAAGAATTCTATAAATTGCATTTACAGTCACTTCACTTCCCAGCCTGAAGCAGTGCAGACCAGGGCAAAATGAACAGTGACAAAATTGTGCAGTTTTTACACAGTGAGATTGTAAAGAATAATATGGAGATGGGAATGAACTTGATCGAAATGCAATGAAAGATTAATTGTGAGACGTGTGAGTAATTGGTTAATGGGACTGGGTCAGCACCTGGTGTCTGATGGTTTGAAAGGAGGATAAGAATGCAGCTTCAGCTATTTGAAAAAGGTTTTGAAGGCCAAAATGTTCCCAGCTCTGTAACTTGCAGACTCTGGGAAATTAAATAAATCTAAATGTAAATTACAGAGTTGTCTGAGAGAGAAAAATCTGCTTTGAGACTGATATTCATATTGCCATGGTCTGAGGTATGAAGAGGCCAGAATGAGCATCCAGAAGGGAAGAAACATGGCCTGGGCAAATGAGCCTGAGTGAAACGTGATGCATTAACCTGGAAGTAATTATAAAGAAAGGGCAGGGGGTAGCCTTGTTAGTGACTCCTCAGTATGTAATAGAGACCCATTATGGTAATATGAGACTGTAAAAAATGAGGCCTTGTCTGCTCTGCAAGGATATTAAGGAATGAGTGACATTTCTCTCGTGTAAAGAAGGATTGCCCCATTGTCCTTCACCAACATTTTCTCTGTCTTGTCAACAGCCTGCCTGGCTATTGCTCTTCCCTGCAGGTTGGCTACATCTCAGATGCGTTTTTTGGAAAGGTAACAAACTCACAGCAGCTCTAAGAAAATGATAATGCAATGGTAATTTCAATTGACATTGGAATAGGCAACTTCTCAAGAGTATTCATGGAAGTTTTGTTTTCCCTCTGTACTACAATATGATAAGTTCACACTGTACTTGTAGGAAATTTAAAAAAAAATCCAGGTGGTCTTAAACAATTTTCTTTAAGCATTAAAGACCACACTCATTGTGATGTTGTGAGAAGAAGTCGGTGCTGATGGCTCCTTTTCAACATCTCGTAGAGATGGGATTTTAGATCTGGACTTCTATGTTTGCCTACAGAAATAAGTAACAATCCAGTTCTAGAACTACAGGCAAAAACCTACCACTTTATTTCATCATACCACTATTAAGGAAGCAGAAAGGCATGCAGGGATAAAATCAGAAAAAATGATTATACAAGGAGCAAAGGACATAAAAGGAAACTAGAAAAATATTAGAAATAAAATAGAAGTGTGAAAAAGGCAATAGAATACACAGGCTGATTATTCAAGTCAGAGGACAGTAATAATTAATGTATGAAATTGTATGTATAATTGTATGTATGTATAATTGTATGAAAAATCTCTTGCAACAGTCTTCATAAAAACTATTATGTGTGATCAGCTTCCTACAGCAATGGTTTTAGAAGAAGACAGAAACATAAACTGGGAGAGGGACAGAATAGAGAAATAACACTTAAATAGTCTAGATGAATTCTTGTCAGTATTCCTCAAAGAAATGCATGCTAAGGTACTGAAGAATTGAGAGAAAACAGACTGTGTAATCCTCATGGTCTTCAAGAACTTGTGGATTCAAGGCAGGTTGAAGTGATCAAGAGAAAGGTAAATATATCCCCTGTCTGATTAAACAAAAAGAGCCTGGAAAACAAGAATAATTAGTTTCATCCATGATGACACACAGGAACAAATGACTGCAGCACTGGAATGGCACTCCTGGCCCTTTTTATCTCCTTAGACACGGCCACAGAGCAGGGCAGGCAGGCAGGTGAGACCTGTCGGGCTGGATGCTGGGAACAGGACAACAAAAAATGTGGCCCCTTAAGGACCAGATGCCAATCATGGACCAACTTAAAGGGGTGTCCTGGACCACGAACAATTTGACAGACAGCAGCCTAAATTTGAGGGTGGGATGGAAAACCAAGAGAGAGCTGTGAAGGATAAAGTGTGACAGACTTACATAACTTCTCTGACAGGATGTGGTGGATCAGAAGGAGTGCATCTTTTGAGATACTCTGACTTTACTAGGGTTTCTGATGTTAATCTAGATTATTTCTTTATAACCAAAACCCATGTCGTTTTATCTAAGTTGCTATGTGGTACCTTCACAGCTGCTCAAAAGAGGCCTCACAAATGAGTTGCTCCAAGTAATATACTAATAAAATGAGGAGAACATTTCTGAGGAAAACCAGATCCTTAGAAATTGATCATGGATCCACTTCTATGCCAAATTTACTTTGAATTGGTTGCATTGCAGGAGTGGTTACATTTGGAAAATGTACAGATGGTACCTGAGCATGAGGCCTTGCAAGCATTTGCAATAATAGGATTAAAGTCTTAAATTATTCTGTAAATTGGGGACATAGTACAAAATAAGCATGATGATATTCAGTAAGAAACAAAGAGTAATACTTAAAAGGATTAATAGAACAATAAAAATGTGGAAAGCTTGATTAATACAGTAGTGTACTGTTAAAAAATCCTATTTTGAGACAACAAATTACCATTGCAATTTGCCCCCTTTTTTGGCATTTTGGGATGTATTTATTTATATATTCACTCAGATACATACTTATTGTGTATGTATATGCTTCATGATTGTCTTATGCCTAAATTCATGCACACAAATGAAGGGAATAAATCCAGTCATTGTCCAAACTCACTAGAAGAAAAGATGGGGTCAGATTCACTCAGGTCACAACACTGCAAAAGTGGATTTGAATATCACCAAATAACTGGGTATGACAGAAGTGCTGTAGTCTCACTGTGTCTCCACACCAGAGTAGCTGAGGGAACAGCCTGACCTTAGACATAATCCATGAGACAACATCTGTTCCTGTGATACCTTTTTAATAATAAAAAATGAGACTATGCTGTAGGGCACTGACACAAACAAACATATGTACAACCAACACTTTTGCAATGCACCATGCATGGAGTGCTGTAAATCTAAGAGGTTTTAAAGACACGTATGACACCTCTGTGGAGAGAAGCATCTAATCCTGAAGCCTGGAGGTCTGCTAAAAAGAGGGGAAACAAGAGGCAGTCTGCATCTCAGGCCAGCAGTGAACAAGGGATGTATTCCATTGTTAAGATGAATTTTACTTCACTTATAATCTTGTTTCTTTCAGCCTGTGTATCTATTCCTTTGATATATGACAACTGGATAATTACACTTGTAATTTGTTTCATTGCAAAGACAGCCTGGTTTCACGGGATGAGCCAAATGTCATGGGATGAACCAGGGTGGAGATGATAAACTGGGAAGCACTGCCTCTGTGGAAATGATCATCCTAGGGCAGAGTGTAGAGATCTAAGCCTTCCAGAGGTTCAGTGGCTGGTGAATAGACTTTACAAGGAGCCAGCACAGGATGATTGTGCTGCAAGTTGTCATTCTTGGAAATTAAAAATATCAGAAAATATATGGTTAACTGCTCCCCCTTTTCCCCCAGGCATGACACTAATCATCAGTGGTTTTCAAGGAAAAGGTTAGACAAACACCAGTGCAAGGTACTCTGGGGAGGGTGGGCTTTTCTGCAGAGCAGGAGGATGAACACACTTCCTGACTTACATTTATCTCACTAATTTACCATGCTACAGTGCACAGGACAGACAAAAACACTGCCAGGGGTTTGTACCAGCCCAATCCTTTCCAACAGTTCCCCAGCTTCCTCCTGGTCCTGCCTGGCCAATTTATTACATTTTGTAGCCTGAGAGGGTCCTTGTTAAATGAAGGAACTCACAGTCAATTAACAATAATGTGTTTTTATTCCTAAGTGCCATCCACTCAACCACACTAAGGATGTGATATCCTGTTTCCCAGCGAGTCTAAATTGGTCTTTAGGTCATTTCTACTCTGAGGGCAAAAATAATTGGTCTTGTGGTTAGATCTCCTCCAGGATAGACACTCTACATTTTACACCCAGTGAGATCCATAACTCTGCTTGAGCAAGTGATTGATCTGGCACTGGCTGTTTTCACACTGCGAGTGCAAACAGGATGCCAGCTCAGTTCTCATTCTGGAAACCAATCGCTGCCTTGTAATATGGTTTTATTTTCCCTTTTTTATTACACAGTGGAAAGCAAGTATCACTAGGTTTTGTAACATATATATGCAAGGAGTTTTCAGTCCTGCCCTGTTACAGAGCATCTTCACAGATCATATCAGCTCACATCTGCTGTGGAGGTCGTTCAGCTCCACTGGCATGTGGCAATGCCTCACTTCCATCCTTTCTGAGCAATGCAACATGTGCTTTCATTTTCCTCAGAGCCATCTGATTTATCCCTCTTCCAGCCTCATCCAAAAACTGTTTGACAGGGGCTTTTTGCCTTTTTTTTTTTTCTTTCATACCCCCCTGCCCCCAAAGTGTCCAATTTTTAGTAATTTTGACCATTAGTTTTGTTTTTAAAATCTACAGTTGATGATCTCTTCAGAAGCACAAATTCGTGTCAGACAGTCTTTCCATTTTGTCTATTTGCATCTGTTTGGCATGCTGTGAACAGGCATTGTAAAATAAAACTGTGTTCCAGTCCTGTCTCCATTCTAGTGTTACTACCAAAGCAGAACTGCTCAGATCACATTCCCTTCCAGCAGCTACTGTGCAAGGATTCTCTCATTTCTGATCACCTGGATGAATCTATTTTACAGTATTTCCTTTATGCCAGTGATTTTCAAACAGCTTTTCCCTGTCAACCCCCATGTCACTGCTGAGGTTCAGCACAGCACAGTACACCTCCAAGTGAAGCTGGTGCTTTTGCAGCAAGAACTCACATTCTGTAGGAGGATCCTGCATATTATTTTATGGGAGAAAAGATCTCCCTGAAATTCTCTGAGTGCTGCAGACATAAGGTAGAAACTGTCACAACCTAGGCTATTACCATTTCTGTATTTTCCAAGTCTTGCTGTGGAGGTTCCCCTGCTGCCAGTGGTGGTGGAGCCCCATCTCTCATTCTCATTAGCCACAGAATCACAGGATAATTCAGGTCTCTGAGGCCTCTAAGTCTCGAGCCCAGCTGTTACCCTTACACTGCTGAAGTCCTCACAGCACCCTCCAGCCCAGCAGCTCTGCTGCCTGCTGTGATGTGTGAGCCACAGAAAGTCAAGGACAGAGACACAAAAAGATAGAAACAGAGTCCTGCCACCCACTGCTCAGCCCACAGCAACTACAGGAAAAGAGAGCAGGGTGGGAGAGGGAAGAGGAGATGTTGGTGAGGAGATGTTGGCTGTCAGTCCAGATGTTGGCTGTCAGTCCAGTGCAGGCTGGGTGCTCCTCCCTTCTTTGGCCAGGATTTTGTCTCTGCAGGAAGGAGAGCATTGTGTCAGGAGAACTGCACAAAGGTCTCACATCAACAAGATGGGGAGGTCCTCAGACTCAACAGAAAGAAATGTAACTTCCCCCAGAGACTGAGTCACCAGAGGGGGCTCCCAGCATGTCTCATAGCTGGCATTCTGTGCAGCCAGGGTAGCAAAAGGCACTAGATCTGCTCATGGATGTGGAAAGGCAGTCCAGAGTTAACTCAGGGCATTACACAAATAGGGACATTTTGGGGTCTGCTCCTCATTTCATGGTATGACATAAGTGTAATACATAAACCCCTAAGCTGATTTTTATCCCTTTGGCTTAGGCACAAGGCTAAATAATAGCTTCCTAATTTTTTTTTTTTTTTTTTTTTTTTTTTTTGTGTGTGTGTGTGTGTGTGTGTGTGTTTTTCTTGCTGTTTTTGGGTTTTGTTGCTTCTGTTGTGTGGTGGGTTTTTTTTGCCAGCTATTCAAGAAGCTCTTGCCTGCCTGGCTATACATTTAACAGAGAAATTTTAAGTCTTTTTACACCAAATGCTCCAATAAATGAAGAGCATTCTCATAGTTTATCAGAGATTTGTGTTTAACCTGTTTTAGGTGGGATTAAGGTTAGAATGAGAATTACCCATTTCTTGTGTATGTTCTAGTCATTGATTTCTGAAAGCATAAATTGTGCACCACCTCCTCAGATGAAGTTAGCTGTAATATCAGCCATGCCTGGATTTTGGAATGGTTTTTATTTTTCAGATGGCTTGGCTGAGGTGTTATCACTTTCCCCCTGTACTCATGATGATAAATGACAACTGCATACTTGTATTCCCAGAAAAATTAATGCTGAGAATTTACATCACATAGGGTGACATTTTATTATTCTGCTCTGGACAGAGTTTCAGGGCTACACAGTCCTGAAACACTTATGGTAATTTTTCATTGCTTGAGCCCTAACTTAAGTAGCTGCTGTGTAGGAAGTTAAGTTTGAGTCATGTCCTAAACACTCCAAAAGCTATAAAGAAACAGAAATACACCAAAACAAAATTTTATTTGCAAAGTAATTTTAAAATAAAGTTTTATTTTGTGTATTATTTGTATGAATACAGCCCCATAGTACTGCTTCAGCACTGTAGCCACACTAACACTTTTGTGTAGCAGATTAGCTCCAACACAATATGGATCCCTCCTTCAACTTCTTCACTCACCCTGCTTATCTGGCTGTGAACCACAGCTGGCTTGTGGTGGAGCATCTGGTCTCCATGACTTTTGTTGGTTATTTCATGATTCCGAATCCTGAGCTTAAATTTTTTGTCTTGTTTTTTTGTTTTGTTTTGGGGTTTTTTTTTGTTTTGTTTTGTTTGGTTTTGGTTTTGTTTGTTTGCTTTTTGGTTTTGCTTTTTGTTGTTGTTTGCTTTGTTTTGTTTTGTTTTTGGTTTTAGTATTTTGGTTTCTTTGGGGGTTTTGTTTTTGGTTTTTTGGGTTTTTTTTTTTGTGTTTGTTGAACAATCCTTAATGCAGCAGCACTTTACTCCTTCAGGTGTCACCCACCTCCAAATTGTGGCCTCAGCCAAAATCCACCTACTTTAAAACAGCTCCTCACATGCATGCTGCAAGGCATCTCATGAAGAAGTTTCTACCAATCAGCCTTTCAAACCACAGAAGATCCATTCATGCCTATTTCCTTGGAGCACCTGTGGTGTTTGGAAGCAGCAGGAGTCTTGCAAGTAAAACCAAACCCACCAATTTAAGCACGTCAGTGAAGGCTTGGACAAACACAGTCTGGGACCAGTGCTGCCATTATCACAAATTCTTAAATGAGGAGGAAGGCACTTGATTTTCCATAGTAAAAAATGACCAGCAGCTTGCAGTTCTTTTACTGTAATTCCAGCCTTGCTCTCCAAAATCTACATTTGGTAGTTTTCACAGGTACAGTTTGATGCACAACAGGTTTTTTTCCTCCTGTTTAAACTCTTGTCTGCTATTAAAAAGCCAAACCAGGGAGCTTTTTTGAAAGCAGGTTCTATTCAAAACCATTGCAGTTTGAAAAGTTCAGATAAGAACTGGGGAAGTTCCACTCTACATTACAGAAATGCCAATCTTCAGAGTCCCACAGACAGAACTGAACTCTACAATATAACTATTTCTTAAAAGAAGATGTGGATCAAATGCAAAATAAAGGTCTAAATACTGCAGAATCAACCATTTATTTAAATACTGCATCAACCACAGTTCACACTGTGTGAGTCTCATTAGATGCTCAAATTGAAAATTACTATTTGACTCAAAATGAGCCAAGGTAATATTTCAACAAGGTTTCAACAAGTTTGTAATTTAAGATGAATGAATCCCCACCTTCCTTGTAAACAAGAAATGTGAGCTCAATGAAATTCCTTGCCACCACTATGAAGCAGAGAATTCTTCTTACCATCATCAGCAGGGGTGTGCTCAGAAATATATTCTTAAAATTCCCCAAAGAGTGTGGGATACTATGATCAAACTGCTGGCACAGGAAGCACTGGAGAGAACAAGCACATGGGAGGTAACTGTTGACAACTGTGGAGAGAAAATGAGGGAAGGAATGACTGCTAGATAGGCTGGGGAAGCAAAATCATGTCTGGACTGAGAGCAAATCTGAGATTTCATCCTCCAAGAGGACCCAGCACACAATGCCATGTTCTGTACAGGGAAGCATACAGACTGCAGATCCAAATTTGGCAGTGAAGACTAGGCTACAAATGATCTAATTTATCTCAATTCGTATCAGCTTAGCAAATTTGGAAGAGTTTATATGAAAATAGGTTACAAGGGAATCACAAAAGCACAGATTTAAAAGTCTTTAAGCAATAATGACTTTTCATAATGCCTGATCTTTTTAATTGATGTCCCTCTGGTAAACAACAAGGAAATAATGAAGAACACAATGGAATTTTTGCTTAGGAAAGGTAAGAAATACCAAAAAAAGCAGGTAAATGGGTTTTGTAATGCTTTAACAAAGGAAAATAGCCTACAATTTCACTGTCAGGGTGAAATATAAAGAATACCTCTGTGCATGTTTACACAGAAAATAATAATCTGTCAATCATCAAAAATAACTGATTACATACTTTGATATACAAGCTTTAAACATAAATCTAAAATGCCATAAAATTACTCTGCTGACATCATTTGCAAAAACAAAATCCTTATGACAACAAGCATGATTAATACAGGGAAAAAAAATCTCAAAAAGAAAATAGTATTTTTAATGAAAAAGCATTTAAATCACAAGGGAGGCAAGAAATAATAAGGAATGTAAATAATGAATAGTGGAGAGGAAAATAATTGCTATCTTTTTCATTCTTTTCTCTATAAGACTGGAAGGACATCCAGATACACTGAAAGACAACAATTCCAAATTTGAATACAGAACAGTTTGATTGAGTAGGCAAACCAGAAAAGTGTGACCATCCTGTTAAACAGACTGTCACAGGGCACTCTTGAGATTAATAAACCAGCAATATTAAAGGAAGTCTACACATAATCCTATTAATAAAATTGCCCAGCTATATCATCAAGCAGCAGTGGCAAACAAAAATAAAGAGGTGGAATTTAGAGTTTCATGGCTGATCTGTAAGGAGAAAATGTATTTGGAACCATATGATATCCTATGATGATATCCTACCATCATTTGGTATCCTACAAGCATTTGGTAGTAGCTGCTATGTGGTGCAGACTATTCCTTAAATATACTCACAGCCCAAAATCAGTGAATGTCAATATCCTCAGCATGACAATTCCCAAATTCATATGCTGTGTCTACATTCCATTGCAGTTTACGAGTTATTGTTCCCGATTGTTGCAAACAATGCAATGTTTCTCAAAGACTGTCAGGGTTTGTTTTTGCTTTGTGTGTGTGCTTTGGTTTTTTTTTGATTTTATTTTTTTAGTTAGAAAGAAATCAAGGAAGGCCCTTTGGTCAAGAAGAGCATTGGCAGGAGGTGGAGGGAGGTGATCCTCCCCCTCTGCCCAGTTCTGGTGAGGCATACCTGGAATGCTGGGCCCAGTTCTGGGCTCCCCAGTGCAATACTGACACAGACATGCTGGAGTGAGCCCAGTGAAGTACCATGGATGTGATAATGCACTAGACAGACCTGAGGATGGTTTGCTTGGAGAAGACTAATGGCAAAACTTTAATCAAAAGAAATGTCCCAAAAATTGTTGATGTAAACTGTTGAAATATGAATAAGTATTTTTATAACCTAGTATTGGTTAGGATACACAACTGCCATAAGAAAACTTAACACATACCATTAATTACAAACCTCTGTCTGGGATACTGAAAATATTATTATTTCAACAGTCTATATGAATAAGTTGTGAGAAGGTAGTTTTTCTTATGGTGTACATTCATTTTAGACTTTCTATTATATGCTGTAATTTTAAGGAAGCTCCCCCATTTCATTACTTCTAATTGAGAACAAAACACTGCATGAACTTTAATTAATCTCCTGGAAAGAGAGAGTTTAGAAATGACAAACTACACACAGACAGCTGCCTGATCAAGCCATGTGTTTAAGTTATTCCCAAATCAAAGCATCCCAGGGACCTCATTCATTAAATGTTTTCTCCTATTCCACCATTGTCTCTACTGCAGCCTCACTATTTCCACAGTATAAACCTCTGAGAGAAACATGAAGATATTTCAAAATTAGAATCTCCTCCAGAAGACAGAAAAAAAAAAAAAAAAAAAGTTATGCTATTATTTATGCACTCAAAATTCATTGAGTCTGTAGGAAAATGGGGATAAATAAGAAAAGATAGAGGCCCATAGGACTAACTACCTTAGGCTTAAAACAAAGATCAGAGGGTTGTTTAGGGTCTTATTTCTCAGTGTTTTTTTTTTTTTTTTTTTTTGGCACATATGATGAAATGCAGTGTGTGGCCTTGAACTGCCACTCACTGCTTTCTATTATCTTCAGATTTATTGCTTGTTTTGCACTTAGACACTTCTCTCATTTTTCTGTCTGAGTATGTTTGCAACATGGCTAAAGTTGTATGGAGAAATTCTCATTTTGTCCTTATTTTTCTGAACACCTTCCCTCCAAATGGCAACTCATATCCTGCCTTTCACCATTCATTACTGTTACATCGTAGATAACTGGCCTATGTGAACTGACTTACTGATCTCAGCCCCAGCCTAGCAAGGTGCAGAAATGCTGTCACAACTGCTGCTGGTTGGCACCTTATTTATAGACTCAATAGCATATTAATCAGTATCTCATGGAAAACTGCACCACAGCTTTCCCTTTAAAAAGTGTCAGTAGTTTTCCAGTAATGTGGTGGCACCACATTATACGTTGTCAAAGAGTCATCTGATATTGCTTCAGTGGTTTTATGTTGTGCTCCATAAAATAAAAAAGGAACCTCCCAGGTTACTGCCCTGCTCATGGATAAGAATAAGATTTTAATTACCTCCAAGATAATCGGATCTTTTACTTTGAGCTTTTCTGTAAATGAATACTGATTTATGGAATGCAAGCAGAAAATCAGGAGTATTATATGCTTTCAGAAAATGAATATTCTTCGCTCTCTTCACAAAGCTAATCTGTCTCCGTTGATCTCAAGGTCATTTGACCAAATCTTTCCCAAATTTATGGCAAACCATCAACCAATACGTCCTAAAACTTAGGAACACTTCAGCAGTTTGCAGTATATGGCCAGACCTGGTGCACACTGTGCACAGTGTGGGCAGCACAGGGGTGTAAACCACACTGGCTGGGTGTGCTGACAGGGTGCCTGTGCCCTTCTCCACCTGCAGCTGTTCTCTCAAACCTTAACACCCCTCTTTGTCATGCTGGGTGTGTCTGAGTGGCCGTGCTGGATGGAGGTCAGGAGAAAGACCTGCTGCGATTTTAAAAAGGTCCACAGTCCATGCTGGGTGTTTCCTTTCAGCTTTAGGTTACAGTAAAAGTAATGTTTGAAAAACTAGTGGGCTAGTGAGATGTAGAACAAGTGCCTGGGGAGAGGGGTTCCTTCAGCTGTCTTTGTTACCAGCTAAAAATTGTCACTGGGCAGCACTGAGCATTATTGTCTTTGGGAGATCTTCCCTTTGGACTGTTTCCATCTTTCTTCCGTGTGCTCAGTGACCAGGCCACTCTCTCAAAAGATGAAATCTGAAATGGATCACTGGCCAGACATTCCCATTTCTCCAGCTCTGGTAGCATGACAAGTGCATCTGGCATCTGTGAGCCCTTCTTCCTTCAGGGATTTGTGACTGCTGAGCTGACTGCAGTTTTTTCAAAATGTTTTTTTTTCAGAACAAAAGACTCTCTTTTTCAAAGGTACACACATGCAGAGCAGAGAGCTAAAAATAAAATAACCTTTTCTGGATATTTTCTTCCTCCCTCACAGAAAATTTTTGCTGAAGCCGTGATACATTTCAGTCAGGTCAATACACTTCTTTCCATTTAAGCACCCCTTTCTTGGTCAGAAACTCTTACCCACCTGTTGGTAACTACTTCATTCATCTTCATTCCTATTAAACTCTGCCATCATTAGGGCTTCATTATCTCCTCAAAATTTAGATCTAGTAATGAAGACTAAAATTTCTCAGCCTAGTTAAACTACTCTCAAACACTAACTTGTCCAGACAGAAGACCCCTGTAGTATAATAGTAATTATTTTTTCTGTCTCTCATAGCTTTCCCTGTTCTGTGGTTCTGCCTCTTAAAATCTTTAACTCTGTCTAGGCAGATAGGATGGATATAAATGGAGGTTCACAGAGAACTGAATACCAATCACATCAGATATTGTTTTATCCTCTGCCAAGTAACATTGATATAAAGTACTTTTCAGACACATTTTTGAAATAATTGGAAAAAGAGCTCCAATTTACTAACAGGACCACAGTTATTACAAATTAGGCACCTGTGATATGTGAAAAGAAGTCATAAGGAGGTATCCAGAAGAATGCAAATTCCTATGTTCTCAGGAGAGCTCAATTACAGTAATTATGTGCATATATTCCTTTCTGCTCATACCTCAGTGGGGAGTGTACTTATTGAGGTCTTGGTTACTGACTGGCTAAATTCCTTCTATTTGAAAGGAATAGAAAGGGTTTGAAGACAGTGCTTGTACCTAAAAAAAGAAAAAAAAATCCAGTGAGGAAAAGCACCAGAGTATGATAACAGAGAGTGGGACATCTCAGCATGTGAATCCTCGCATCTAAGTCTTTGGTTTTGTTCATGCTCACTTAAAAGAAATGCAAAATTGACCTGTTTGAGAAATGAGAATTGAGTCCATCCAAGCCAAGGAAGGCACTGAGACAGGTTTTCTCCCTTTTGAGAATGTATCTTTAACTCCTGCTTTACTGTAGAAAAGGCTGCTGGTTACTTTCAAGGTTATGAATATCAGCTGCTGGAATGTCCCATTACCAGTAAAATCCTAATTGTAATGTAGGGATCATGTTGGGCCACAGTGCTGAAATCTGGATTTTATTTTGCCAAAGTTCCTCATGCATGAAGAAAGTAATTTCTCCATAAGAGAAATACAAAGTTCAGTTTTCTCTCAATAATAATGGATGTACTCCTGAGCAGGACTGTGGGATTTGCTTTATAAATGATGATGAGTTTTGTCTTGAGATGCTGATAATAAATCTGCTGTTGATGGACATTTACCAATCTCATGTGATTTTTTTTTTTAAATACTTCTAACCTAAAGCTAAATGAGAATATTTACCAATCTCACTGATAAATTTTCATTCAGAATCTTTGTGTGAATCACATTACGTAAACAATGACCTTTTGTAGGTAATATATTAATATATGGGAATTACATTTAGCAAGTGCATATCTTTTAACATGATCAAACACAGAGCTTAGCCACATTAATATAAATGGAAACCTGATTGTATTACTGTTTGCAGTCACACAGTGCACTGCACTGATAACAGACGTGCCAGTGCACGCACTACAGGTTATGCAGGACAAAGAAGGATTTTGCTTTGTGAGTCTTTGTTGCTGAATATGTTATGAGGAACAGAGATTTTGGCTGTTAATGCCATTTTTTCAGTAGAAAGTCTAAAACAATTTTAGAAACTATTGGCAAGTGTACAGAGACTATGAAGAGATGTATGTCTTCCCTGTGTTTATACAAAGCCTTAGAGTTAAGAGAAATGAACCAAAATAATTTTTTTGCCACCCTTAAAAAATCTTCTTGGTAACAAGTGAATAATTGCTATATCCATAGGTCCTGGGGGTGCATGATTTTGATAGCCATAGTAAAAACATACATATAGCAGAAAAAGGGTCTAACTAATTGCAGATAAATACTTTCAGTATCAGATTACTTTCCCTTACAGCATTTAGGGGTTCTAAGCATGGGTTGTTATTTAATTGATGAACACTTACTTTATGTTCTTTTTCAGGAAATGAAAGCATTTCCACAGCTGTAAGAAAAACTAAAATGTCTTTTGATATTTACTGTACATATTTATCAAAACATCCATATGGTAGTCTTTATAATCTGCTCTTTCTCAAAAGAAGTTTTGTATTCTGCCCAGTTTAGACTTCCTAAAACTAGCAGATTTCTAAGATAAAGCTCATTTTCAGAAGGGGGAGACATTTTGAACCATAAGTCTCCTTGACAGTTAATGTCATTTTGCTCCTAAATTACTTCAAGGAACAAGATTTAGAGGTGATTTTACAAGGATTTTTTTTTTTTTCCTGTGGCCCACAGGAGGAATCTGAAACTCTTGAAAAGAAATAGAAATACTAAATAACTTATTCTGGTTGCTTGCAAGAATCTATGGATTTTGACAGTCAGCATGCCTGGTTCAGGACTTCTCACCTTTGTAGGAAAAGCTGAATTTTGCCACCTTTGTGTCCTCTAAAAAATACTTTAAGAATATTTCATGGAAAGGTCACTAAGATGCTACAGCCTGTACCTTTCTTTTCTTCCTCTCATGAGCACACACAAAAGTTCCAGCTAATGGAGTGAAATAAAAATAGAGGAATGAAAAAAGGTCCAAGGAGCAAGGCACATCAGTGGGCTCCTCATCATTCTATTCTTGGCTCATGCCATATTTCCACCTTGCACTTCTTCATCTACCTCTCACCAAAGCAACGCTGAGATGGAAAGGACTAGGGCCCCCCGAGTATATCTAACCTCAGAGACAGCACTGGGAGAGAGAGAGCAGGAGAGTGGGAGCCAGTTTCTGCACCTCCCAGCTTGCTTTGTCACACTGCCTCAGCTGCACTCACAGCTTGGGGCTGGCACAGTGCACTGGGGCAGGACACAGGGCTGGCATTGGTACAAGAAAGCACATGTGGCCCAACCGTGGGGAAGGTGTGCTGGTGGGAGAGGGATGTGGGGACTCTCAGGTCCATTAGGGTGGTCCACTCAGTCCCTGGAGAACCACTGGTTAAGCCAAAATACCTGGTGTAATAACTCTAACAACTCCACAAGCAGAGCTCACAAGTTTGGGTGGAGCCTGAACACTCTACCTGTCACACTAAACTGGCGGACAGTGCTAGAAAACAGAAGCTCGATCCTCAATCAGAAAATTAAATATTGTTACCTGAAAAATATCTAAACAGCTGTGTTTGATAATGCACACTGATTGATTGTGCTGGAATGCAGCCAGCTTTGCCAGACATCAACAGCAAAAAAAGGAAACATCTTCCTTTAATTAGTATGTCCAGATTAATCCAAAGTTGCAGCCTTCAGTCAAACAATGGTCTAAAGAGTCAAGCAACACTCTAAGCGTGACAGAACTTGTCAAATTTCACTTCATAATAACAAACACAAGTCCTTGGATGTCAATCTCCATTTTTATTTCTAGATAATTTTTTTTATCTTTAAGTTGCCTAAATCAGGGGATATTAATACTTGAAAAATGAAAGATTACAGGCAAGCTTGAAAATATTTTTTCTCTCTTCTCCCTAAAGCAGTTATACTGACTGTTGCCCAGGGAAGTAGTGGAATTGCCATGCCTGGAAAGTGGCACTGAAGGACATGATTTAGTGAACATATTGGTGCTGGATTAACAGTTGTACTCAATGATCTTGGAAGTTTTCTCCAACTTAATGATTCTATGATTCTATAGCAGGCATTTTTACTTGTCAAGGCAGTACCAGAATGAAATAGGGTTCAATACAGGAAAAATAAAAATTATCAAGTAATGTGGGTATTAGAGTAAATCAAATCTGCCGCTTAAAAATGAATTTGGCTAAGAAAAAAATTCAAAATACATATCTTGATGGATTCTCATATTGATGAGAATGTTTTATGAGCTATGCTGCTCAGCATTGGTCAATATATGTGAAGTTATGACTGTCCCCACCATTCTCCCTAAGGACTGGACTTGGATGTTTAACCAATGCAGAACTCTTTCCTGATTTTACTTGCAGAAAGACTGAAATTTTAAAGGAAGATGCTTCTTTTTTTTTTGCTGTTGATGTCTGGCAAAGCTGGCTGCATTCCAGCACAAGTCATCTTGTGTATCTTATATAAGTACTGGGATCTGTCTGGAAGAAATGTCTAAAAAAAAAAAAGAGTAAAAAGAGAGTATTAGAACATAATATACGTTATGAGGCTGATTTTGTGTATATGAGCTAGAAATTAAATTTTGAATTACCTTTTGTGAGCAGGATGATTGATATGACTTCAAGAATATATGATGCTGTTCAGTAGCTGTCACTGAGAGATTTTGTTCTGTTCATATTTTGGACTGGCAGAAGTAGTCTTGTTCTCATTTTATCACAGGGACATACTGGACTGTGAATAGTTTTATTGAATTCAATATCCTGTAAGGATATACTTATATCATATGGAGTTACCAGGCAAAAGGTTGAAATAGTACTCAGCTAAAGCTTTATAAATGCAAACAGTTTCCTGTTACATCTCTTCCCTGTTCAGAAACACATGGTACTTTTGCTAGTGAGTATAAGAGCCACATCAAACCGTCCCTTGCAAATTGAGTTAAATTTCACTTGAATTCCATCATTCTTGTAACCTTTTGCTGATGTACTGGAGGGAAATATGGTCATGGAGGAGCTTGATAGCATTAAAAATCAGGTAAAATTCTTTCTTAACACTTTCAGATGCTGGTAAGGAGCCATGGGAGGACAGTATTTGTTGCCTGAAGATAGAAGTCCTAAGGAAATCCTAGTAGCTTAATAGTGAAACTAAACATAAAATGCTATGAACTCCAGGAAGATACTGAAATACACTGCTGAGACAAGTATCTGAATCAAAATTAAAAATCTAACTACTCATTAGGGCTGCAAGAATAGTTGGGATGATTTTAAAGCAGGACATTAAAAACCCTAAAACAATTGTATGAAAATCATGAGTGAGTTAAATTCAGTATCTGTAATCAAGTAATTTACATGGTGTGTAATTCTGTGCTGCTTTACTGGACAGACTGAATAGCAATCCTGAAATAGCTGGAGATAATTCTAAAGCTAGACTGAAGTTTACTAATTTTTTTTAATATACAATTTTTATTTGCTGTAGTTTATCAGATATAAGACACATTTGTTTTGGTTTTGTTTGGTTTTTTTTAATAACACCAAAAATAAATAATGATGTGATTTACAGACAAATGAAAAATGACAGGACCACTGTTCTAAAAAAAGCTGCATCTGTTTAATTTATATATAGTTAGGAAACATGAAAGCCCAAGAGAGAATATCATCGCATTTAAGTTATTCAGAATGTGGGGTGGGGGAGAAAAATATTGTTCCTTTGTTAAGTTCAAGAGAGCTGTCAGCTCTTGGGATTCTGGGGTATGCATTTGCTTTCAATGTGCAAAAAATAGAGAAAGAATCCAGACAAGGGACAATCTAAATAGCTAGAACAAATGAAACAACTGAAATAAAGACTCCCTAGAGGATTCAACAATTCCCACAACTACTCTGACATACTGGCACTTGTGATTATAATGGATTTCATAATTGTGCTGACTTTTCCTATCAGAGTTTGCAGAAGCAGAGTAATGACAAATTCATACACTTATTACCTCTGAAAAATACCTGGTAAATTGGGTTAGGAGTAGGGTTTAAAGTGCAAGAAAGCTTGCAGCTTCAGGGAAAATGGGGCTGGAAAAGCGATTCCAAGTGGATCACAGCAGTAAGATTGCTGCTGCCTCCACACCTTTCTAGTCTGGGCCACTCATGGTGGTGGGATGAGGAGAAGCCATACCAGAAGCAAATGAGTCACTGGGTCTGTTCACCTGGAAGAGACTGAGGAGAGCCCTCCTGCAGTGACAGCTCCCTTAGGAGGAGCAGCAGGAACAGGAACTGATCTCTTCACTCATGAGACCAGTGGCAGGACTTGAGGAAATGGCCTGCAGCTGAGCTGGGGGTGGCTTAGGTTGGGTATCAGGGAAAGGTTCTTCCCACAGGAGGTAGTAGCACTGGTGTAGCACTGCAGAGGCCAGAATGTAGATTTCAATGATCCTTGTGAGTCCCTTCCAACTTCGGATATGTTAGGATCCAACAATTCTAGAATTCTAGGAAATTTTCTGTGGTCTTATTTTTTTCTCTCAAGGCAAGGAATCACAAAGGAAGGTAGAAACACTTCCTATCTTCACACCAACTTAAAGGTTTTCAGCAAAGATTGCAAAAAGCATTTAAGGCATAATGCCTTCAAAATGACCTTGTTGTTTTAGAACATTTCTTGCTAGTGCTGCAAGAGTTGGAGTTTTTGTTTGTTTGCTTATTTTTAATGCTTTTTGTTTAATTTTCAGCCTTGATTCCTTGAGTCTCAGCCTAAGGAAAATATATGCAAGTATTAGTATGCCTGCACTTCTTTCTGTCCTTTCCCTTACAAGTTTTGAAGATGGAGATATATTTTAGAAAAATCTTGCTTACATGAATGGGCAATTAAGTAAAGAAGGTTCTCCATTACTACCCTCTCTTCTCCAAGGGACAACCTGCAGATATAACTCAACAACAAATTTCTGTGATCAAAAATGCATGTTAAGAACTTTTCAGCTAGCAAAAAACTTCAGCTGAATCAGATCAAATAATTCAATGAGATGACCAAATCCCTTTGGATACCAGGCTTCCTTATCTCTGCTTCTGATAGAGCTACCTTTAGTCTTAGTTTCCTTTGAAATACACTGATCTTGAACTGTTCTTGACTCCTAGAATGCCTTACTTTTGGAGATTAGGGCCGATTCCTGGGAACTGCACACCTCTCTGATAAATTCTAGAGGTACAAGTGTAGGAGAGTGCAAAGTTTTATAATAATTAATAGGAAATCACTAGTTGCATTCCATGAAACATTGCTGAGAGTACTTATTATAGACAGTTATATTCAATGAATAGTTTAAAGTTAATACTGCAAATATTACTTATCACCTTTCAAATAAGACAGTGATTATTCAATACAACCTGTGAATTTGGTGGATGACCTACTAACTCATTCTCACAAGGTGCTGACCTCATCAGTTAGTAGACACACCAAGTCCATAAAGTCAAACCCATTCTTGCAGGAGTTATAGCTGGAAGACCGTGTGGGTGCATGCAAACATGCACACATATCACTGTGGATGGCTGGAAAAGGTTTTGGTTAATAAATTATGATTATTTCTTCAAAGTACTGCACTTAAATCAAAGGTAATTTTTCAAAAATAGACATGGTACAGGGAAAACAATGCAAGATTAATAGCTTCCTCTAGTTGCCAGCCTTTCTCAACATCATGCAGATATGATGAAAAAGCCTCTGTTAAAATAGACTTAGGTTAATTTACATATTCTCTGCTCTGATGTAAAATCTCTTCTGGTTGATAAGGTCTAATTTTCCCTCTAATGCTGCAAACTCTAAAAACTGAAGAGCTCATTCACAGAGCCTAATGAAGACCTTCCCCTTAAAATATCTGCCTTTTTTATTTTTCGAAGAGTTCCTGTGGGTATATTAATTTTCATTTGTGTTGAGGTAACACCAAGGGCATGTACCCAGAAACAGAAGCTAGTAGAAAGGCAGAGGACAAAGTGAAGTCTCTAACAGACTTCTGTTATTCGTGCAAGCTAAACTCATGATGGCAAAGTCAAAGAGGCAATCACTGAACAACTTGCTATTTAAACCTTACTCACAAAATGGAGAAGGAAGATCCCACCCAACAAAGGTGATACCTGATAACTGGAGAAAGGAGATGGCTCAAGATGAATAAAGATACCTCAGCTGTACATCTTTTGGTCATGATTCCAAACAGTGCTTTTGTCGAAGTATGGCTAGATATGGACTGAAGATACCCAAGCTTTAAGTAGCCAGGCCTAAACATTAACTAATTGACCTTTATGATCTGACATTTTACCCCCATGCTGGAAAATCAGCATAAGAAGTATCAATACTTTGTCCAGATCTCTAATATACAATATGTATTATATATCCCACTCATGGAGATCCTTAAACACTTCATAAAAATAACTTTTCTAGGGAAAAGACAACAAATCAATGGCTTCCTAGCAAAACAAGGCTCTCTCCTCATAAAAAAAAAAAAAAAAAAAAAAAAAAAAAAACCAAAAAAACCAGAACAACAGAACTTTAGACAGTGCTGCCAAACAGACTTTCACAAAAAATCAGTTAAAAGACTGGCAGACACTGACACCAGAATGGGGATAGGACACTTCTGCCTCAGCCTTGCTTACCTCTGTAATTTGCACTTCAAGAGGCCCTTTTATCTAAACACTCAAGGTATCCAACAAACATTCAATTTTTCAACCAAAAATTTCCAATATATTAACTTCCTTGTACCTGAAAGGAAACTGAGGCACAGTAAGACTAAAAAAATTTTCACAAAAAATAATAATAATATGAAAAGACATATAAAAACCTCCAACACTACAGAGATAGAAACATGTTTTTAGGTAACTGACTTTGAATCCTGTACTTAAATCATCAGTCAAGAAGTTTCTTTACAGATGAGATATATTTGCCTTCCTAATGAGCTGAGGAAAGGCAGCAATTGTGATTATCACAGCACAACAATTACTTTTGTGTTATGCTGGCATTTCTGCAGAGCTGCTAAGACAAAAAGGCACACAGGAAGCCAGGCTAACACTATAACAACCTCTCCTGCACCCTGCTATCACACATTAGAAAATAAGCAAGTTGTTGAGCTAATGGGGCCTATGGAGATTAACATCAGTTTCTCCTACTATTACTTTAGTTTTGATTTTTAATTTAGTCCAAAATTCCAGCTGTGAGAGAAATATATATCTGTGAATGAACAATAGAGGAGGCTGATGCTGACAAACTACAGTGCTTAGAAGTTGCTGGGGGGAGAGAACTTCAATCCACACCACTCCTATCAGTTTGATGCCAGGGCCAGGGAGAAATGCCCCGAGGCTGGAGAGGGATTGTAAATCAGGACAGCACCTGAAGTGCATCGTGAAGGAATTCCAGCCACTTCAACCAGCAAATCATCTTCATTGTCAGTCAGTTAAATGCCCCTATGCAGACATACATAGCAGGGGGAGTAAACAAAAGGAGTCAGAGACAGTCAGCCTTCCATGCCTGAAGGGCTGTGATCCCACTGGCATCATGGAGATGTGGTGGGATAGTGAGTGTTGGAATGGAAGGATACAGGCTCTTGAGGAAGGACAGGGAGGGGAAGCCAGGAGGGAGTGCATGGAGTTCCACCTGGGGAGGGATGAGGATCCATCAAAAGCAGGGCAAGGTAGCATTATAGTGGGGTCCAAGAAGGAGGGTTAATATCAAGGAACACCCCTCTTTCAAGCTCAGGAGTGACACATTCTGAGGAATTCAGACAAAACTATCAATTGGCCTGTATGGAGGAACATGGACCTGTTGGAAAGAGTCCAGAGGAAAGTCACAAAGACAATCCGGTGAATGGAACATCTCTCCTAAGAAGACCTGTCCTTGAAAGAGTTTGTGTTTTTCATTCTGAAGAAGAAAGGCTTCAAAGAGACCTTGGAGCACCTTCCAGTAGCTAAAGGGAGCTACAAGAGAACTGGACAGTGACTTGACAAAACCATGTAGTGATAGGATGTTGAGAATTGGTTAGAAAGCCATGGACACAACTGTGGATATGGTTCAGCTGAGGCCTTGTTGCAGGAGAGCAGCTCCTGCTCAGTAGTAGCTAGGCCTTGCTCTTAAGCAGATTTTGCTGAGCAGCAGTGTTTGCTGTTAAGAGACTTTTGCAAAAGCAATAGAGCTAGCATAATTTGCAGAGTTAGTCTATAAGTAATACATATGCCCATTGTTCAATCAAGGCCTTAACTTCCAGGGAAGCACGTAGCAAGCGAGGTATAACCCTGGGATGGATACTATATAGCAATAAGTATAAGAATAAGGGAAGTAGGAGCAGCAGAATAGCACGTATGCTTTTTGGCTAGAAATTCAGTAGGCGTGATTATCTCACACTTGCAATAACCAATAATAAGAGAAGGCGTACATAGTAAAAACCAGTAAGATTGTACTAATATGAATAATGCTGATTTATGCTATTTTGGACTATAAAACTGTCTGATGCTCTCAATAAAGTTGGATTATGCTTTATCAATCACATTGATTGGCTGGCTGATCCCCTCGCTATTCCTCCATGAGTGGCTCTGCATCCCTGCAATAGGACAAGAGGAGAGACTTCAAACTGAAAGATGGCAGATTTAGAGTAGAAATGATGAAAAAATCATGTACTGTGAGGATGGTGAAACACTGGAACATGTTGCCCAGAGAAGATGTAGATGTCCCATCCCTTAGAAGTGTTCAAGGTCAAGATGGATGGGGCTTTGAGCAATCTGATCTAGAAGAAGGTGTCCCTGCATGTGGCATGGGAGTTGGAACTAGATAACCTTTAATATTTCTTCCAACTCAAAACTTGCTATGCTTCTATGAAAATTTTCCCTACCCACTTTCCTCAGAGAGCATTCAAAGAAAATATCTTCATGAGGATCTTGCAGCTGTGGTCCAGTCTGGTTCTGACCAGGCACACTAGCAAGTGTAAATGCCACATGAGTTCTACACCACGTGCAAAACTTTGCTGCTGGGAAAAACCCCAACCAGTTGGCATGTTTCTGTGAACTGAGCACTTATATACCCTTGAAGGAGGCAAAGTGTCTCTGATTGGTTCCTGCAAAAGCACTCTTCCTGGATTCAATCCTTCATCATTAGGTTGAGGTCAGGAAGGCTGGAATAATATTTAATTACTTGGGCAAAAATGAAGCTGCCTGTCATCATTCTGCCATGTCAGACAGTAAAGAAAGATTTATATGAAGCTTTAAGGTCACTGATGTTTTCTTTACTCCTTTTGGAAAACTATTCTTAAATGCAGACATTTTGTGGTTTCTGAAAAATCCTAAAGAGTCTGAAAAAAAGTGATGGCTGTGAAGTTGCATCACCGAGATAGTAAAATTCTTTATTACATTCTATCATTTTTAGATTAATTTAATCAGTTTTGGATCCTGAAATATCTCAGAAAGTATATTCTTGAAGAAAAGCAGAGAAATCAACATTGTTATTAGGAAATGATAAATTCTTGTCTCTCTTACTTCAAGGAGGTGTGCACAGGTTCTGTCCCATTCCAGGAAAGATCATGGCAAATACCTTGTATAGGAATATACTGTGAAGAGTTTATGTGAAAACTGAGATAGGAATCACCACCTAAAAATTTTGATCTGTGTCTCTGACTTGCTGGTTTTAACATGTACAGGGATGGTTAAAGGAGAAAATACAATGCTGGCAGAATGTGAGTGAATGTGCAGCTGTATAACAGATAATGTGCTCTGTGACCAGGCTTTTCAAGCCTGCCCTTAATCTCTTTACTCATAGACCCACTCAGATTTCCAGCAAAATCTTTCAAATATAGAGCAGTTGAAGCAAGTTTTCCTGTCCAGTTCCTTCCACACCTCTCTTTCCCTCAGCAGTGTGTTTCTTTGCAGGGAGGTGGAGAAGGTCAGGCTAGTCACTCCTCTCCTACATCAGGAGCCATGTCAGAGAGGCATCACATTTTTGTGCCATGTCCCCAGCTGTGGGGGTCTAAAGGGCAGTCTGGCTCTCAGCCACTGGTGTGCAGAAAAGAACAACTCGTACTCACTGCAGTGAGAAATGGGAGCTCTGTTTAGCTCTGGCTTAACGTCTGATGATCTCAGGCTGCAAAGAAGTAAGAACAGATCTGTGAGGTTTCCAAGCAAACAATGTCTCAGGATTATTGCACCTTACTCAACATCTGTCATTCCCTATATCTTTGGCTGCCCTGAAGTCATGTGTAGGACAAAATAGCTCTCCCTGGGTTAAAATATCTGATATAGTTCAAGAAAGAGAAGAATTACTATCTACATATTGTAGACTTCACCTATTCAGAAACTTTCATACTGTGTCTCTCAGTACTTCAGACAGAGAGAGAGATTTCCAGTAATCTGTAAGTGGGTAATTTTGCCAATAATCCTAATAATATAAATCCTATTTCCACCTAGTCAATAGAGCTATGTTTGTGAAAACAGAACACTGCCAGAAGGAGACACTAGAGGTTTAGCTGTATCCAAATGTGAATGACATTTTTAATCCAAATAATATCAGAATGCATTAAGAGAGACTTCAGAAGGGAACATAGAGAGCTGCAGTGTGAAGAAGTCAGATGAAAATCTGAACTGAACCTTTCCTTTCCTTCATGTCGAAATTCAGAGATGACCTGTCTGTCTCTACACAGTCTGCATTTGTCCACCACCATCCAGGAAAGAACAGTTCTGATGTCTGCTGATCATATCTGCTTTGTTAAATCTTGCCCACTTTTGCCCTCATTAGGCTAATGAGATGGTTTCAGATTGATGATGGCAGTATGAGACAGAGTCTTCCTTGGTCAGAGCCAGTGTTTTCATAAGCAACAGTAAAAAGACAGACTGGCATTCTCACAAAGAGAATATTTTCAGTTCATTTTTCAGGGAGTATTTTGAAGTCAGACCAATATTCTCTATTTCTGTCACAGCTGTATGGATGTAGGCACTTGCATAATACTATTTCCTTGCTAGAAAATAGGGCAGAAAAAGAACTGTTCTGAACTAGTATTTATCAGGAAAAAAAAAAAAAAAAGTGCTGTTGTACAGGTAGTGAAATATTAGACTGTAATAGTGGGAGAGCTGTCTGAACAGATGTAAATAACAGAGTGCATATAAATTACAAGTGTGCTAAATCAACGGGCCAAGCAGCAGACTGATGAAGTCCCAGACTAATTTCATTTGTGTTTCTTTTAAATTTGAGCAACTGGGATGAGAAAGTCACCTTCTATACATGTAGCATAAGTATACGTTCTGTCTTATGGATGGAGGAAAATATTGATACTTCAGAAACATAATAGCTCTTTAATATTTTCAATTACCTAATGGCATTTTGCTTTCATTGTAACAGTTGTTTCACCCATTTTTTCTCCTTTCCTTTTGTCTTTCATATGAGACCCTTTATTACACAATCACATTCTATATTGTATTGCCTTATGAACAAAAAATGGCCTACAAAATGTTATTTGAGTCACCAGAAAAGCAGAGTAGGATAAAGTGACCTATTTAAAAAGCAACCATTTTACTTCAGAGAACAGCTACAATTGATATTGCAGCAGCACTCTCATGTTGAAAAATGCTCTACTCCCAAGTATTGTACACAATGAACACAGCACTGCTTCTGCCAGAAGATCTTGTGAGAAAGTTTAAACAACATGTTTCAGAAATTAAATAGCAAAAACTTCATGCTATTTTCTACAGGAAAAAAAAAATCCTATTTGCTTCTAATTCTACAGTTAAGCTTTCAAAGCCAACAGCGTTTTTTGATTGTAAAAATACATGAGATTAGAATTCAAAAAAATTCAGGTTTTGAAAGATCTTGAATATTGCGTGGTTTATAGCAAGCTAAGTAAGATAGCACAAAAAAATGTAAAAACCAAATCTTCTCTAACTATCTGAGACACTTTTCCATCAAGCATGCCTGTTTTAATAAGCTTAAGCCAGATGAAACTTGCACAGATGAATCCAGTTTCCATTAGCAGGCATGAACTGCAAAAGGTACCAGGTTGCAGAATTTCTCTATAGAAATAATTTATTTCTAGGAATAAATCAGAAATCAAGTTTAAGAAAAAAAAGCACAATTTTGGACAAAAGTGCATTACAATTAGCATTAACTGTATTGGTACACTGTGCCATTTACCAATGCAATCTAAAACATCTGCTGTTCTCTAACTGCTTATTTAAGTGGAAGTTTATGAGCTTTCTATGCTAAGTGTCTCTCTTTAAATCACTTTTCTTGCAAGATGTTGAATAAAAGAATACCTCAATCTTTTAATTAGTAACACGGCCAGAAAACATCGACAAAATGGCAATAACAAGGTTTTAAAGGGAAGTATATTGTGATAAAAAGAGGTCTCACCTCAAGAAAAAAGAGAAGTGAGTACTAAAAGTAGGGAGTATTAAAAGTGCTAATTGTAGCCAAATAATATAACTATTTTCAGACATTTCAAAAATGTCTGGAGTTGTTAAGTGGATTAACTGTTGAGGCCTATCTAGAAAATGTCAAACTGTATATATTGCTCTGTATCACTGACCTTCATGAGTTGGACATCTGCAGATATAGGTAAATCCATTTTCTCTACTTGAAGGTCTGTGCCTGAGCAAAAAAAGATTAGAGGTAAAAGATATCATTGTCTAAACAGAAGACAACCTCTTTTTCTCCTGAAGAGAGCAAACCACAAATAGTAAGTGTGAGGAAATGGTGGAGACTGTGTTTTGCATAGCCGTATTTGTCAAGACATGTTTTCAGAGTAATCACTTGATTTCAGTTCTTGTAAAAGCATAAATTGGGCAATCACCCCCAAAGAAATCAGGGAATCCATCATAAGAATAAAATGGACTACAGCATCCTTACATTCCTCTAATTTCTTGCCCCCTGCTCTGGAGCAAGCCATTTTTATTTCTTATTGTTAAAAAAAATCACTATAACTGAGTGGACAGATAATGGCTAAGGAAAGAGAGCTATTTAAACATACACAAAAGTTTGTGCAAGGTCAGAATGGGAAAGAAATGTACAGGATAGTTCTTTACTTAATATGGAACCAAACAAATTGTGTTTTAAAGCATATGATTAATTAGCTACTCTCCAAAGCAACAGTGACTAGTGTCCATCTCTGTCCAAGATAGTGGACAGTGGCTGCCTGAAGGACCCAAAGATAAAAAATAAGGGAGAGATACATTTTTTATCCAGAAATACTTTAAAGAAATATTAATGAAGACAGAGCGGAATGCTTTTCTTTTTTTTTTTTTTCAATTTTTAGCATGCATAATCCAGGAAGACCAGCTGCTTTATAAAAGGTTGTGGCCACTCAAATGTGAACAATCAGAGGTGAACAAAAAATAACAAAATGAAACAACTTCTGAATAAATATGCTTACAAATTAAAAGAGTAATGTAAAGAGTCAAACTGGTCCAAATGCAATTTTTAACAACTAAAAAATATATAGGAGATTGAAAAGGTTATTTTAAAACATGAATGTCAAATCTAGTTCACATCTGACTATAACTGAGCAGGGTGACCGAACAGTGAATTCAGTTTGAATACCAGGTGATACTGTAGACATCAGGAAAGCTGGATTAATACCTATCTTTTCAAAATGATTTGGACTGATGGCGTCTTGTAAATTGAGTTTCTTCACACCTTGCTCTTCTGGTGACAGTACTGCAACAAAATCTGACTACTTTTTCACTTTTTTCTATATTTTTTACTTTTAAATTTAATTTTTAATTGCTGCATCTTTGGAATGTCCTTAATACTGATTTAACATCAAACAATGAACTCTGTATCTTTCAAGTACTTATGCAGTCAGAACCAGAGCAATACCTGTATCTGTCCAAAGTATCTAAATAGAGACAAAACCTCAATCTTTCTTTTCCTGTAAGTGAGAAGAAGAAAGACATTTTTTTCTCTGTTTTGTTCACAGCTCTTCCTGTGACATTTTGCATTTGTACTTGACTGACAAAGCAGTGCCCACTGCATCAAAACTTGTGCTGACTTTTATTCTTCCTGGTATGAATTCCTGCCCGACACACACCCAATTCTCCTACTCAGAATGCACAAGCAATGTGTGCTGGGTGGCAGGCTCAGGGCTCAGACAGTGCCTGTGCTGCCTAGGGTGACCTGACAGAGCTGCACAGAGCAGCTCCCCACTGCAGACACTCAGGCTGTGTCAGGGTGGAGAGCAAGTGCAATTAGAAGTAAAACCTGGCATCTATTTACTTTTACTTCTAAACTCTGCATAGAAAAGTACCCTCTTTTATGATCAGATGCTAAATGTGAAATAAAATTCTGGGTTTTAGACTTCTGTTCTTTGGAATCTGAAGAAGAATATGCAAAGGACCACAGTGGCAATCATCTCTGAGAAAGAACCCGAATGATTTGCATCTTTGTTTCCCTAATCTCAGAAACAGAGCTTGGAAGTTTTGCAAGTAAATGAGATGGAGAAGAGGGAGAAAAATATCCAAAGAAAGAAAAGAGAGCATAAAGAAGAGATCAGTGCAACTGAACACGTACCTGCAAAGAAGAGTGTTGGAAGAAAGAGAGGAGTTGAAAAGACAGAAATTAATTTGCTCAACAATCCTTCATGAGGCATGACTGAAGGGAAGGCCCAGAAAGTAATTGCCTCACAATTTTGTTGAAATTCTGAATTCAGTCTCTGCTTTGTTTGCATTTGGGAGCAATTTTAGTTCCATTATTCTTAGTTTCAGAGGACCGACTCTTACTTAACCCAATCTTTATTTAGGCAGTACTGTTAAAGACCTCAAACAAAAATAGCCTCAACAAAAATCTGAGCAAGGGGACAATGATGTGATGTGTTTGTTTGCATCCTGTGACTATTTACAAGCTGGTAGCATCTAGATGGCAGAAGGAAGGCTATGGAACAGAATGACCAGGCATTAGTGGGGACGTGTGAGTTGGCCAGCATAAACTCAAGCTTCTGGCAGCTCCTGAGAGAAACCACCCGTGTTTAACCCCCCTGCAGCCCTTATGCCAAACCCTCACCATGCAAATTCAATCAGTATCAGGTTATAAAGGGGGCAAAGCAAGTAGAAACCCCTAAAGTTAAAAAAATCTGATGATGTTTTGAATTACTTTATTTAAAAAACAAACAAGAAGGTCAGATTTTAAATAAAAACCTGCACATAAAAGTTCTTCACTGTGGTATCTTCAGGTGAAAAAACAGCTAAAAAAGACATATTAGCACCATATAAAATATGAATTGAATGTAACCTGCTGGGCCACTGATCCATGTGGTGTTGCTGGCAATTACATCATATAGCTCCCTCTGTGAAATGATTGTATCATCTCTGCTGGATGCTTATGAAATATGACATCATCCTCAGAAATTATATCATGCATAACCCTAGTTATCAGACCATTACAATGACATTTTATGCAGAAGTGAATCTGCAAAAAATTACCTTCTTTGTTTCATCTATTCATTTTTACCCAAGATATACTTAGACCAGATTCCTGAAGTGATTGAAGGAAGGCAAATCTGGGTCATGCTCAGTCTCTATGCAAATTATTTTAAATCACCCTAAAATATTCATCAAACTTGTATGTTTCCCCCCAGTCTATTTTATCAGATGTACCTCATTTAAAGTCATTGAATCGTCATGTCTACAACATTATTTGTACATGTCAATGAGGCATTTTACTCCTCCTGGATAAAATATAGCAGACAGCACCTGTGTCCTTCCTACCCTATCTCTAATTTGTTTAGAAGTTCTATTTGATGAAGTAAAAAGCCCAGTTACAACACTTTAGGTTCAATGATTCTTGTCTCTGTTCATGCTAGCAAGGTGCTCTATGATATTAATAAAGGCTTGATTATGCTTGCATCAGAATTGACATGTGCAATGTTTAGGTTTCTTTGTTTCTTCAGCACAGAAAAATCCCAGCTCACAGCAGAACTCTCATTCACAGAAAAGTTATCAAGGGCTGAATTTTTGCTGGTGTAAGTGCCATTGAATAATCCAGTCCAAATAGAGCTTAGTTTATAACTGCTGTAGAGATGATATCCAGGATATTAACATATCAAGAATAAACTGGACTGTAGCCTTTTGTGCCAGATTGTTCTAACCCATCACAACCTGATTATATAATGGCACTCCTTCTGATCCAAGTAATTAATTTTGTTCTGGAAATATCAGCTTCCCAAGCTATGTAGAATGAGGAACTGAATAAGTGAGTTGGAGAAATGAAAAACTGAAAGATAGATTAAATAATCAAATAGGAAAACATCAATAAATATATTAAATGTGTTATAAATGCATAGAAGAGAGGAAATAAGAGTTAAAAAAAAAAAAAAGCTTAAGTGGCAAGAGAAAAAAGCACAAATTAAAGAATGCACAGTAGGTCAGGGGATGGAAACATTTTGGATTTCCCAGTTCATCCTCCCAAAGCAGAGGTCAAAAAAGGTTGATAACAAGTGATTAAACTCACCGAATAGTTATGTTGCAAATTCCACATACAGTGAAGGTTCATAAGAGCACAGAGTGAACTAGTCAGGGGACACACAGAGAATTAGGTAGGAGAAGCTGGAGGACTATCACTCACAAAGCTTGTGTTAAGCAGTGGAAATTCTTTTCAAACATCAACTGCTCACTCTTAGCATATGTCACATATCTGATGTATGTGTCTCAAGACTCTGAGACAGCAAGAGTGACATGCAGCAACCAACATATGCCTGGCACTTTTCAAGTACTGACATACTGAGTGAAACAGCAAGTACAAGGTGAAGAACAGCATGAGAATATTAGCATCTTCCATTTTCCTGGAAGCTGGGAGTGAGAGACATTCTGTAGTTGCCAAAGGCAATATCAGCTTTACACAGAGGCTCTAAGGCACACAGGATATGCACTGTGTATGTTACTGGAGAAACCACTGCATATGCAAAGCTGGACGTCTAGCCAGGTACCAAAATACTTAATTGACCTCCTTCACCACCACCTATTTTATTTGTTTGAATGTGAAAATGTAGAGGTATTGGCCAGAAAAAAGCCTCTTTTTAAAAGCAGTTATTGTGCCAACATACAGGTGTATGAACTCCACCTATAGAAATGGTATTAGAGGAGATCCTGAGAGCTACAGACTAGACTGGGAATTCTGGCTTCCACTGTTGTTAAGATGGCAGGGTTTATAAGAGAGCATAACATCACTGAGAGCCCAAATGGACAGGGAGTGCTGCAAAAAAGTGTCAGCACAGCTTCTGTAAAGTGAAATCTTGCAACACTAATCTGCTTTAGCTTGAACAGGAGGTACCTGGACAAAGGTAATACCTGCCTAAATAATATATTTGGGGTTTTTTTCAAAAGTCTTTGATAAGATTCTACATCAGAGATTATCAAAGAAATTAAGCTGTCACTGGATGTGGTGAAAATGCTCTTTTCTAGATTGGAAGCTGGTTAAAGATTAGATGTTACACAGAGAGGTGACTGGTCTATTTTCTAAATTAAAAAGGATCTTCAGTGGTCTCCCAGAGATCATCAGTGTCTTAGAGGAGGAAATAAACAATAACATTTCCTAGTCTGCAGACACAAGGCCACTTAAGGCAAAAAGGTTGGCAGGTGAACTTCAGTGTAGACAGACATGAAGTAATGCACCTAGGAGAAAAAGAATCTGAACCCTGTCTACATGGTGCTGACATCAGAACTGATATTAAATCTAGTGAAAGAGATTTTATAGCAGCAGAGTTGACAGTTCTCTGACTCATTGAGTCAATGCTCAGGGGCAGCCAAAAAAGCCTGCAAAAGCTTGGTCACCACCAGGATGGATGCTGTGGACAAGAAAGGATGTCCCTTTGCTTCTGTACAAAAGCTCTGCTGTGCACACACTGAGTCCTGTGTGTCATTCTGTTCTCTGCATCTCAAAGAAGGGTGTAGTGGAGTTGGAAAGAGTACAGAGAAGGACAGTGAAAATAGCCTATGATGGGGAGCAGCTGCTTTATAAGGAGTAGAGGCTGAGCAGGAGAGAGGATATGAACAAGGTTTGCAAAATGATGAAGGCAATAGATTAGCTGAAAGCAGAACTGTTATTTCTAAATATTGCATACTAAACTGGATTGAACTGTAGGAGTTAAGTTTAGACTGAATAAAATAAGGTGGGTTTCTTGTTTGTTTTTTTGGTTTTTTTTTGTGCAGCAGATAGTGTTCTCAGCACAGAGACTGTGGAAGCAGACAGTATCAGCAGGATTTAAAGGAGTTTAGATAAATTCATAGACAGCACATCTGTTAAGGGGTACTAAAAGGACTAGACAGGAATGCAACAGCTTTAACTACTCTAATGCAGCACTTCTAGATGCCACGTGTGTGTAAGAAGAAAGATCATAGGAAGAAGTGCTCTCCCTAGGAAATATTCTCTTTTGCCACTATCAGAAACAGAATACTGGTCTTAGCATTTTCTTGGCACCTAGAAGTTAGACACAGCTCAGCAATATCATGCCTTGGGAGACAGATACCCAGCCCTTGCCAAAGTCCCAAAGCCCCAGGCAGAGATGGTTAGGTTTCACACAGATTCATAGCTGCCCAAGCTGAAAAATATTTAAGAGATGCTGACAGAATTAATTAAAAACAAATACAGCAAATGCTGATTATACCAGCACAGAACTGAGTTAAAGCACAGCATGGCTTTTATAGTGGCACTGTCCCACGCCTGTCTGACTCAGACCACAAATTAAACTGTGCTGTGTCTGACTACAAATGATCATGTAAAGTCCATCTTGGACTTAAAGGGAGCAGATAAATGCACAGAAAAAGTAAAAATCTAATAATGATACAATGACAGTCAAGGTCCATTGCTGAATCTCCTTGTCCCATTTTTGTGTACAACACACTCATGTTCACTGGTGCTGGATTGTTCCATCATGCACACTGAGATGGGGCCAGAGCCAAGAATGACTTTTCCCTGGCCACTACACTCTTAAATACAAACTGAAGAGTGCTGCTCATCCTGATGTAGCACAGGCTGCTTTAACATTAGTGAAGTTGGATCCTGCTAGCAGTGTCATGAGGGCAGATGGGAGCCCAGCAGGGTTATGTCTCCTAGTTACATGCCTGAGGTCTGCACAAACTTCTTCTGCAAGCTTTAAGCTTTGTGTTGTTTTTACTGCATTTCGTTGTAGCAGAGCTGGCAGCCTACAGGAGTGCACTGAATTTTTGGCTTCAGTGTAGGAAAATTTGAAGGAAAAAAAGAGGTAAAACCCACTTTGATCACTCACTATACCAGTAATTTATTTTGTAGAAGTCTGCTTTTCCATGTACACACTTAAAAATACAAATAGGAAAGGAAAAATATAACTTTTTCATTTCAGCCAGGAGAGAAACTTTCCCCCAAAGTTCTTTGATGGTGTTTTTCTTTGCACAAATTTTTGCCATGTTTGCTGGGACCTGATTTGCTCAGAACTCAAAGCTGTCACCTGTAGAAGGAATGGACTCACTCTATCTCATGACCAGCAGACATTGATTCTGGCCTTCATTAAAAATCACTCTAATCTTACAGAACTATAGCAGTGAGCACTGGCTGTCATCAATTACTGTGAGTGCCTAAATATTCAGAAAGACCTGTTGCACTATGTATCTGTATGTTTTAATTTCCTTCACCTGGCATGGCAACAGCATCAGCTTACAAACTGCAGTTCTACAAGGTTCAAAGAAAACTTTTTATTTAAAAACGAAACAAAGAAAACTTAACAAGCCATTTTTAACACAGCATTGTTTTTAGCAAGGAAAATCTCACTGTATATGGGGAAATGAAATGAGTTTACAAGACATCCATCCCCAAAATTAGTCCAGTTGCACAGAACAAGCCTATAGATAGGGGGCTCTGCAGGACAGGAAATAGAAGAGATATTTTCTCAAGCAGACTCATAAATCTAACATGATCTTTTCGTGCTCATATCCCAAGTACAGTAGACCTTGTCCCTGTGTTCAGATGATAAATGATGAGAGATGTCCTTCTAATGCATTTATACATTATTTTCATCTTAAACAGAGAACAAACAGAAAATACCTCTAGGTAGATTAAATAAGACAAGAATTTAACTGATTAAGAGAACTATGCCATATAATCACCAATCCTGATGTTGCCATAGTTTATGGCAGACAAACACCTCAATCTGTTTATAGTACTTTTTTTTCATCACAAATTTTGCAAACTTGTACCTTGCAGTTCTGCTTTTCTGTATCTTACAGTGTGAAGTCAGGAACCTTAATGCTGCTCTGTGACACATCAGTGCAGAGGAGAGCTGCAAATCTAGGACACTAAATGTTTAAAAAATCGCTTTCTCTCTCAGACTGTAGCAAACACTCTTTAAACTTGCTTAGCTAATGGTGGTATGGCTTGTTTGGCTCTTATTAGTAAATCTCTTTCTCTAACATTCAGAGAGCTAAGTGTGCTGGCAGCAAGCCTCAGTGGCCTGGAGACACAGCAGTATCATGCCTGCCTCAGCTGAGCACACTCACTCCATGGACACTGCTCAGTTTCACCATTTGGCTCTGCAAGTCACAGATACCTGAATGAAAATAAACCTCCATAAATCCTCCACTCATTTCCATTCCTGATACCACCTCAGACTACTTTTCTGATTTGTAACTGTCCCATGCTGTTGCTGACCCTGCAAAGCATCTCCCCATCATCCTTCACAAACAGCATCTGCTTCCTGCCTCTCCTCCTTTCCTCCTCTTACTCAACCTCATGGCACCTTTTTTCCTACAGACATTCAAACAGCCTGGCTTCTTACTGACCACTCAATGAGCAATTTCCTTGATTATTCTCACACACACACACACACACACACACACACACACACTCACATGCACACACACTCTTTCTCTTTCACACAGATATTTGGTATTGTCCTCACCCAAGCTCTCTTTAGCCTTTCTAACAAACTCTCATCTGCCATCCCCTCAGTGACAGCTATCCACATGTTACTTTTCCTCTATGGCTTCTATCATGTCACATCAAATTCTGAAGATCATGCTGTCTTTGTCTCCTTTCACCAGTATTTCCTCTCCAGCATTTCTTCTAGCTAATGTTTAAGCTCCCTGTTACTCTGCCTGATGGACATCCCCTTCTGTCTCTCTCAAAATATAAAAAATTTTTATCATCTCTGCAGAAACCAGGAAGATTTGAATGGTTCATCGGGTGGGACTGCGCCACAAACCCACCTGAGCTACAACCTGATGTTCTCTGTGGCTGTCAAACTCTCACTCATGTCATGCACAAGCAGGGTTTCTGGGCAACAGACCAAGCTTCCCCATCTGGATATCCTTCCCACAAGTAACTGACTTCTGATGAAGTAGCAAGAGATTCTTTCATTCCCTATTTCAAGCACTTGATTCTGCCCTGCTCCTCCTGCAGAAGAAATTGCACCAAAAATGCACAGGAGGATCTGAGGAAAGATAAACATGAGTCAGCCTGCATGGCCAAAAATCAGTTAATGATACAAGAATTTACTTGTAATTTATCTGAAAATAATCTATTGGTATACTTTTTACACATTGTAATGTGTACACTTGCAATGTGTGCTTTACAAGGACACATTTCTAGTGTAGCAAATTTATTTAAATATATATAATTTGGTGTGATACTCTTTCCTCCCCCTGTATAGTGTGTATGCATCTCTCATAACATTCCATGGTAATTCTGTTTTTTATCTTGAAATCTGAGTACTCTATCACATAGAGATGAATCCATTTTATTTGCCTCCTGGTAATAGCTTTCATTTCCCTTTGTCTTCTAGGAAAAATGTACTTCAAATAACACAAGTAAAACATGAAATAGATAAGACAATCAGCACCACCCATTGGAAAGAGGGAAAAAACCCACCCCAAAACCTGAGACAAGCAATTGAGCTGTCCCACAGGAAAGAAAACTTTAATACCTGGAATACTGAGGAGAAATAGTCCACTTCACTGCCTGAAGTTTGAAGATGACTACTTATGTATTACCCTATCCAGCAATTTATTTGTGAATTGTCTGGTCAATTCACAAAGCAAGAGTAGGGAGATATTTTAGTAAGAACTTATGGAAGTAGAAAGATTGCTTAACATATTAAAATAAATATTCATTGAAAGGAAAAAGACAAGATAAAATCCGTT